>NC_092386.1:44975846-46175846 GCF_030028105.1 Mobula birostris
TATTGGTTGGATGTTTATCTTACTGAAAAACAACCCTTCATCTCTAAAAGTTTCAGCTGCTAGGCTAGACATCTCTGCTTGGCAAAAAAAAATGCCCCCTGTCCTTGGACTTTGAATATCCATCACACAAGGAAACATCTCCAAATTTTAAAAAACGGTGCCATCTCATTTTGTGTAACAAAACCTGAAATTATTTGGCCTTAAATTTCCATTCTGAGTATAGCATTGACAAATTTCTTCTTGGTGAATGTCACTTATCTGAGAAAATTGTCCCATCCAGAAGGGAACAACAAATACCCCATTTTAGCAGCTGCCCATATATAGCAAATACTTGGCCCAGAATTTCTGGTCCTAGACTGACACAAGTGTTTTGTGATTCAGAAGCACTGGCTGTATCCATCACCTACTTAAATAAATAGCTCCAAAACTGAAACAGATCATCTCTTGAATTGCCTTTATCTCTTCCTTTGCTCTTTTATTCTCAGTATCTTTCTCTTTGAGTATCTTTCTGTTCACAAAGGCTTGTTTTTACATCATTTCCATTTCAGAGCATCCTAAAGCAATTTACAACCTGTAAAATATTTCTGTTGTCATGTTAGAAACATAGCAGCAAATTAGAAGACAACCAGCATCAATGTAAATTGTCAGCAGTTCATGAGGGACTGTGGTTGAATGGATGCCCATATCCTTTACAAGGTGGCCATACTTCTTCTATAAAGATTTTCTATTCTGCTCTTTGTCCAATGCATTAACAGCCATCTTACCACAGTTCCACGGGCACTGACTTGTCTCTGTGCCTTAGCCAAGGGTGGTGTCCACAGCGAGGCATCAACTCTTTTCAGCCACAAAGAAGTTAAAGGCCTTCTAGACTGTATTAAATGTGCAGGGAAATACCACCAAGAAACACAATACTATCTCATTTTGTGAAACAAAACCTAAGTTATCAGTCTTGGATTTCCAATCTGGTCAACCAGCTCTGAGCAAAGTTAGGGTATTCCAGTGAAGGGGCATTATAGCCAAGATCAATCCTGTCTTCTTTTCACAATAAGCCAAATGCATTTGCACCCTAATGAAAGTCAATTTACAGTCAAGGCCATTGAATATCATATAGGGGTAAAACTCTTGGGAAGGGAGTCAACACTATTCATGTCAAAATATTCACACTAATTGTAAAAAAACGAAGCCGGCACTGACAGGAATCTTCTGAGTGCACAGCCCTGTTGGATGCATTTCCTAACGAAGCCATCAGGAGCTGCAAGTCTAGGTTGTCAATAACAGGGCAGCCAACCGTAAAGGATATTGTATATGTACATGTCCATCTGTAAGTTCAAGTCGACTGTTGTAAGGCATTACTTAGAGGGTAATTAGGAGATCGTGTGTTCATACCTCCTCGGCTTGATGCCCATAGCTGGGTTCCTGAGAGGTCAGTCACTGCAGCTGAAGATCTGAATTCTAAACAGCAGAGTCATCAACGAGACATGTGGCCTCAAAATTCTGTCAGGTTGGACAGCTTTCTTGTGAGGTACGAAATTCCAATCCGGGACTTAATGAGCAACCCATCCAGTTCTTGGATTTCTTTCAGGGCCTTCAACATGTCTGATGCATGAACACAAAGAGGCAGTTATATTTGTACAGTGGTGCCCAGTGCAGCTGTGTGTCATCGCTCACAGGTAGCATAGACACTGAATGTCCCATGTGCACCACTGGAAAATAGCATCACATAGACACACTGTAAGTGACTCAAAGCATTTACACCATGACAATTCTCCATTGCGTTGGGCCAAGCCTAGTCTCCACAGTCCAAAATTTCCCCAAATCAGTCATGGCCCCAGACACCCTCATAGCTCGCCACTAAGTCACTACATTAACAATGGAGTCTGACTTAGAAGCATCCACTCATAATGCCATGGATGGTAATTTCACTCCTGCCAAGCACGTACAACTCCAAAACCCTAGCCTAACCCTCAAGATTCTGTTCTGGCTCTGCCTAATGTCCTGAACCTCCCTGCATCCTCTGAGCTTTCCTACACCATGAGCAAACTCTATTTTCCTCTGGCATTGCAATGTGAGTGAAGGAAGAGCCATTGAGGGGTTAACTGAGAAAGTCCCATTCTACTGCACACAACAGCTTTGATCTCATGAATTTTGAAGTGGCGAACCTGCAAAACAAGTCGGCTCATCATACACCACACTGTAAGGTTCTCTTACAGGAGTTGAGTCACTTTTGATATCCACAGTAATCAGTCTGGATTCATTCCTTTGTTCACCAGTATTATTTGAGCACATGCAAGGAGGCTACCCAGATACGCAGTTCCACAATGGCTTAAACTCATACAATCACTATTCTACCATAAGCATAATAACATGTGTTACCAGGCTCAATGACTGCTTCTATCCCACCATTATAAAACTCCTGAATGGACCTCTCAAATACATGTCAAAATGAACCTCTGACCTCACCATCTACTTCGAGATGACCTTACCCTTTATTTGTCTACCTGCTTTGCACTTTCTCTGTTACTGTAACATTATAAAACCGTAAGACATAGGAGCACAATTAGGCCACCTGGACCATTGAATCTGCTGAACAATTCCATCGTGGCTGATTTATTTTCCCTCTTAACCTTATTCTCCTGCCTGCTCCCCATAACCTTTAGCACCCTGATTAATCAAGAACCTATCAAACTCTGTCTTACATGTACCCAATGACTTGGCCTGCTCAGCTGTCTGTGGCAATGAATTCCACATCAAAAGTGCCTCATATGTTAATCCCTTCATTCCTGGGATCATTCTCATGAACCTCCTCTGGATTCTCTCCAATGTCAGCACATCTTTTCTTAGACGAAGAACCCAAAACTGCTCACAATACTCCAAGTGCTGACCAACGCCTTAACAAGCCTCAGCACTACATTCTTGCTCTTGTATTCTAGAACACTCAAAATGAGTAACATTGACCCCACTAAGGAGCACCAGGCCATTGTCTCCCACACCATCACTGACTTTATCCACTCAGGGGATCTCCCATCCACTGCTACCAACCTTATAGTTCCCACACCTCGCACTTCCCATTTCTACCTCCTACCCAAGATCCACAAACCTGCCTGTCCTGGCAGACCTATTGTCTCAGCTTGCTCCTGCCCCACGGAACTCATTTCTGCATACCTCGACATGGTTTCATCCCCCCTTGTTCAATCGCATCCTACCTATGTTCGTGACTCTTCTCACGTTCTGAAACTTTTCGATGATTTTAAGTTCCCTGGCCCCCACCGCTTTATTTTCAACATGGATGTCAGTCCCTATATACTTCCATCCCCCATCAGGAAGGTCTCAAAGCTCTCTGCTTCTTTTTGGATTCCAGACCTAATCAGTTCCCCTCTACCACCACTCTGCTCCGTCTAGCGGAATTAGTCCTTACTCTTAATAATTTCTCTTTTGGCTCCTCCCTCTAATCTAAAGGTGTAGCTATGGGCACCCGTATGGGTCCTAGCAATGCCTGCCTTTTTGTTGGCTTTGTGGAACAATCTATGTTCCGAACCTATTCTGGTATCCGTCCCCCACTTTTCCTTTGCTACATCGACGACTGCATTGGCGCTGCTTCCTGCACACATGCTGAGCTCGTTGATTTTATTAACTTTGCCTCCAACTTTCACCCTGCCCTCAAGTTTACCTGGTCCATTTCCGACACCTCCCTCCCCTTTCTAGATCTTTCTGTCTCTATCTCTGGAGACAGCTTATCCACTGATGTCTACTATAAGCCTACTGACTCTCACAGCTATCTGGACTATTCCTCTTCTCACCCTGTCTCTTGCAAAAATGCCATCCCCTTCTCGCAATTCCTCCATTTCCGCCACATCTGCTCTCAGGATGAGGCTTTTCATTCCAGGACGAGGGAGATGTCCTCCTTTTTTAAAGAAAGGGGCTTCCCTTCCTCCACCATCAACTCTGCTCTCAAACGCATCTCCCCCATTTCACGCACATCTGCTCTCACTCCATCCTCCCGCCACCCCACTAGGAATAGGGTTCCCCTGGTCCTCACCTACCACCCCACCAGCCTCCGGGTCCAACATATTATTCTCCATATTCCGCCACCTCCAACGGGATCCCACCACTAAACATATCTTTCCCTACCCCTCCCCGTTTTCCGCAAGGATCACTTCCTACGCAACTCCCTTGTCCATTCGTCCCCTCCATCTCTCCCCACTGATCTCCCTCCTGGCACTTACCCTTGTAAGCAGAACAAGTGCTACACATGCCCTTACACTTCCTCCCTTACCACCATTCAGGGCCCCAGACAGTCCTTCCAGGTGAGGCGACACTTCACCTGTGAGTCGGCTGGGGTGATATACTGCGTCCGGTGCACCCGATGTGGCCTTCTATATATTGGCGACGCCCGACGCAGACTGGGAGACCGTTTCGCCGAACACCTATGCTCTGTCCGCCAGAGAAAGCAGGATCTCCCAGTGGCCACACATTTTAATTCCACATCCCATTCCCATTCTGACATGTCTATCCACGGCCTCCTCTACTGTAAAGATGAAGCCACACTCAGGTTGGAGGAACAACACCTTATATTCCGTCTGGGTAGCCTCCAACCTGATGGCATGAACATCGACTTCTCTAACTTCCACTAACGCCCCACTTCCCCCTCGTACCCCATCCGTTATTTATTTTTATACACACATTCTTTCTCTCTCTCTCCTTTTTCTCCTTCTGTCCCTCTGACTATACCCCTTGCCCATCCTCTGGGTTTCCCCCCCCGCCCACTTTTCCTTCTCCCTGGGCCTCCTGTCTCATGATCCTCTCATATCCCTTTTGCCAATCACCTGTCCAGCTGTTGGCTCCATCTCTCCCCCTCCTGTCTTCTCCTATCATTTTGGATCTCCCCCTCCCCCTCCCACTTTCAAATCTCTTACTAGCTCTTCCTTCAGTTAGTCCTGACGAAGGGTTTCGGCCTGAAACGTCGACTGTACCTCTTCACCAGCAACTTTGATGTGTGTTGCTTGAATTTCCAGCATCTGCAGAATTCCTCATGTTAACACTGCATTTGCTTTCCTTACCACTGACTCAATCTGCAAGTTAACATCTAGATAACCCTGCATGAGGACTCCAAAGTTCCTTTGCACCTCTGAGTTTTCTTTTTTTTCTCCATTTAGAACATTGTCCACACCTTTATTCCTTGCTTTAGAAACCTATATCAACCATTCCTCTGGCAGCCTATACAGTACACTGACTACCCTATTGGTGAGAAAAAGCCGTCCTTCAGGTTTCTATGAAATCTCTCCCTTTCCAGCTTAAACCTATGTCTTCTAGTACTGGATAGGTTAATCAGTCATTGTAAATTGTCCCTTGATTAGGTTAAGATTAATCAGGTTTGTTGGGGGTTGCTGGGGCAACGTGACTCGAAGGGCCAGCAGGACCTACTCCACACTGTATCACTAAAAATAAGAAATAAAAATAAATTCCCCTTCTGAGATATTCTGTATTCTGTTTTTTCCCTCCTTTTGTACGACCTTAATGTACTTATGTATAGAATGATGAGTCTGAAGGGGTTGTCTTTCAAGAGGGTGAAGCCTCACAAGGAAATAGGCCCTGATGGAGTAACTGGTAGGCTCAGAAAACCTGAGCCAACCAACTGGTGGGGTGTTCAATAACATTTTCAGTCTCTCGTTGCTACAGTCAGAAGTTCCAACCTGCTTCAAAAGGGCAACAATTGTACCAGTACCCAAGAAGAGCAGGGTGAGTAGCCTTAATGACTACCATCCAGTAGCACTCACATCTACGGTGATGAAACGCTTTGGGAGGTTGGTCATGGCTAGAATCAACTCCTGCCTCAGCAAGAATCTGGACCCACTGCAATTTGCCTATCACCACAATAGGTCTATTGTGGGTACAATCTCATTGGTTCTTCACCCAGCCTTGGATCACCTGGGCAACGCTAATACCTATGTCAAGATGCTGTTTATTGAGCAGAGTTCCACATTTAACACAATCATCCCTCTGGTTCTGATCGAAAAGCTCCAGAAGCTGGGCCTGTGTACGTCCCTCTACAACTGGATCCTTGACTTCCTAACCAGAAGACCACAGTCTGTGCAGATCCGAAACAGCAATCATCACTGGTGCACCTCAGGGATGTGTGTTTAGCCCACTGCTCTACTCTCTCTACACCCATTACTGTGTGGCTAGGCACAGCTGAAATCCCATCTATAAACTTGCTGATGATACAACCACTGTTGGCAGAATCTCAGAAGGTGACGAGAGGGCATACAGAAGCAAGATATGCCAGCCAGTTGAATGGTGTCGCAGCAACAACTTTGTACTTAATGTCAGTAAGACCAAAGAACTGATTGTGGGCTTCAGAAAGTGTAAGACGAGGGAACACATACCAGTCCTCACAGAAGGATCAGAAGGGAAAAGAGTGAGCAATTTCAAATTCCTTGGTGTCAATATCTCTGAGGACCTAACTTGGTCCCAACATACTGATGCAATTATAAAGAAGGCAGGTCAGCGGTTATACTTCATTAGGAGTCTGAGAGGAATTGATATGTCATCAAAAACACTTGGAAAATTTCTACAGATGTACCATGGAGAGCATTCCAACTGGCTGCATCATCATCTGGTATGGGGTGGGGGGCTACTGCACAGAATCGAAATAAGCTGCAGAGAGTTGTGAACTTAGTCAGCTCCATCATGAGCACTAGCCTCTGTAGTATCCAGGACATCTTTTAAGGAGTGATGCCTCAAAAAGGAGGTGTCCATCTTTAAGGACACCCATCACCCAGGTCATGCCTCGTTCTCACCGTTACCATCAGGGAGGAGGTACAAAAGAGTGAAGGCAGACACTTAACAATTCAGGAACAGCTACTTCATCTGCTATCCAGTTTCTGAATGGACATTGAACCTATGAACGCTATGTCACTAATTTTATTTCTATTTTTGCACTACTTATTTAATTTAACTATTTTTTTCTTGGGTCCTTTTGCAGAGGTCTGGGAGCTTGAGCGTTTGGCGTAGTGTCCTTGCTGTTCCTAGTGTTGCACTCTTCTGGCCCAAGATCTCAGATGTTGTTCCCGGGATTTGTTGGAGCCATTCTCCCAGTCCAGATGTCACAGCTCCAAGTGCTCCTATCACCACGGGATTACTCTAGCTTCAACCTTCCTCATCCTTTCTATCTGGTCTTTCAAGCCCTGGTAAATCTCCAGCTTCTCATACTCTTTCTTCCTGATGTTACTGTCATTCGGGATTGCCCCATCCATTACTATTGCTTTCTTCTGTTCCTTGTCCAGTATTACCACGCCTGGTGTCTGGTTGGTTGGCCAGTACCTATCATCATGTATTTGAAGTTCCACAGAATCTCAGCTCTGTCATTCTCCAGTACCATCTCAGTTGTTTCCCATTTGGACTTAGGAGAGTCCAATCCATGCTCAGTGCAGATGTTCCTGTACACAATTCCTGCAACTTGGTTGTGCCATTCAGTGTGTGCTGTCCCTGCCTGCATCTTGCACCCTGCTGCCATGTGCTGGATGGTGTCAGCGGATTCCTTGCACAGTCTGCATCTTGGGTCCTGTCTGGTGTGATAGACCCCTGCTTCTATTGCTCTTGTGCTCAGTATCTGTTCCTGTGCAGCTGTGAGCAGTGATTCTGTGCTGTCCCTCAGCCCTGCCATTTGCAGCCAATGGCGTCACTTTCTTACGTCAGTAACCTCTGATATCTGGCGATGGTACATCCCGTGCAATGGCTTGTCCTGTCATGGCCTCTGGTCCTCTGGCTCTGCTTCACCCACTTCCATTTCCATGTCCCCTGCCTGCTGTCTGAGGTATTCTCCAAGTTGTCCTTAGGGTCATCTTCCTGAAATACTCAAGGATGTTTCACATTTCTTCCAGGACTGTGGCCTTGACACTTCCAAGTCCCCATCCTCCTTTATTCCTGTGGATGTACAGTCAAACGACATTGGGTGTTGGATGGAATCTTCCATGTATTGTTAGTAGTTTTGGGGTCTTGATGTCAGTAGCTTCCAATTCATTCCTTGGCCAGCACACTATTGTGGCTGTGTATCTGATGACTGGTAGGAGGAATGTGTTGATGGCTCTCACCTTGTTCTTCTCATTCAGTTGGTTTTTGAGGATCTATCTTACTCTTTGGAGGTACTTGGATGTTGCAGCCTTCCTTGTGTCCTCATCGTGGCATCCATGTGCCTGCAGGATCCCCAGGTGTTTATAGCTGTCCTGTATATTTGTTACGTGGCCTTCAGGTAACCTGACTCCTTAGTGTTGATGAGTTTGCCTGTTTTCACCACCATCCAGCTGCAGTTTTCCAGTCCAGATGACATACTGCTGTCTCTGCTGTTCACCCTTGTCAGTGGATTAGTCTCTTTCATTTCTGGCATACAGCTTGATGTCATCCATGTACAGCAGATGGCTGATGCTCACTCCACTCTTGAACCTATACCCATATCGACACTTTGAAATGATCTGGCTGAGGGGGTATCAGCACTGGGGATAGTGCTTCACCCTGGTCTATTCCACATCTGATGGACACTTGTGCTATTGGCTTTAAGTTAACTTCTAGCATTGTCCTCCAATGACCCATTGAGTTCTTGATGAAGGTCCTTAGTGTTTGTTGACCTTGTACAGAGACAGGCATTCCAGCATGAGGCGGGAGAAGAAGATGGCAGCGCGACACGTGCGCGCAGCTCTCCAGTGAAAATGATATAATATCTGTTAAATAGGGGCCGTGGACAATTCTGATTTGATGGAGACAGACGTGAAAGCACAGAGGAACATCAGGAGAAATTTCTGAAATGCTGGTTTGCTGCCGCTGTTACTGGGCGATCTAGAATCTTCCAGAGGGAAGGCCCCCAAATCCCTGGCTTTGCCTGCTGCTGGCGACCGAGGCTGAGGTCGAATCGTTCGGATAGAGATAGTGCTCGGTACTCGGTGTTGGAGGGCTGATCAGAGGCTCAAATTTTTCGGACGACTCAGAGTTGGACTGTGGTTGGGCATGGCAGGAAGAGTTTTCTTCCTTCTCCCGTCTGCGTGAGATGTGGGACATTCGAGAGACTTTGAACTTCTTTACTGTGCCATGGCCTGTTCTTCATCAAGTTATGGTATTGTTGCACTGTTGTAACTATATGTTATAATTATGTGGTTTTTGTTAGTTTTTCAGTCTTGGTCTGTCCTGTGTTTTTGTGATATCACACCGGAGGAATATCGTATCATTTCTTAATGCATGTATTACTAAATGACAATAAAAGAGGACTGCGTGTCCTCATAATCTAATCTAATCTAATCCCTATGTGGGGCACTGAGTCATATGCTTTCTGGTAGTTGATCCAAGTTGTGCTTAGGTTGGTTTGCCTGGTCTTGGAGTCTTGTTTTGTCTACCAGTGGTGCTTGAAGCCTTTGGTTCCATTATCAATCCCCCTCTGAGCAGGGCTCAGGAATTTACACACATGTTCCTTCAACTTGGTGGCTATGATGCCTGATAGGAGCTTCCATGTGGTTGACAGGCAGGTTATAGGCTGGTAGTTTGATGGTGGTGTTCCTTTGTGAGGACCCTTCATTATGAGTACTTTCCTTCCTTGAGCTAACCAGTCAGGGTGGGAGCCTGCTTCTAGCAGCTGGTTCATTTGACCTGCCAATCATATATGTACTGCTGTTCATTTCTTCAAGTCAATAGGTGTGGATCATGTCAGGCCCTGGTGATGTCCAGTTCTTCATACTTCATATTACCCGTTGCTAGACATCTACTGCTGTGATGGTGACTGGTTCTTCCTCCGAGAGGTTGCAGAGATTTACTTGTAGTTCTTTCAGCCACTGGGCACTGGTGTTATGTGATGCTTCTTTCTCCCATGTACTCTTTCAGTACTCCTCACTTCCCTTTTTGGTTGGTTCAAGTACTGGCATGTTGTTGCTCTGGAAATGTGCGAAAACTTTTCCTGGTGTTTTGGAAAAGAGTGCACTTATTTGCTTGGGCCTCTGCATCTTTAGTGTACCTCTG
This sequence comes from Mobula birostris, assembly GCF_030028105.1. Lineage (NCBI taxonomy): Eukaryota > Metazoa > Chordata > Chondrichthyes > Myliobatiformes > Myliobatidae > Mobula > Mobula birostris. The sequence continues at coordinate 44,985,843 of NC_092386.1, forward strand.
TAGTCTTGTAGCCAGAGAGGTTAACCATTGCTTGGCAGTTTCCAGGGTTTCGGCTATGGACATACCTCTGCACTTTCTTAGTAGCCGAGATGAGTCTTTGGTCTTCCCACCTTTCTGCAGCTCAGTTAGTCTGCTGACCTCTGCCCTTGTGGTTTTCACCTTGGCTTCCAATCCTTGTCTCGAGGGTGAGGGGGGCAAGTTATTATAGCACTTATTCTCCGCTGTATTTCATTTTGTAGCCCAGCATTTCTAGGCCCTTTGGTGCAGCTGATACATATATCAGATTATTGATCTCAGTTCTGTTGGAGGTTGTGATTGTGAGTCATATTTCATTGGCTGCTTCTAGCATGCTGCCTGATGGAATTTTATCACCAAGTCTAGGGAGCCTAGTTCATTGATTGACAGTCGCCGGTTTAGCTGTGATTTCTCTGGTTGCAGCAACCAGCGGCGATATGCCCCGAGGTGAGGTTCGAACTTGCATTTCCCGTGTACAAGGTGATACTTTTATCTTTGCGTCGTCTGTGAGTTGTGGAGGTGGGGTTTGAACTCACGTTTCCTGATCAGCTCGGTTCTACGGTAAAGTTGCTGTGTGCATCGTGGTTGTATGTCTTCCAGTTCAAGATGTGATAGCAATCCTCTGTTGACAGTAACTGATCGCTGGGTAACCAGTTGTTTTTCCATGAAGCAGGCCGACGATCTTTGTTGTTGCCAGAGTCCCCACATGTGTTTGATGTATCCTCTGTCATGTGGGTTGCTGTTAAAGTAGCATTCCATTAATTCTATGCTGTCCAGTCTTCTTGTCCGTTTATGGTTTGTTCCATTTCTCACCAGATGGAATCTGTTCCCCAACCACTGGCGCAGACCTTGTTCATCCGGACGATGTCTGAGCCGGCATGACTCTTCTTGTTCTTGTCAGTCTCATCTGAAGGTTTTTGTGGACAGATGTAGCACAATGTGAGGGGCCTGTCCAAGATCCCTACCAGGCCGTCACCCCCGGGACCTGAACCCCAGACCCCTGCGCCGCGGAGCCCGGACTGTTCCCGGTGTCAGCCTGGCGGCCTCGGAAGTGTATGTGTGAGTGTGTATATACTTAACGTCATTCACAGTTTTCTCTCCATTATCATGTATGTACTGTATTGTACGGCTGCCACAAAGTCAACAAATTTCTCAACATGTGCCGGTGATGCTGGAAATTCAAGCAACACACATCAAAGTTGCTGGTGAACACAGCAGGCCGGGCAGCATCTGTAGGAAGAGGTGCAGTCGACGTTTCAGGCGGAGACCCTTCGTCAGGACTAACTGAAGAAAGAGTGAGTAAGGGATTTGAAAGTGGGAGGGGGAGGGGGAGATCCAAAATGATAGGAGAAGACAGGAGGGGGAGGGATAGAGCCAAGAGCTGGACAGGTGATAGGCAAAAGGGGATACGAGAGGATCATGGGACAGGAGGTCCGGGAAGAAAGACAGGGGGGGGGGACCCAGAGGATGGGCAAGAGGTATATTCAGAGGGACAGAGGGAGAAAAAGGAGAGTGAGAGAAAGAATGTACGCATAAAAATAAGTAACAGATGGGGTACGAGGGGGAGGTGGGGCCTTAGCGGAAGTTAGAGAAGTCGATGTTCATGCCATCAGGTTGGAGGCTACCCAGACAGAATATAAGGTGTTGTTCCTCCAACCTGAGTGTGGCTTCATCTTTACAGTAGAGGAGGCCGTGGATAGACATGTCAGAATGGGAATGGGATGTGGAATTAAAATGTGTGGCCACTGGGAGATCCTGCTTTCTCTGGTGGACAGAGCGTAGATGTTCAGCAAAGCGGTCTCCCAGTCTGCGTCGGGTCTCGCCAATATATAAAAGGCCACATCGGGAGCGCCGGACGCAGTATATCACCCCAGTCGACTCACAGGTGAAGTGTTGCCTCACCTGGAAGGACTGTTTGGGGCCCTGAATGGTGGTAAGGGAGGAAGTGTAAGGGCATGTGTAGCACTTGTTCCGCTTACACGGATAAGTGCCAGGAGGGAGATCAGTGGGGAGGGATGGGGGGGACGAATGGACAAGGGAGTTGCGTAGGGAGCGATCCCTGCGGAATGCAGAGAGAGGGGGGAGGGAAAGATGTGCTTCGTGGTGGGATCCCGTTGGAGGTGGCGGAAGTTACGGAGAATAATATGTTGGACCTGGAGGCTGGTGGGGTGGTAGGTGAGGACCAGGGGGACCCTATTCCTAGTGGGGTGGTGGGAGGATGGAGTGAGAGCAGATGTGCGTGAAATGGGGGAGATGCGTTTAAGAGCAGAGTTGATAGTGAAGGAAGGAAAGCCCTTCAGTTCCTAATCTAATCAGAACCTTCAGAACCTAATCAGTTCCCCTCTACCACCACTCTGCTCCGTTGACCTAATCAGTTCCCCTCTACCACCACTCTGCTCCGTCTAGCGGAATTAGTCCTTACTCTTAATAATTTCTCCTTTGGCTCCTCCCACTTCCTCCAAACTAAAGGTGTAGCCATGGGCACCCATATGGGTCCTAGCTATGCCTGCCTTTTTGTTGGCTTTGTGGAACAATCTATGTTCTGTGCCTATTCTGGTATCTGTCCCCCACTTTTCCTTCGCTACATCGACGACTGCATTGGCACTGCTTCCTGCACGCATGCAGAACTCGTTGACTTCATTAACTTTGTCTCCAACTTTCACCCTGCCCTCAAGTTTACCTGGTCCATTTCCGACACCTCCCTCCCCTTTCTAGATCTTTCTGTCTCTGTCTCTGGAGACAGCTTATCCACTGATGTCTACTATAAGCCTACTGACTCTCACAGCTATCTGGACTACTCCTCTTCTCACCCTGTCTCTTGCAAAAACGCCATCCCCTTCTCGCAATTCCTCCGTCTCTGCCGCATCTGCTCTCAGGATAAGGCTTTTCATTCTAGGACGAGGGAGATGTCTTCCTTTTTTAAAGAAAGGGGCTTCCCTTCCTCCACTATCAACTCTGCTGTTAAACGCATCTCCCCCATTTCACATACATCTGCTCTCACTCCATCCTCCCACCACCCCACTAGAAATAGGGTTCCCCTGGTCCTCACCTACTACCCCACCAGCCTCCGGGTCCAAAATATTATTCTCCATAACTTCCGCCACCTCCAACGGGATCCCACCACGAAGCACATCTTTCCCTCCCCCCCCCCCCGCATTCCGCAGGGATCGCTCCCTACACAACTCCCTTGTCCATTCGTCCCCCCCATCCCTCCCCACTGATCTCCCTCCTGGCACTTATCCGTGTAAGCAGAACAAGTGCTACACATGCCCTTACACTTCCTCCCTTACCACCATTCAGGGCCCCAAACAGTCCTTCCAGGTGACGCAACACTTCACCTGTGAGTCGACTGGGGTGATATACTGCGTCCGGTGCTCCCGATGTGGCCTTTTATATATTGGCGAGACCCGACGCAGACTGGGAGACCGCTTTGCTGAACATCTACGCTCTGTCCGCCAGAGAAAGCAGGATCTCCCAGTGGCCACACATTTTAATTCCACATCCCATTCCCATTCTGACATGTCTATCCACGGCCTCCTCTACTGTAAAGATGAAACCACACTCAGGTTGGAGGAACAACACCTTATATTCCGTCTGGGTAGCCTCCAACCTGGTGGCATGAACATCGACTTCTCTAACTTCCGCTAAGGCCCCACCTCCCCCTCGTACCCCATCTGTTACTTATTTTTATGCACACATTCTTTCTCTCACTCTCCTTTTTCTCCCTCTGTCCCTCTGAATATACCTCTTGCCCATCCTCTGGGTCCCCCCCCTTGTCTTTCTTCCCGGACCTCCTGTCCCATGATCCTCTCGTATCCCCTTTTGTCTATCACCTGTCCAGCTCTTGGCTCTATCCCTCCCCCTCCTGTCTTCTCCTATCATTTTGGATCTCCCCCTCCCCCTCCAACTTTCAAATCCCTTACTCACTCTTCCTTCAGTTAGTCCTGACGAAGGGTCTCGGCCTGAAACGTCGACTGCACCTCTTCCTACAGATGCTGCCTGGCCTGCTGCGTTCACCAGCAACTTTGATGTGTGTTGGTTATATTAAACCAGATTCTGACTCTGAATGGCACGTAAACAAAAACTTTGCACTGTACCTTGGTTACTTGACAATAATAAAACCATTACCAATTACCAATCCAATTCTAAGCTTACACGGCATAGAAGAGTATTTCTTGGCCAAGCTACAAATATTTAACTGTTATTTCTTGAGCAACCTGAAATAAGAGCCTGACCCTGGTTATTATCCAATTATAGCAAGCAGCCCCTTGATTCAACTGATTGACCGATGTTGGATCCCTCCAAAGGTCATTTGTACCCAGCAGGCCTGTAATTAATTATAGTTACCCATTGCACCTTTCTGTCTTTCTACAAAGGTTAAGTATTTCAGGTACAAGCCTATTGCTCTTTTATGTCTTTAAAAGAACATTCCAGGGGGCTGAAAAATCTGTAAAATCCAGATGTTGGAAATCTGAAATAAAAACATAAAATGCTGGAAGCACTAAGTAGATCAAGTCCATTGATCAGAAACACTAGCTGCCCCACCTGCTCGATTTCTAGTTCTGCTCTTTTTTGGTTTTAATTCCAGTGGACAGTTTTTTTTCTTTTTGTGCTGCCAAGTCTACTGGTCCAATTATAGAAACCTGATCTGTCTCACATGTCAAGGACATTTCTTCTGTTCCAACACAATTTATATATGCTGTGAAAAAGGTCACAAATGTCCGAAGCAAAAAAAAAACAGAACCACATTTTTCCTGCTATGATCAGTTGGATAGTGGCAATCCAATCATACCAATGAAAGTTGGATTCAGTTCTTTTCTCTTTGGGGGTGCGTAATGTGTATTTTCCAATCGGAATACGCACTCGTACTCCAAGAAGTGCTGTCTCATGCTTACCTCAACTTAATTCGTACTGAAAATCTTTTTTTAAATTTTCTAAATCGTCATCTCCAATCTATAACTACTCCACCCTCATTGTCAGAATAAGCCTTGAAATTTTAGGTACGGCTGTCTCATTTTATTGTTAATTGCACGACCATTGATACAGTGCAATTCTCCTTTTCGCATCCCCACTCTGAACTTAGCATTCCAGTGTCACTTTTGAGCGCATTAATTACTTGTTATCGACAAAGTTTACACTTGTTTAAAAATAAGACATTGCCTTATTTGGTTGGCAATCAGTGGTGAGTGGTGTGCCTCAGGGGTCGGTGCTGGGTCCACAATTGTTCACAATATACACCAACGATCTTTTGCCTCGGAGCTAGAAAACATAGGGCAATGACTGAGTGTTGTTTCTCAGACTGGTGGCTGGTGTCTAGTGGTGTGCCACAGGGGTTGGTGCTGGGATCTTTGTAGTTTTTAATTTATATGAATAATTTGGATGTGAATTTACAAGGCATCTTTAGTGATAATAAAATAGGTGGTGTTGTAGATGATGAAAAAAGTTCTGAAAAATTGCAGGAAGATCTTAATCACCTTGGTATGTGGGTTGAGGGTTAGCAAATGGCTTTCAATCCAGATAAGTGTGAGGTATGGCATTTTGATTGATCAAACCAGATTAGGATTTAATGGTAGGGCCCTGGGGAGGATTATGGAACAGAGTGACCTAGGAATGCAAGTACATAGTTCACTGAATGTGGCATCACATGTAGACCGGGTGGTGAAGAAGGTGCTTGGCTATCTGGCCTTCAATAGTCAGGCACTGAGTAAAGAATTTGGGAAGTTATGTTGCAGTTATATAGTACATTGGTGAAGCTACACTTTGAATATTGGTACATTGTGGACATTCTGTCACAGGAAGGAGGTTATTAAACTAGGAGTGTGGAGAAGGTGTTGCCTAAATTTGGGGGACTGCATTACAAGGCAAGGTTACGTAGACTTGGACCTCATTTCCTGGGACACAGGAAATTGAAGTGTGTTGTCAAAGAGGTATATAAGATCACAAGGCACAGACAGGGAAAAAATAAGATTTTTTTTCCCCCAGGGAGATGGTGCTAAAAACAAGAAGACATAGGTTTAACTTTGCAGGTAAGAGATTTGAAATGGACATCAGGGGCAGCTTCCTTATATTTTGAAATAAATTGTCAGAAACAGTAGGGGAGGCAAGCATATTAGCAACATTTAAAAGCAATCTAGATAAGTATTGGTAAAGATTTGGGGGAGTAGATATAGAACAGAGATGAGGAGGAACTACTTTTCCCAAGAGTGGTGAATCTGTGGAATTCTCTGCCCAATGAAGGGTGGAAGCTACCTCAGTAAATATTTTTAAGACAAGGTTGGATAGTAGGGGAATTAAGGGTTATGGGGGAAAGGCAGGTAGGTGGAGATGTGTCCATGGCCAGATCGGTCGTGATCTTATTGAATAACGGAGCAGGCTCAATGGTCCAGATGGCCTACTCCTGCTCCTATTTCTTATGTTCTTATGTTCTAAAACCATAAGACATAGGAGCAGATCTAGGTCATTTGGCCCAAAGAGTCTGCTCCACCAACCCATCATTGGTGATTCATTATTCCTCTCAACCCCATTCTCCTGCCTTCTACTGTAAACTTTGATGCCCTGACAAATCAAGAAACTATTGACTTCCACAGTCATGATTTTGCCGCCACAGCTGTCTGTGGCAATGAGTTCCACAGATTCGCTACACTCCAGCTGAAGAAATTCCTCCACATCTCTGTTCTAAATGGATATCCTTCTATTCTGAGGCTGTGCCCTCTGATTCTAGGCTCACCCACGATAGGATACATCTTTGGCACGTCCATTCTATTAGGTCTTTCAACATCTGATAGGTTTCATTGAGATCTCCCATCTCATTCATCTAAATTCCAGTGAATACAGACTCGGAGCCAACAAACATCCCTCATATGTTAACTCTTTCATTCCCAGAGTCATTCTCGTGAACCTTCTCTGGACCCTATCCAATCTTTTTTTCAGATAAGTGGCCCAAAACTGCTCACAATACTCCAAGTGCAGTCTGACCAATGCCTTATAAAGCCTCAGCATCAAATCCTTGGTCTTATATTCTAGTCCTCTCGAAATGAATGCTACATTGCATTTGTCTTCCTTACCAATAACTCAACCTGTAAGTTAACCTTTAGGGAATCTTGCACACATATTCCTAAGTCCCTTTGCACCCTTGATTTTTAAAATTTTCTTCTCATTTAGAAAATAGTCTATGCCTTTATTCCTTCTACCAAAGTGCATGGCCATGCACTTCCCCACACTGTATTCCATCTGCCGCTTCTCTGACCATTTTTCCAAACTGTCCAAGTTCTTCTGCAGATTCCCTGCTTCCTCAATACTATCTGCCCCCCTCCCCACCTGTCTTGGTATTGTCTGCAAACCTGGCCACAAGCTATCAATCCCATCATTCAAATCATTGACATATAATGTTAAAAGAAGCAGCCCCAACACCAACCTAGGAGGAAAACCATTAGTCACCAGCAGTCACCCAGAAATGGCTCTCTTTATTCCCACTCTTTGCCTCCTGCCAGTCTTCTATCCATGCTAGTATCTTTCTTGTAATACCATGGGCTCTTATCTTGTTAAGCAGCCTCATGTGCAGTATCTTGCCAAATTGCTTCTGAAAGTCCAAGTAAGCAACATCCACTAACTCTCCTTTGTCTATCCTGCTTCCTCAAAGAATTTGAACTGATTTGTCAAGCAAGGTGCCCTGTTAAGGGTTCCTTTAACTTAAATCTCCCTAATCAAGTGGTTCATTACACAACACCCGATCCAGAATTGCCTTTCCCCTAGTAGTCTCAACCACAAACTGCTCTAAAAAGCATTCTAAAAAGGCATTTGTAAAAGGCATTCTACAAATTACCTCTTGGGATCCGTGACGAACCTGATTTTTCCAATCTACCTGCCAGCCTATATTGAAGTCCCCCATGAATTTCATAACATTGCCCTTTTTACATGCCTTTTCTATCTCCCATTGTAATTCATATCTAACATCCTGGCTGCTGTTCGGTAGCATGTATATACCTCCCATCATGGTCTTTTTACCTTTGTAGTTTCTTAACTCTATCAATAAGGATTCTATATCTTCCGATCCAATGTCATCTCTTTCTAAGTGAAACATCTTGGTTTCCTTGGCTGCTCAAGTCTAGGGAAGACAACTTCTGGCCTCGCCAAACTTGTAAGATTGAGGCGTGCTCGATCCCACCCCAAACCCCAGTTTGTGTGGATGCTGTGCAATTTGCTACCCTGTTATAAATTAATGCTGCAAAATAACAGACAGTACACTGTGTAAGATTAAAGGAATTATATTTATGAATCTTAACTGAAGGGTTAGTGAAGAATAACAGAAAGAAAAGGGCCCATTCTAATTAAACAGTCAAATGAGCACAAGTTGGAGCTCATCTTGAACTTCTCTGTCACTCACACGCTGGACCCTCAGTCAACGTGAAAGCACACACCACCTTCCGAACATCACTTGGAATCCATCTCAAATGAATGGGTCTCCCATCAGATTGTATGCTGTGACCGGTTCTCCCCAGCGTCTCCTCTCTTCATCTCCTCGCGAAAAAAAAACAAGCCCAACCTTAGTGTCCCTCACCAGAGAAACCTCCCCTAACTGACCATCCTAACCAGATGACACACATTTCTCCTCATCTCTTATCTTCATGAAACAAGCATGAAAACAAGCAGCTCTCACAGAACTGCCAAAATGACATGCACACAACATTGCAGTAAGAATATGAACCAGGGCATTACATAAGGATTTGATTTTAATTTTTACCCGCCAGAGCCACCATACCTACTTGCCTGTCCTTTCGATACAATGTGCATCCACGGATATTAAGCTCCCAACTATGATCTTCTTTCAACCATTACGCAGTGATGCCCACAACATCATATCTGCCAATTACTAACTGTGCTACAAGATCATCTACTTATTCCGTATGCTGTGTGCATTCAAATATAACACCTTCAGTCCAATACTCATCACCCTTTTCAATTTTGCCCCCATGTTACACATAAACTCATCGCACTGACTACAATTTTGCCCTATCATCATCCTGTCCATTCTCACAGTCTCACTACACACTGCGTCTACTTGTATACCAACTGTCTCATCCTCAGCCCATGACTCTGGTTCCCATCACCCTGTCAAATCAGTTTAAACCTGCTGTGGCTTCCCCCTGCAGGTTTCTCCCCCCAACAGTATCCAAAGCAATATACATATTATTGAGGGAAACAGTCGCAGATGTACTCTGCACTGGCTGCCTATTTCCTTTCCCTCTCTTGACAGTCACACAGCTACCTGCCTTCTGTAACTTAGGGGGACTACCTCCCTGTAGCTCCTATTACCTCATTCTCCCATATGAGCTGGTCATCTAGTTGCAGTTCCGGTTCCTTAACATGGTCTCTAAGGAGCTGCAACTCGATGCACTTCATGCAGGTGTAGTTATCATGGAGACTGGATGTCTCCCAGAGTTCCCACATCTCACACAAAAAAAATCACACTAACTCTGGACCCATTCTCAGTGCACTAGCTATGTACAATGTAAGAGGAAAAAGAAAACTTACGAATAACTTACTTAGAACTTCCACCTGTGCTTGTCCAAGCCTGTTGAGCCAAAGCCTCCAACTCTAACCCTGGCCCACTGCACTTAAACCTCTCTTCTTTTTATTAGCTCAAATAAAACTCACTTTTAATGAGGCTTGTTCTTTTCAAATGGCTCCCACCCTGCAACAATGTCTGTTGCTCATGCACTGCCTCAAATTACTAGGTTTAGAGGGCTATGGATCAAATGCAGACAGATGGGTAAGCTCACCCAGCATCATAGTCAGCATGAATGAGCTGGGCTGAAGGCCCTCTTCTCATGCTGTATGACTCTATTAGGGGAAATACTGTAGACAAAGGCTTTTTGTAGTGAAGTTTGCTCCAGATGAAATAAAGAGAGAAAATACAGGAAATACTCAGCAGGTCAGGCAGCATTTGTGGAAAGAGAAACAGTTAATGTTTCAGGTCAAGGACTCTGTCAGGACTAAGAAGGTTGCAGATCGGTGGGAATGGTTGGAATAGGATATTCTCTGAATGAGGTCTGGATTGGCATGGTGATAAGCTGTTGATGAAATTATCTAATGATGGCAGTTAGAGAGAGGGTAAACAATGAAAGGAACAGTTACAATGTTGTCAGAGTAGTTGGTAATGTGCTTGTAGTGTCAGTGCAGACAGAAATCCTGAGTCGGTATCACAGTGGGGTACTTACAGCAGAAGTGGTCAGTATGATACAGGCAAAGAAAGTAAGTACTGAGATAACTGAATTTGATATTGAGTTCCAAAGGGTGTAGGACTGAAGATGAGGCATTGTTTCTCAAGCTGGCAATGAACTTTGTTGGAACTGTTCAAAAGGTTGAGGATAGAAAATCAAAAATGGCATGGCCTGACAGGCAGCTGGAGCCTCAGAGCTGCCTCTGGACACCGAATGAATGAAGCTGCTCTGCTAATTTGTTGCCCAACCTGCACAAGGTTCTCCATTGTCGAGGAGACTACAAGATAGTGTGTGGGAAGTAAATTTAGACCAAAGTCAATTCTTTTTGTTCCAACACCCAGTCTATAGTAATCCATTGTATTACTGGTAATAATTCATCCATTCAAGATTATCTTCCCCACCGTTCTCAATAGTCTTACATGTCAAGCTGCTTCATGAGTACAGTGAGCTCTTGTCACCCGACCAACATTCCTGCACATACTTAGATGTTTATAATCCATGAGTTTGCACTATGGACTTTGGACTTGAGGCTCTCTGTACCAGTGTAAATTGAAAACAATTGAAACAATTACATGCTGAGCATGGGTACAGATCAATTTCTCATTAGTTTTAAATGGAGATACATTAAGCAATGAGTTATTTCTGTAGATCACACATCCAGTTGACGGAAGTACGATGTTCACTAGGTCATGAACCAAAAACTAGAATATCTGACTTTATCACCCTGCTCTGAAAGTCTGGCCAACTGTGGGACCCCCATCACTGTCACTTCATTGCTCGCAGCACTATCCCAGGAATGCCAGAAACACTCTGTAGACCATAAGACAAAGGAGCAGAAGTCGGCCATTCGGCCCATCGAGTCTGCTCCGCCATCTTAGCATGAGCTGATCCATTCTCCCATTTAGTCCCACTCCCCCGCCTTCTCACCATAACCTTTGATGCCCTGGCTACTCAGATACCTATCAATCTCTGCCCTAAATACACCCAATGACTTGGCCTCCACTGCTGCCCGTGGCAACAAATTCCATAGGTTCACCACCTTCTGGCTAAAAAAATTTCTTCGCATTTCTGTTCTGAATAGGCGCCCTTCAATCCTTAAGTCATGCCCTCTCGTACTAGACTTCCCATCATGGGAAACAACTTTGCCACATCTACTCTGTCCATGCCTTTCAACATTCGAAATTTTTCTATGAGGTCTCCCCTCATTCTTCTAAACTCCAAGGAACACAATCCAAGAGTGGACAAACATTGCTCATATGTTAACCTTCTCATTCTCAGAATCATTTTATTGAATCTTCTCTGTACCCTCTCCAACGTCAGCACATCCTTTCTTAAATAAGGAGACCAAACTGCCCACAGTACTCCAAGTGAGGTCTCACCAGCGCCTTATAGAGCCTCACATCCCTGCTCCTATACTCTATTCCTCCAGAAATGAATGCCAACATTGCATTCGCCTTCTTCACCACCGACTCAACCTGGAGGTTAACCTTAAGGGTATCCTGTACAAGGACTCCCAAGTCCCGTTGCATCTTAGAACTTTCAATTCTCTCCCTATTTAAGTAATAGTCTGCCCGTTTATTTCTTCTGCCAAAGTGCATAACCATACACTTTCCAACATTGTATTTCATTTGCCACTTCTTTGCCCATTCTTCCAATCTATCCAAGTCTCTCTGCAGGCTCTCCATTTCCTCAACACTACCAGCCCCTCCACCTATCTTCGAATCGTCAGCAAACTTAGCAACAAAGCCATCTATTCCATAATCCCAATCGTTGATGTACAATGTAAAAAGAAGCGGCCCCAACACAGACCCCTGTGGAACACCACTGGTAACTGGCAGCCAACCAGAATAGGATCCCCTTATTCCCACTCTCTGTTTCCTGCCAATCAGCCAATGCGCTATCCACATATGTAACTTTCCCATAATTCCATGGGCTCTTATCTTGTTAAGTAGCCTCATGTGTGGCACCTTGTCAAAGGCCTTCTGAAAATCCAAGTATACAACATCCACTGCATCTCCCTTGTCTAGCCTACTGGTAATTTCCTCAAAAAATTGTAATAGGTTTGTCAGGCAGGATTTTCCTTTAAGGAATCCATGCTGAGTTCTGCCTATCTTGTCATATGCCTCCAGGTACTCCGTAACCTCATCCTTGACAATGGACTCCAACAACTTCCCAACTGCCAATGTCAAGCTAACAGGTCTATAATTTCCTTTTGCTTCCTTGCCCCCTTCTTAAATAGCAGAGTGACATTTGCAATCTTCCAGTCCTCCGGAACCATGCCAGAATCTATCGACTTTTGAAAGATCATCGCTAATGCCTCCGCAATCTCCACAGCTACTACCTTCAGAACATGAGGGTGCATTCCATCTGGTCCGGGAGATTTATCTACCTTTAGACTATTCAGCTTCCTGAGTACTTTCTCTGTCGTAATTGTGACTGCGCACACTTCTCTTCCCTGCCACCCTTGAGTGTCCGGTATACTGCTGATGTCTTCCTCAGTGAAGACTGATGCAAAATACTTGTTCAGTTCCGCGCCATCTTCTTATCTTTCGGTCCTATATCTACTCTCACCTGTCTTTTACTCTTTATATACTTGAAAAAGCTTTTAGTAGCCTCTTTGATATTATTTGCTAGCTTCTTTTCATAGTTAATCTTTTCCCTCTTAATAACCTTCTTAGTTTCCTTTTGTAAGCTTTTAAAAACTTCCCAATCCTCTGTCTTCTCACTATTTTTTGCTTCCTTGTATGCCCTTTCCTTTGCTTTAACTTTGGCTTTGACTTCTCTTGTCAGCCACGGTTGCATCCTTTTTCCATTCGAAAATTTCTTCTTTTTTGGAATATACCTGTCTTGCACCTTCCTCACTTCTCACATAAACTCCAGCCACTGCTGCTCTGCCATCCTTCCAGCCAGTGTCCCTTTCCAGTCAACTTTGGCCAGTTCCTCTCTCATGCCACTATAATTTCCTTTACTCCACTGAAATACCAACACCTCAGATTTCGGCTTCTCTTTTTCCAAATTTCACAGTGGACTCAATCAGTAGGTCTGGCAGCATCTGTGGGTACAGATGAATGGTCTTTGACCTAAAATATTAACTGTGTTTGTCCACCATTGATGCAGCCTGGCCTGCCAAAAACTATTTCAGTGTCAGATTCAGTGTCAATCTATTTCAGATTTCCAACACCAGCAGTTTATTGATTATTAAGCTTTATGACTCAAACCAAACTCAACAGAACACACTTACCAAAGCTCATTGAGGGATTATTAGAACGTCTATATCTTTTAGAAGTTAGCATGCATCTTATTACACTGAAATAATGAACTGTATACTTAAATTACTACATTATTGTGTGTTATTCTGTTATTATCTCCATTCATTTTACAAATAAAATACATACTTTCAGTTAAGCCATTGAAATATGAAAGAAAGTCATGAAATAAAGACTAGAAGAATAAATGATCGATGTCTTTATTTTTACTCCTTCATTAATGTATGTACATGGTACAGATGTTGTTCACTTAGTTATATAAAGACATACAAAAACTATGCTGACCTCAACTACACCACAGACAGCTCTAGGAATTGGAATCAATGATCTGATTCAGATTATTGTTGAAATGTTATTCTGCAAGGATGAAATTAACTATCTTTGGTCCAGGTTCTTAATTCAGAGTTTGCCATTCACATTTCTTCATTACATGCCTCTATGAAGATTGATTTACAATGTTGAGGTACTCCTGAACGTCATCTCTGGACCCCATTATGATTGGTGCCCGTTGGTGAATGGATTCAGGTACAATGTCCAGCACTGCTTCCTTTCCTGTGGTGGCCATACCTCCTGCTTGCTCTATAATGTATGCCATAGGATTGCACTCATATAGAAGTCGAAGCTAAAAAAAGAGCATTCAAGAAATTAGTTTGTGAAGTAAAAGCTATTTTTTTTTCAGTTCTTTCCCCTCCCAGTCATCAGGAACATGACCTAAGTATATATTTCCCAGTGAGCACAAACCCTATTGGCCTTATTCTTAAGTCTGAGTATTTTTTTTTAGGAGAGGTCACTGAGCAGCAATCCCAAATCACTTGGTGATTTTTCTCCTCAAAAACGTACTACCTCTGTCAAACCATTCAACCAGACAACATAAAGAAGTAGTTAGAGGAATTCCCTGCAACAGAGTGCAGTAATGTCAAAATGTGTTGGATTTTAAAAAAGAACAGCTATTCAGTCCTCAGGATCGGGGTATATTGAGTAATCCAATATCTATTGCCCATCCCAGGTTGTCCTGGAAAAGGTAGTGTTAAAACACCTTCTGTAGTCCACATTGGGAAGGAACTCTCAGCGTTATTGGGAAATGAGTTCCAGGATTTAAATCCAGTAACAACAAAGGAGCAGCAATATATTTCCAAGTGAGAATAGTTTGTGACATAGAGAGGAACATATCACTGGTGGTGTTTCTATGCTCCTGCAGCACTGGTCTAACTTGGTAGTTGAGGGTGCAAGTTTGGGAGTTGCTGTCAGAGTAACCCAGGTGAGTAAGTGTAGTGCATTTTGTTAATTGGATTCATTGGAGCCAAAGTGTGTTGATGATGAAGGGAATTAATGTTTAGGATGATGGATGAGGCACCTTACTGCCCTGGGGAAGCAGTCTCAGTAACACTTCTGTGGCATTATGTCATCCTGGCTGATAATATGGTTGTTCTGTGAGTGTTAGAAAGATGCTGTTACTCATTTTCTGGTTCTCTCTCCTGAACTTTTCTGTCTTCTTCTGCCTCATCACTCTCTTCCATTACATAAGGTACAAAGTGGTAGGAAACGCCAAAGTAACTCACAAATTGCAGCTGAATAAATTTGGCTAAAGCCCACAGACCTATAGTTTTCTTGCTCTCTGATTCAGCATGGCCTTTGACAAGAATCCTGATCCACGAACACATATCCACTTAACCCTGCATTGAAGGACACCACGATGTCCATGTGTCCAATTGGTCACTAATAGTTCAACCCTAGTGCGATAATTTATTGATAATTCCAAGGACTTGCAGATTCTTCCAAAGCTGACCCAGTCTAAGCCTGACACGTATAGTCATGTTGGTTCTGTTTAGGAGGCTAAATTTGGGAAGGTGACTATAACAAAAAATGTTGCCCAACTGGAATTCTTTCTCATGTTTGTTGTACTTGCTCATTTAATATTTCCAGAGATTTTGCACTGGAGGTTGCTATGAGTAGGAGGTGGAAATGATGACACAGGGCCCTCTACAGGGCAGCTGAACCACATGAAGACAGTGAAAGTATGGTGTGTCTCCTGAATTAAGGGCAGCTGAAACACATGAAGACAGTGAAAGTATGGTGTGTCTCCTGAATTAACTGAAACATAATGAAATAGACAGCTTTGAAGTTGACCATGAAGTGTCAGTTAAAACTGTGACTTCCAAGCTAAAATAGAAATTAGGACTGCATTTACTTTTTATAGAAAATAGCATTTATAGAAAAAGCTACAGTATATCTGTACTCAAGGTTTGTCCTCATGTTTTATAGACTTTACATTTGATATCCCTATGCTTGCATCCTATGCACGCAGGCAACAAGGAAGAGTGCTACATACCTTCTTTATCATCTGATTTAGCTATCCTACTAGTTCAACGCTTTAGGCACACACTCCTCTGCACTTCTCTATACACTTATACCAGAATTCAGTGTTCATACTCTCATTATTCCCATTCTTTGCATTACAAACCCACAATAATGAATGAATACATTCTGTCAAGAACCCATTAAAGGAGAATATCTTGAAATATTGCTTGCAGAATATGCAGTTAAATAAATACACCAGGAGATCACTAACAGACACCTGGCAAAGGTCATAGAAAATAAATGTTTGCGAGTGGGTTTTGAACACTCTACATTTTATTTTTGAAGAGTTGGTTTGTGTGGCTCCAGTCATACCTTGCCCTTGGGACTCTTTGAATTGGCGGGGTACAGAAAGATCCCTCCATACATCAGGGTCCGATGAACATCTGCAACCATGGACCCAATATACCTTGCACCATAGGGAGCACTGCCATCCTGTGGGTCAAAGTGAGGTACATCTTTATTTTATTTATTGAGTTACATTACAGAATAGTCCTTCCAGCCCCTTTGAACCATGCCACCCAGCAACCCTTGGTTTAACCCTAGCCTAAACACATGACCAATTCGCCCACCAATCGGTACTCCTTTAGACCGTGGAAGGAAACCAAAGTACCTGGAGAGATCCCATGCGTTTCATGGGAGTGCTAACCACTACGCGACCATGCCATCTCCTGTTACATACAGTCATCTTGGATCTGCTACTTTAGATAGATGAAAGAGGCTGCATGCTCTATTTAAACAAGTACAATGTTCTTCACCATACCTTTGGAAATTTCTTTCTCGTTATGTATTCTGTAACTGCAGGATCAAAGTACTTTGCATAGCCTTCATTAATGCTGTAAATATTTCCCTTCTTTTTCATGGTCACATTCTTGTCCACCAAAATGAATTCTCCAATAGCCTAGATTTACAAATTATTAATTAAAGTCAGTTATAAATGCACAGCATGGAGGATGAATTGACATCCAAAGTCTCAGTTGTACCAGTGCAAAAGATTTAATCTATACCCTGAGTAGATTTAAGATTACACATTTGCATAGATAGAACAAACAACACTGATTGGTCTGAATTGAAATGGTTTAGTTCCAAGAACCAGTATCACTATTTCCAAGGTAGAATAAACATTCTATCATTGAAGCAGCTGTCAAAAGTTTCCTATCACATCTGAAAATGTTACAGGTAGCACTATGATCTGTAGTCCACACAAGTTATCATGGAGGAGTAGATTGTGCAAAGAATGTAAACCCAGTTGTTAATTTATTATAGGTAATCATTCACACATCTTTGGAAGCATGAATCTACCACTGGTAAACAAAGACAGCCGTTAACAAAAATTAACAAAGTAATACCAGAATTTTTTGATTGCTGGCTAATTACGGGCCAGCAATCAATGACCATTCCAAATCTCCCCAAGTATGGAAAAAGTCAATATTACAGATGTACTCTGAATTACAGACTGAAATCTTTTATTAGCACTGATTTATCACTCAGTAAAACTGAAAAGAATTGATATGTGTCATTTTGCTTTACATTGAGAGGGGTTACAATCTGGAACCTAGTCCCTGTAGAAGAGATGGAATTAGAATTGATCAGGGCATTTGTAAGGTAAGTCAATTTGTAGTGCTATGTGATCTGAGTCAGGGAATGGTACTGACAGGGTTGAACGATAAGGAACTGTTACAAACTTATTTTTCTTAACGATGGATGGAGCAAAAAAATACAATGAACGAAAAGGTGATTGCACGACATGGCGGGGTGGGGAGAGGTGTAGGGGTGGTGGTAGTGGAGAAACAACAATAGATTTTTTCCCGTTTACTAATCACAAATAGATTTGATGGAATGACTCTTTTCATTTTTGTTACTTTCAGCAAATAATGCAAGTTTCAAGCTCTTACTGGATCCAGCATGAAGCAGTTCACTCCATTTCCTGCAGACAATACCAGCATTGTGGCACTGCCGTACAATGCATAACCAGCTGCTATGATGTTACGACCCGACTGCAAAGCATCCTTCTCATTTGGCTGGCCATCAGAAGTCTGAATATACAGAAAGGACACATTACCAGCTTTATCTGATAGGGGAAAAACACATTACATTCTAAAAGTACGTTGGAACGTTAATGATACAGCTTCCCTCCACCTGTCCTAATAGTACAGGCAGTGACCAAAACAGAACTTCTTAGCCTTCCTATGAAGGATTATCCTTCACGCATGAATTTGATTAGTGAGTATCTGCAACTACTGGTCAATGAAGGGCAGAATGGTATGAGTTTGATCTTGTCTTTATTTGAAAACCAAGAATGGGGAGATCAATATCACAACCATAGCCAGGATTATATTTATTTATTTTTCACTTCGAGATACAGTGTGGAACAGGCCCTTCAGGTCCAATGAGCCGTGCTGTCCAGCAACCCACCTATCTAACTCCAGCCTAATCACAGCACAATTTATAACAGCCAATTAACCTACTAAGTGGTACATCCCTGGAACGTAGGAAGAAACCAGAGCACCCAGAGGAAACCAACATGCTCGTGGGGAGGAATATACAAAGTCAGATGATGTCGTAAATGAGGTCTTACGCCCTCAGCTGTAACAGTGATGCGCCAACCGCTATGCTATAGGTAGAACATTTTTGTTAGCACTGATTAATGGGCCAGTCAAATCTTGCACAAAATGGATGTGAACTTTGTGTTTTATTGAGGGGGAGGGGGGAGGTTGTGGCTATAGGAAACTGGTGTTTTATCTCTGCAGCAATAACAGGCCTAATCTCCCCAGCCTCAACCCTAATCCAGCAACATCGTCAATCCCAGAATTAAAATTGCTCACTCTATTGAGTCTACCAGATAAAGCACGGCATGGAAGTTAAACCAGGAATATTTGGCTGTTTCATTTGTGATTTCGGAACATCACACCCATTAGGTTAAGAGTGGGAAAGGAATGATTTTCTCCTTTCATCATTTATTCCACTTTGGAGTGGATGTTACAGAGTTAATTTTTCAGGTCATTCATTTAGCTGATGTTTAGCAAAGAACAAAGCAGATTTAAACTAAAATTTTATGGACATAAAAAGGAAATAGAGGCACATGTCTATTAAAAGAAATTGAAGAATAAATGAAAAATACTAATGGGCAATTGATGTTCCCTTCAGGAACCTAGCGGCAAACAAGATCAATCATTTAAGAAACCAAAGAGTACTTTAACGATCATGATGTGCAGATAAACAGCCCCACCGTCTTCCCAGTAAAATTTTACAGGAAAAACTAATAAACACATCTTGGTGTCTCCCACAAAGGATACTTGAGGCTCTGCAATGATGCATCAATTTTGATGATAGCTTTAGTCCTAAGAAATTCCTAATTTTCTTGATCAAATAGAAGTGTGGACAGGATCTTTAACCAAGCCAAGTGGAAACTGAAGTAAGTAGAATTTTACAGAATAGGTCATTCTGGTCAGCAGACCCATGTGTGTACATTAGCACCGTGAAACGAATCTCTTTCAAACTTTAGGTGTTGCCATTTCCTTCTACTCAGATATTGGTAATGGTTCCTTAAGGTTTTTATAGGTTGGGGTGGCAATGGGGACAAGGTCCCACTACCTATTAAATGTTCCCAAAGGTGTGTGGCCCCTGACAACCAAGTCCACTTCCTGGCCTTCACGTGTGGCTTAGCTGCTAAGCCCAGCGAAACCATTTCTATTGACAGGAAAAGGGGCAATGGTGGGTTATTGGTGCCTTAAAACCATCGCTTTGGGCAGATGGGGCTTGTCAGCTGAGGTTGGCAGCTCACCTAAGAGACGGAAAACTCTGATCTCAAACCTCTGCTGTCTTCCCCGCTAATGGGGAAGGCTTAGGGAGTAAACCCTGAGGGAAAATTCCAGAGCTGGAGTCCCTAAGGCAGTCCTGCATCAATGCTGACTGACAACTCCTGCGATGCTGGTAGCACCAAAATGTATCGGTCTTTGCTGTTCCTTTGGGTTCATCAGATGCATGGAGAGGGGGAGTTTGCTACATGAGCAACAACTTGCTCTCCATATTATACTGCCCAGGCTTGCATATCTAGACAGCTAGCATGCAACATCGATGGTCGATCCTGACCGAGGGAGGCATACGAGATAATTGGAACTTCTACCATGAAAACTAAGCAAACCAAACAGAGACAAACTTTGTCTAGTTGGTTAGAGCCAGGTTGAGCTGACTAATCTGGCCAGAATCAGATATATTCAATAAATGTAGGACTAAGATCATATACTCAGCATTTTACAAAGCTGCCACATCAAACTAATTTTCTATTTAGCTCACATTGATGAAGTCATTGAGTCAGTATTTTTAGTTTTGGATTTAACACCAATCTAATATTCTCCCTGCCTCTTGACTAATGATGCAGTAAATCCAAGGAGCTGCGAGAATATTACACTCTTATAGTAGCAAGAAATTCCCGTTTAAACAACTGGACCGTGAAACCACCAAATTATCCAGCCTCCTATTAACTGCTTGGAAGTGGAAAATTTTACCTGTCAAACTAGTTTTGTTCTCCACCCAAGATAGAAATGGACCTGATCAATTATTACACATGGTCACACACATGAGAAAATCTGCAGATGCTGGAAATCCGAAGTAACACATGCAAAATGCTGGAGGAACTCATCAGGCTGGGCAGCATCTATGGAAAAGAGTAAACAGTCGACGATTCGGGCCGAGACGCTTCATCACGACTGGAAAGGAAGAGGAAAAGGAGAAGTCAGAGTAAGAAGGTGGGGGAGGGGAGGAAGAAATACAAGGCGATAGGTTAAAATGGGGGGGGAGTGAAGTTAAGAGCTGGGAATTTGATTGGTGGAAGAGATAAAGAGCTGATAGGAGAGGACAGAAGACCATGGAAGAAAGGGAAGGGGAGGAGCTCCAGAGGGAGGTAATGGGCAGTTAAGATGATAGAGGGAAACAGGAATGGGGAATGGTGAAAGAGTCGGGGGTGTCAATTAACAGAAGTCTGAGCAATCGATATTCATGCTATCAGGTTGGAGGCTATGCAGACAGAAAATAAGGTGTTGTTCCTCCAAACTGAGTGCAGCCTCATCGCGGCAGTAGAAGAGGCCATGGTCTGAAACATGCCGGAACGGGAATGGGGAGTAAAGTTGAAATGGGTGACCACTTTTTGTGGCAGACAAAGTGAAGGTGCTCGGCAAAGCGGTCTCCCAATCTACGTCGCGTCTCACCGATATACAGGTGGCCACACTGGGAGCACCAGATACAGTAGATGACCCCAGCAGACTTGATTTGATGATGGGTTTGACATTTGTTGCACTGTTGAAGGCATTATTGTAGAATTGGCCAGCCTGAAGCTGTGACTGCCCTCACATGACTACTCCCCACCCCACCCCCCAATACTATGCCACCTTGTTGTAATTAATGAAGCTTTACATAAACCTTATAAAATATCCAGTCAGTAATATATCTCTGCAATTGCCGAAGGACAAAGACATTCGACACTGGTGAAATCAATGTATTTATATTTTTAAAGAACTATTTTTTCACACCTCATTTATTTTTGGCAAGGCAATAGAAAAAATGTCAAGTCATGCTTACCTTTTTATAAATAGCAAAAATTGTTCCTATGGAAACAAGGCAGTCAATATTGGAAGAGCCATCTAGTGGATCAAAGCAAACAATATACTTTCCCTGAAAGTAAGGATATATTTGTCAATGTAGCATTATCATTCCTTCCAATTTTCTTTACCTTGCAAGAAAACTATTAAAACAACTATGCAGTAGTTTTGAAATGCACACCCACAACAAAATCCTTACACAGTCAATCTTTGGGAGTACTTCCAACCCTTCACAAGGGCCCATTAGGATGAGGAATAAATGCTGGTTTTTCAAGCAACTCCCACATCCAAATGATACCTTGTGCCATTTCTGATTTTCCAAATGCCTAGCCTCTCAGCAAGATGGTCATCAGGCAGAAGGGCTGAGATGTGCAGAGCCACGAGGGATGGGGTGTGGGGAAAGAACTAACCGCAAATTCTCTGATGCAATATCCCCACACAACCTTCATGAAGTTAAATGCATGAACCATATGTCAGTCATTTACAATGGCACCGCTGGATTAACATTCTGATTAAATTGAGGTAAATGACAGAGCTGGCATTGAACACAGTATTTCTCTAGGATAAATCAGGTTAAACCCCCAGCTGAGAATAATGCAAAATGAACAAGTTCTAACCCATTGATAATCAACAAATTACATGCAACACTTGAAGCATATGCAGTCTAGTATATAAAATAAACCTATACAGCATGCTTTATCCAACCACAATTGTCATTTCTACAAACTGTACAATTTTAAGAGAAATTTTATAAAGTTTAATCTTACAAAGTTTACAATCTTTTCCTTAAAATTTGTAAAATTTCTCTTAAAATTTTAGAAATTAATTTCCTTTGTACTGACCTGTTTGTCTGGATCTATGATGATAGCGTTCTTTTCCTCTTCGGATACAAGAACACATGTACTGAAGGAGGATTTTAACATGTTTACTACCATGTCATTGGAAAGTACATCGAGCTTCTTCACCTCATCTCCTGTTACATTGATACTGCCTCCAGAAAGCCCATACCTAGAAAAGAAATTAGGCGTTAGTATCATTGTACATAATTTCCCTGGATAAAAAGAAATATTTGCTATGCAAAGACATCTACAGAAATTAGATGTTAATCTTATTCATAGCTTCTTATAATGTGCTGAATGGTGTTGTTTATGCTTGGCTGTTAAAGAGAAGCTTCAGCTTGCAGCCAGCTGCTCTGAGTTAAGTCTCAGACTTGCACTGACTCATTGTAAGTTCAAGGTTTTTGTGGAGTGCAATGGTGGAGCTCTGTCCTGTTGGGATTCCTCAGCATTATGTAGTTTCTCAAGCCTAAGAGTCTAGACCTAGGGAATATAATCTCAGCAAAATGGGACACCTGGTTAGAAATGAGGAGGTACCCACAACATTGTAAATATTTGGAATTCTCCAATTTACAGGATGGTGTGTGCTCAGTCATAGAGCATATTCAAGACTGAGTATGACAGTTTAAGACATCAAGGAAATCAAAGGAAATTTGGAACGACTGGCAAAGTAGATGAAGCACAGGATTAGTGCGATTTGATTTTACTAAATAGTGGAACAAGCTCACGATAGCCAATGGTTGATTCCTTTCTCCAGTGAATCCCAAGTTTCATTTTAGGCTCAACAGTTATTTTAAAAATGTAAACCATTTTATTTTTATTTTGCCTTGCTCCTAGAAGTCCTATTGATTCTGTTGGTTAGGTCACACTGGACAGGGTAGTTCTTCAAGCCCCATCTCTTTAGATCAGGCAGCACTTTACATTCTGGGTCCTAAAACTAAAATTGGAACCTAATTTGCACATTTAAGGTTTCTCTTTTAGATCATGATTTGGTAGGTCAAAGAAGTCAGTCAGACCAAGAAAATTCTGATGTTTTCAAAGCAGGTTGAATGTGAAAGTTTCAAGGTTGAAAATGAATGCTACACACAAAGCAGATGGCTATAAGTTGAATTTCTCTTCTGTACATAAATTGTCACACAAAGAACCTTGGAAGATTATTTCAAAGCTTCTGACACATCCTTCTGTATAATTGTTTACATTTTAAAATTTTGAGGCAAGTTGGGTAGAAACCTTTCACCAAGGTTATAGCATTGGTTGCTTCAACAAGTAAGAGCAGAAAATTCTGGGCTGAGCACTAAAGTTATCCTGCCAATGACATAATGTATCCAAGTTGCTTATTCCAAAATGTCAGGCAATTTAAAATTGCAAGTGCATGATCAGCTATCTATTTTGTCTCCTTTGCCTTTATGTTACATCGACTGTTCTATTTATTATAAATTACTATAATTGCACATTGCACACGTAGATGGAGATGTAACGTAAAGATTTTTATTTTTACTCCTCATGTATGTGAAGGACGTAAGAAATTCAGTCAAGCTGACTGAATGGGATTTAAGATTTAAATTGTAACCATTTAAAATATCTTTCAGGCTGTAGCAGAGACAATTAGTTGCATGCCTTATACCTGATTTTGTGATTTCCTCCCTCCTATGAAAATAATGAAAATGATCCTGGCTTTTGGAGAACAGCATTCATCAGGCAGATTACATATTCTACCTAGATTGTACTGCGACAACCCCAGACCAAAAAACAACCTATCTTCCATGCATTGCAGTTTAAACTTTAAAGAATGATTGTGTCAGCAAAACTAGATAACTGAAAGCAGACTTTTAAACTGAGCAGATCTATTAAAACCGTGTAAACTTTAGAAAGATAGCAAAGGTAAACACGGCTGATTATGTCTGCCAATCTTTACAGAGTCATTAAAAGTTGACAGGAATTAAATTGGAGAAATTCAATAAACCTGTAAACATTTTAAGTCTTTCTGACTCCAAAAGCATCAGCTTTGTCTTTCCCCTCTGACATGTTTAAAAGATAATCCTGTATGGCAGCCGCAGTAAATAGAATGCTTTGGGCTTAGTAATTATGACTTGATATTCTGGTTTGGTTTGTTTTACATTCCCCTCAGGAAATTAGACAAAGCAGGCTATTATGAATTCACTACAGCCCTATTTCCCCACCTATGGACTTCAGGGAAAAAGAAGAAACTGATATAGAAGCAACACACATCAAAGTTGCTGGTGAACGCAGCAGGCCAGGCAGCATCTCCAGGAAGAGGTACAGTCGACGTTTCCTGACGAAGGGTCTCGGCCTGAAACGTCAACTGTACCTCTTCCTAGAGATGCTGCTTGGCCTGCTGCGTTCACCAGCAACTTTGATGTGTGTTGCTTGAATTTCCAGCATCTGCAGAATTCCTGTTGTTTGCGTTTTTAAAACTGATATAGAGACAGGCACTAACAACGAGATATGTCACAATGAATTTTAAGTGCCTGTTTCAAACAAAATTATGACACTTTTAAATTCTTGCAGCCCTATTTGTCACCTCCATTATTTGTTGGAGTTCCGTTATTGCCTTGAAGAAAAATTACCCGTCAGTAGATTTCCAAATGAAATCAAGGAATACAATCAAAAGTTATTTCAAATATACTTACATTTGTTAAGGAATAAACATAGTTATCCAAAGATAAATAGTGAAAACAAAATCTTTTCCTAGTGGATTGGGAAAAGTGAATATAACAATTGAGGTTATTGCTTCCACCTGAGCGCGATATTAATGAATGGTGGGAACCTGTTCCCAGTTGTTTTAACATAGGTATACTGTGGATATATTCTTAATTGTATTTTTATTCTTGTACTTTTGCATAAACTAATTGGTATAGAAATCATTTATACAGCTCGACCATTCCATGCCAACATTTATTCCCCTCAGGCCTTTGCCCATCTTTCCTTTCCCAATCCACCATCATCCTATTTCCTTCTCCTTTCATTGTTTATTTAACTTCTCCTAACAGCAACTGTACAGTTTTCCTTTAATCAGTCCGTGTCCAGGTGAATTCCATATTTTTACCACTCTCTTCATTATTCTAGGCATCACTGACGAGGCCAGTGTGTTGTCTTCCCGACTACCATAGGAAAGGGAATGGTAAGCCACCTTCCTGAACCACAGCATTGCTTCCGCTGAAGGTACTCCCAGGGTTTATACTTGGCAATGATCAAGAAAGTGCAGTATGCTTCCAAGTCAGTCTGGCGTATGACTTGGAGGGGAACATGCAGGTATCTGTGTTCCCATGGACCTAATGCCCTTTCATTCTTATGGTAGTCCTCAGAGATTGGTGAGATGCTGCCAGAGGAGTCTGGATGAATAACTGTGGTGCATTTTATAGGAGGTATACCCCGCGGTCATACCCTGAACTCTGGTAGTGAAGGAAATTAAAGTTTTGGATGATATATGTAATGAAAATCAAGCAGCCCGCTCTGTCCTGGATATTATAAAATTAATGAGTTTTTGGAACTAAACTCATTAAGGCAAGAGGACTGTATTTCTTCACACCTGATCTTCTGTTTTGTAGGTGGTGGGAAGTGCTTCATTTCTGATCTGCTCTTAAATCCACAGTAGTTATTCAACTGGGTCAGATGCCTTTCTGCTTAATGGTAATCCCAAGAACTTGATTGTGGAAAACTCAGTAATGGATAAGTGGTTAGAATCTCTCTTGCTGGATGCAGTAGTATCTCACACTTCTATAGCACAAATCTAACTTAGCAATTATTTGCCCTTGCTTGACTGTTTTCTAAGTCTTGCTACATAGATAGATTGCCTCACTTGCTGAAGAGTTGTGAGTACAATTGAACATTTAGTCAGCAATAGGCAAATATGCCTAATGTCTTTATGATGCAAAGAAAAGTCATCAATGAATCAACCTGGGTTCTAGGCTTAGGAAATTGCCCTACAATGATGTCTTGGGGCTGAATTGATTGAGTACTAACAACCGTAACCATCGTCCTTTGCACGAGATATCACTGCAATTACTGGAATGTTTTCCCTGCTATGCCCACTCATACAGATGCTGCCTTGATGGTCCACTCTCAGCACCTCTGGAACTCATCTCCTTAGTACGTGTTTGCAGCTACATCATCCAGAAGACACCCAAGCAGGGACTAATAAGCAGGTTTCTTTTGGATCCTTTCCCTGTGGCTGGGCCTCTGACCAGAGAAGGGATGGAACAAAAAGAAATTAGTCAGTCTGGCAGTATCTGTCAAAAGGGAAGCCAGCAGGTCTGGTGGTACCTGTACAGAGAGAAACAGAGTTTACATTTGAGGTCGATGACATTTCATCAGCTATTGTATATTTGATTCCAAAGTCTGTAGAGTATTCTGAGCAGTCCATTCTGAACAGAGGTTCTACCAAATGCCCATTGGCTCTCCATTCTCTCCCTTCTGCCTCACAAAATAGCTAACTAGATTTTTATCAGAGAATAGTAGGTGTGTGGAATGTGTTTCTGGGGAGGTGGTAGAGGCTGATATGCTAGGGACATTTTAAAGACTCTTAGCTAGGCACATGGATGAAACAAAATGGAGGGCTATGTGGGAAGGAAGGTTTAGATTGATCTTGGAGTAGGTTAAAGGGTCGGCACAATATCATGGGCCAAAGGACCTATACTGTGCTATACTGTTCTATGTCCTAATCCCTTATTTCTTTTTGTTTTCCATCTTTAAACAAGTTTGCTATCCACTGTACTCTTGTTTTCTGTGTCAATGTATCTCTATTAATTAATCAACATATTGAAAGCTCTTTTAAAAACCTTGATTCTCCATTCATTTTGCGATTTTCTGTTACATATTTGAAGAATCCAACGTCAACATTCAAACTAAAGCTATGCTGGTGTAATTTGTCTTGTAAATTTCTTTGTTCAATAAAAGCTTTGTTAAAGTTTTAAAAATATTACAGTTTTTGGAGGTTTGCTGCTGTTTTGAAATGAGCTAATAATTAATTGGTTAGCAAATATTTTCGATCTTCATTGCAACATTTCAGAGGTCCAAGTGATAAGAGTTCTGTGTACTGAAGAATACAATCAGTAAAGCATACTCCAAACTAAAGAGTGCTCGGCAAGAATGTGATGTAGTCTAGAACATATACAGAGCGCTTGCAGCTTTGCAAAAAATTAGGGGTTTGTCACACCAGCAATATAGTTCAGGACACCACGGACCAGAAATCATTAGTAATGCAAGGCAGGTTACACATAAGAACCTATCTCGTAGGTTTAAAGACAAAGGGGAATGGGTGTGTCCTTACCCTCATCCCAATTCACCTTTCGTGCTATTCATTTGTTTTCTAACCTAATTATTCATATCTTGTACTGTACTGCTGTTTAAAACAATGAATTTCACAAGATGTGTCAGAGATAATAAATCTTATTCTGATTGTGATTCCCACCCATACCCAGACACTCTGCACTTCAAATTCCATGCACAAGGGAAAAGCTAACTGAAGTATCAAATTAATTATTAATAACCCTTCAAAAAACCCATCTAAAGGATTGTAGATTTTTGTTTACAAATGAACAAAATCAGATTCATTTAGTGAAAGATCTATTTATCTAATTCATGCTGACTAAATCAGTTTACAATGTATTTTAGTGGACTAGATTTCACAGGCTAATTAATGGGTAGCTTTCCCTAAAACAGTAAAGATGTGCTGTGTAATGCTGACAGTGCTAGCACACTACACATTATTGTATGAAGTTTGGTAAACTTACAATTATTTAGTCATTCTATTTAGGAATCTTAATTTAGGAAATAGATGTCACATGTAATGCATGGTATTAAGGGGAAGTGCTGTTAAAAGAAACTAATTTCAAAATGCAGATTAATAAACTGGCTTTCAGTGTTTCAGAATTTTGTTCAGGGAAGCTCAGAAATGCTACAGTACAATTCTAGATGTTCCCATTGCTTTTTCCGAACGTGTGCAGGGACAGTATTGTATACAATTTTGCTTACACTTTCTTGTATGTGATATGCTTTTCAGATAATGTCTGAGATATCCTTTTAAATGCTGAAAGTCATACAATAGCAGGATGCCTTAAAGCAGAAGTTCCCAACCTTTCTTATACCACGAACCCCTACCATTAACCAAGGGGTCCATAGACCACTGGCTGGGAACCCCTGCTTTAAAAGGACAGTTCAGACACAGCTAAATTATCTGAGAAGCATATGCAATATGCTTCATTCCACACGGGTTCCCATGGCAACGGTACTATTGTCAGTGTCTCTGACCAGTCCTGACTGCCAGTTATCCTCTTCCTTCTGTGATAAAGCTCTACTGTACTGTAGTTTAGTGCAACTGAATCTTAAAACAGTAAACTCTATTGATTCTGGCAGCTGCAATTAGGATATGACTGTTCATGATTCTCACATGGGAACGTATGCCCTTCATATGAAATAATAGGAACAGATATCACGAATATCGCAATAATCTGTATTATATTTTAAAGCTAATCACCGAACATGAGGATAGGAGTTTCTACTGAGTGTTGACTTCTCAATGTCTGCAAACCAAAGAGCTGATTATCAATTACAGCAGGAAGAAACCGAGTGACAATGAGCCAGATCTCATTACGGGATCAGAGATGGATGGCCGTAAATTCCTTGCCATTATCATTTCAGAGGATCTCTCTGTGTCATTTCAAAGAAGGCATGGCGGTCTTCTTTCTCAGAAGTTTGCACAGATTCACTCAGTTCAATACTGAACTGATTTCACAATCTAAGGACTCTATAACTCATGTCCTTAGTATCATGATTACTATTTATTTTCTCTCAACTCAAGCTGGTAAAACCTGAGGTACTGGGCATACCAATGCACACTCAATTCTCAATTGCTGGGACTTTCGAACTACTCTAGTGGTGTTTTGTATTGCTGATTTCTGAGGATTCACATAACTATTGCTGTGTGTGCCTAATTGTTTAATGCTTTTGTGTAGTGACTTTGGGATGATACCAGAATCAGATTCAATATCACCAGTATATGTCATGATGTCATGAAATTTGTTAACTTTATGCAGCAGTGCAATGAAATGCATGATAAATAAATATAGAGACCAAAACTTAGTTCCATTAAGTATATATATGTCTATTAAATAGTTAAGTTAAAATAATTAGTGAAAAAAAACAGAAATTAAAAAGTAACACACACAAAGTGCTAGAGAAAACTCAGCAGGCCTGGCAACAATTATGGAAAAGAGTACAGTTGACATTTCAGGCCGAGACCCTTCTGCAGGACTGGTAGTGAGGTAGTGTTTATGGGTTTAATGTCCATTTGGAAATCAGATGGCAGAGGGGAAGAAGCTGTTCTTGAGTTGCTGAATGTGTGCCTTCAGGCTTCTGTACCTCCTTCCTGATGGTAACAGTGAGAAGAGGGCATGCCCTGGGTGCTGGGGATGATGGATACCACCTTCCTTAAGCACCACTTCTTGAAGATGTCTTGGATACTATGGAGGCTGGTACCCATGATGGAGCTGACTAATTTTACAAGTTTCTGCAACTTATTTGGACCTTGAGCAGTAGCTCCCCCCATACTAGATGGTGATGCAGCCAGTCAGAATGCTCTCCATGCTACATTTGTAGAAATTTTTGGGTGTTTTATTTGACAAACCAAATCTCCTCAAACTCCTAATGAAAAATAGCTACTGTCTTGCCTTCTTTATAGCAGCATGAATATGTTGCATCCAGGTTAGGTTGCCAGGGATACTGACACCCAGGAACTTGAAATTGTTCACTCTCTCCACTTCTGATCCCTCCATGAGGATTGGTTCATGCTCCCTCATCTTACCCTTTCTGAAGTCCACAATCAGCTCTTTGATCTTCTTGATGTTGAGCGCAAGGTTGTTGCTGCACTCAACTAGCTGGTACATCTCACTCCCGTACACCCTTTCATCATCATCTGAAATTCTGCCAACAATGGTTGTATCACCAGCAAATTTATAGATGGCATTTGAGTTATGCCTAGTGACACAGTCATGGGTGTAGAGAGCAGAGCAGTGGGCTAAGCACAGATCCCTGTGGTGTGCCAGTGCTGATTGTCAATGAGGTGGAGATGTTATTTCCAATCCGCACAGGTTGCGGTCTTCTGGTTAAGAAGCTGTGGATCCAGTTGCAGAGGGAGGTACAAAGGCCCAGGTTCTATAGCTTTTTGATCAGGACCAGGATGTTGTTTCTGCTTGGCTATACTATTAGGACAATCTGTACCCTGTTAATGTTGCATAGTCTTTTAATTCAACACATTTCTGGTATTTTTCACTTATTGATTTCTGTATGTTGTGTATGTTTGGAATGGCTATATCTTTAAGTAAGTTGTTCTTGTTCGTTTATCATGTAATATTTTTCTTGATGGTTGATATGGATTGTCCTGTCTGTGATAATGGCTGTAATATAATTTGTAGGACTCTGACTGTAAAACTGGATCAGACTTGTATTTCTAGTCTGGTGTCTTTTATAAGTTTGTATTTTAAAGGAAGATATTGGTGTTTGATGTTTGCCACTTGATTGTGCCTGTGTAAATTATCAGATTGAGTTAAACTGCTGCAGGATGTGCTGGATTGTTACTGGGTTCTCTTGGCATTTTCTGCATTTATTGTCTTGAATTTGTTGGTCTCTTATTATGTATTTTTATTTTTTTTTGTTAACTACCTGGTCCTTTATTGCTACAGGGAATCCCTCTATCTTTGGGAAGAGGTCTCCAATTCTGAGCCAAGCAATTGACACTTCCTTGTCAACATCTAGTCTGCTCAGATCATGGGGATGTCTTCCCTGGAGGGTCATGCTCTTCCATTGGTTAACTTTTTATTCTATAGTGTTAATTTCTTCATTTTTCTGGGTTATGCTTTCATTTAAGTTTAATAGTGTGCACATCTTATCAGAATTGCATACGCTCGCTTGGAGAGCTGAATTCTGTTTTAGTTGATGTAAATATACTACTTACATGATATAAAAATAAAACAATTGTCATTTCAGTTCTTATTTTTCTTTATAAATTTTCTAGATTGGTTTCGGACCAAGATATAACACTAAAAGAATACACTAATATGTGTACAGTGAAAGTGTTTATTGCCTTTGTTATATTTTCACTATTGAGCTCTGTTTCGCAGATTTTCTTAAGCCTTCAAGTAAATCCCATTGAAAGTTTTTCCTTATCATCGCACTATGATCTATTTTCTTTGCACATTGATATCCCAGATAATGATGTTTCATATTCATCCATCGGTTGTATTGTTACCTGCTGCTCTCTTTCATATTCTACTAGCTCTATTGCACCTTTCTTTATGTTTAATGTTCTGCACTTATCTAGTCAAAATTTCATGTTTATACCTTTAGAAGTTTCACTATTTGAATTAATAGCTTAAGCTTTACTGATGAAGGGGGCGTATAATTTCAAATTTTAGCCAGAGGGTGGTGAATCTATGGAATTTGTTGCCACGGGCAGCAGTGGAGGCCAAGTCAATGGGTGTATTTAAGGCAGAGATTGATAGGTATCTGAGTAGCCAGGGCATCAAAGGTTATGGTGAGAAGGTGGGGGAGTGGGACTAAATGGAAGAATGGATCAGCTCATGATAAAATGGCGGAGCAGACTCGATGGGCCAAATGGCTGACTTCTGCTCCTTTGTCTTATGGTCTTATGGTCCAAATTGTCCATGTATAGAATCAGAATCAAAGTCAGAATCAAGTTTATTATCGCTGGCATGTGACGTGAAATTTGTTAACAGCAGCAGCAGTTCAATGCAATACATAATATAGAAGAAAAAAATTAAAAATAAAAATAAGTAAATCAATTACAGTATATGTATACTGAATAGATTAAAAATAGTCTAAAAACAGAAATAATATATATTTAAATAGTGAGGTAGTGTTCAAGGGTTCAATGCCCATTTAGGAATCGGATGGCAGAGGGGAAGAAGCTGTTCTTGAATCACAGAGCGTGTACCTTCAGGCTTCTGTACCTCCTGCCTGATGGTAACAGTGAGAAAAGGGCATTCCCTGGGTGCTGGAGGTCCTTAATAATGGGTGCTGTCTTTCTGAGACACCACTCCTTGAAGATATCCTGAGTAATTTGTCGGCTAGTACCTAAGATGGAGCTGACAAAATTTACGAATAAACTTACAAAGGTGTGTCAAGATATAATTTGTTCCGTTATTTTTAATTTGGCATCCTATTTTTATCCAATTCTCTAAATTAGCGAGTGGGTTTAAAGCTAGACAAAACTATAGTGGGCTCATCCTGGAATGTTTATTATTGTTATTATTTGTTTTTTTATTTGCATAGTTTGTCTTTTGAATATTGGCTGTTTGTCTGTCTTTGTTTCGGTATAACTTTTTCATTGATTCTATTGTATTTCTTTGGTCTACTGTGAATGCCTGCAAGAAAATGAATCTCAGGGTAGGATATGGTGGTATATGTACTTTGTTAACAGATTTATTTTGAACTTTGATTATGTCCCGATACATTCTGAAGATCACCATAACTTGAAAAATCTAATAAAGTTGTCACCAATCACCTTTTTATGGGGGAGAAATGAAAGTATTCATTCTGCTCTTAGTAACATATTCTTGCTTTTTCAA
Source organism: Mobula birostris (assembly GCF_030028105.1). Taxonomy (NCBI): domain Eukaryota; kingdom Metazoa; phylum Chordata; class Chondrichthyes; order Myliobatiformes; family Myliobatidae; genus Mobula; species Mobula birostris. The sequence continues at coordinate 45,018,736 of NC_092386.1, forward strand.
TCTTTTTATTAATTTCAAAATATAGAAACAAAACATAGCAATAATAGATAATATGAGATGTATTGTTACATTTAAAAAAAGAGTAATTGCAAAACCAAATAGTGGAAATTACCAAAACTCCCATACATGTAGAACTGATCACGGACAATATAAAGCAAAAAAAAAAGGAAAAAGACAAAGAAAAAAAAAACCCATCCCAAAAGAAAAAAAAAACTAAACTAAACTAAAAGACTTGGGCAAAACTAACAACTTAAAAATGGAAAAGAAGAAAACCTCAGCGTCGACGCCTCCACTCCCCTCCAACAACAGTACAGAGAAATAAAACCAGTTTGGAAATGATCAAATTACATCAAATGAAAATGCTGAATAAATGGCCTCCAAATTTTTTCAAACTTAATAGAAGGGTCATAAACTGCACTTCTAATTTTCTCCAAATTCAGACACACCAGTAACATATTGATATATTGATATATCCAAAAGCAGCTAATTCATAAATACTGCAGATGTTTCTACTTGAAATGGAAAGAACTGAAAGCTCATGGTCATCTTGACCATAATTGGTTTGGCTTCGTATCTTCAAGTAGGAGATGGCAATTACTGTGTTTCCTTGCTTCACCGGAGTTTGTGGATACATTTGATTGCACAATGACTAAAGAACTCAAGTCTGCTTTTAACGCCATTCAATATTCCTTCTATCCATTGTTTTCTCATTTTTATATAAGATTATTAAGGGATTGGACATGTTAGAGGCAGAAAACATGTTCCAGATATTGGGGGAGTCAAGAACCAGAGGCCACAGTTTAAGAATAAGGGGTAGACAATTTAGAACGGAGTTGAGGAAAAACTTTTTCACACGGGGGGTTGTGGATCTGTGGAATGCTCTGCCTCAGAAGGCAGTGGAGGCCAATTCTCTGGATTCTTTCAGAAAAGAGTTAGATAGAGCTCTTAAAGATAGCGGTGCGAAGGGATATGGGGAGAAGGCAGGAAAAGGGTACTGATTGTGGATGATAAGCCATGATCACAGTGAATGGCGGTGCTGGCTCGAAGGGCCGAATGGCCTATTCCTGCACCTATTGTCCATTGTCTAAAGAAATGAACAGCACCATTTCAAGAAGATCCTTTCCTAACAGACTACTGATTGAGCTGAACAAAGTTAGTGGACTGGGTACAAGTGTAACCATTTAGGAATAGATTATCTATACAACCGATGTATGAATATGAAACATAATTATCTGGGATATCAACAAGCATAGTCTGCAATAGATCAGAGCTTAAAATGAACACCTTGCAATATAAAGTGCAGTTTAGTACAATGTTTTTTAGCAGGCAAATAGGCCAAGAAAATGTGAGTAAAACACATGGCAGATGTGAAGAGTAGAGCGAGAAGAGGGCAGAAAATATTCTATGTAACTTAGTCACGCAGAACCTATTGAAATTATTGGAACTTGATAAATTTTAACACCCTGAAGACAACGTAATTGGTACATTTTATCATTCTTCAGCGTTGGATAAGCTTCATTAAAAAAAGATGAATGGAATGTTCCTTTGAGACCTAAGATTATCTGGTAAACAGCAACTTCTTTTCTGAAAAAAAATTCAAGTTTCAATGAAACATTACCTTATTAACAGGACACAAGAACATAAGAAATAGGAGCAGGAGCAGGAGTAGGCCACCTGGCCCATCGAGCCTGCTCCGCCATTCAATAAGATCATGGCTGATCTGGCCACGAACTCATCTCCACCTATCTGCCTTTTCCCCATAACCCTTAATTCCCCTACTATGCAAAAATCTATCCTACCTTGTCTTAAATTTATTTACTGAAGTAGCCTCCACTGCTTCATTGGGCAGAGAATTCCACAGATTCACCACTCTCTGGGAAAAGCAGTTCCTCCTCATCTTTGTCCTAAATCTACTTCCCCTGAATCTTGAGGCTATGTCCCCTAGTTCTGGTCTCACCTACCAGTGTAAACAACTTTCCTGTCTCTATCTTATCTATCCCTCTCATAATTTTATGTTCCTATAAGGTCTCCTCTCATTCTTCTGAATTCCAGCCCGTACGGTCCCAGGCTCCTCATAGTCTAACCCCTTCATTTCTGGAATCAACCTCTGCACCGCCTCCAAAGCCAGTATATCCTTCCCCAAGTAAGGAGACCAGAACAGCACACAGTACTCCGGGTGTGGCCTCACCAGCACACTATACAGTTGCAGCATAACCTCCCTGCTCTGAAATTCAATCTCTCAGGCAATGAAGGCCAACATTCTATTTGCCTTCTTGATAGCCTGCTGCACCTGCAAACCAACCTTTTGTGATTCATGCACAAGCACTCCCAAGTCCCTCAGCACAGCAGCACGCTGCAATCTTTTTTACCAATTTAAATAATAATCTGCTTTCATTTTTCCTTCCAAAGTGGATGACCTCGCATTTACCAACATAGTACTCCATCTGCTAGACCTTGCCCAATCTCTTAACCTATCTCGGCAGATTCTGCGTATCTTCTGCACAATTTGCTTTTCCACTCAATTTAGTATCATCCACAAATTTAGATACAGAACACTCCGTCCCCTCTTCCAGATCGTTAATGTATATCGTGAACAGTTGCGGGCCCAGCACCGACCCCTGCAACACACCGCTCACCACTGATTGCCAACCAAATAAGACGATGCATTTTTAAACGGGTGTAAACTTTGTCAATAAAAGTAACTGATGGGCTCAAAAGTGACACTGGAATCCTAAATCCAGAGTGGGGATGCGTAAAGGCGAATTGCATTGTAATTAACAATAGAATGAAACAGCCGTACCTCAGATTTCAAGGCTTACCCTGGCAATGCGATATTAAACTAGGGTGGAGTAGTTATAGATTGGAGATGAATATTTAGAAAATTTAAAACGATTTTCAGAACGAATTAAGTCGAGCTAAGCATGAGACAGCACTTCCTGGAGTACGAGTGCGTATTCCGATTGGAAAATACGCATTACACACCCCCAAAAGGAAAGGGACTGAATCCAAACTTCTAAACAAACATGGTTTTTTTTCTGAAATAGCACCTGCACTGAAGCAAGAACTTAAAAAAAAACATAATTAGGGGTTTCCTTCTCGCATAACAAAACTATATAGCACTGAAATACAAACAGACGGATCCCCAATTGACGTGGGGGAAGGGGTCCGTGTATTGGTCAATCTCAGCAATTTTGTCGCAGAGTTAGCATGTTTTGCAAAAGTTCTGCACATCCTTATCTCAAAGTACGTTCTGCAACCGAAAAAGAATGATGGGAATGGTTTATTATATTTACGTTCAACGTGTGGTAGAGCGCCCAAAATCAAACTGGAACCGTGTTACAAGTTTTAGAAAACTACTGCAAGCACATCACGTGGCTGCGTAAAGCCACCAAATAATACATTGACTCTCTTAAGGCTAAGTGGAGTAACAGCTGGACAGCGAATACCTACAGGTTGGCGATGCCTGCTTTCCTGACTGCCGAGGAAATCGCCTTGACAGCAGTGCAGAGAGCGTTAAGAAGCTGGTTCAGTTCCCCGGTGCCTTTCGCCTTCCTGCCCTCCTCCAGCACGAAGCGGGTCACGGTGATCAGGTTGGTGTCGAAAGGAGCTCGGTCTGCCATCCTGCCTAACTGAGTGGTGTACCGTGAAAGAGAGAGGCAGGTACACAACGAGCTGACTGGCAAACCACACAAACACACACAAACTTCTGGAGGGAAGAAGGTACCTTTAACCTCTAAGACTTGTAACCAATCCCCTGAAAAGCCAGCCCAGGGAAGAGGAGGGGCTTCTTTCTCAGAGCACTCAGAGCAGACTCTCTGGAAAACATTTGAAATTCCTGTGGAAAGGGCAGCAAATCAGTAAAGCTGCCTATAATCCTCCCACAGCAGTTTCGTATCCTTGCTGATAAGGTTTCTTGCAACTTCAGAACACGCCTAGCCATGATGCGATTACACACAAGGAGCTAGAGTCTGCCATCATTCTGGGAGGTGATAATTAACGCAGTCGGTGTGATTTACTCCTCGCTCTGGAACCTCGAACTGTTGTCAGTTTAATTTTAAATCCCAGCCTGACATGTACCCGGTGGGGTTGATCTCCCAGAGTGGTGCCCCCCTGGGTTTTCCACCGACTACACTCATACATCCTCAGCACAGGTTTCCCAAAGAGAACTGATGGATTCTCCGTCGCTTGGGACATGGCTGCCTGAACTCTGGGATTGGTCAGAATTGTTTTTAATCCGGGGAGGGGGGGGGGGTGAATTGCAAGCCCCAACAGAGAAAAGAAATCTGAAATTTGCATCAAAATTTTAAAAACTGAAAAGAATGTGTATGTGCAGATCAGGCAACATCTTGGAGAGAAAAAGCTGAAGTTTCGAGTCAACAATTCTTCATCGGAATAGGGCGCGAAACTTAATTCTATCTCTCGTTTCACTGATTTTGCCTTACATCATGTGTATCTCAGCATTCCAGCACCTGTAGATCTTTACTTTCCAATTGATTTCACTCTCAGGATACCAAGGAAAAGCTTTCTGGAGTGCTCCCATGGTTGTAACTTTGGAAACTGTTCACAGCAGTCTCCAGGAAAAGTACTGTGACAATGACCAGGCATTTTTTAAAGTCACATTGCCGACTCATGTGATCAATTTGCAAATAATGCTCAGAAATCTTATGTGTTCGGAGAATAAGAGTAGGGCATCTTCGGCCAGGAGATTCCACTTCTGATGGTGCAGTATTCCTCCAGTACTCTGAAAATCAGGTGCCCGGGTTGCTGATGGTTTGGCATCCGATTCCCTCATTACCTGAATGTGAGCTGCGGTTTAGAGTGTAAGTGCTGTGTGCATCTAGAGTCAAAGCTGGAGACTACAACTTCAGCGGTTAGGAATGTGGGCGGGTTTGCAGCTGGAGTTTGTGCATTCATTCCTCATTCCATTTAAATAGCAGATTCGTTGAAGAATTTATTATATATCTGTGTATCATCTAATAACCATGCAATAGAAATATGAAATATTAAGAGTATTGAAAACCTGCTAGTCCAGAACAACCAATGTCTCAAGGATGCCAAAATAACAGTTTTATTAAATTAAGAATCCAGCAGGCCTAATCCTTAAAGGGTGAAATAATTGGACAAATTTCCCTGGCATTTCTATTATTGGAAATAATATTTGCTTAAAAAAAATTAACTTTACTGATGTAATAACATCTTACAGAACCACAACGATCCCTGTTTTAATGGAATGTTAAATGCCTAAGAAAGCTTCTTGGGTTCACCTGTGCCTTCTGGAGCACAATGACTGTTGCCACTCGGAAATACTTTTTTTTGTAAATAATGGAAGACTAATCAAACATCATTAGCCAAGACGTAAAGAAAGAAGAGATGTCTGTAAGCTTTATAATTAACCCAGGAGCAAGAGAAGCAGAGTTATGACATGAACAAGTTCTTCAACATTTCAGAAAAAGGGTGTAGCTGGTTGGCTGCAGTCTGAAACAAAGTTATCTGCTGATATTCCTAGGGCTGATTTTTTTTTAAACCAAGGGAGTACTAGCTGAACAGGAATGAAAAGCAGTTTGAGCTGTGGCTGAGAAGTGCTCCTTGAATTGGGTACCCAGGTCCTAATGAGATTTCAGAAATACAGGAGATTCTCCAGATGCTGGAGATCCTGAGCAACACACACAAAATGTTGGGGGAACTCAGCAAGTCAGGCAGCATCTATGGGGAAAGGATCAGTTTTCATTTTGGTCTTGATGAAGGGTCTCGGCCCAAAATGATGATTGTTCATTTCCCTCCATAGATGCTGCCTGACCTGCTGAGTTCTCCTGGTATTTTGTATGTGTTTCTCATGAGTTTTTGCAAAGCCCACTTAGGTTTGACAATGAACACACAGTGATCATAGGAATTACACGACCTTTTGTAACATAATTACTGGGGCTCCTATGTTCATTCATTGTGCACAGAGTTTCAAAGAGAACATTAAAACGTTGACTCACATCAGAAAATTTAGTTCTACTCTAAATTGTTGCTAACCAGTAATAAAATAATCTACTTAGCAATTGCCATTCTTCAAGTGAAACCCTAAAGTGAGGCCCAAAAAATGCACTCATGTGGTACAAAATATCACTTGACGTGCCCTGGCATACATCTATTCAATGGGGATGATCAAAATTAAATATGAATATTATATTTCTCTGCTACTATGATTGTCATTTCTTGCTTTTTCCTTTCTGATGAAGGATCCAGAACAGAAATATTAACTGTTTCTCTTTCTGTAGATGCTGGTTAGCCTGCTGAGCGTCTCTATAATTTTCTGCCTTTAAATTAAAACAAATTAATTGGTTCTAATCAAATGGACTGCTGCATTTCCCACATTATATTGGTGACTATACTTAAAAAATACTAAATTACTGTAAAATGCTTTTGGATGTTGTGAAATTGTGAAGGGTATTTTTGTTTATTTTGACTGCAGTCTCTTACATATTGGCTGCTGATTGACTCAACTTCCAGCAAGTGACAATTACAATTACAGTCTCCTTGTGACCATTAGCACTTCCTCAATCTGCTTATTTTTTTCAAGATAAAGAAGCTTTCAGTAGAAGACAAAAACATTCATTAGCATGGAACCCTTTCCCAAATAAAAGTTTTTATACCAGTCTTTCTTATATAGTTATGGAGGCATCTCACATATTTAAAATTCCACACTTCTGGTGCAATCATTGATTACTCATGCACCAATAAATTGATAATTCATATCTGCCACTTCCCCTCTTACAATGCTGGAGGAGCTCAACAGGTCAAGCAGCATCTGTGGGGGAAAGGAACTGTTGATGTTTTGGGTTGTGACCCTGCACGAGGAGAGGGAGGACTGGTGTAAAGAGGAGAACAGGAAGGGTGAGACAAGGGCTGGTAGGAGATAGGAGAGGCTGAAGCGTGGGAGCAGAGCCAGGTGAAGGTGGGGGAAGGAGTGAAGTTGGAAGACAGAAGCACATGACCAAAAGGTAGACGTGGACAAAGAAAAATAAATCTGGAATCAGATGAAGCACGGTGGGAGGAAGGAAGGGTGAAGGTGGAGGCAGAGGCAGAGGTGATAAGCAGAGACGCAGGCTTCTAGGGCTGAAATCTGATAAATAAGGAAGAGTTAAAGAGCAGATTGAGCCAGATGGGTGAGCGGATATGGTGGGTAAAGAGTGTGAATATCTACTCGTTTATGAAATTTGTGGGCTCTTGTGTCCTTCTCTTACAATAGATCTCGGTATGTTCTGTTCATTAGATGATTAACATCATAGAGTTAGAAGTTATCTTGTACCACACAAGATAGAAGTGAACTCTGAATTCAGTGTGATCATATGTACCGACCTGTACCTACTCAATCAACCTTTTATACCTTGCTTTGCTCGCTCTTAAAGGGTAATTCTGTAAATTGACAGCATAGCTGATGGTTAGCTCAGTATTTGACGATTACGAGAATGAAAGGGTTAATGCGTGAGCTGTGTTTGATGGCTCTGGGCCCGTACTCACTGGAATTTAGAAGAACGAGGGGGAGGATCTCATTGAAATGTACTGAATATTGAAAGGCCTAGATGGAGTGTACGTGCAGAGAATGTTAGCATTAGTGGAAGAGCTAGGACAGGCTCAGGATAGAAGGACATTCCTTTAAAATAGAGACAAGGAGGACCTTCTTCAGGCAGAGTGTAGTGAATGTGCGGGATTCATTGTCACAGACAGCTGTGGAGGCCATGTCATTGGCTCTATTTAGAGTGTTCAGTAAGGGCGTTACGGGCAGGAGAAGGGCTGAACTGGTGGAGCAGGCTCAACAGCCGGATTCTGCAGAATGGTCTCATTCTGCTCCAACATTTCACGGACTTATGGTCCTATGGTCAAGTCCTCACATCTGGCACAAACACATTATCTGCCAGGCAATAGGGATTGTTGTATTCTTCTGAGATCTGGACTACCTACAATAAGCATCTTAAAATATTGGAAACATACCACCAACATTGTCTTTGAATTCTCCAGTTAGTAGGTTGATATTGCATCAGATGGAATGCATAATCAAGGAACTGATGGAAGGGGACAGTCTTTTGTCTGCGATTACCTGGGTAGTAATCTAAGTGGATGACTCCTTGCACCTGCCAGCTGATATCACAGTGACTCATTCCACATCTATCTGTTTGATAGAGGAAAACAGCTAACTAGCAATTATAGCATCTCCCAGTGGTGTAACCTTATATTTCTACCTTGCCATCTGTCTAACAGTTGATTGCATAATTGCTTGGTCAAGTTGGGGTGGGTGAGAATCACTGATCTCATTTCTGGAGGAACAACATACAGGGCAACAAATATATGTAGTTCAACCATTATAGACAAAATGAGTAGATTATGTTCACTTCATTCCTGCTCTTTCAGAAACTTTCCCACGCCTGGGAGTTGGCCAGATGAGATAACTATTAAAAGTGCTGTCATAGCTACACTTTTCACCTGGCTGCGTGAAAAGATATGCCATAAGTTGTGTTTAATTGAGTTCCTGAAATGTGAGATTGGCTTCCTTATTGTTGCAAATTATCCACTGCAGCAGTATCAATTTTACATCCATTCTTCAAATGCCTGTAGCCTTTCTAAACTCTGTGAGTTTATTTGCCAAGACAGACAGGATGAGCATAGAACACAGAACGTTACATCACAGTACAAGCCATTCAGCTCATGATGTTGTGCAAACCTTTTAACATACTCTAAGATCAATCTAAATCTCCCCTCTTACATAGGCCTCAATTCTTCTGACATCCATGAGCCCACCTACGAGTTTCTTAAATGCCCCTAATGTATCTGAATCTATCAGCACCCTGTCAGGGCATTGCACACACCCACCACTCTCAGTGTAAAGAACTTGTCTCCGACATCCCCCTCATACTTTGCTCCAATCACCTAATTGTGAATTTCCCTCTTGTAAGCCATTTCCATCCTGGGAAGTCTTCGGCTCTCCACGCTATCTGTGCCTCCTATCATCTTGTACACCTCTATCAGGTCACCTCTCATCTTCCTTCGCTCCAAAGAAAAAAGCCCTAGCTTGCTCTACCTATCTTTGTGAGACATGCTCTCCAATCCAGGAAGTATCCTGATAAAACTCCTGTGCACACTCTCTAAAGCTTTCTGTATAACGAGGTGACCAGAACTGAACTCAATATTCCAAGTGTGGTCTAACCAGGGTTTTATAGAGCTGCAACGTTATCTTACAACTCTAAAACTTATTCCTCCGACTAAAGAAGGCCAACATGACATAAACCTTCTTAATCAACCTATTAACTTGCGTGGCAATTTTGAGGTATCTATGGATGTGGACCTAAAGATACCTCTGGGAATCTCCAGGCAAAGTACACTCCATCTACCACCACTCTCTGCTTCCTGTGGGCAGGTGAATTCTGTGTAAACAGAACCAAGTTTCCGTGGATCCCATGCCTCTTAATTTTCTGAATGAGCCTACAGAGGAAATCTTATCAAATGGCTTACTAAAATCCATATACCCAACATGAACTGCCCTTTCTTCATCAATGTGGTTCATCACATCCTCAAAGAATTCACTCAGGATCGTGAGGCACGGCATGCTTCTCAAAAAGCCATGCTGTCCAACCCTAATCAGATTATGGTTCTCCAAATACTCATAAATCCTGTCTCTAAAAATCTTCTCCGCTAATTTGTCAACCATTGAAGTAATATTCACTGGTCTATAATTCGCAGGGTTATGACCACTCCCTTTCTTCAACAAAGGAATAGCATTTGTCATCCTTCAAACAGTGTGGTACTACTCCTGTGGCAAGTGAGGATGTAAAGATCATCGCCAAAGGCCCAGTGAGTTCCTCCCTCGCTTCCCATAGTAACCTGGGGTATACCTCGTCCAGCCCAGGGGACTTATTTATCCTGATGTTTGTCAGAAGTTCCAGCACATTCTCTTCCTTAATGTCAAAAAAAATTCTGAACAGATTCTGTCCTTTTAAAATCTGTTCAGATCCAAGGTTTTGCATTTAAATATAACTTCTATTTTTCCACATTCTTTCTGCGGAAATATGTTTACTAAATTCCAAAATGTTTCACTAGTATTAAACTAGGTTGGCAGGGGAGTGAGTCCCAGAGCGATGGAGTAGTTGGTGTAAAGGTAGATGCAACATATTGAGAGACTGTGAGGGAGGATAGGTTGTAATAGACATTCACTCTACTAGCCCGGCGGGGGGGGGGGGGGTCTTGATTCTTTTCCAAACTCAGCTTTCTAAACACAGCAGCTGACACATCTGAAGATCAAGCAATTGTTTTTCTAATAACTTAAGTTTTCCAACTGATGTTCTTTGTTTAGCTGCTTGTTGTAAATGGGAGCCAGTCTTTAGTTCTTAATGTAAGTGGCAAGCAGTAATCAGTTTGAGAGGGTCATCATCATCAGGTGCCGTGCCCAGTTTGAGCTTTGACTGGCATGGCCCACACACTCCTGTTTTGGGTCAAGTGGATCAATTCATTGGTATTCATTTCCAGTTCTCTGGCTGCTGTCCCCATCATCATTTGTCTTTGTCTTCCTCTTGCTCTCTTTCCTTCAATCTTTCCCATAATTACCATGCATTCTAACTCCTCTTTCCTAATCACATGTCCAATGAAGTTACGTTGCCTTTTCATGATCTCGTACATTATTTCTCTTTTTGTGTTTGCTCTGCTCATGACATTCTCGTTAGATGTTCGTTTCGTCCATGATCTTCTTTGCATCCTCCTCAAAAACCACATCTCTGCTGTTTCAATTCATTTCCTCATGTTACTAGATATTGTCCAACATTCTGAGCCATATAACATAACTGGATAAACGTAACATTTCGGTACTCTGAGGCAGGTTGTCATGCCTAGTTTAGTGTTGATTTGAGAGGATACTCTTGCTATAAAGCAGGATGTTGACTCACAGCACCTGGACTGACTTCTCAAATTGCAGACAATGAGTTATTCAACTTGGCATTTTTCAAAATAGATAATGGTAGCTACCTTTTTAAGTTCAAGAAGGTTCAAAGACCAAATGGAAAACTTCACTTAGCATATCAATAGCTGATCTATTAGTAAGTTGGAAGGATTTGTACTCAAGGAATCAGCTTCATATCATTAATTGTGTGTACCTGGGAACTCTGTCTCCAGGAGCGTTTAGACCACTTGTGTTAAAAGGTATCTGAAAAGAATATCACCTGTGTGTAAAGTCACCCTAGAAGTAATAAAAAACTAGTATAAGTGAAGAGAGCCGTTCAGGCTTATTAGGAACATTAAGAAGCCTGAGAGAAAGACAGGGTGGATTCCTCAGCCTTTGATTTCAGTGACAGATGACTGGCTCATCTGCAGCTCATGGGGTATGTCTTTTTAGCTTATCGGAATTGTATCTGTGTTTTCAAAATCCTTTGTATTTATAAATGGTTTGTAATTTGCAAGTCTTTTATAATACAGAAATCCTCTATAATTTTGAAATGTGTTTTAAGAATACCGCTTGGATTTAAATGTGTATCACTAAAAATGAACTATGGTTAAACTATTTTGTTAGCTGGAACTATCTCCTCCTTAGTAAGGAGAGGGACTCACCACTCAAATAGTGGGTAAGCTTGCTGTGGGGAATAAAGAGGGAAGTGAACTCGTCTTTGAAGATTGGGTACTTATAGAACAACCTCCTCTTTGTGGATATCTATATCAGATAGAGCTTAAGGTCAAATTTGAGTTTAAAACTTTGCAGTCAGAAGAACCCAATACTATTGTTGTTCCTTTCCGTGCCTTGTGGCACAATGCCCTTACCGTTTCTTTAGCATTTTTGCCTGTTTTTTTCCTGAGGCCGAGTTGCTAGCTCGACACTCAACCCAGCACAGATGGAAAGTGGGTAAGGAGCCAGCGGGATTCGAACCTGGAATCATTCACCTCGAAGTCTGGTGCTGATGAGACCCTGACCTGGAGCTACACTCTGACTTCGGTTCTTTGCAGGAATGGGACCCGCTCTCAGGGTCTCATGACCGACTGCTTTTTGATATCCCAAGGACGCGGCCTGGAAGACGAGTGTGCCTTCAGGGTGCCAGATTTTTGTGGCTCTGGAAACAGGCCAGTTCAAGGCTGGTGCCCCTGACTGAGGCATCGCGGGAGAACACAGAACGTCAAGGGCAGCAGGTTAGCTGCCTAGCTGCCGTGGGCTGTGTGTCCAGAGACCTGAGCCCTGTGACCGACTCTCTGGGCAAAGAGCTCAGGAAAGGCGACGCAACAGGCTTTTAACATCGTAAATCAGAGAGTGTTTATGTCTCCCCTCTCACTGTGAAATGGGGACACCTCTTTTTCCCTTATTAGGGAGAGAGAGAGAGAGAGTCTGAGGTATGTCAAATTACAGGGTGAACGAATAGTCTTTGGGGTACTCCAAGTCTGTGTCTTTGTTGATGCTTTGCTGCACACTTGAATGCTCAGTGAGGGGGGCCGCAGATGCTTTTTTGCTCGGTGGGGGGGGCTTTGGGGTTCTAACATTTAACTGTCATTCATTCTTTGGGACGCTCCTCTGTTTTCGTGGATGTTTGCGAAGAAAAGTTATTTCAGGATGTATATTGTATACATTACTCTGACATTAAATGTACCTGTTGAAGCCTACTGATGCCACTACATCACAAGGCGGTGGATATGACATAAGGAACAGGGATGGAGATAAAGTGGTGGGATTGCTAATCAAGGATAGTATCACAGCTGCAGACAAGAAAGACATCGTGGGAGGATCATGTACTGAGTCAGTGTGGGTGGAAGTCAGAACAGGAAGGGAACAATCACTCTGTTGGGAGCAATCCACAGACTCCCAAATAGCAACAGAGCATTGAGGAGCAGATCGCGAGGCAGATTTTGGAAAGCTACAAAAATAACACAGTTGTTGTCATGGTGACTTCAATTACACTATGATTGATTGGCATGTCCTTAGTGCAAAAGGTTAGATGGGGCAGAATTTGTTAGGTGTGTCCAAGAAGAGTTCCTGACACAATAAGTATACAGGGTGATGAGAGGCCACACTTGATCGAGTACTAGGCAATGAACCTGTTTAGGTGACAGAACTCTTGGGTAAGCATTTCAGAGACAGTAACCACAACTCACTCACCTTTACCAAAGGCTTGGAGAGGGATAGGACCTTCAGCATCCAGGGCATGCCCTTTTCTCACGGGTAGGAGATACAGAAGCCCGAAGGCACACACTCAGCGATTCAGGAACAGCTTCTTCCCCTCTGCCATCCGATTCCTAAATGGACATTTTTAATATACAGTATTTCTGTTTTTGCACATTTAAAAAATCTATTCAATATATGTAATTAATTGACTTCTTTATTATTGTTTTATTTTATTTATTATTATTATTATTTTCTCTCTGCTAGATTATGTATTGCATTGACCTGCTGCTGCTGTTAACAAATTTCACGTCACTTGTTGGTGATAATAAATCTGGTTCTGAGATAATATGGAAAAGTATTTAATTAGGGGAGGGCAAATTATCATTCTATTAGACAGGAATATATGTACCCAGGGAAATGCACAACTGAACTGTGGAGGTTGTTTGGGGAGAACTAGCATGAAATTCTGGATAGGTTTGCTTCATTGATGTAGTGAAAGGGATTTTTGGGTGAAGGAACCATGGTTGACAAGAGAAGTTATACATGAAGTCAAGACGAAGAAAAAAGCATACTTAAGGTTTAGGAAGCAATGATGAGACAGGCTCTTGAGACTTATAAGGTAGCTAGGAGGAACTTAAGAAAGGACATGAGAAGACCTTTGCGAGTAGGATTAAGGAAAACCCCAAGGCTTTCTACAAGTACATGAAGAACAGAATGACTAAACTCTGGGTAAGAGGGATTAAAAAAAGGAAACTTGTGCCTGAAGTTGAAGGAGGTGGTGTTGGTCCTTAATGAATACTTTGCTGCACCGATAATTCCCCCACACCTACACAAAACGCCAATACCCACACACTCCCAGTTCTCCCGCTTGTCCTGCTAGCGCCCCCTGGTGGCAGTGACCGAAAGATGCGGATGGGTTTTCCTCTCGTGGGCGCTGGATGATGACGCAGGATGTCGCCTGGATGATTCGGCGGTGGAGCAGTAGAATGTGGAAGTGGAGCTGAGAGTATGAATGGAGTGGGCAATGGATGCCAGCGGGGCCCTGGGCGGGAGGTGGTGGTAGTTCATTGAATTGCAGAGAGAAGCAGTGTCGCTCAGGTTAGTAGCTGGAGTGACACCGGCGAATGATGCTGTGTTCACTTTGTACTGCTTACAGGGCGTCCTGTGCTCCCCTGGAATTTGCTGCGCAGAATTTTGATTCAGGCACTTGGGTGTTTACAACTTCAAAATAGCAAATAAAATGCAAAACTATACACAATGCAACGCTCATGTCTCACCGTGTACTGTAAAAGATAGTTTCAGTTTTATTTAAATAGACTTATAGTTATTATACGTATATTCCGCGAAATAAACACGACTGAAATGGTGGTGGTGTGCACCTCAGGATAAACCAGAGGAAAAAATCCAGCGCTGGAGATCAACACCTCTGAAAGCCACGTCGTGGCGCTGCCTTTGTTACTAACATCACGGCTGGAAGTAATTGTGTCTTAGTCAAATGTATTGTTTTCAGTAAAAGCCTGTGACAATAACCAGTTTATCTAATGACTGGCGCTGAAAACCACCTACTGGACGAAGAGTAATAGTCGATGTTTCTGCTTCAGCTTTCCTTTATGTTTAAAATTGTAACTTGTTTTCTTAAATTCAAGAAAAAATTGGATAATATGCTTTACGTTTTTCAGTTAATGAAGCTGCTGTCTCATAGTGACACATGAGATATGACGTTTATTATACATGATGTTTATTAGATTTTTACCTGGTATTTTATTTAAATTAGGTTATGACAAGCGTAATTAGATTTTGAAGGCAATGTATTTCAACTATTTTACATGTTATTTAACAGTACATGAAACAATGGAGGAGCTCGGTCAGGCCGCATCTGTGGAGGGAAATGAAAAGTTGGCATGTGGGATTAGACATTTAGGAAAAAAAAACATGAGAGATTTCTTCAGCTGAGGGTGAAGATCCTGTGGAATTACTGAAGCTAGAAGGCAGTGGAGGTCATGTCACTGAAGGTATTTAAGAAAGGAGGAAATCCCAATGGATATTGAAGAGAATGGAAATGGGTTATTGAAACAGGATTAGCTATGGTTGAACTGAATGAGAGAGCTGGCTTGAGGACTGAATTTGTGCAGTATTTTCAATGTGCACAGGATGGAAGTAAATTGCAGAGATGTAAACTTGAAGTCAGCTTCATTGTGGCTACTAGCCTCCATAGTATCCAGGATATCTTCAAGGAGCGGTGCCTCAAAAATGTGGCATCCATCGTTCAGGACCCTGTCACCCAGATCATTCCCTGTTCTCACTGTTACCATCCAGAAGGAGGTACAGGAGCTTGAAGGCACACACTCAGCCATTCAGGAACAGCTTCTTCCCCTCTGCCATCCTATTTCTGAATGGACACTGAACCCATGAACTACCTCACTACGTTATTAAAAACTTTTATTTTTGCACTACTTATTCAACTATTTTTTATATACACTTACTGTAATTCATGTTTTTTTCTATTATGTCTTGCATTGTACTGCTGCCGCAAAGACAAATTTTGCGACATGTGCAGGTGATATTGAACCCGATTCTGGTTTTGATATGTTATTAGGTCTTGTAGTCGATTACAATTTGTTTATTTCATGGATAGGCTGAAATAGAACAAACATTGTGCCAAGTTTGAATCTGATGGAAGATATAAATCTGATTATTTTTGTGGGCTGAATCTATCTCAAAACCAACCCATTTCTGCAGCCACAGCTAAGTTTTATGCCAGACCCCAGGGAGGCTGTAAAATTAATAACTGGAGAAATTGCCATGTGTTAATATGCTCAAGATAATTCTTTCTTTACTCCTGTTCCTACTGATAAACAAGTTTTGGAAGAATTATGCAAAGTTGGCATAGATGTAGCCAATGGGCCCATGGAAGGCACTGGGGCTCTGTGTAAACATTGGATTATGGGGAAAGCAGGGAATATGTGCTATTAAGGACAGTTTCAAAAATGACTTGTATTAGATAGACATTTTGTAATTTTCCCATTTCGTTTGTGTATGCAGGTTTAAAGAAAAACAGCAATTACTTATAAGAACAAATGGCAGAAATCTTGTTTGATTATTTTTTTAAAAAATCAGGGCGTACTTATAGCACTGGAATGCCACGGAATTTACACGTTAAATGTTAGCTATTGCTGGACAAACTATGAATGAAAATACAAATTCAGCACTTGACCCCAACAAAGATGATCTTCCTCTCATGGCCAATACTAGTTGTATGCTGGTCAGGCATTATGTATTAGATCTGGCAGTAAATTTTGACAGAGAAGTCATCAACGGTACCATTGTCCTCTTCCTAGAAACCAACAAAGTGTACAAAAGAACATCCAACCCTGTGGGAGCAGGTCAGCTACTCTCCTTACAAGGACTATTTGAAACTGAGCAACCAGGACCTTCATGCAGTCTGACTTCTGCATGTGAGGATCAGATGAGCAATCAAGCTAACCACCGTGATGGCAGAGTTACCAATGTTAATAGTTGTAACTATAGCAACAATGAGTGGGCTGGAGAGAGATCTGGTACAAGGGAGCTCTGCGATGACGGGAAGGATTTTGTGCTGGTGCTGGACTGTTGCGACCTTGTGGTGAGTAAGGTGGAGGAAGTTAATGTTACTGCTGCAGCAGATGCTGACAGGTTGAATGGAACGGACGTGCTCAAGCCAGAAGATGGCACTTTTTCTCAGGGACTGCAGGATGATCCCCAGAATAGCATAGTGGATGAAATTCTAGGTTTATCAGCAGATCGCTGGCAGGAGCAACATAATTATTACCTCCAGTGTAGCAACGTGCCTGGCTGTGGAGAACTCCAGTTTGAGACCGACACATGGAGCATGAAAATAAGGAAACCAGGAATACAAAGCCCTCAAGACTTCCCTCGTGTATTGAGGATCTGGTATGAAACGAAACCAGAGGGTGGCTCGGTTAAATGGACTAAGGACCAAAGTGGCAGGTTAGTTACTTTCGAATGCATGTTTCTTTAAAGCTTGTAATTTAATTATAATCTGTGATATATTGAGCTATTGGCAATGTTAATGAAGCAATACACACAAAATGCTGGAGGAACTCAGCAGGCCAGGCAGCATCTATGGAAAAGAGTTCAGTGGACATTTTGGGCCGAGAACCTTCCTCAGGGCTGGATAAAAAAAGAATGAGGTCAGAATAAGAAGGTTGTGAGAGGAGAAGAAGAAGTACGAGGTAGCAGGTGATAGGTAAAACCGGGAGAGTGGGAGGGGGTGAAGTAAAGAGCTGGGAAGTGGATTGGTGAAACATAGAAACATAGAAAATAGGTGCAAGAGTAGGCCATTCGGCCCTTCGAGCCTGCATCGCCATTTATTATGATCATGGTTGATCATCCAACTCAGAACCCTGCACCAGCCTTCCCTCCATACCCCCTGATCCCCGTAGCCACAAGGGCCATATCTAACTCCCTCTTAAATATAGCCAATGAACTGGCCTCAACTGTTTCCTGTGGCAGAGAATTTCACAGATTCACCACTCTCTGTGTGAAGAAGTTTTTCCGCATCTCGGTCCTAAAAGGCTTCCCCTTTATCCTCAAACTGTGACCCCTCATTCTGGACTTCCCCAACATCGGGAACAATCTTCCTGCATCTAGCCTGTCCAATCCCTTTAGGATTTTATACGTTTCAATCAGATTCCCCCTCAATCTTCTAAATTCCAACGAGTACAAGCCCAGTTCATCCAGTCTTTCTTCATATGAAAGTCCTGCCATCCCAGGAATCAATCTGGTGAACCTTCTTTGTACTCCCTCTATGGCAAGGATGCCTTTCCTCAGATTAGGGGACCAAAACTGCACACAATACTCCAGGTGTGGTCTCACCAAGGCCTTGTACAACTGCAGTAGTACCTCCCTGCTCCTGTACTCGAATCCTCTTGCTATAAATGCCAGCATACCATTCGCCTTTTTCACCGCCTGCTGTACCTGCATGCCCACTTTCAATGACTGGTGTATAATGACACCCAGGTCTCGTTGCACCTCCCCTTTTCCTAATCGGCCACCATTCAGATAATAATCTGTTTTCCTATTTTTGCCACCAAAGTGGATAACTTCACATTTATCCACATTAAATTGCATCTGCCATGAATTTGCCCACTCACCCAACCTATCCAAGTCACCCTGCATCCTCTTAGCATCCTCCTCACAGCTAACACTGCCGCCCAGCTTTGTGTCATCCACAAACTTGGAGATGCTGCATTTAATTCCCTCATCCATGTCATTAATATATATTGTAAACAACTGGGGTCCCAGCACTGAGCTTTGCGGTACCCCACTAGTCACTGCCTGCCATTCTGAAAAAGTCCCGTTTATTCCCACTCTTTGCTTCCTGTCTGCTAACCAATTCTCTATCCACATCAATACCTTACCCCCAATACCGTCTGCTTTAAGTTTGCGCACTAATCTCGTGTGGGACCCCGTCAAAAGCCTTTTGAAAATCCAAATATACCACATCCACTGGTTCTCCCCTATCCACTCTACTAGTTACATCCTCAAAAAATTCTATGAGATTCGTCAGACATGATTTTCCTTTCACAAATCCATGCTGACTTTGTCCGATGATTTCACCGCTTTCCAAATGTGCTGTTATCACATCTTTGATAACTGACTCAGCAGTTTCCCCACCACCGACGTAAGGCTAACCGGTCTATAATTCCCCAGTTTCTCTCTCCCTCCTTTTTTAAAAAGTGGGGTTACATTAGCCACCCTCCAATCCTCAGGTACTAGTCCAGAATCTAACAAGTTTTGAAAAATTATCACTAATGCATCCACTATTTCTTGGGCTACTTCCTTAAACACTCTGGGATGCAGACCATCTGGCCCTGGGGATTTATCTGCCTTTAATCCCTTCAATTTACCCAACACCACTTCCCTACTAACATGTATTTCCCTCAGTTCCTCCATCTCACTGGACCCTCTGTCCCCTACTATTTCTGGAAGATTATTTATGTCCTCTTTAGTGAAGACAGAACCAAAGTAATTATTCAATTGGTCTGCCATGTCCTTGCTCCCCATAATCAATTCACCTGTTTCTGTCTGTAGGGGACCTACATTTGTCTTTACCAGTCTTTTCCTTTTTACATATCTATAAAAGCTTTTACAGTCAGTTTTTATGTTCCCTGCCAGTTTTCTCTCATAATCTTTTTTCTCCTTCCTAATTAAGCCCTTCCTAATTAAAGAGATATATCTGATAGGAGAGGGCAGAAGGCCATGGAAGGAAGAGATGGGGAGGAGCATCAGGGGGAGGTGATGGGCAGGTAAAGAGATAAAGGTGAGAGAGGGAAATGGGAAGGGGAATGGTGAAGAAGAAGAGCGGTGGGGGGGGCAATTACTGGAAGTTCGAGAAATCAATCAAGCTCTGTTAAAATTGTTAACTGGAGATGAGATACAAATGAAGCAAACATTTATTTTCCACTCAGCACAGTGCTTTTATATCAACAAACTTTCAAATGTCAACACTTTTTCAGTATATTTTTATTAAGATACTTTTAAAATTGTACAGTTTGGTTAATTCCTTTCAATGTATTTGACAGATAGTACAGGGTGCTTTATATAACAGTTTTTCATAAGTACAGTACATGTAATGCTGATACAAATTCCTCGTAAAATCAGTGTGACTGCGGCCCGTGTTTGGATGGCAGACGGGCTGAGCCGTGCCATGTTTTTCGATCGTTCTTCAAAGCTTGGAGATGGTCACTTTAAAGTCTTGGCTTAGTGATGAACTAGAACTGCTCTTCATTTTGCTGTTACCCTGGGGGATCCTCAGTAGCACCCTTTTCTAATAATTTTGCCTTTTAGTCTGTTTTATGCACTTAACGGTGAAGAATATTAGCCATTGAGAAGTGAAACAGTTTGCAATTTGTGCGGCGAATGTTAGCTGGGTTAGAGGCAGAGTGAAGTTCCCCTAGCGTGACCTCGCCCTAGACTTAATTTTGCTCCCCCTGAAAAGCCAATGCATTGTGTTTTGTGCTTAGCAATGCCATTCAGTTTATGATCACTCTGAATGAAGCTGCCAATTTAAGCACAAACTGGGACATTTTTATTCCCTGGCTGTATGCTGACTAGAAACCAAAATGAGAGTTTTGACACACATTTCCACATATGGCAGCGCATAATCCACACCTGGAAGCAAGTGGGTATTTATAACCTCCATTTCAAAAAAGAAAGGCTAGTCTGTTGTTCTATGTCACCAATCAACGTAATGTTTAATAAATAGACTTCATTGAACAATTATAATTTGATCATCGAGTTTGACTGGCAAATATTGCATAATTATGTTATTGTAGTGGCTGAACAGTAAGATTATATATTTTACTATGTGGTGTGTTAATCAGATAGTTTAACAACATGTATAAATAGTTATTGCTTAACATGTATTTTCAATAAAGCTGAAAGTATGGTGCTTGAACAACAAAGGATAGCCCGACACGGATTGATGTCGCCTGGCAGTGTGTGCTCAGTTACATAATGAGCTGCATTAGCACAGAATCAGGTTAATTTAATATCTCATTCTGGTCTATTTTCTGTTCCTCTGGGACCAAGGATCATGAGAATTTGAATTAAAGTAGGATGAAGATAGTGCAGCTAGCTCATTATAAATGCTGCAAATATCCTAATTTAACTGGTGGCTTGAAATCTTTTGAAATAGTGCAATAGATCGGTGTTGAAGGTGAGTTTTCCTTTCCATCGCCGCTGGGCACTTCACGGTGAGAATTCTATTTATGTTGTGAACTTACTGACACACTTAATGATAGTATTGTCACCTGCATCTCTTTAAAACTTAAGATACGTCAGTGTTTGCTTTTTTTTGCTGTGTGCTGATTGCTAATTGAAATATTGGTTTAAATATGGTTTTGATGTTAATAATGGAAGTAAAGGTGGTTTTGTCAAATTAGTTGGATTACTTCAGGTTCTTCACATCTTCAGCCACTTGTTAGTTTAAATCAAGGTCGCTGATCTTGATTCTAACACAAGTAAGAGCTTTGTTTTCCTTTCCTTTATTTTCCTTTGCGATTTTAATTTGTTTCTGGTATTAAAGCTATTTTTAAGGAATTTTTCCATCTCTTAGGTCAATTGTCCTGTTCTTATGTATTTAAATATCGATGATGTACAAACATAGTTCTCAGGCCTCTGAGGGCGGCAAGCTGTCACAAGGCCATGAGTAGTTGGGGCCTTAGGATCTGCTGCTGAAGATGGTCACGGTAGTCAAGCTCCATGCTTAGTTGGAACAGTGGAGCTGAAAATGATGAATGCAGCCGCAGGCAAGGAATGAAATGGAAGAGGACTGTTCATTGGCGGTGAATGAGAATATGAGCCTGGATTGAGTTCTTCCTGGCCTTTTATGATCGTGTAAAGAATTGGGTAGGACTTACTATGTACCATCTTGCCTGAAAGGTTCTTTCAGTAATGTAGCAGTCACTGTGTCCTGCACATAGTACTTTTGAAGTGCTCAATTGCTGAAATGAGGTTGAAAGCCAAGGCCCTCTGATTCACATCAAGAACATTGCACCTTAGCCAAGCCTGGGGTCTCAAGATTTAATTCCTGGTCTGCACTAATCTTAGTTTTGCTTGTAGGGGGGTAGTTTCACTGAGCATTTACTTGCACTGTAAATCTGATTGTTACTTCCCCTGGTACTATAGTGCCTTTACCTCTTAAATAGAATTCTATTTCCGTTCCTGCACTATTCACTATGACTGTTAATTCAGAGCCATCTGTCCACAAAGTTGCCTTTCAACCATTGCCCACCCCCCCACTCAGTAAGCTTCCATGTGGATGCTTTGCATGGTGCCTTACAGCTTGCAGTACCCTTTCTCCAATCAACTGGGTTGGGCCGGTCACCCCAGCTGAGGTCCACCCTGCCGGCTACCTATCTGCACATCGATTCTGTGGCTCACATGTTGTCCAGCTTTTCAGCTTCCTTATCGACTCGTCACGAACATCAGTTTGGGCTCTGCTCTTCCTTGTGAACAGAACAAGGAAAGACATTTGACCTTCTACAGGGGATTGAAAGCAGGTATCAGCATGAGTCCTTAAATTCCCACAACCTTCTGTTCCTAACTGGCCAACCTATTCTTTCAGTTTTTCTCTATACTCTACCTTCTTCTTTCTCCTTTTCTATTCATCAACTACCTCATGAGTCCTCATGCAGGTTTTCGAACTGAAGTGCCGACATTTCCTCTGCCCCCTACTTCCCCCGCCACCGCAACCATAGATGCAACTGAACCTGCTAAATTCATTCAGCAAATTGTTTGTAGTTTTCCCTCAACCATCTCCCAGTGTATGGTTAGTATAAGTGGGTGTTTGGCATGGACTTAGTAGACTCAAGGACCTGCTTCTGGTTGAAGATCAAAAGGTTTCTATTCAACAGATCAAGTAAGTGACATAGCACAACTTCTTGCATAAAAATCATATAGAATAATAATTTATTTTTGTTATTTTTCAGACCCTGTGTATACACAGCAGGATCTCCTATAAACAACAGAGCACTGTTTCCATGTCAGGAGCCTCCAGTAGCTATGGCAACTTGGCAAGCCTCAATTTGGGCCCCTAACGATACTGTGGTTCTAGTGAGTGGTGAAAATTGTGCTGAACCCCACCAGGCTGGAGGTAAAAAGGACATTTGGAAGGATATTGCATTCCTTTATTTCATGGACCATATGATATAAATAGGTGCAGAAGTAAGATCATTGTGAGTAAAATGAAAACAACTGAATTAATAAATTGTCAGCATTAAAATAAACTGGACCAGAAACAAGAAGCAAGGTTTGTATTCTTGGGATGTTCTAAATACTTAATGATCGAAGAAGTGCCTTTGAAGTGCATTCACTGCTGTGGTGTCGGAAATGTAGCAGCCGATTTGTGCACAGCTAGCTTGGTAAGTCAGCAATTTGACAATGACCAGTAATCCACTTTAAAAGAACAGTAGCGGGCATCTCCTCTGCTCCTCTTCAGAATGGAGTCTGTGGATCTTTTGTGATTGCATTGGGTTTGCTGTCTGTGAAGCTCTGAACTCAAATGGTGGTCTTAAGCCCAATTCGATATAGATAGCTCTAGGTATGCTCACGGAAAGGAATTTTCTTCAAATGTTAGATCGCTTCCCTGTTTATCCTCCGCAGCGAGTTTAACTGTCAATACCCACTATGTGACTGGTGGCTCACCCCTTCCTACCAAGGAGAAGATGCTTCCAGCTAATGAAGTAATTTAAATACAGTTCATTTATTTTTAATGGTACCCATTTAAATTTGGATAAAATTCTTAAAACACATCTAAGACTCACAGAGGATTTCTATCTTATAAAAGACTTCCAGATTACAAATGATTTCTAAAACACAAAGGATTTCCAAAACACGTGCAATTCCTAGAAGCTGAAAAGAAATCCCAATGAGTTGCAGATGAACAAGTCATTTGTCGCAGAAATCAAAGGCAGGGGAATGGATTCTAGTCATCCCTGTCTTTCTGTCATTCTTCTTGTCATTCCATGACTATTCCTAACACGCCCGACTGCTCTCTAACATTTATACCATATGTTGCTACTTGGTGATTTCACAGGCGTTTGATACTTTTCAGATAACTTTGCTAGGGAATTTTCATAGATGATCTAAAAGCTTCTAGGGACAGAGATCCCAGACACCCAGAATTAATGATGTGAAGGCTGACTCTCTGAATACACAAATATTGATTGTACACCATTGATTGATCAACTATTTGATGTGCTAAGTGATAGTATCAGTTTGCTCTGCAATCTTCCTTGAACTAAATAACTCAGCCAACATTGTCCGGTTTGATGCAGGCCCAATTAAAATAATCCCATTATTTTACACTGCATTGCTTGAGCAGCCAGCTCTGTGCTGCGTGCCAGCAGCCTATGCTGTATAAGACCATAAGACATAGGAGCAAAACTAGGCCATTTGGCTCATCGAGTCTGCTCCGCCATTCAATCATGGCTGATCCTTTTTTCTATCTCCTCCTCAACCCCAGTTCCTGGCCTTCTTCCCGTAACCTTTGGTGCCATGTCCAATCAAGAACCTATCAATCTCTGCCTGAAATACACCCAACGACCTGGCCTCCACAGCTGCATGTGGCAACAAATTCCACAAATTCACCACTCTTTAGCTAAAGAAATTTCCCCGCATCTCTGTTTTGAAAGGGTGCCCTTCTATCCTGAGGCTGTGCCCTCTTGTCCAAGACCCTTCCACCATGGGAAACATCCTTTCCACATCTACTCTGTCTAGAACTTTCAACATTCAAAAGTTTTCAATGAGATCCCCCCTCATCCTTCTGAATTCCAGCGATTACAGACCCAGAACCATCAAATGTTCCTGGTATGATAACCCTTTCATTCCTGGAATCATCCTTGAGAACCTCCTCTGGACACTGTCCAATGCCAGCACATCTTTTCTAAGATGAGGGTCCAAAACTGTTCACAATACTCAAGGTGGGGCCTCACCAGTGCCTTATAAAGCTTCAGCATCATATCCTTGCTCTTGTATTCTAGACCTCTTGAAATGAATGCTACCATGGCATTTTCCTTTCTCACCACTGACTCAACCTGCAAGTTAACCTTCAGGGTGTTCTACACAAGGACTCCCAAGTCCCTCTGCATCTCAGATTCCTGGATTTTCTCCCCGTTTAGAAAATAGTCCACACATTTATTTCTACTACCAAAGTGCATGACCATGCATTTTCCAACATTGTATTTCATTTGCCACTTTCTTGCCCATTCTCCTAATCTGTCTAAATCCTTCTGCAGCCTACCTATTTCCTCAACACTACCTTCCCTTCACCAATCTTCGTATCCTCTGCAAACTTGGCAACAAAGCCACCTATTCCGTCATCTAAATCATTTATATACAGCATAAAAAGAAGTGGTCCCAGCACCAACCCCTGCGGAACACCACTAGTCACTGGCAGCCAACCGGAAAAGGATCCTTTTATTCCCACTTGCTGCCTCCTACCAATCAGCCAATGCTCTAACCATGTTAGTAACTTTCCTGTAATACAATGGGCTGTTAACTTGGTAAGCAGCCTCATGTGTGGCACCTTGTCAAAGGCCTTCTGAAAGTCCAAATATACAACATCCAGTGCATCCCTGTTATCTATCCTACTTGTAATCTCCTCAAAGAATTCCAACAGGTTCATAAGGCAGGATTTTCCCTGAAGGAAACCATGCTGACTTTGATCTACCTTGACCTGAGCTACCAAGTACTCCATCACCTCATCCTTATCAATTGACTGTAACATCTTCCCAACCACTGAGACAATGCTGTTTGTTTGCAAAGTTGTTCTTTAGACTTGAGACTGATTATTGCTTCCAATGAACATTAAGAACTGAAGACTGGTTCTTGTTTATGACAAGGAGTTGAGCAAGGAATATTAGTTGGAAATTTAACTTACTCAAAAACATCTCTTTGAACCCTGGAAGAGCTGGCTGCTGTGTTAGAAAGCTGAACGTGGCAAAAAGGCCTCTCTGGGTCTTGGACAGTGAATATCCATCACGCTTTTATGTATACTAACGATAAGGTCAGACCACAGTTTAAAATTTAATCTCAAGACAACACTTCTGATCTTTACTCACATGCCTTATAAATGCAGAATGAATTCTGTTGGATTTCCATTTAAATTTATCTGCAACTTGCAAATGCTCATATAGAATTGGGAAGGTAAGTACTGAAGTGGCTGAAGTTAGGTGATGGAAGCAGGTTATATTGATCAAGATGAAGTTTGATATCAGAATGGGATATCGGGATTTAACAGAATTTTAAGTTTGTGATGTTGAGGATCAGGAGCAAAATTAATTCAAGCCTAGGCTCTATTGTGGTAACCTGCTTAGAACTGTCCACTAAAATGCTTGCCACAACCTCAAAAACAAATTCTTCACCTTATCTCTACAATATGTATAAGTGGCTTGGAATTTATTGTTGTTCTGCGATAGTGTAAGGAAACACTTTTACAGGGTAATTTGGATGAGGTGAGATGGTATCTATGGAGAAAATAAGTTTTCTTGCAAGTCAATCCATGCTACTTTTGTTTACTGCTTAGGGATGTGAAGCATCTGAGTTTTATGTGTGAAATTGAAATGTATTTATACGTTTGTGCTGAACACAGATGTATAGTGAGTGTGGGACTGTAACTTTGAGGCTTGGCTGACACCCAAAAGAACAATTTAAATTCAATCAAAGCATTTTGTTGATCTATCAGCCCTTTAATTAAATGGCAGTCTTACTACGTGGCTAATCATTCATACTTCTAATAATAGGAATGAACTCCCAGAGTTGTGTTGTATTAAGGAGACCATTGCTGTTCCCTTCAAATAATATTTAATGAAAACTAGGCATGCAAGTCTAATATTTCTGAATCATGAATGAGACAATTTTGAGAATTATGGGCTTGTAATAATTATAATAAGGCCGAACTGGAACTTTTCAGTTTAAGCTGTTGATAGACATCAAACAATCATAATTGCAACAGAAATGGTTTGTTCATTATTCTGTGTTATGCTGATGATGGTCTGCTTCCGTTTGCAGAGATTGTGCACTAGTATCACAGACGATAAGGAAGCTCACACTGCTCCCTTGATTTTGGAGCATTGGCTCACACACTGTTGCAAAATAAATTGTTTCCATGAGTACTTGATTGGATTTGCTTTTTTTTAAGTTGGCAGCAGTTCTTTTACTTCGGTATTATCATGATGTTTATAAGTAATTTGACTGGTTGATGCCTGTAGTTTACTGCATAAAGTATTTCACTCTGAAAACAACAACCTGAGTAGGCACAAAGATTGTAAAGTTAACTTTCTTTGTGTTTCATTCAATATCCTTAAATGCACTCTCTTTTTCTCTCTCTTCACCACCCAGCCACATCTCCCATCACTTAATCTTGTTTTCATGTTTGTTTCCAGTTAGGTGATTGAAAGATTCTATAGTCAAAGGTCCAAATAAGAATTTTATTGCAGTTCTTTTACTTCTGTAATGATGGAAACCTAGTTCTTTATCATGTTTGCCAGCTCTATTTTTTTTACAAATTGACCCTCGGCCGTGACATCAGAGTGTTTTATGACAGTTTGTCGTTCTATGAATCACTGTTGTAGAATGATTGTTCACTGGTTCTTGAAATTTCTTTCATTTATATTGCATGGAAGACAAAAGAAATAAATTGGTTTATGAAGACCATGAATTAGGTTTAGGCTGTATGACACTACTTGAAAAAATTCTTCAGATTAAATTAGGCAAAGTAATGATTCTCACAATGAAACTGGATCAATGGTAATAAGGAATGATTTGAGTGCATTTAAGTTTTTGGTTTATGTGATGTTGAGATTCATTAAATGCCCTCTGCTAGGAAATGGCATGTGAATAATATTGATCCAAATTTACTGGAAAGATCAAAATCAATTTTTCTCATCTTATTTTAGTGCCCTTTTATTCTTCTGCAGTAACAAATCAAACTAACTAATTGAATTTGAGCTTTTTTCTCTTGTAGGTACAAAAGTCAAGTAGTTGTTAGAGCTACAGCATTTTAGCTTACAAACTGTGTGAAGCTGGTCCTTATGTGTAATTTCTTGCCAAGCATAGGTCAAAAGCACTGTGATATTTGATCATTTTGAAATATACCAAGATTTGTCAGGGTAGTTTAGTTGATGGTTCAGCAGACTGAGGTGTTTAGAAGCAGGTAGGTATCAAAGGAGTTTGCCTTCCAGAACTGGGATGAGAAGAAATTTCTCAATCCAAAGAATACCGCGTGTCTGGAATTTTCTAGGTATGAGGTCACACTGTATAGTCATGGCCAAAACCGATAGGTTTTTACGTATTCAGATAATCAAGGAATATTGGATTAGTATAGGAAAGTGGCACTGAAATAATTATTCAGTCACATAGATTTGAATGGCTTTGTCCTGCTACTGTTTCTTACGTGAGCCATAACAACCTCAATTTAGCTGCTTCGAGAATGGCAGTTGTTTTCTGATTAGAAACCTGTATTCATTACAAAGCCTGTGACATTGAAAGCTTTAGCAGAAGGAGTTGAGCTTCTTGAGAGTTTTGACATAGTTTCATAAGGTATCATAATGTCCCACCCAACAGCAAGAAAAACTAATTAGAACCCATTCCCAAATGTGAAGGTACTCTTGCAGTGACTGTGAGATAATGTTAGATGTACTTTTACTAAAAGTTGTACCAATTTGCTGCAGTAGGCTGCCTTGTATTATCTGGGTACATTTTATTTAGTATCTTGTTGCGTCATTTTCTCGATCTTCACCATGTTCTATAAGTACCTGTGATATTCATCTTATGGCTTTCCTTTGTGGGCCTTGTTGTGCTGCTTTGACAAGTTCTTATGGATTTTTCTGTCGTAATCATTATGCCATTTCTGGCATGAAGAAAGTTGATCAAGTAGTTGAAACTTTCCATGAGCTGAAAACAAGAATACCATGTGATACATGAGGAAGAGAACAAGGAGCAGATTGTGTTGTTAACAAAGAACATTGTGACAATAATCACAATGAAACTGTTGGCAGCTTTGGCTGATTGTAACCTGGTGCTGCAATAGTATAGGTAGTTTATAATGGAAGAATGGTTGGCTCATGGCAAAAGTATGTTGCTCAATAAAACCATTTGGATCACAAACGCTTTGACAAATCTCCCTGACAGTGCCAAGACTGCTCATCATGAAACTGGAAATAATGGATTATTTCAGTCAAGTTTACTGATTGTGTGAGGATCTGTGTAGAGACAGGTTCTGGAGGAACAATAGTTTTACTTTTAGTGATACGCAGAAAGAAGGACATAGGAACTCAAGTCAGCTGATTAACACATTAAGTTGTCCATCAGTCGCCAAAGTCATAGTTGATTTGTGACTTCATACTTTGGCCTGTTCCTGTAGATGTTAATCCTTTTGGTTTACAAAAATCTATCCAACTTTGATTGAATATTTACAGATACCCCAGTATCAACTGCTGTTTGTGGAATGTAATTCTGGAGTTCTACCACTTCTTTAGTTTTATCTAGAAATATCTCATCCTGAAGAATAGTGTTGGAAATTGTTGATTACAGCTTGAGAAATACCAGTGTGTATTGCTTTTCCCTGAATATGTTGGCATTGCAACGTATCAAATGAGTTCTTCCTATTTATGTCAAATGGATCTTGTTTACCTTTCGAGTAAAAAAAAGTCATTCCATGTGTTGAGACTATAACAGGAACAGTTCTCTTCAGAGTGATGCTTTTGTGTTGTCTTGTAGCATAAACTACTGTGTATTCTCTGCCCTTAATATACCATTAAAATTGCTTAAACCCATCTGGAGATTAGAATTTTCGTTTGGACAATTTAATGTCTGAAGCAATAAGGATAGAAATAAAGGAAGTAATTAGCAGATCAGGCTGTATGTGAGGAAAGGAAAACAAGTTAATTTTACAAATAAAAACACTAATTCTTTCCACAGATGATGTCTAACCTCCTGTGTATTCCCAGCATAATTTATATTTTGGATTTCTGGTGTATCTGTCCCATTTTATTTTTGGCAACTTGTTATTAAGAGCGTATGTCAAGTAACTGAAGTGTTAGTGGGGATCAAGTGGTAGAAGGCTTTTAAAAGTGAGACAGGGTCAGCACTTTTCTGTTACAAGGGTTGAAGGATTAGGAAACACTGTTTGAGGAGGCATTTTGAGGTTCTGGTCAGGAAAAAGTAAGCATATGTCAGATATAAACAGCTGGAATCAAGGGAATTACTTAAGGGAAGTAGGAATACACAAGAGACGAATCCGGAGAGTAAACAGAGGACATGAGGTAGCTTTAGCAGATAAACTAAATGAGAATCCTATGAGATTCTGTAAGTGCATAAAAGCAAAAGGGTTACTAGGAGCAGAATAAGGCCCCTTAAGGATCAATGTGATTGTTTATGTGTGGAGCCGTAGTTGAAGGTTGAGGGCCTAAATGAATATTTCACGTCTGTATTTACTGTGGAGAATGGCCTGGAAGCTAGGGAGGTCAAGGAAAAGGATAGTAATCAGTTAATAAATAAGGTCCTTGGCTTATAATTAAATAATTAGGCATTGGAATAAAAATAATGAATGGTCAGTCCATGACCTCCTCTACTGTCACAATGAGGCCATGCTCAGGTTGGAGAAGCAACGCCTTGTATTCTGTCTGGGTGGCCTTCAACCTGATGGCGTGAACATTGACTTCTCAAACTTCTAGTAATAGCCCCCACCCTCCACCATTCCCCATCCCATTTTCCCTCTCTCACCTTATCTCGTTGCCTGTCCACCTCCTCTCTTTGTTGCTCCTCCCCATTTTTTTTCCTCCATGGTCTTCTGTCCTCTCCTATTAGATTTCTCCTTCCCCAGCCCTGTATCTCTTTCACCAATCAACTTCCCAGCTCTTTACTTCACCCCTCCTCTCGGTTTCAATCATCATCTGTGGTTCTTCCTCTCCTACCCCCACCTTCTCACTTTGACTCCTCTTTTTTTCTCCAGTCTTGTTGAAGGGTCTTGGCTTGAAGCGTCGACTGTACTCTTTTCCATAGATGCTGCCTGGCCTGCCGAGTTCCTCCAGCATTTCGTGTGTGTTGCAGTAATCATTCCTTGATGTTGTAATGTTGATTGAAATACATAATATAAATTGAAGGAGTGGTGTGTAAAGAATTTTACCTGCGCAGATCATCGAAGTATAAAATACAGGTTAAGTTCCCCTTATCTGAAATGCTTGGGGCTGAAAGTGTTTTGGATTTTGGAATGTATACTGAGATAGCTTACAATCACAATTATTTCTGACTGAATTTATCTACTACCAGTAAGCAATCTTTGTCTTATGCTTGTTCATCACATTACTTGTTACATACACCTGTTAGGGTGCATTCTCCAGTTACCTTAAAAGGTAACCGTAGCCTTCAGCCAGGAGCAGATGTCATCAGGTGGTTCCCAACCTTCACCGAGTGTTTCAACCCTTAACCATGACACTCTCCAGTTGGTGGGCTGGCAGTGGTGGCCAAATCACTGCCCATCTGCTCCTGGCTTCCAGCTACCCTCCTCTCGCCTACTCCAAATCCAACAAGAGGCTCGTTCTGCCTCTTCCACCATACTACGAGCTGCTTGTTTTTTGCTCCTTTCGTCTAGGCCCAGATCTGACAACAACCACCATGCTGATTTGGCTGGGAAACCTCTGCAGCCGATCTCCACAGGGGACAACCATGCCTGCCATCCCTTGTCTTTACACTCCTGCAGTAAGGGCTGGTACTTCAAGGCCTTTCTCTCGTGGGCCTCTTCCCATCCCTCCTCCCACGACACAGTCAACTCAACCAGAATTATTTTCTTGTCTTCAGTTGACCACAGTGCAATATCCGGGCGTAGGGTTGTGTGCACCACATCCGGGAACTGCAACCTCCTTCTCACATCGACCCTCATCTCCCAGGACCTGGCCGTTAGCAGCAGATTGGGCTTTAGTTGTTTGGTTATGAAAGGCCTAGCTCCCCCCTTTGATGAAGGTGATGGCCTTCCTCAAATTTGTGCCAGCCATCCTCTTCTTGCGTCTCTCCCGCTCCAGCAAGAGCCAGAAGCACCTTATCATGGTGCCACCTATACCGTCCATGAGTTAAAGCTATTTTACACCCGGACAGTATATGAGCTAGTGTCCCCTTTTGACCACAGAGCTTACAGTTCGGGTCCTCTCTCATCCCCCATGTGTACAGATGTAATGGTGAAGGAATGGTGTCATACATGGATCGCAAGAGGAAGGAAATACGGAAGGGCTCCAGTCTCCATAACCCTGCCCATGAGATCTTGCGCTTAGGCAGATCCCATTTTGTCCAAGCATCCTGGGACCCTTGTTCCACTGCCTTTGAAATCCACTTCTCTTCCTCACAGATCCGTACTTCTGCCTGTATCATGTCTCGCCTGTTCCTTATGCTTGTGTTTCCCCACTTCTGGAAGTGAACTGAGCTGCGGCCATGCTGCCCGACGCAGGGGTTGCTGATGATATCTCGCAGCTTCAGAGAACACACTGCCTCCTCCACAGCTGCGTTGGCTGCCCACTTGCGCCCAGGTCTGGTTGTAATGCCTGCTTGCTTTACCAAGACATCATTGGAATCTCTCAAGCTTAATAAAGCTCTGCATTTTGTCACCTTGAATTCCTCCACAACAGATGACAGGGGAAGCTGCAGTTGCCCAGAATGAATGTAGAGGCCCACTGAAGAGAAGCTTGGGGGAACTCCCAACCATCTCTGCAGGTGCTTGTTGGTTTTCCTCTCGATGCCCTCTACGACAGTCATGGGGAACTCATAAAGTGTGAAGAGCCAGAGAAGCCTGGGCAGAATGTCGTATTGGTACAGCCAGGTCTTGAATTTACCGGGAAGTCCGGATTTGTCGATCTTCTTCAGCCATTCGTCTGTCTGCTTCACAGCACTGGTGACATTGGCCCCATCTGTCAGTGACACATTAAACTACTTCCCCAAGCATTTTATCGGGTTATCTTCGATGGAAGGGATGACCTCACCTGAACCTGGAGGCTAAACTTGCTAGTAACTTTGCCCTTTCTGATCACCATGCACTTGGACTTCTTGGCCTTGAAGGACATCCTCTCCCAAGTGGCTACATTACCCAGGGTTTCCAATACCCATCTTGCTTGGACATGTGACACAGTTGTTATAGTGGTGATGTTGTCCATGAACCCTCGTAGAGCCGGCTGAACAATGCCTGACTCCAGTGTCGGGCCGCGGGTTACATCTTCTGCTGCTGATAACAGCAGGTTCATTCCTATAATAAATAGGGTGGGGGAGATGGTGCACCCTGTTGGAATCCCCTTCTGGAGGTCCTGCCAACTAGCTGTGAAATGAGCTGATGTAAATCTGAGTTTGAATCCTCCTAGGTAGCTGGTGATCATGTCTCGAATAGCCACTGGGATGTAGTAGTGGTCGAGTCCTTCTAGGATGAGGTCATGTGGAATAGACCTTTGGGCGTTCGCGAGGTCTAACCAGACAACTGTTAGGTCGCCTTTTTTCTGCTTGGCCTCATGGATAAAAATGGCTTATCATTGAGGTGTGTTCCAGACACCCCGAAAAGCCTGGAATACCGCCTTTCTGGATGGATGTGTTGATATAGCAGTTCTGCGTCATGTAAGAAGTCAGCCTTCTTGCGAGCACAGAAAAGAAAATCTTACATTCCACATCCAGGAGAGAAATTGTCCTAAACTGGGCAATTGTGGAAGAAACCTCTTCCTTTGGAATAAAGTATCCCTCTGCCAATTTCCAACTTGATGGAATAGTACCTTTGGCCCAGATCTTTCTCATGACCTTCTACAGCCTCCAAAGAAGTTTTGGGCATTTCTTATACACCTTATAAGGTATGCCGCTTGGGCCTGGGGCAGCTGATGCTTTAGCTTTCCGGATGATGTCCTGGATTTCCTGCCATGTGGGCTCCTTCACATTCAGCTCAATTGATGGATTTTCCAGTCTACGCACAGCCCAATTGGTTCCTAGTCCCTGACCCCTCCGTGGGTCGCTGTGTGCCTCCCGCAGGAGCTCCTCTACCTCTGGCTTCGAGTATACCAGATTTTTGTTGGCTGAGAAGAGTCCTGATGAAGCTAAATGGATCTCTCACAAACTGCGCTCGCCTTTTCTCTTTCTTCCTTCTTTGCTATTGCAGATGTTCCGCCCTCCGGAGTTTGCACAGCTTTTCCTGCAGCATACTGGTTAAGTCCTTGATACCTTCTTTTTCGGCCGGTGAGCTGGTTTTAAACCTCTTGTTGAGTGCCTTTAATTCGCCTCTCAAGCGACAAATCTCTGTTTCCCTCCTATTTGGTTGTCGCGGTAACTCCGACTGGCCTTTCCACTCCGTTGGGCCAAGTCGTTCCTTAGCTAGATTGTACGCTATGGCTGTGAGTGAGTCGATCTTTCTGTGTACTGGACCTGCTAAGGCAACTTCCAGGATGCCATCTAGATCATCATCGAACTGCATCCAGGCGACATTGTCTGATGATCTAGGCCATTTGATCCTGTCTTTCCTTGACAAATGGATTGGGGTAGCCGAAGAGGAACCCACTAGGTCTGTTGTTCGGTGCTGAGGCAACTCAAGTGCGGAGAGATCTTCAGCTCTGTGGAGTGCTTCCTGGCTGGAATTCCCCTTCGTCTCACCGGACACTAACTCTGTGCGCTGCACTTGGGTCACCATTGATCCACATCTAGACTTGCTCTGGGGTATCTTGAGCCCTCTGATGTTTTTGCAGACTTTCCCGCAACGACACCTTACAGTGAGTTTCTCTCCAGTCAGTGTTGTTTGCTTTAGCTTCCTTGTAGTCGTGTTTCCTGTCCTGGCCGTTGCTGGTATGACCGTCCTGTTGAGTCTGTCATCCTCCTCCCCCTTCTCGGGAGTCTCTGGGGGTATTGCTCTTCGTGTCTATTCGTAGCCTTGTGATCCCATGCCAGTCTTTCCTGGAGGTCAGCTGTCTCTCCAGCGTCACCAACCTTCCTCGGTTGCCATCCAGTCTTTCCTGGAAGCCACTGGTACAAACCAGAGATTACTTGTTACACACACCTGTTAGAGTGCATTCTCCAGTTACCTTGTACTTAACAGAAAAAAATCTTACGTATCGTTAATATGATGAAAATATATAATGTGTCCAGGGTAATAAAAGCAGCACAACAGCATCAGGAGAGAATACCTGAATCAGCTTATGAACAACACAAACAATGGCAGGCTTTCAGTCTCCACCTACAATGCCGTGTTTTGATTGGAAGGTT
Organism: Mobula birostris; assembly: GCF_030028105.1. Lineage (NCBI taxonomy): Eukaryota > Metazoa > Chordata > Chondrichthyes > Myliobatiformes > Myliobatidae > Mobula > Mobula birostris. Next base: position 45,053,618 of record NC_092386.1, read on the forward strand.
ACAGTACACTGCATCCTTGAGCCTGGATGAGTATGACACAGTTGTCACTGACTTCATTAAAACCTGTGTAGATGAGTGTGTGTCAATGAAAACTTACTGTACATTTCCAAACCAAAAGCTGTGGATGAACCAGGAGGTTCCTAGTCTGCTGAGGGCTAGCGCATTTAAGTCTAGCGACTTGGGTCTGTACAAGAAAACCAGGTATGACTTGCGGAGAGCTATTTCAAGAGCTAAGAAACAGTCCTGAGAGAGGTTAGAGGGGATGTCGGATGCACACCAACTCTGGCATTACTTCATACAAGGCAAAACCCAACATCATGAATCACAGTGAAGCAGTGCCTCACTTCCAGATGAACTCAATGTCATCTATGCTCATTTTGAGGTGGAGAACAAAACTACAGCTATGAGCATGCTGTGGCCCTGTGACCTCTGTCTTGGAGGCCTACGTCAGGCTGTCTTTCAGGAGGGTGAGCCCTTGCAAGGCAGCAGGCTGTGATGGAGTACCTGGTAAGGCTCTGAAAACTTGTGCCAACCAACTGGCGGCGGTATTCAAAGACATTCTTAATCTTTCATTGCTACAGTTGGAAGTTCCCACCTGCTTCAAAAGGGCAATAATTATACCAGGGACCGGGAAGAGCAGTGTAAGCTGCCTTAATGACTGTCATCCAGTAGCACTCAGGTCTACAGTCATGAAATGCTTTGAGAGGTTGGTATAGCTAGAATCAACTCCTGCCTCAGTAAGGACCTTGATCTTCTGGAAGTTGCCTATCATCACAATAGGTTAATGGTAGGCACGATCTCAATGGGTCTCCATGAAGCCTTGGATCACCTGGACAGCACAAATACCTATGTCAGGGTGCTGTTTATTGACTATAGCTCAGTGTTCAACACAATCATTCCTACAGTCCTGATCGAAAGGCTACAGAACCTGGGCCTCTGTACGTTCCCCTGCAATTGGATCATCAACTTCCTAACCAGAAGACCATCATCTGTGGGATTGGAAATAACATCTCCACCTCTCTGACAATCAGTGGGATGTGTGCCTTGCCCACTGCTCTCCTTTCTATACTCATGACTGTGTGGCTAGACATAGCTCAAATGCCATTCAGAAACTTGCTGATGATACAGCCATTATTGGCAGAATCTCAGAAGGTGATGAGAGGGCATACAGGAACAAGATATACCAGCTGGTTGAGTGGTGTCAATGCAACAACCTAGCACTCAACGTCAGCAAGACCAAAGAGCTGATTGTGGATTTCAGAAAGAGTAAGATGAGGGAACACAAACGAATCCTCATAGAGGGATCAGAAGCAGAGAGATTGTGCGATCTCAAGTTCCTGGGTGTCAATATCTCTGACAACCTAACCTGGTTGGAACATATTGATGCAGCTATAAAGAAGACTAGACAGTGGCTATTTTTCATTAGGAGTTTGAGGAGATTTGCGTTGTCAACTAAAACACTCAAAAACTTGTACAGATGTACTGTGGAGAGTACTCTGACCGGCTGTATCACCGTGTGGTATGGGGGCGCTACTGCACAGGATCGAAGTAAGTTGCTGAAAGTTGTAAAGTTAGTCAGCTCCATCATGGGTACTAGCATCTGTAGTATCCAAGAAATCTTCAAAGAGCGGTGCCTCAGGAAGGACCATCATCAAGGACCCCCACCACTCAGGATATGCCCTCTTCTCATTGCTACAGGTAGGAAAGAGGTACAGAAGCCTGAAGACAAACACTCAGTGACTCAGGGACGTCTTATCCCTTTCTGTCATCTGATTCCTAAATGGACATTGAACCCATAAACACTACCTCACTACCTATTCATTTATTTCTGTTTTTGGACTACTTATTGTAAAATAACTATTTAATGTACATATATATTACATTGAAATATATATGTGTATACACACACACACACAATGTAATTCAGTTCTTTTTTCTATATTTGTCATGTATTGCATTGTACTGCTGCCACAAAACTAACAAATTTTACGACATATGCCAGTGATTCTGATTTGTAAAGTTGTACATAAGGTATAAAAGCAATCAGCATTGTAGGTTTGTTCTGGTGTTAGATTTTCACCAGCGATAATCATGGCAAACTCATCAATTAATTTATCTGCTGTTTTGTGATCAGCAGATGCTTTATCATCACAAATATTTAAAAATTTTAAATCGTGCCTTTTGTTAAATTTCTGCAGCCAACCTGCTGAATATTCACAATTTCCTTCAATTTTCAGTTTGTCATGATAGATCTTTGCCTGTTTCATGATCAACATACTGTTAAGTGGCATATGTTCTCCCTGATGCTGACAAATCCACTCTTTCAATGCATGATGGGATCTTCATTTTTCGCTCTATGCAGTGTACTTCTATTTTTCATTAACTCCTGTTCATTACAACCGTGAGGTCACTTCTCAGAACTGTCTGTGGAGTTTTCCATCTGTAATGTCATGTCAGTGCTCAACAAAACCTCAAATTTTGGAGGTTTTTGGATTTTGGATATTTGAATAATGGGTACTCAACTTGTATTGCAAAATCTGTATGGGATAATATAGAGGCAAGCACTACATCCAACAATAACAAAATATCAATTAAGCACCTGGGACATTCTTGAAAGGTAGTGGATTTGGCCCAATACATCACAGGTAAAGCCTGCCCAACCATTGACCACATCTACATGAAACGCTATCATAAGAAAGCAGTATCCATCATCAGAGATCCCAGACCACCCAGGTCATGCTGTATTCTCACTGCTACCATCAGATAGAAGGTACAAGAGCCTCAGGACTCACACCACCAGGTTCAGGAACAGTTACTACCCCCCACCTATCGCTTGCCCCATCATTGAAATGTTCCTACAACCAACAATCTCACTTTAAGGACTCTTTTATCTCATGTTCTCATTATTTTTAGTTATTTATTTATATTTGCATTTGCAGTTTCTTGTCTTCTGCACTCTGGTTGATCTTCAATTGATCCTGTTACAGTTACTATTCTATAGATTTGCTGAGTACACCCACAGGAAAATGAATCTTAGGGTTGTATATGTTGACTTATAAGTACTTTGATAATTAAATTTACTTTGAACTTCGAACCTTATTCTAGCTTTATGTTCCTATATTTCTAGCTGTGTCTTTAATGTAAGATTATTCTTGGTCTTAGAAGGAAAACTGGAGTTAAATTGTGATGGAAATGAGTTGAGTGTAATATTTGTTGGTTCGATACAGTATATTTTTTGGCATTTTTTAGTGAAATAGTAAAATAAAATTGCGAAAGCTTTGGACATTATCAAACACTGAAGTTGCATTTTTTTCATTCTAGCTTTCTCAAAATGGTTCTATTATGTGACCATGCCAATGCCAGCATCTACTTTCACTCTTGCTGTTGGATTCTGGCTTGAAGTTAAACATGAACACACCTTTGAATCCCACTTGCAAAGTCCATTTTCCTCATCTTCAAACTTTATAAATAAAAACTCCAGGTTTGTATTTTAGTTTCCTACAATTAAATTACACTCAAGTCTCTTTAATGGAAAATATGGGATACTTCCTTCATATATTGCTTAGATATCAACATGAGTATTGTGCTATATTGTTAGGGAAAGGAAATTTGGTTGTGGCAGTAGTTTACACCTTTTTAACTAAGAACTCAAAATTGATTAGTTAGGGCGAGGTATGAATTTGAAAGAAAAAGTGCCATGATCTTCACTTCTATTGCTATTCTTCATTCCTTCTCAATGCTTTTCTCATACTTCTCAGGACCCTGAACACAACATCTCAAAATTCTGAGTTATCCGCTCTCGCAACTCTATATTTGAACCCTTTCATTGTGAATTCTGAGCTACCCAAAATCCAGTTACAGATTGAAATTTTGTTTATAGTGATTGTTGTTAATCTCAAGTGATTAACACAGTAAAACATGCTCCCCTGTTTCATAAGCTCTCCTTTGTTGTCTACCTCCATAATGTTGCTTTTATGTGTTTCCAACATAACCATGCATTTTCACCACAACTTTCTGTGATTCATGTAGATTTTCTTGTCCTTTGGTTGTGGGCATAGCTGGCAAGGTTTTATTATCCATCCTTGTTTGCACCTTGAATTGAGTGATTGGATAGCCATTTCTGAAGGCAGTTAAGAATCAACCATGTTCATGGGACTAGTGTCATGTAAGGACCAGGGTAAGAATGGAAGATATCCTTCCGTGAAAGACATAATTCAAAAAGTTAAGTTTTTACACCAGTACGGTAAATTCATGAACACCATTACGATTGCTCACTTTTTATTCCAAATTGATTTAGTTTAAACTCTCCATTTGCCAAGATGGTTTTAGTACAAAATCTATGGGTACAAGTACAGCAGCTAACCCCTTTTCACTGTAATTCCACTTAGTTGAACACAAATTTTCATTATGTGTTTCCGTTCTCTTTTCATTTTGTATATTGGTCCTGGTTGACATTGCCCAGAGGCATGCAGTGTTTTTCCATTTGCTTGTCCACACCTGTGGTCTTCATGATTAGCAGCTCAGCTGTCTCTCCAACATAAGAATTTTCTCCACTGCATACTTGGGAATTCAAGGCAATTGTCTCAGGCCTCATCCTGAACTCTGCATCCTGCTACTTCTTTCGGTCCCCTTCCTCAAAGTATGCTCAGGCTTCAGTGGTCAGTATAAATCTTTTGTGTGATGTTTAATCTGGAGCGGACTTTAAAACCCTATGCCTCACTTTGTTGATTTCCTTTGTGAGTAATTTGACTGTCCTACAACTGATTTTCAGTGCTATTATTCAGCTTCTGAATAATTTAAAAATATTATTTAGTATTATTTCTTTTTGAATATTATCATGTCATCTTGCATCCTCTTTTTTATTTCTAGTGTTTCCGTGACAACCTGTGATCATCCAGCCTATCCATGTCGTTTCCAAAATCCTCTTGCCCAAGTCCAGGATTGTATTCCTCACCGAGTCTTTGCTCCGGATAGTCTGAAATTAAGAAGCCAGGAGTTTCTGCTTCCTCTGTTAGCTCAGTGCCTTTCTGCGGCTTGTTGTATTCTCGGCACTCATCCTTTCTGCAGGGTCGATGTACTGGTTGTTCCTGCTGGTTTTTCTAGTCTGGGAATGGCTAGGTAAGTTTATTTCTGCCATAACCTAATTGCTGTTAAGTTAAGGCTCTCTGCTTTTTATTTTTGTCTTAAAAATTGAATTTAAATTATTTATATTGAATGCCATCTCCAAGGCAAATTTCAGCTCATAATTGATGGTTTTTTATTTAAAAATTCATAAAGCACTTCCGATATTACACAAATTTTTGGATAAGGAATTCTACAAGGTTTATCATATTTGCTTTCAATTCAATCATGAGAGTATCCCTGAGTGTGTTCAATGAAATTTGATGAGTTCCAATAATAACTTGAAGTAAATTGGTTTATTGTTCTCATATGTATCGAGGTACGATTAAAAGCTTTGTTCTGCATGCCATTTATACAAATCTTTTCATCACATCAGTGCATTGAGGTAGTACACAGGTAAAACAATATTGGGATGCAGATTAAAGTCATAGTTATAGAGAAAATGTAATGCAGGTATGCAATTATGTTCAAGGCCATAATGAGGTAGATTGTGAGGTCATGAATCCACCTTATCGTACAAAGGCACCGTCCGGTAGTTTTATAACAGCAGGATAGAAGCTGTCCTTGAAACTGGTGGCATGTGCTTTCAGGCTTCTGTATCTGCTGCCCATTGGGAGGAGGGAGAAGAGAGAAATAAACAGTTTTCGTGTGATATTAAGAATGTGTTGCAATCATTCCAATAAGCTATTTACTTAATGGCTTTTTTAAAATCTAATTATAATTGATCTATTAGTGCTTAATGTGGAGATTTAGTGGAAAGTGGTAAAAGAATGCTGCAAACAGGAAGAGCTTTTTGTGTAAAAATATGATAGCTTTTATCATTAGTCACAGCAGCTCTTTTATATGAGCATTTTGCATTCAAAAATTTATTTCTTAACTTGCACATCACATTTTCAAAGCTGGTCAGTTATATCTAACCATTGACAAAGAATGATTAAGGCTCTTTCAGAGAACAATGCCACCATCTTCTCTCTTTTCCTCTTTTTAAATGCCAGCAATTTTTCATTTGCTTTTGTTTCAGAATTTTATTCTGTCCCCAGATATCAATTACTGTTTCAAGTGTTTGTTGCCTTTGGTTAACAGGAAATTGAAGATAACTTAAGTGGGAAGGTAAGGTAATTAGTGCACTGTTCTCAAATCTTCCATCCAGTGGATTAAAGATCAAGTTTTTAACACATTCAGTTATCCTGTGGTCTACACAAGAATACTACATGAAATTCACAGAACACATTTTCTGACTGTTTGGCAGTGGATTGCCCAGATTTATCAATCTGAATGTCACTTAATGGTGCTCCTACACAAAATAGGAGTGATTTGTGACATTACAGCAGTGGCTGAGAAGTGCTCTAGGATGAATGGAAAGCAGTTCAGTTCTTGAAAAACCTATCCAATTACTTTACTAACTATTTGTGTACTTCACTTCATACCTGTCCATCATCTCCTTCTGATGTTCCTCCCCCTTCCCTTTCTTCCGTGGTCTTCTGTCAGATTCTTTCCTGTCAGATTCTTTCCTATCAGATTCCCCCTTCTCTCTTTATCCCTTTCACCAATCAACTTCCCAGCTCTTCACTTCACCTCCTCCCCTCTCATGTTTCACCTATCACTCGCCACCTCGTACTTCTTCCTCACCCCTCCCCACCTTCTTAGTCTGACTCCTTCTCCCTTCCTTTCTGGCCCTGATGAAGGGTCTCGGCCCGAAACATTGACTGTACTCTTTTCCATAGATGCTTCCTGGCCTGCTGAGTTCCTCCAGCATTTTGTGTGTGTTGCTTGGATTTCCAGCATCTGAAGATTTTCTCCTGTTTGTGAAACTATTTGTATATGTTTTTCCAGTCTTTATTTTCTTTTCGGCTATTATTTTGTTGTCCTGGAGTGATAGGTCAGATTTAGAATTGTACTGTTGCTCTGTCCCAGGGCTGCAGCAATATGGTCAAAATGCATGTCTCGACTTAGGATAATTATTGCTGAAGTTATAGAAAGTATTTCTGAAGGCTGTAGAAGGCCGAGAGTACCCACCCTACGCCCAAACCCAGTTTTATTTATGTGGCTGAGGTCAGTATGTAGGTGTAGTACACCCTTTTCCCTTTGCTTTGAACACAATGACATTATTCTTTTGTTGTAGTAGGATTTAGTTATAACTGTGGAGTTTAGCTGTTGGTGCTGAGTTAAAAGTTTATTGGTCAATCTCCGTACTAGAATTTAAATGTGTAAACTTGGCTGACCCTTGAGATTCACTTAATGGTTTGGCTCTATTCAGATCTTACTGAATTTTCTGATGTTTAAACATTATTCCCAACACAGAAAGGTTGACTTGGCTCACTTGCAATTAATGTATTTAACCTAGAAACTAGAGACACTGTCTCCCATGGAACAATCTTAGATTCCGAATCAGGTTTAATATCACTGGCATATATCATGAAATTTGTTGTACTGCAGCAGTAGTACATTGCAATACAGAATAATAAAAAGCAACTACAAATTACAATAGGAAGAATTTATGTAAAAATAAATAAGTAAGTAGTGCAAAAAGAGAGAGAAAAAATAGTGTTCATGGGTTCATTGTCCATTCAGAAATCTGATGGCAGAGGGGAAGAAGCTGTTCCTGAATCTTTGATTGTGTACCGTCAGGCTCCTGTACCACCTCCTTCATGGTAGCAATGAGAAGAAGATATGTTCTGGATGGTGGGAGTCCTTGATGATGGATGCCACCATTTTGAGACATTGTCTTTTGAAGATGCCCTCCATGCTGGGGAGGCTGGTGCCCATGATGGAGCTGGCTGAGTTAACAACTTTCTGCAGCTTTTTCCAATCCTGTGCTGAGGCCCCTCCATACCAGATGGTGATGCAGCCAGTTAGAATGCTCTCCACAGTACATCTGTAGAAATTTGTGAGTCTTTGAAGACAGATCAAATCTCCCCAGGCTCCTAATGAAATGTAGCTGTTATCGTGTCTTCTTTGTCATTACGTCAATATGAAGAGCCCAGGATAGTTCCTCAGATGCTGACACCCAGGAACTTGAAACTACTCACCATTTCCACTGATAATCCCTCAATGAAGGCTGGTGTGTGCTTCCTTGACTTCCCTTTCCTGAAATCCGCAGTCAATTCCTTGGTCTTACTGATGTTGAGTGCAAGGTTGTTGTTACAACACCACTCAACCAGCTGATCAATCTTGCTCCTGTACCTCATCACCACCTGAAATTCTGACAACAATAGTTGTGTCATCAGCAAATTTGTAGATGGCATGTGCCTAGTCACACAGTCGTGGGTATAGAGAGAGCAGAACAGTGGGCTAAGCACACTTCCCTGAGGTGCGTCAGTGTTGATTGTCAGCAAGGAGGAGGTGTTATTTCCAATCCACATTAACTATTGTCTCCTGGTGAGGAAGTCAAGGATCCAGTTAGGTAAATTGCAACGGGTCCAGGTTCTTGCATAGGCAAGAAGTGATATTGGCCATGACCAAACTCTCAAAGCAATTTGTCACAGTAGGTGTGAGTGCAGTCGGGTGATAGTCACTGGGGCAGCTCACTCTGCTGTGCCTGGGTACAGGTATGATTGTCATGCTTTGAAGCAGGTGGGAACATCTGACTGCAGCAATGAGGTTGAAGATATCTTTGAACACTCCTGCCAATTGGTTGGCGCAGGTTTTCAGTGTCCTACCAGGTACATTATCAGGGCCTGATACCTTGCGAGGGTTCACCCTCTTGAAAGACGTACGACATTGCCTTCAAAACAGAGGTCACAAGGTTACCAGGTGCTGCAGGTGTGGTTTTCTTCTCCCTTTCAAACTGTGCGTAAAAGGAGTTGAGCTCATCTGGGAGTGATGCATCACAGCCATTCATGATTTTAGGTTTCACTTTGTAAGAAGTAATGCCCTGCAAACACTGCTAGAGCTGACGTGCATCCAATTACATCTCTAACTTTAATTTGGAGTTGCCGTTTCACTCTTAAAATAACCTTCTATAGGACAGAACTCGCCCTCAGCAAACTTCGAATCCCCTGGTTTATCCATCGTTTTTATTTTGCATATGTTCACAATGTTTTTGAAGGCACGTAGTTATTCACACAGGCCATGATGAAGTCAGACTGATGTATTCATTGTTTTGCTTTTAAATCTTTTTATTAATTTTCCAAAATTATAAACAGAATAACAGTATTGATACAGAGAAATTGGAATAATCTTATTATTGATAAACATGTACAAAAAAGACTTCAAATAATACAGGTGTAATAGACTTCTAAACTCTTCATGTAACTAATCATAAAGAAAAAGGAAATGAAAAGAAAAAAAATGCAAAGAACCCCCCCCCCCCAAAAAACAAAAGCAAAACTAAATACTAAACCCGAAAATAAAGCAAACGGAACAAAACAAGGCTAGACCAATATCTTAAATCGAAAACATTCAATAATGTCATCAACTCAGCTCCTCTATTCAAATATTTTAAGTTAATAAGAAGGATTCGGAAAAAGTCAAATTACATCATATGAAAATGTTGAATAAATGGGTTCCAAGTCTCTTCAAATTTAACCGAAGGATCAAAAATTTCACTTCTAATTTTTTCTAAATTTAAACATGATATAATTTGGGAAAACCATTGAAATGTGGTAGGAGGGTTGATCTCCTTCCAGTTCAATAAAATGGATCTTCTGGCCATTAAAGTAACAAATGCGATCATCCGATAGGCTGAGGAGGATAAAGATCTGTGTTTCGTCATTGGCAAACCAAAAATTGCCGGAGTAGGATGGGGTGGTAAGTCAAAATGCAAAACTGTTGAAATAATATCAAAAATATCTTTCCAGAATTTTTCCAAGAGAGGGCAGGACCAAAACATATGAGTCAAGGAAGCCACCTCAGAGTGACATCTGTCATAGATAGGGTTTATATGGGAATAAACCATATAAATAATTGTTTTGAAGATGAATCCCTGAATGTTCTCCGTTCCACTGACTCAAAGCAGTCCTGTAAGTGCTTCTCCATCTCCCTTGACCATACCTCCTTGGTCCTCACTATATCTGCTGCTGTCTTGAGTCGTTGCCTGTATGCTGAAAGTAAAAGTACATCCAGGTGATCGGACTTTCCAAAGTGTGGGTGTGAGATGTCTCAGTAAGCGCTCTTGATGGTGGTATAACAGTGGTCAAGTGTGTTGGCTCCTCTGGTTCCAAAGATGATATGTTAACATTAGTTGTACAGAGACTTCTTCAAGCTAGCTGGGTTGAAATCCTCTGCAATGATAAAGAAGGCATCCGTGTGCCCTGTTTCGTGATTGCTGATTACGGTGCTCAGCTCCTCCAGTGCCTACCTGATATTGGCCTGTGGCGGAATGTACCCTGCTACCAGGATGATGGTAGAAAACTCCCTTGGCAGATAAAATGGACCACATTTGATCACTAGATATTCCAGGTCGGGTGAGCAGATTGAGACAGAACCGCTATGTATACGCACCGCAATGTGTTAATCATAAAGCATACTTCACCTGCTTTACGTTTAAAAGAATGAGCTGTCCTGTCTCTGTGAAGATTGGTTAAGCCTTTGGGCTGCAGTGTGGTGGCCAATACGGCAGATGTTAGCCATGTTTTCGTGAAGTAAAGTGCCCTGATGTCCCTCTGATACTGCAAACTTGTTCTCAGGTCTTCAATTTTATTTTCCTGAGACTGTGCATTCACCAGCAGGATAGCTGGAAGTGGGGGTTCTAAAGCCTCTGTGTTTCAATTGTACCAGTAGACCGGCTTGTCTTTCCCACTTTCATTTTCTTAAAGAGGAACTGCACTCGCATCCTGAGTCTGCTGTCCGGGATCATCCAATTTTGAGTATTGTTAGATTTTTAAAAACGTCTTAAAATAATGTTGTTGACTGAAGTACCCATGGCTCTGTCTATGGATTTCAGCAGCAGTAGTCTTGAATGGAATTCTTGATGATTCCCATCAGAGCTGCATGCTTATCAACACTTATCGGCACCATGTTAGATTATCTAAAGGAAATGTCGAGTGTCATGCCAAGCTAACGTTCCTAGAGAGAAGCAAATGTATACCTGTTTAATTTTTGATTTTTGATATATTTTTAGAAATTTATCCAAATTTAGATGAAGCTGAATTTTCCCAACAAAACACTCCATGGTGCGCATCATTTTGCATCAAATTTTGGATCAGTTCAGTTAGTTTAACTATTTTAGGTATTGACTACTATTTTAGACTTGTAATTATTATATGAAACACTTTTATTTAAAAAAAAGTAGCATTAACTAACACGTTTTGTCAGGGATTTTCAGAGAAATTCAGTGGTGTCCATGTGTTCTGACAGCTGGTCATCCTGCAGGTGCAGATTGGTGGCTATTGAAACTTGCACAAGAGATTACTGTTGCAAGTAAGTGTGCAAATCTCTTTGCTCACTGAAGTCAATGGGCAGAACTGTGCCAGGCCAGAGGGATGCATTTTATACTCCTGAGGCTTAGCAATATAATTTCTGATGACGGAATAACTCATTAAATTTTTACTATGTAAATTGAAAGATTTTGATTAATAAGAGAATTGCCTTTTCTGATTGTCTGCTGGTGACTAGTGGTATTCCACAAGGGTCGGTACAGAGACAGCTTCTTTTCATGTTATATCTCATTGATCTGGATAATGGGATTGATAGCTTTGTGGCCAAGTTTGTGAACGATACAAAGGTAGGTGGAAGGACACGTAATGTTGATGAAGAAGGGAGTCGGCAGAAGATTAGGGGAATGGGCAGAAAAGTGGCTGTTGGAATGCAATGTAGGGATGTGTATAGTTATGAATTTGGGAGAATGAATAAAGGCAGAGACTATTTTCTAAATGGAGCAATTTCAGAAATTAGAGGTGCAAAAGGACTTAGGATCCTCATGCAGGATTCCCTAAAGGTTAACCTGTAGGTGAGTCAGTGATAAGGAAGGCAAATGCAATGGTAGTATTCATTTCAAGAGGATAAAAATATAAGAGCAAGGAAGTAATGCTGAAGCTTTATACGACATTAGTCAAACTATGCTTGGAGTATTGTGAGCAGTTTTGGGCCTGTTATCTAAGAAAGGTGTGCTGCCATTGGAGAGAGTCCAGAGGAGGTTTACAAGAAAGATTCCGCGAAAGGAAGTGTTAACATTTGAGGAGCATTTGATGACTCTGACCCAATACTCCCTGGACTTCAGAACAGGGGTCCCCAACCTTTTTTGCACCGCAGACTGGTTTAATATTGACAATATTCTTGCGGACCGGCCGACCAGGGTAGGGTGTTCAAGTAGGGTTAAACTCACCTCAACATGTCTTTTACAGTTAGGGTTGCCAATTTTCTCACTCCCAAGTAAGGGACAAAAGTGGCAGTCAAATCCCGGGACACTTTACATTAGGAAAGACTGCCATGACCATGAAGCCTTGCGCGGGCACCTGTGTGTGCATGCGTTATGTGCGCATGCGCATACGTGCCGATTTTTTCCCCACAAATCGGTTTTGCCTTCATCTTCCCGACTATACTGTACATACATTATTTCTACTTTATATAGACTGTGTATTTATCATACCATTCCTGCTTTTACTATATGTTAGTGTTATTTATTTTCGGTTTTATGTGTTATTTGGTATGATTTGTTAGGTTATTTTTTGGGTCTGGGAACGCTCAAAAATTTTTCCCATATAAATTAATGGTAATTGCTTCTTCACTTCACGCCATTTCGGCACGAAAGGTTTCATAGAAACGCTCTACCTTAGCGGGGGAAATACGGGACAAACCAATTTAGCCCAATATACCGGATGTCCCGGCAAATACGGGACAGTTGGCAACCCTATGTTCAAGTTCAATAGTGTGTGACAGGGAATGAGGAAAGGTGCAGCAGACTCATATCATTTCCTCATAGAAACATAGAAACATAGAAAATAGGTGCAGGAGTAGGCCATTCGGCCCTTCGAGCCTGCACCGCCATTCAGTATGATCATGGCTGATCATCCAACTCAGAACCCTGTACCAGCCTTCCCTCCATACCCCCTGATCCCTTTAGCCACAAGGGCCATATCTAACTCCCTCTTAAATATAGCCAATGAACTGGCCTCAACTGTTTCCTGTGGCAGAGAATTCCACAGATTCACCACTCTCTGTGTGAAGAAGTTTTTCCGCATCTCGGTCCTAAAAGGCTTCCCCTTTATCCTCAAACTGTGACCCCTCGTTCTGGACTTCCCCAACATCGGGAACAATCTTCCTGCATCTAGCCTGTCCAATCCCTTTAGGATTTTATACGTTTCAATCAGATCCCCCCTCAATCTTCTAAATTCCAACGAGTATAAGCCTAGTTGATCCAGTCTTTCATCATATGAAAGTCCTGCCATCCCAGGAATCAATCTGGTGAACCTTCTTTGTACTCCCTCTATGGCAAGGATGTCTTTCCTCAGATTAGGGGACTAAAACTGCACACAATACTCCAGCAACACACATAAAAGTTGCTGGTGAACGCAGCAGGCCAGGCAGCATCTCTAGGAAGAGGTGCAGTCGACGATTCAGGCCGAGACCCTTCGTCAGGACTAACTGAAGGAAGAGTGAATAAGGGATTTGAAAGTTGGAGGGGGAGGGGGAGATCCAAAATGATAGGAGAAGACAGGAGGGGGAGGGATGGAGCCAAGAGCTAGACAAGTGATAGGCAAAAGGGATACGAGAGGATCATGGGACAGGAGGTCCGGGAAGAAAGACGGGGGGGGGGCAGAGGACGGGCAAGGGGTATATTCAGAGGGACAGAGGGAGAAAAAGGAGAGTGAGAGAAAGAATGTGTGTATAAAAATAAGTGACAGATGGGGTACGAGGGGGAGGTGGGGCATTAGCGGAAGTTAGAGAAGTTGATGTTCATGCCATCAGGTTGGAGGCTACCCAGACGGAATATAAGGTGTTGTTCCTCCAACCTGAGTGTGGCTTCATCTTTACAGTAGAGGAGGCCGTGGATAGACATGTCAGAATACTCCAGGTGTGGTCTCACCAAGGCCTTGTGCAACTGCAGTAGTACCTCCCTGCTCCTGTACTCGAATCCTCTTGCTATAAATGCCAGCATACCATTTACCTTTTTCACCGCCTGCTGTACCTGCATGCCCACTTTCAATGACTGGTGTATAATGACACCCAGGTCTCGTTGCACCTCCCCTTTTCCTAATCGGCCACCATTCAGATAATAATCTGTTTTCCTGTTTTTGCCACCAAAGTGGATAACTTCACATTTATCCACATTAAATTGCATCTGCCATGAATTTGCCCACTCACCTTACCTATCCAAGTCACCCTGCATCCTCTTAGCATCCTCTTCACAGCTAACACTACCTCCCAGCTTCGTGTCATCCGCAAACTTGGAGATGCTGCATTTAATTCCCTCATCCAAGTCATTAATATATATTGTAAACAACTGGGGTCCCAGCACTGAGCCTTGCGGTACCCCACTAGTCACTGCCTGCCATTCTGAAAATGTCCCATTTATTCCCACTGTTTGCTTCCTGTCTGCCAACCAATTCTCTATCCACATCAATACCTTACCCCCAATACCGTGTGCTTTAAGTTTGCACAGTAATCTCCTGTGTGGGACCTTGTCAAAAGCCTCTTGAAAATCCAAATATACCACATCCACTGGTTCTCCCCTATCCACTCTACTAGTTACATCCTCAAAAAATTCTATGAGATTCGTCCGACATGATTTTCCTTTCACAGATCCATGCTGACTTTGTCCGATGATTTCACCGCTTTCCAAATGTGCTGTTATCACATCTTTGATAACTGACTCTAGCAGTTTCCCCACCACCGATGTTAGGCTAACCGGTCTATAATTCCCTGGTTTCTCTCTCCCTCCTTTTTTAAAAAGTGGGGTTACATTAGCCACCCTCCAATCCTCAGGAACTAGTCCAGAATCTAAAGAGTTTTGAAAAATTATCACTAATGCATCCACTATTTCTTGGGCTACTTCCTTAAGCACTCTGGGATGCAGACCATCTGGCCCTGGGGATTTATCTGCCTTTAATCCCTTCAATTTACATAACACCACTTCCCTACTAACATGTATTTCCCTCAGTTCCTCCATCTCACTGAACCCTCTGTCCCCTACTATTTCCTGAAGATTATTTATGTCCTCCTTAGTGAAGACAGAACCAAAGTAATTATTCAATTGGTCTGCCATGTCCTTGCTCCTCATAATCAATTCACCTGTTTCTGTCTGTAGGGGACCTACATTTGTCTTAACCAATCTTTTTCTTTTCACATATCTATAAAAGCTTTTACAGTCAGTTTTTATGTTCCCTGCCAGTTTTCTCTCATAATCTTTTTTCCCCTTTCTAATTAAGCCCTTTGTCCTCCTCTGCTGAACTCTGAATTTCTCCCAGTCCTCAGGTGAGCCACTTTTTCTGGATAATTTGTATGCTTCTTCTTTGGAATTGATACTATCTCTAATTTCCCTTGTCAGCCACGGGTGCACTATCTTCCTTGATTTATTCTTTTGCCAAACTGGGATGAACAATTGTTGTAGTTCATCCATGCGAGCTTTAAATGCTTGCCATTGCATATCCACTGTCAACCCTTTAAGTGTCATTTGCCAGTCTATCTTAGCTAATTCACGTCTCATACCTTCAAAGTTACCCTTCTTTAAGTTCAGAACCTTTGTTTCTGAATTAACTATGTCACTCTCCATCTTAATGAAGAATTCCACCATATTATGGTCACTCTTACCCAAGGGGCCTCTCACGACAAGATTGCTAATTAACCCTTCCTCATTGCTCAAAACCCAGTCCAGAATAGCCTGCTCTCTAGTTGGTTCCTCGACATGTTGGTTCAAAAAACCATCCTGCATACATTCCAAGAAATCCTCTTCCTCAGCACCCTTACCAATTTGGTTCACTCAATCTGCATGTAGATTGAAGTCACCCATTATAACTGCTGTTCCTTTATTGCACACATTTCTAATTTCCTGTTTAATACCATCCGCAACCTCACTACTACTGTTAGGTGGCCTGTACACAACTCCCACCAGCGTTTTCTGCCCCTTAGTGTTATGCAGCTCTACCCATATCAATTCCACATCCTCCCGGCTTATGTCCTCATGGCCCGGTAGCACATGCTTTGCAGCCCGGTACTGGTCCGCGGCCCGGTGGTTGGGGACTGCTGTTTTAGAAGAATGGTGGGGTTGGGGGAGGATCTTATTGATTCAGAGGGTGGTGAATCTGTGGAATTCATTGCTACAGATGGCTGTGGAGGCTATGTTATTGGATATGTTTAAAGTGGAGTTTGATAGGTTCTTGACTAGTAAGGGTGTCAAAGGTTACAGGGAAGAGGCAGGAGAGTGGACTTGAAAGGGATAGTAAAATCAGCTATGATGGAATGGTGGAGCATACTCAATGGGCTGCATGGCCTGCTTCTGCTCCTATGTCTTATGGTCTTGTGGTTATTTTCAGATTGATGTACAGTTACTTGTAAGGTCTCAGAGGGGTCAGTACTGGAACATTTATAATATAGAGCAACACACACAAAATGCTGGAGGGGCTCAGCAGGTCAGGCAGCATCTGTGGATGTGAATAAACGGTCGACATTCTAAGTTGAGTCCCTGGAAACAGGTTTATAATTTAAATAGTAAAGTGTATCTTATTCAGGTATGCTGATGATGCAAAGCTTGGTGGGAAATGTGAAGAAGTGCCAAATAAAATATAATGTGAGGTGATTCACGTCAGTAGGAAGAATAGTAAAAACAGAGTACAGTGGATTCCAGTTAATTGGGCCATTGGTTAATTGGGACAGGTGCTTATTTGGGACAACTTTTAAAGAACAAAATCAAATTGAGAAAATAATCAGGATTCCCCTTGTTTATGGAACCACTATGTCACTTAATTGGGGCAGGAGACAGTTGCTGAATAGTTTCTAACTAGCATCAGATGCATGCAGTTGTGTGGCAATTAGACACTATACTGAACTTAGAGTGAACAGTTTTTAAATAGCATCAGGTGTGTGTGCTTGTGTTCAAGAAGCAGTCATTTTTATCACTGATAGTTGGTAAGAATTAAGCAACAAGACAATTTAGAACTGTTTTGCTCACTGCGGTTTCAAGCATTCAGGCTTGGAGATGCCAGAAGCAGCTGGGAGTGAAGATGGAACGATTTCAGTACTTCAACAAGTTAGGAACTGTGAAGAATTTGAAGATATCAGTAATCATCTGGCGCTGGACCAGATTGAAAAGGTCAGGGTGGAGAGGAGCGAGTTGGTTCAGATCACTGCTCAAAGCAGAGGAACCTGATGTTTGGATGGCGAATTATGTGCCGGGCTAGATTGAAAGGCCCGAGGTGAGGTACGGGCTGACTAAGTTCACTGCCCCATGATGTTTACTCAGCTCTGCGCTGAACTATGGTTCTCGGACTCTCTTTGCTGACTTCAGTTCAGTAACACCATTTGCTTGCAGTAACTGCTTGCATGATGTTTGTCTCATTATGCACTGGTAGTTCAACGGTCTTTTTTTTATGGGTTATTTTATTTTCTTATAGGCATGATGTGATTTTTTTATTCTCTGCACATTGGGTGTTAGTCTTTTTTTCATATATATGGAGTTTGCTTTTGGGTTTCTTTGTTTCGTGGCTGCCTGTTTGGAGGTGGATCTCAAGGTTGAATAATGTATGCATACTTTAATAATGTACTTTGAACTTGAAAATTATAATGAAAATGAAGATTTGGATGATGCAATCATTGATAGCATTGTATGAAGACAGTCCCTTATCTTGATGAGGTAACTGCTCTGATTTTGCTCAGTTGTAGATAATCAAAAGAAAGTGGTGGCATGTACTGGATGAATTACTCCATTGAAAACTATTAGGAGCTAATGCACAGGTTTATAGTGCTGTAGTATTGATAGTGTTGCAGTTTGTTCTGTGTTCCATTTAAATACATAATAATACCTTTATAACTATTTCCATGAAACATTGGCTAATTGAGACAACCACTTAATTGGGCCTAAATGTGCTGGTCCCAATGTGTCTTAATTAAATGAAATCCACTGTATTTTAAAATGATGAATAGATTGTTAATACTGGTGAATTTGGGAATACTAGAGCATTACATGGAGTAAGTAATCATTGGGACAGCACATCGCCTTTATTGGAATAGGCGTACAAGAATTTTTTTGCTGCAGCTATGTGGGGTTTTGAACGTACATGAGAATTAGTGCGGTTTTGGTCACCATATCCAAGAAATGATATACTTGGTGGCAATACACAAGTGTTTGATTTAAGGTACAGTATGTATGGATATATTGAAAAGCTGAGGTGTGATTGTGTACAATAGGCGGAGAAAAATGATTAGATTATGAGGACATGCAGTCCTCTTTTATTGTCATTTAGTAATGCATGCATTAAGAAGTGATACAATATTCCTCTGGTGTGATATCACAGAAACACAGGACAGATCAAGACTGAAAAACTGACAAAAACCACATAATTATAACATATAGTTACACCCAGCCCTCCGACACCGAGAACCGAGCACCCTCTCTGCCGAGCGCTTTGACCCCAGCCCCGGCCGGTAGCAGCAGGCAAAGCTGAGGATTTTGGGGCCTTCCCTCCGGAGATTCTCAATCACACAGTAGCAGCAGCAGCGAACTGGACTTTTCAGAAAGTTTCCCAGATGTTCCTCCGTGCTTCTCACGTCTGTCTCCATCAAATCAGAATTGTGCATGGCGTCCAACTTACAAATACGATATCATTTCACTGGAGAGCTGCGTGCGCTGCGTTGCACCGCCTCTCCTCCTGCCTATTGAGAAGTGACCTATTTAAGATATATAAGATTTGGACAAGGGCTGACATGGTTAGGTACTGAGAAACTTTTATTTCTTTTCTGAAATAGCCCAGAGCTGGTTGGCAGGAAAGGAGTGATTGTGCATAGTATCAGGGTAAGAGTTTAACTATCTTGGACCGAATGAGGAAAAAAAACTTTTTTGCTCAAAGGATTGTAATTCTGAAGTGCTGCACTTTAGAGGGCAACTCAAGTTCAGTGATTGAATTTTTACAAGGCTGAGAATGATGATGGTTGAATGCTGGAAAAAGGAAATGGGAATTAGATGGGAAAGCTGATTTGAGATAATCATCCTTTATCTTGCTGAACAGCGTGCAGACTTGAAAGACTATGTAGCCTCTTCATAAGCTTTCATGGTTTATTAGACATATTAGGAAAACATTCAATAATTCCTCTGATTTGTGTTTTGAAACAAAATGGCAACAAGCATTTTTGCTTTACAAACCTACTTCTTTAACAATTATACCACTTCGTTGCACTTTCATTTAATCACAGCTTCACATTTACATTGACAAGATTAATCAAAATGTAATGAGGAATAAAGCCTGAAATTTCAATTTTTCTCATAGGGCTTTGATGATTCCATTCTGAGAATCCATCTGTTATTCAGGAAAACCCTGTGTTTTTGAAGGTGTTCTTTGTGGAAGTATAACAGGTTATGCTGACTTCGAATCTGTGGATGGCTGTCTGTTCAGTAGAGGCAGCAGCCAGAGTTGTCATCAGTGACAGTACGTCTGTCATCGTCTGACATGATGAACAACCATCACTGATTAGCAACATTTGAGCTTGTGCAGAAGCATTGGATGAATGTTCTGTTAACAGATTGAACACAAAATATTATTGTTTCACAAGTTTTCAGCTCTATCTAGCATAGTACATTTGTTGTTGCTATTGAGTGCTGTCAAGTCGTTGTCGACTCATGGCGACCCTGTGGAGTTGTCCATGGGGTTTTCGTGGCAAGGTACGAAAGTAGATCGCTGGCCTTTCTTCCAAGCAGATACTGCTGCTGCTGAGGTTGGGACGTGGCTGGATTTGAACCCCGGACCATCCACCTTCAAGTCCAGTGCTGATGTCACTACACCACTACAATACTTAAGGTTCCCTGAATAAAAATATATACCTTGGCAAATTATAATATCTACAACTCTTTTCAGCACATGGGCAGAATGTTGACATGAAGAATCAATAATGCATCTACTTGTAGCTCTGTTTTGCACTGTTAATATCCTTTGTGTAACAGTTGCATATTGTATATTTGATGTATACATCTCCACCTCAGAGCAAAAGAAGTTTATACTACTAATTCACTATCGAGGCTTATTTATTATTTCTCTCTTTATAACCTACTTGCGGTAAACCCTTTCAGTGAGAGCCTGTTGAGTCATGTCTTGGTGCACGGCCTGATCCAGTGTTATTTTATGAATTATGTAGTGGCCCATCTGCTCTCTCTGAATGCAGACTCAGGGTTTGTCAGTAATTAGAAGTGAAAACAGCATAAGATTTAGGCTTTGTTGCTATCACAGCACTTCCCTGTAAACTACATTTAAATTGTTAAATCTGTTTCCTGTATTTCTTTGTTTTGTTTGGTAGCTGAAGAGCCACAGAACTCAGGGTTATGGATGATTTCCTTCCACTCCAATTCTGTGTGCACTGAGATGACAGATGAGGCCAATGTGGGGACTGCATACTCTGCCACAGTTGGAGCAGGAAGATTTGATGGAGATGGTGAACAGGTGGATGAATGAGTTTGGGAGGTGATGCTCTTTTCACCTTCCATCCTTCCAAGGCGGAAAGAGAGCACTTTCTCTTGAAGTAGGGACCAGAAGTTCCTAATGCCACCCCAAACATTCCTCCCCCGTTTTGAGTCAAAATAAACCAGGGATTCCCAGCATTCAGTCTTTTAAGGAAACCTTGAGAACATTCTTGAATTATTTTGTCTATCTACTTGCTAATCTGTTGCCCAGACAGGTCTGTTTTGGGAATCCAATGTCAGACATGGAGTTATCTGGCCTGCCCAGTGGAACGTACCCTCTGAATGAGCACAAATACAAGCATTATCTGAGAACTGTTTGGGTGATCTTGGTTCTGGAATGGAGGCAATTTAGATTGAACAGCCTCCATCTGAATTGTAGATTACTTCCATTTCAGCAGAAAACCTGTTGGAAGTGAGGTGCAGCATTGTAGCAAGAAAGATTAAGAAGAGTGAGAATGGTGTTGGGAATATGATACCAGCCAGCATCAAGATTGCATATATGTGGACTCATTGGTTTAAAATAAATGTTTTGCACACCACACAAAATATTGGAGGAACTGAGACAACATGTGTGAAGAGAAATGAAGAGTTACCATTTTGGCCGGAGACCCTTCATCAGGAGGAATGGTCCTGATGAAGGATCTCAGCCCGAAACATTGACTATTCCTCTCCATATACGCTGTCTCACCTGTTGAGTTCTTCCAGCATTTTGCGTGTGTTACTCTGAATGTCCGGCATCTGCAGAATATCTTGTGTTTATCGTTTGCATGTCATTGTGAGACAGGTACACAATGGAGATGAACTTCAGAGGGCAGCCAGATTTGAAGATAATGCTCATGGTCCTTGTCAATTGATTGACAAGTCAAAAGGTTTCAAAAGGTCAAAGATGGCCATGTATGGTGGTTGATGCTGGTCCCTGCATTTCTTGTGGTGTTGGCACATGATAAGCAACTTGCCCACTGCGATGTTAAATGATTGAAATCTGCTCTGCATTTTGACTCATCAGGTGAGGAAAATCCTGGTAATGATTTACCCTGTGGTAGACAGGGGAGTCTGTTGTGGTTCCTGCAATTACATTTGTTTCTGTACTTGAAGATCACAATTAGGGTGCCTTTGAGGTCCTCTGCTGTAGATGCAAGAGATAAAGTTGTGGAAATAAGACTAGGTTCCTCATGGTCAGAACAGACTGTGTCTTTCCTGAGATTGGTCTCTCAGTTGGCATGTGGCCCAGACACTGAAGGACCCACCCATCTGAGGACCAAGAACAGAGGTGAACATAGAGGGAGTCAGCACATGTAACTCCATTGAAAAGAATCATATCTGTTTCAGACTTGTTGCCATCAAACACTCACATGTCAGAAGGGTGATGTACCTATAGAATGAATTCAGCATGCAAGGTGGCCAATTGGCCCAATTATTTTCTGTAATCTTCCAGTTTCAGGCGCTACCTCTGAAACTACAGTGTAGATGTTGGAAAGATTATTGTCAGGGCCTTTGTAATTTCCTTGCCTTATCACTCAGCCACTTCAGTTTTCTCAGTATTTAATATCAGAGAAATTTATACAATATACAACCTGAAATTTTGTATTCTTTACAGACATCCACAAAAACAGAAGGGTACCCCAAAGAATGAGTGATAGTAAAAACGTTAGAGCCCCAAAGCCTGCTCTCCTCCCCCCTCCCGTGCACAAGCCTGCTGTACTCCCCCCTCCTGTGCACAAGCAGCAGCTAAGCAATGACCGTCCCCTTTCCTCACTTACTATAGCAAAAGAAGCATCAGCACCCTCCACCCACCAAGTGAGCAATAACAAAGCCCTCAAAAGAGACCATGATCTGCAGTACAACAAAACTATTGTTCACCCAACAATTCGACATTCCACAGGCTCTCTCTCCCCTCAATAAAGGGACAGAGGGGTGTCGCCCTTTCACAGCGAGAGGGGAGACATAAACAAACAACTCGCTGATCTGCAATGACAGAGTCTGCTGTGTTGATTTTTTTTCCAAGTTCTCCGATTCAAGAATTGGCACCAAACTCCTCCCCCACCAACGAGAGAGAGAAAGAGCATGTGATTCGCCAAGTACAAAGCCCCTGGCAGCCAATCCGCTGTTCCGTTTTTCTCCCGTGACATTTCAGTCAGAGTAGGCTCGTCCACAGGGCCGTGAAGCCTCGGAACTCCGAAGGCACGCTCGTCTTCTAGGCCGCATGCTTGGGATTTTGAAAAGCGGCTAGTCATGAGCCCTCAAGAGCGGGTCCCACCACTGCAAAGAGCCGAAATCTGAGTGTAACCCTAGGTCAGGGTCTCTGTCAGAACCCCATCCACCTTGAAAAGGAGAAAGAGAGACATTAAAAGTAGAAATTACTGTAAGTTGTTTCTGCAGATGAGCTTGAAGGAGTTGCTGTTAAGTGACATTGTAGTTCCACCCTTTGGATGATTTATCCACTGTAAGTGCATTTAGCCTTATCAGTAACTCCTCTTTTATCAGTTTCTACCCCATTCAGAACCTTAGTTACATTTTCATTTGCTGCAATTCCAGCGGCCTCATTTTCCTTAAAGCTGGTATGAAGTATCCATTTAGTACCTCAATCTTGAAATGAGCATCCGTGAGTGAATTTTCTTTCTGGCCTCGGTAAAGTCCCATCTTTGGTCTTGCTACTCTTTTCCTCCTTCCATGCCTGTAGTATATTTTTAGACTCAATTTTATTCTTGCTTCCTGATTTACTCATACCTTTTCTTTGTCCCTCTTATTTTCCTTCTTTAATCTGTCTCTGACTTTCCTGCAACCAGCCTGGCTCTCAGTTGTGTTACCACCTTGGCATCTTTACATCTCTGTTTTTTCCTGCTCTATTTTACTTTCAGTCTTCTTGGAGATCTGGCTTTAATTTCTTTGCCCTTCTCCATAGATTGCAAATGAAAGTTGGTCGCTCTGTGACTTTGCCATGTTTTATCGGTACATAAATTTGCACTTCACACATTGTGAAGTATTGTGGGATGTTTCTGAGAGAAGAATTTTATTTGCATTCACTGCTTGATCAAAGTAATACTGGGAGAGGCCAAATGAAATGGTAGGCACTCTGCAGCTTTTTAAAATAAAGATCCATGGTTATGGGTGGTTCTTCAAAAGACTATGTTTGCTGAGATAGACTAATTCACTTAGATTAGAAATGAGCAAACTTCCAGGGACTGAAATAATGTGATTGAACTAATACTAATCTGGAAAGATAGGCCGGGTAAAGGCAATTAGCTCAACTGACTGGCTTTTTGGACCCCCACCTTCATTGCTCTAAAACCTAGGGAAATAAACATCTATGAACAGCTCTTGGGAAGTTCATTGAAGTTACACCAAGATATCTTATGCATTATAACGGAGATCTGAATCATAGTGTTCAATTATATTTTCTTAGCAAGTATTCGATTGAGTGATCTAGCACTTTGCTGTCTCTGAGAAGATTATGCAAAGTGAGCGCGAGCCTTGAGGCAAAGAAACTATGAGAAGGGACAATAGCCGATATTTGATGCCACTTCGTCAATTAAAGCAACAAGAAAGATTGAAACATCAAGGCAAATGCAGAAAGTGAGTGAGGGTTCAGTGCCGACTACCTGCCTTTTGATCGCTGATGGGATCCCTCTGCTGCCAGAGGAGGAGCTTGTGCGGCCTATCGATGTGCCAGGAGGGTAGGCCTCTGAGTTTGAGCGGCGTCTTCTCTCTCTTTCGTTGAAGTTGGAGGAAGTTACCGAGGTTTGGGCTATGGGCTATGAACTTTTTCAGTATTATGGTCTTTATATTCTGTGTTGTCACCCATTCTTTCTCATTGTTTTTTTTGTTGGGGGGGGGTCGATGTTCTTGTTGCGTTTTTGTTAGTTTTTTGTGTAGGGGAGGGGGGATTTGGGGCTGACTTTCTTGTTGTATTTTGTGCCGGGGGGAGTGGTGGTGGAGGAGGTTTCAGGGAAGTTGATTGTGCTGCCATTTTTTTGTGCTGGAGAGGTAGGTTTGCTGTTTCTCTTTGAACTGACTTCCATGATCTTCTTTGTTTCATGGCAATCTGGAGAAGAAGAATTTCAGAGTTGTAAACTACATACATACTTTAATAACGAACCTTTGAATCATTTGAACTTTTGACCATTTTAAATAGGAAAGGTAGTGCAGAAATGTAGCATGTCAATAGATGGCGCTCAAATCTGCTACTCCAAATGCTTCTGAAATTTATGCTTATGCATTAGATATTATTCAGTGTAATCACGTTCTGTTTTGGACCCAATCCACCTGCCCTCTTGTTCAGAAAAAGTCACTCAGTATTTATTGAATTCTTATTATTGGATTATATTAATTATTATCCTTGCATTTTCATAAAATTGTGAACTTGTTTTATATTGCACTTTTGTATACAGCATTATTTACAGTATCTTAATATTTTATATCTTTGAAAATTGAGATAGAAGACCTAGAATTACAAGGTTTTTGACCTCAGTGTTATCAAAAAAGTAAGTTTTATTTCTAAAAGTGAAATTAAAATGTACAATCTATAAACCAGAGGTTTTTCATACAACTCTAGAATTGTGGATGTTAATGAATGCTGATAAAAAATCATTCTTCCAGCACAAAGAACGTCTCTTTATACCAAAATAATAATGCAACTTTGTCTCTTAAAGGGCCTTTTAATAGAGCAAAACAAAATTGTACGGGCACTTTTTCTGCTTCCTGCTGTCCTTCTTTTTATAAGACTTTGGTGTATGCCAAGTGATTTTTTTTATACCTAGACTCTAAAACAGAGTTGCACATTTTGATTAAAATTTGGATAAGGAATCAGTGATTGAATGAAAGTTTGGATGGATTTTGGTGAGTGTAATACAAATTGAATGTTCACAACATTTCAGTAACTTTTTCTGTTAGTTCCTATTTTCAGTTCTTTAACTCTAAAATAATTTATTAAATTTCAAAGAGTTCTGTGGTAGTTGGTTCACAATTCGTATTGAATCAATTGCCGATATATGGGAGATTGTGGCGGTCAAGTGAGATATTGCAAGAAACATCTTCTATGGTAGCAATATATTTTTAAAAATTTAAATGAAATGAAAGTTATTCGTGGATCTATTGAAAAGTTAGCTATTCCGTATCTTAAGAATCATGAAAAGGTTAACACTGTGAGAGAAATCAATCTCTGATTACAGTTCAGGGTTGGCCATTAGTAGGCTTGTAATCTGGGCAAAAATCAATAAAATCAGGTATCACAGAATGGAAATGACCAGTATAGGAAGCAAAGCATTATATTGAATGAGGAGAGGAATCTCCAGCAAACCAAAGTGGAAAACAGCGGCAAAGATCAAGGAAACTGAATGGAGGAGGATATGATTGATATTTGAAATGTAACTAAAAGCTGTCATTCCATTCATATGGGCAATGTTTATAAAACCTTTGTAGAGAGGGATCAGAACATATAGTGGCGAATGTAGAAATAGATCAGCAATTTAATTAGTGTGAATTAGGAGGGTCCTAATGAAGGCTCTCGGCAAGAACACTTTGACTGTTTATTTCCCTCCATAGATGCTGCCTGACTTCTGAGTTCCTCCAGTATTTTGTGTGTGCTGCTCTTATTTCTCTAAGCTTTGGCCCAGAATTGCTGAAATATATCTGTTAATAATGCATATTGTTATTAATGTTCAAATCGTTGACCAAGTTGTGGTGAGGAAAAGTCACCCCTGTCTCTTGTTATTAGTTAAACTCTGACTTGCCAGGTTTGCAAAAACTGCATCGTGTGCTTAGCATTCCTTGTGTGTTCAATGAAATCACATTTGGACGCTAATTGCCTGTTAAATTTGCCACAGAAATGTAAGTTTATCAGCTATAAGTCACATCTTTATAATAGTTAATTGCTGTCAATTAACTCCCTGGTTATAAAGTGTGCAGTTTCAATCCTTCAAAAAGTAAATTGTTTAAATTAAAAAAATAATTTAAAAGGTTAATTCCCTTTCTGAATCTCCTTTTAATTCTTTATTTCTTTCTTGTTTTTTTTCTGTATCGTATTTTGCAGTGAGTTCACTCACTTTCATTAGCCCACTTGGCAGCAGTCTCCATATTAGATCTTTCCCTGTATAGTTTGCCCTACTTACTGTCCACTTTGCTGGTGACATTTAGGGCAGCAATGAAGATCCTCCATTTCTGGCGGTGTTCAGGTCTTCCATTGTTGTGCCAGTAGCTTTCCCTATCAGTCATGCAAGCCCCAGGTGGAGACTCGGGGATATCGTTGCACTCAGATGTGGGATTCTTCACTGCTGTCTCCATAACAGTTTTGTTTCACCAGTCAGCATTGTTAGCCCTGAACTGAACTGAACCTGAAGGACCAGTGGACCACTCTTAGTCTGGCCTTTACCCTTTAACCTGTTTGGTATGGATGACCCTACCGAGAGCCAAGAGTAAAGCCCTGACTTCAGCCGACATAGCTGTCCAGGTCATTGGGGCATACAAGCATCCAAACCAGGATGAGGTTGTGGTCCTCGAGGAGGAGAGTTTTCCCTGCCATTCAGCAGATTCCCAGACACTATGATTCCCTTGAACTTCTGTGTTTTCAGTAACTTGTGGACAAAATTTTGTGAGTTGAAGGATGTAAGGTGCTATCAGAATGACCTGGACTGCAAAAGGATGATTATTTCAGCAATTTCCATCTCCTTATCATTATATTTTACTCTTTGGTTCCAAAACCTTCTTGTGGCATTATTCATCAAGACAGTAGTTCGTTAATGATGGTGCTTCCTTTTAACACTAGCTCGAGAAGGAAGTAAATCTGGAAAATATATGATTTGAGATCATGTGCATGGGCTTTTAATATATTTGGAAATCAATAGGCACTTGCTGGAAATGTAAAACGGAAATAGAAAATGCCGGGAATACTCAAAAATAGATAATGTCTCAGATCAAAACTGGGTAGGAGACAAATAAAATGTTGAACTTGCTGGTGAGGTTGAGGAGAGGGAGGGAATTGTAGGGGGATGTCTCTGATGGCAATGGGGAGAGGCTGTAAACAAGGTTATCTGGTCAATGGAGCAATTAGTAAGTGAGAACATAACTAAAAAAATTGGGAATTGCAAAGTGAAGAGCAGGAAGGCATGCCTAGCAGGTTTCCCAGATGGTAAAAATGGAGATGAAGAAATAACAAGCAAGCTGAATCATTGTCACAGATAATTTTGCTTACATTTTTTCCTGTCTGTACTATTAATAATCTTGATCTTTTTGTTGACTAGAGAAATATGGTTGAATTGGATCCACATTTACTGTGTCAAGAATCACAATGACCTTCTAGATTACTGCTACATTTATGAGTAGAACCAAAATACTCTGGTCCTTTTTATTCACTTTGCATGATGGATAGGTAGAGTGCATTCTGTGGGATGGATTCACAACTTCCCCCCACTTATGGCTGTCATTAGTGGGGGGGGTAAAACAGGACATGCTCCTGTTTCTCTCAGTATTTTGATCAGTTCGGAGATAATCATTGCCTGTCCTTTTGGCACTTAATGACCCCACCCAAAAATGCTTGGTCATTTTGAAGAGATATTTGTACTGTATGTATGTAAATATATCCCACAGTGATTATAAAGTTGATGTAATATGTTATTCAAGCTATAAGTGCCACTGCATCTATCAGTTTACTTACCATCTCCCAAGCAATGCCAAACAAATTTATGATTTTGTATTAAAATCATGCAAGCAATAAAGGAACTTTCTCAATTTTTAAACCAGTGAATTTCAAATATTTCGCAAAGCTGTGTTTGGAAGAATTAATTTGAAAACACATATTCCGCTGAGAGCTAACCACATTTAAAATTATCAAAATGCTGTAACTCAGTTGAATGTTTATTGTAAGAGATGGATATCACTTCTTATTAAATCTTTTGCCTTTTGAAGCCGTTCCTACAGGTTAACCGCAGTTCTTTGGAAGCTTACCACGTAAATGTTGGTTATCTGTAAGTCAAGACTGTTGTTTTACCTCAAGCAGCTTCAAACCTGATTCTGTTCAAAGTCTAAATGCAAACAATTTTTTAGTGTTAATCTATGGATTGAAATCATGGGTTGTGGGAAGTCCTCACGTTTATTCTTTATTGATTTATCAGCCCATTTATGGACAACGGAACCCATGCAATTGAGCTTTAAGACCACAAAACTACAAGACCTTGGAGCAGAATTAGGCCATTCAGCCCATTGAATTTGCTCAGCTACTCCATCATTCCACTGGCAGCCAGCTAGAAAAGACTCCCTTTATTCCCACTCTTTGCTTCCTGCCAGTCAGCCAATCTTCTCTTTGTGCTAGTATCTTTCCTGTAACACCATGGGCTCTTATCTTGTTAATCAGCCTTAAGTCTGGCACCTTATCAAAGCACTTCCAATAAGGGGCCTTTTGTGTGGCTTAGACTATACTGAACTATTGGACATATAAAATGACATTTTAGAAGTAAAACAGTAAAGCCCCACTCGTCGGCATTTGTAGAAAGAGGAGGCAGTAATATTTCAGATTAATGATAAACATGAGAAAGTCTGCAGATGCTGGAAATCCAAAGCAACACACACAAAATGCTGGAGGAACTCAGCAGGTCAGGCAGCATCTGTGGAGCTGAATAAGTAGTCGGCATTTTGGGCTGAGACCCTTCTTCAGGACTTGAAGATCTTTTATTACAGATCAATGATCTTTTATTTATAACACTTCTTGCATTTCCAGAATCTTGTATCCTTATTTGCATTTCTAGCATTACCATTTATTTTGTATTTGTTCTTGATATTAAATTGGGTTCAATTTAAGAAAATTATTAGTATAATTAAATTAAAGGCCTAAATGCATATTTCATCAATATAGAGATAACTTTACTTACATTTCTTGGATCTAAATGTAATGTATTCATAATTTCAAATCTAAATTAATCAGAGAAAATTTCTCTCGGGTGATATTGCATCAGATGCTTGTAATAGCCTTGATATATGGATTGAGGATTGCAGATATAGATATTAAACCACGAGCATTTTACATTCAGTTATGATTTGAGATATTCAGGTTTTTTATGCCTAGCACCAAGTTCTGTTACAGATGATGTCTTTCTTTCCTTTGTGATCTAATATGCACTGGATATGACAATGTGATTTTGAAAAATCGGTCCTATAGAACAGCGATATTATTTGATCACTAAACATAATTTGGGAGTTATATTTACCAACTTTGAGATTATGGGGAAAAAAAAATTAACTCCATTAAGCTTGAGCCTTTGGCTGCAAGGGTTTTAGGTAACTAAATAATTTAAACTGCCCTTTTACTTTTTTAGAGTCCACACTCTCTCATCCTTGCTGGATCCACTGGGCAATTCATATCTGTTGACAGCATCCAAGAGCTGATGTTTAAAATCAGTTACTACTTAACAGAACGTTATTCAGTCTGGCATTACTGAGTATCAATGAATGAATTAAATACTGTTCTACTCTTTTGCCTCTATGTAAGAGGTTTTCTGTTATCCTGCTTATCCTGCTTATTTGTTTACCAATGGAGATGTTTAATTTTTTTATGAAACCAATTTAAAAATTGAACAGTGAGTTAAAATGCATCATTTTTTTTCAATTTTAATTAAGTTTTCGTTTCATATGTGCTACCACCATTTGTGAGCACCTGAATACAAAACAGACAAATCACGCTCCCCTGTTTTGCTATACCCATGACTCCACAGACAACTGAGCTCCTGACTTTTCAATGCTGCCAGATCTGGGGGACTCCCCTTGTGGTATATTGAGCTGTGTAATTCTGTTTTGATGTACAATTTGCTGGTTTACCGGAGAAAAGAATTAAAAGACAGCTGCATGCAGATGAACTGGCTAATGGCTCTCTCTCTCTCTCTGCCATATAATAGCCTTTGTTTTAATATACATTGAAACTGATTTGAACCAGATATATCCTTCACATTGCTTTTAGAATTTGTGAGCAACAGCAACATTGCTATTACAATTAAATCTCTACAGTTGGGTGAAAAATACAGACCAATTAAATGTCAGCATTTGGGCAGATACCACAATTTTAGGGAAACAAAAGTTTAATGTGGATTCCCAGTGGTTAATCAGCAAACGGAATGGAGGATAGGAGTGGGAAAAAATGGCCTGCGCACAGATGAACTGGCATGTGCCTCAACATTATCCTCTATGTTGCTATAGCAAAGATTATTACATTCCTCTTGCAAGTGCCAGATTACAGGCCTGAAAATCTTCATGGCTGTTTATATTCCTTTATTTGATGGTGGCATTTGTTCTGCACGATCACAATTTTTTTTAAAAAAAGCTTAGATGCTGTAAATCTGGAAATTCTGGAAGCATGCAACAGTTCAGGAAACTTGGTTCGTTTAATGAAAATCAAAAAAATGTAGATAAAAAAAATCAAATACAGGTTGGGAGACTGCTTACACTGAGCATCTGTGTTCATTCTGCACAGGCTAAATTTCCAGTTCTCTTCCACTTTAATTCTCTATCCCACTCCCTGTCTCTTCTATTTGTTGTTTCTTCAAAATTACAACAAAGCTCAAAGATCAAACTCTTATATTTTCATCTTGACATATTTTTGCCTTTTTGTCCCAGTATTGAATTGAACAATAACAGCTTTCCCTGTTTGTGTTGAGGGCAAGCTGTATTGTAGGATATTTATCGACAATATTAACTAAAGTTTTATTTCACCATTGATTTCCTGCAGATATGTATTTCCCTGCTTTTGTATGTTCCTTTGTTTTCTGTCTCTGTAACTGGTCTCCTTTTCCCATCAACCAGATTGCTTCATCAGCAGCTTGTTACACAACCATGTTGGCCTCACTCTCATATCCTTCCCCTCGCTGTCTTCCTTGCAACTTAAAACCAATTTGTTTTCTCTCTTACCTAGTTCTGCTGGACAGTCTTTAACATTGACATTGTTTCTCTTTCTTCACATTCTGCTTCTCCTAGTGAGTGCTCCCAACATTTGATTTTATTTTTGCATCATAATCATAAATGTTGCTAAATTCTGAATGGCTAACCCACCTATTTATCATTATGACTCCCCTTGTAATTTCCCCACTTATTTAAAATATTAAGGATTCTTAAACCAAAAAGCATGCTTTCTCATATGCTTCTGAATGTCCATCTCCAACCCATTTAAGTAATTTTATTCTCCATTCCATGCTTTGTTATATATACTTGGTGCAGTACCGAGTACATGCTCCATTCGCATAGGCACTTTCTTTTTCTGTTGTCCATTTAGACAAATACAAACGTTTAAATGGAATTTAGGGTGAGTTCTTGCATATTAATAATGTCTTTCTTAACCTGCATTACTTCTGTTTGTGATAACATAGCTAAGTGCAGTTGACTTTGTTCAGTTAGCATTTGCCTCAGTAACATAAATCACTTGCAAAGAAGCCATTTAAGTTATCCTGTGGATTGATAGAAATCCAACTTACTGTCTGTTACACGTTGGTGTTTAGAGCAGCAATGTAGGTCCTCCACCTCTGGTGCTGTTCAGGGCTTCCTTCATTGCATCAGTAGCTTCTTGGTTTTCACTGTTGTCAGCCATGCAAGTCCCAGGTGGAGACTCAGGAATACCGTCGCACTGAGATGTAGAACGATTCTGCATTGCTGTTTCCATTGTAGTTCTGTTCTACCAGTCAGGGTTGTTAGCCCTGAGCTGAACCCCTGAACCTGGATGAACAGTGGACCACTCTTCGTCAGTCCTCTACCCTTTGACCTGTTTGGCTTGGGTGACCCTACCAGGAGCCAAAGCACAAAGGCCTGACTCCAGCCAAAATAATTCTCCAGGTCATTGAGGCACGCAAGCCTCCAAACCCAACAATAAGATTGTAGTCTTGGAGGATAGAAATCCAATTTTACTCTTGAAAGCTGCTGTTTCAGAAGCATTTTCTCATTCAGTAAACAATTTTCAATTTAATTAAAATATCACTTTTTAAAATAAGCAACTTACAAACTCCATTCTGTGTGGTGTTGGAGCATGAATGGTGAATTTCCTTCTTTTGTTTAATTTGTAACTTTATGTAATGTTTTAAAGAATGCTTGCAGATGATCTTTCTTCATTAGACAATAATTTATATGTTCTGTTATCTCAGGTTAACCTAATTTATTGAAGTTGGGTGCTTTTGTCTTGTATTTTACAATACTGATATCTCTGTACCCTCTCACAGTCCTTGATGGAGATGATTTTTTTGTCCGAGCAACAGGCATCAGAATTATGCATAATATGACAGGTTGACCCCAATTTTAAATAGTATGATACTTAATTTTTCATCAGAAGTTTTCATTGTCAGCTATTTATTTCAATGCCACACATGCTTCCAGTTTAATGATCAATGACACATGGAAATGCATACTGAGGTGCTTATATTGTTTTCAAAAAGATATTCCCACAGGAGGCATCACAATAACAGGTTGTGTGAAAATGTTATGGGTAATTAGAAGGACATAACTTAGCTGCCTATTGATTGAAATGTTTACCAAGTGCAGTTTAAAAAAAGAATGGATTTATGTTTCAGTTTTCTGGTTTAAGTCATGCTCCTCCTGTTGTTCCCAGTTGACTGCATGAAAACCTAGGAAGCACGTGTTAGACTTTGGTTAACTGTTTCCTTTAGTTTGTCAGTTATTCCTTGGACATGTAGAAATATATTGAGCTATGTGCTAAAGTAGCAAGAGGATTATTCGGCGTTTATAACAAAATATTTTGCATTGGACTATATCTTAAAAAAAGATTGCTTTCACATTCAGATCTTCCCCAGGTTGTGGCAGGGTTCTGCTCTTGAGAGCTGTTTGTAACCCAAGCAATTTGTAAATTGGAAATGTGCCTAACCAGGTGTGCTGGTTCAAGAATAAATGTTGGCCAGGATACTGATGGGAGCTCCCATTCTCTTCAAAAAAAGTGTCTTGTGACATTCATGTGTTTGAAGGGGAACTATAGCATTGGACACTGAGCTGAGAGTGCAAGACTTTTACTTTCACTGGTGCTTTTACCTCACTTTAATGGAAATTATTGGCTGGGATTATATGTTGTGTCTGTGCAATGGAACCTGAGTCTGTGATCCCCTGACTGGGACATTTGTGCTAAGTCTGAAGGTAGAAACGTCACTTGGACCTGATGGACTATATGCCACAGTTCTGAAAGAGGTAGCTTAAGAGATTGTGGAGGCATTAGTAATGATCTTTCAAGAATCATTAGATTCTGGAATGGTTCTGGAGGACTGGAGGATTGCAAAGGTCATTCCACTCTTTAAGAAGTGAAGGAAGCAAAAGACAGGACGTTATAGGCCAGTAAGCCTGACTTCAGCGGTTAACAAAATGTTAGCATCTATGAGGCTTTGGGGTGCTTGGAGGCATGTGATAAAATAGGCCAAAGTCAGCATGGTATCCTGAAGGGGAAATCTTGCCTGATAAACCTATTGGAATTGTTTGAGGAAATAACAAGTAGGATAGACAAAGAAGAGTTAGTGGATGTTGTGTACTTGGATATTCAGAAGGCCTTTGACAAGGTGTTGCACATAAGGTTGCTAAACAAGGTAAGAGCCCACGGTATTATAGAAAAGATACTAGCATGGATAGAAGATTGGCTGGCTGGCAGAAGGCAAAGAGTGAGAATAAAGGAGTTTGGCTGCCAGTGGCAAATGGTGTTCCGAAGGGGTCGGTGTTGGGACGGCTTCTTTTCATGTTAAGTGTCAATGAATTGGATTTTGGAATTCATGGTTTTGTAGCTAAGTTTGCGGATGATACAAAAACAGGTGGAGAGGCAGGTAGTGTTGAGGAAGCAGGGAGTCTGCTGAAGGACTTGGGCAGATTAGAAAAATGGGCAAAGAAATGGAAGATGGAATACAGTGTAGAGATGTGCATGGTTATACAATTGGAGGTGCAAAGGGACCTGGAAGTCTGAGTGTAGTATTCCCTAAAGGTTAATTTGCAGATTGAGTTGGTAGTAAGGAAGGCAAATAAACTGTTAGCATTAATTTTGGAAAAGATTAGAATATAAAAGCAAGGATGTAACACAGAGTCTTTATGAGGCAATGATCAGATTGCATTTGAATTATTGTGAGCAGTTATGGGCACCTTATGAAAGAAAGGATGTGCTGGGATTGGAGAGGATCCAGTGGAAGTTCACACAAATGATCCTGGGAATAAAAGGGTTGATGTATGAGGAACATTTGATGGCTTTGGGCCTATATTCACTGGAGTTTAGAAGAATGAAGGGGAATCTCATTGAAACCTATCAAATATTGAAAGGCCTAGATAGAGTGGAGGTGGAGAGGATGTTTCCAGTAGTGTGGGAGTCTAGGACCAGAGAGCATAACCTCAAAATTAAAGGACGTCCCTTTAACAGAAATGAGGAGGGATTTCTTTAGTTAGGTGATTCTGTAGAATTCATTACCAGAGACAGCTGTGGAGGCCAAATCTTTGGGTATATTTAAAGTGGTGTTGATAGATTCTTGATTAGTAAGGGCATCAAAGGTTACATGGAGAAAGCGGGAGAATGGGTTTAAGGAGGGATAATAAGTCAGCCATGATTGAATTGTGGAGCGGACTTGCTAGGCCAAATGGTTTAATTTGCTCTTATATCTTATGGCTTTATTTTCTATCTTAGTCAGATTTTCCAGCACTATCCCCATGAGATGCAGAAATTGTATTCTGAATACAATTGTATTGTATTCTGTCACATTGTATTCTGAATAAAGTAATGTCCAAAATTCCACAGTCTTGTGGAGTACAGTATTATCAAGGTATATGACCCTCTGAATGAAGAACTTACTCTTCATCTTGACTCTAAATAGCCTAACCTTACTCTGAAGCTGTCCCTCTGGTTTTTGTTTCCTCAAGCAATAGAAACCTCTAGCCCACCAAGCAAGCCCTTTAATGATTTTGGGTTGAATAGTGAAGGAGCAACAATTCAAAATTTTAAAAAAATCACTTTGTTTACGGAAACCTGCATCGTTAATTTTCTTTGCAGATGGGACTACACACTTTCAGAATTAATGTTCAATCATAACACATTAAAATAAAATATATTCCTGACAGAAAAGGCATTGTTTTCATTAGCCCTTACAGAAAGGAGAGTGGGAAAGAAGGGTTTTCATGACTTGAGAATGATAAATGTGCAGATTCCATTAACAGTGTCTGCAATACGGCAGCCCTGCAGCGTATCACTGACAGCATCTTCTATTCTTCTGCATTTAATTCTTCATATGCGGGAATAAAGAGGTTGTATTCCCTAATGATGATGGGTAATGACTGCCTCACAGTTCTGAATGCAGCAAATTTTGGGCCATAATCTTCTCATTTCAGTGTTTGAAATCTTGTGAAACATTAAGGAAGGAACAGGTTATAAAAGCAATTATTAGGAAAATAAATTTGTAGCCCAAATTGGATACAAGGAAAGTATCTTTCTCCACTATAACATTTTCCACGATAGGGCGCATGTCAACTTTATGCTGCCTGCCATTTATCCTGGTTGCATTGTTTAGTCTATAAAATGTCTTTGAACACTTGTTTAGCATCAGTGAATCAGACTCCTAATTCTCTATTTCCAAAATTGCATCAGTAGTGTCATTAACTGATCAATGTACCGAACCCACATCATTTACCTATTAAGAATAAGAATTGGGTGTCTGCTAATCATAAGTTCACTTTGCAATATACAGTTAATAAGTTCCAGGGCCTCGCGTTGACATCTCACTTAATTTACAGGTAACCCCAAGAATGTCCTGTCCCAGTCCTGTGCCGGATAGCAGTAGAATTGAAGTTTTCTAGTCATCACTGAGAAGCATATCCTCAAATCTTAAACTTCCAACAGAATTTGAGCTTTATTTGGGCAAACATTCCCAATTAACATGGTCAACCCAACCACAGCCTCTGCTCTTGGTCAGCTGGTCAGTAAGGGAATTGCCAGTTGTTGGTGGGATGTGGCTCAAAATTGGGAGACAGAAGCTGAGAAGCAAAATCCACAAGACTAGTGGCTAAAGTTACGATGAAAGTTGCTGCTGGAGCTGCAGCAAGTCACTCACGGTCACAGGAGGCCACATATAGAAGCCAGAAAGCATAGTGTGCAGTTTGGAGGAACCCTGCATGTGATAGTGGCTGTGTCCTTTTTAGTGGTTTGGGGAATGCTGTCAGCAGCCTGTCCGAGTAACTAGTACATTTCGTACCTGGTACATACTGCAGCCACCTTCTACCAATGGTGGAAGGAATACTAATCAAACACTGTGCTTTTACTATCTTCTTTCAGTTAGTCCTGACGAAGGGTCTCGGCCTGAAACATCGACTGTTCCTCTCCTTATAGATGCTGCCTGGCCTGCTGCGTTCACCAGCAACTTTGATGTGTGTGGCTTGCAAACAATGTGCTTCATTTGTTGATGAATTGCAAATGGAATTGAATATAATGCAATCAATTGTGAACTTTTGATCTTACAGTGGAAGAAGGTCATTCATGAAATAGCTGAAGAAAGTTGAGTCTCGATGTCTTGAGTCTGAGATGACTGACCTCCAAGTGACCTTTCCTTTGTGCATCAACTATTTGAATATTTCTATTTTGATGGACATTCACTTCAGTTTTACCGAAGTATCTTGATGCCTCTTTGTGCCAAATGCTGCCTTATTGTTGAGGGCAGTCATTCTCACCTCTGGAATTCAGGTGTTTGAACTGGAGCTGAATGGTTTCTGCTTCTAATCTAGGCATGGATGAGTGGGTTGCTGGTGAGTAACGGCTGCTTGATGGGACTGTTAATGATGGCTTTCATCACCTTGCCTACGACTTCAGAGGAAACTAATTGGACAGAAATTAGTCAGATTGGATTCATCTGGATTTTTGTGAACAGAACATACCAGGGTAACTTTCCACATTGTAAATCTACTGGAACAGCTTGACTAGAGGTGCTGCTTGTTCTATAGGGCAGTTAGTCCACATTAGGACTTTGCAGTATATAGTGCACTCAGCCATTTCTTGATTTTACAAAGTGTGAATCAAGTTGGCTGAAGACTGGCTACTGTGATGGTGGGGGGGGGAGGGGAGGTGGTCTCATAGGAAAGCTGAGGTGGAAGATCTGTTCAGTGTGTCTGACTGATCGAGTTTGTGAGTGCTTCAGCACAGGCATGTGGGGATGGGGATGTTCTCGGAGCATATCCTTGTAAGCTGTTTAATTATTCCCCATCATTCACTACCAGGTGTAGTAGGATTGTGATGGAAGAACTACTTAACTTTTGTAACATTAATTTTTTTCAAATATGTTCGCAAGAGAAGTTGAACTCTGATGTAAGCAACAGGAATTCTGCAGATGCTGGAAATTTAAGCAACACACATCAAAGTTGCTGGTGAACGCAGCAGGCCAAGCAGCATCTGTAGGAAGAGGTGCAGTTGACGTTTCAGGCCGAGACCCTTCGTCAGGACTAACTGAAGGAAGAGTGAGTAAGGGATTTGAAAGTTGGAGGGGGAGAGGGAGATCCAAAATGATAGGAGAAGACAGGAGGGGGAGGGATAGAGCCAAGAGCTGGACAGGTGATAGGCAAAAGGGGATACGAGAGGATCATGGGACAGGAGGTCCGGGAAGAAAGACAGGGGGGGGGACCCAGAGGATGGGCAAGGAGTATATTCAGAGGGACAGAGGGAGTAAAAGGAGAGTGAGAGAAACGTATTCCCTTTTGCCTATCACCTGTCCAGCTCTTGGTTCTATCCCTCCCCCTCCTGTCTTTTCCTATCATTTTGGATCTCCCCCTCCCCCTCCAACTTTCAAATCCCTTACTCACTCTTCCTTCAGTTAGTCCTGACGAAGGGTCTCGACCTGAAACGTCGACTGCACCTCTTCCTACAGATGCTGCCTGGCCTGCTGCGTTCACCAGCAACGTTGATGTGTGTTGCTGGGACTCTGATGTTGTGGTATTGAGGAAAGTTGGACATTTGGAACCTGAGTAAATATAGCATGGAACCGTATACTTAATTAAATTGAAATATTAAAATATGAGGGAACCATGAAGAAAAAAATGTAAGTTAGAAGGGATGAATTTAATTCAAGATGGGTATAGAAAACGCAAGGAGAGTGGTAAAAGTTGAATTAAAGACAGGGAAGGAAGAAAGCAAATAATTGAAATAAATCTGAAAAAATTAAAGAATTTTATCTCTACTTTTCATTGCCTATGAAGAAATTATTTAATAATATTTTAAAAAGGATATTAATACTATTAATACCACTGACTTTGTGTGGTGTTTAAACTGTACTTGCCATTGTAATTGATAATTGGTTTATTATTGTCACATATGCAAAGATCCAGCGAAAAACTTTGCTTTGCATGCCATCCACACATTCAAAACATAAATACATTGAGCTAATAAGGCTCCTTTTCATTGACTACAGCTCTGCCTTTAATACCATCATTCCAAATAAACTGATTCCTAAGCTCTGGGACCTGGGCTTTAGCACTCAGATCTGTAGCTGGATCTTCAACTTCCTTACAGACAGGACCCAGGCTGTAAAAATAGGGGACAAGCTCTCCTCTACAATCACTCTGAGCACTGGTGCCCCACAAGGCTGTGTACTCAGCCCCCTGCTGTACTCACTGTACACCCATGATTGTGCAGCCAAGTTTCCATCAAACTCAATATGTAAGTTTGCTGATGACACAACAATTGTAGGCCATATCTCGGGTAATGATGAGTTTGAGTACAGAGAGGAAATTAAGAACCTGGTGGCATGGTGCTATCCCTCAACGTCAGCAAGACGAAGGAATTGGTTGTTGACTTCAGAAGGAGTAGCGGAACGCATGACCCAATTTACATGGTGGTGCACAAGTGGAACAGATCAAAAGCTTTAGGTTCCTCTGGGTCAATATCACAAATGACCTGACTTGGTCCAACCAAGCGGAGTTCACTGCCAAGAAGGCCCACCAGCACTTTTACTTCCAGAGAAAACTAAAGAAATTTGGCCTGTCCCCTAAAACCCTCACTAATTTTTATAGATGCACCGTAGAAAGCATTCTTTTAGGGTGCATCACAACCTGGTGTGAAAGTTGTCCTGTCCAAGACCGGAAGGAGCTGCAGAAGATCGTGAACACAGCGCAGCACATCACACAAACCAATCTTCCATCCTTGGACTCACTTTACACCGCATGCTGTCGGAGCAGTGCTGCCAGGATAATCAAGGACACAACCCACCCAGCCAACACACTTTTCATCCCTCTTCCCTCCGGGAGAAGGCACAGGAGCTTGAAGACTCATACGGCCAGATTTGGGAACAGCTTCTTTCCAACTGTGATAAGACTGCTGAACAGATCCTGACCCGGATCTGGGCTGTACCCTCCAAATATCCGGACCTGCCTCTCGGTTTTTTTGCACTACCTTACGTTCCATTTTTCTATTTTCTAGTAATGATTTATAATTTAAATTTTTAATATTTACTATTGATTTGTAATCCAGGGAGCGGGAAGTGCAGAATCAAATATCGCTGTGATGATTGTACATTCTAGTATCAATTGTTTGGTGACAATAAAGTATAAAGTAGTAAATGCAGCATTCACGCTATTCAATGTTTTTCAGTGGTGAGAGAAAAAATAGTCTTATCATTACTGAAATCAAGGAATACTCTGGAATGATTGCAGCGTCATTCAGCCTTGTTCTAGCTGGTCATGTGTGATAAAAAAGCCAATAATTTTATTTGACTAAGTAGTTTTTTAACAATTCTGGTAGTGGGAGCACACTTGCTTATTTTTGGCCGTATTACCAAACATGGATATGAGCATAGTTTCAGAGGGTTCAAAAAAACAATTCTAATTCCAAAATATTCAGTGGGTTCTGTTCTAGTTATGTGTTCAGAATTCCATCATTGTTGGATCTGATAACATTATTGACTATGTGAGTACTTTGAAAATGAGCCGGCAATGAAAGCTGAAATGGAAATTAACATTTAAAATTGCTAATGCACTTGGATTACCAGGTATTAAAAATAAAGTCAAGTCACTTTTTATTGTCATTTCGACCATAACTGCTGGTGCAGTACACAGTAAAAACGAGACAATGTTTTTCAGGACCCTGATGCTACATGAAACAATACAAAAACTACATTGAACCTCGTAGAACAACACAAAAACTGCACTAAACTACAGACCCACCCAGGACTGCATAAAGTGCACAGAACAGTGCAGGCATTACAATAAATAATAAACAAGACAGCAAGAACAGTAGAGGGCAGTAAGTTGGTGTCAGTCCAGGCTCTGCATATTGAGGAGTTTGATGGCTTGGGGAAGAAACTGTTACATAGTCTGGTCGTGAGAGCCCGAATGCTTCGGTGCCTTTTGCCAGATGGCAGAAGGGAGAACAGTTTGTATGAGAGCTGCGTGGGGTCCTTCATAATGCTGTTTGCTTTATGGATGGTACAGGGACGTAGTACTGCAGTTGTACAAGGCCTTGGTGAGACCACACCTGGAGTTTTGTGTGCAGTTTTGGTCTCCTAATCTGAGGAAAGACATCCTTGCCATAGAGGGAGTACAAAGAAGGTTCACCAGATTGATTCCTGGGATGGCAGGACTTTCATATGATGAAAGACTGGATCAACTAGGCTTATACTCGTTGGAATTTAGAAGATTGAGGGGGGGATCTTATTGAAACATATAAAATCCTAAAGGGATTGGACAGGCTAGATGCAGGAAGATTGTTCCCGATGTTGGGGAAGTCCAGAACGAGGGGTCACAGTTTGAGGATAAAGGGGAAGCCTTTTAGGACCGAGATGCGGAAAAACTTCTTCACACAGAGAGTGGTGAATCTGTGGAATTCTCTGCCACAGGAAACAGTTGAGGCCAGTTCATTGGCTATATTTAAGAGGGAGTTAGATATGGCCCTTGTGGCTAAAGGGATCAGTGGGTATGGGGGGATGGCTGGTACAGGGTTCTGAGTTGGATGATCAGCCATGATCATAATAAATGGCGGTGCAGGCTCGAAGGGCCGAATGGCCTACTCCACCTATTTTCTATGTTTCTATGATGCAGCGTGTGGTGTAAATGTCTGTAATGGCCGGAAGAGAGACCCCAGTGATCTTCTCAGCTGACCTCACTATCCGCTGCAGGGTCTTGCGATCCGAGATGGTGCAATTTCTGAACCAGGCTGTGATGCAGCTGCTCAGGATGCTCTCAGTACAACCCCTGTAGAATGTGGTGAGGATGGGGGGTTGGGAGATGGACTTTTCTCAGCCTTCGCAGAAAGTAGAGACGCTGCTGGGCTTTCTTTGCTAGGGAGCTGGTGTTGAGGGACCCGGTGAGATTCTCTGCCAGGTGGACACCAAGAAATTTGGTGCTCTTAACGATCTCTGTGGAGGAGTCGTTGATGTTCAGCGGAGAGTGGTTGCTCCGTGTCCTCCTGAAGTCACAACCATCTCTTTTGTTTTGTTCACATTTAGAGACAGGTTGTTGGCTCTGCACCAGTCCGTTAGCTGTTGCACCTCCTCTCTGTATGCTGACTCATCATTCTTGCTGATGAGACCCACCACGGCCGTGTCATCGGCGAACTTGATGATGTGGTTCGAGCTGTGTGTTGCAGCAGAGTCGTGGGTCAGCAGAGTGAACAGCAGTGGACTGAGCACACAGCCCTGGGGGGCCCCCGTGCTCAGTGTGATGGTGTTGGAGATGCTGCTTCCAATCCGGACTGACTGAGGTCTCCCAGTCAGGAAGTCTGGGATCCAGTTGCAGAGGGAGGTATTCAGGCCCAGTAGACTCAGCTTTCCAATCAGTTTCTGTGGAATGATTGTGTTGAATGCTGAACTGAAGTCTATGAACAGCATTCGAACGTATGTGTCTTCTTTTGTCCAGGTGGGTTAGGGCCAGGTGGAGGGTGATGGCAATGGCATCATTACAAATACAAGTATAAGATTTGCAGATTCTACTTTCACATGCAGACCCTCAAATTCAGTCATTGTATTTTGTGCTCAGAGAAACAATTCTTAGGTCTTATTTGAGGCTGGCCAGATTGATGTTAAGTAAAATGTTGATATTAATCATTGTTTTAAGTCAGAAAATATACATTGAAAATTGAAGATATATCTGTATGAATTAAATGAAATAGTTACATGATTTTTTACTTTAGTCTGATGAAACAGTGTTTCAGAAT
This sequence comes from Mobula birostris, assembly GCF_030028105.1. Classification (NCBI taxonomy): domain Eukaryota; kingdom Metazoa; phylum Chordata; class Chondrichthyes; order Myliobatiformes; family Myliobatidae; genus Mobula; species Mobula birostris. The sequence continues at coordinate 45,096,388 of NC_092386.1, forward strand.
TAGGATTAGGTTTATTATTGTTGTCTTACATGATGTAAAATATGTTTTTCAGCAGCAATAGAGAGCAAAGACACAAAATTACCATAAATTACAACATAAATAAAAAGTACCAATGCGTTACTCTCATGGACCGTAGAGAATCTAAAGAAACTGATCCATCAGAGCAAGGAAGAAGCTGCTCCTGAATTGCTAAATGTGGGGCTTCAGGTTCCTGTACCTCCTCCTTGATGGTAGTAACAAGAAGGTGACATATCCCAGATGTTGAGGGTTCTTATTGATGGATGCTGCCTTCTTGAGGCACCGTCTCTTGAAGCTATCATCAATGGTGGGTCCTGTTGTGCCCATGGCAGAGCTGGCTGAGTGTATAACCCTCGGTAGCCTTTTGCAATCCTGTGCACTAGAGGCTTCATACCAGGCTGTGACACAACCAGTCAGAAGCCTCTCCATTATACACCTGTGGAAATTTGAAAGAGACTTTGGGGTTTGAGAATACTTGGTATACCAAATGAAGTACAGCCGATAGCATGCCCTCTTTGTGAATGCGTCAGTATGTTGGGCTCAGGACAGATCCTTGGAGATGTTGACACTCAGGAACTTAAAGCTGCTCACCCTTTTCATCACTGACCCCTCAGTGAGGACTGGTGCCTGTTCTCCAGACTTCCCTTCCTGAAGTCCGCAATCAATTTCTTGGTCTTGCTGACACTGAGTGTAAACTTCACTTGCAACATCACTCAACCATACGATATGTCTCACTTCTGTATGCCTCCTCATTGCTATCTGTGATTGTTCCTACAATAGTAGTGTCATCTACAAACTTATAAATGCCTTTGTCATCAAGTCATCAATGTAGGGAAAGCAGTCCCTGTATTGATTTTTTAGCAAGGAGCTGCGATCTCTGATCCATATTAATTGTGGTCTCCTGAGGGAGTCAAGGATCCAGTTGCAGAGAGAGGTTTAGAAGCCCAGCGATTAATACAGAGGGGATGATGGCATTGAACGCTGAGTGTAATTGATAAACGGGAGGTTGATGTATGTTTTGGTGTTGCCTGGGTGTGCCAAAACAGAGTGTAGTGTCAGTGAGATTGTGCAAAGCTATTGGCAAAACTGAATCAAGTCAAGTTGAGGATAAAGAGGTTTTGACTAAAATTACAGTAAAAGTCCACTCCCAAATTGGGGTAATTTCGTAAAAGGAATGAAGTGTGAGTGGAGGATAATTGTGTATAAACTACAGACATAAAAATCAATTTCAATCTCTTAGAACACTGTGGTCAACAGATTTAATTGGCAGGCAAATTGTGCAATAATCACCACTCTGTTCATGAATACTGCTGCTACTCTATGTAGCCAGAAAGCAGTCATGACCTATAAATATTAACATAGGTTTATACCAAAAGCTAGTTGTTTATTCAGTTATTTGAATGCTGGGAGAAGAACAAAGTATAAAATAATTTCCTTCTAGGAACTGGGTGTTAGACTTTATTACTTCGATGTTATGTTTCAATTGACTTTGATATTAACATTTAGAGTTCACTTTTATTTTGTACCTAATTATTGCGATTAACGGTTATGAAAATACCAAAACACGATGGGTAGTAATATTTGAGGGGTTTTATGTAAATGCATTTGAAATTTACCAAAAACTTTTGTATTTTGCCCTCATCTGCCTTGCCAACTGTTCACACAGCAAAAACCATAAACAAAAGTTCACTTTATCCTGATCGACACTCGGCGAAGTATCAAGTCCATATCCATTCATCATTTAGGCTGCCTATTACCCCTGCAGCATCTGCCTCCATTTTGTCCACGTGCTTTATGACCAACACAGAATTCTGCTTGCTGCACTGGCCTTGGCATAAAGCCATGTTTCCTGTACTACCAAATGTCCGACTCAAAATCTCTGCCTGTCTCTTACCTTGATTGGTTACCTTAATAAATATTTCTACAGCTGAGTACCAAGCATATTGTTTCAGACTTAGTATTGTCTGATTGCTTATATCTCATGTTGGTATTGGGAGACAGTGAAAAGTGATAGGTTTTTGGACAATTTTCTGTGATTGCATTTGCAGTAGAGGGCAACTTTCTCACTTTCCATTTGTGATGGAGATGGCTAATGAGGACATTGTCCCTTTCATGCAGCCTTGGTGGTTACAAGTGAAAAAGAGCATTATCAAATTGATGAATGAATTTAATTAAATCTCCTGATTAGATAAGGAGTCGCAATCATCAACAGTGGAACATGTTGCTTTCCAAAGGCAGATAAAATATTTCCTTTAAAATGTAACTATATTAAGCAGCATAACTTCAAAGCCACTGCCCATTTTGATACTTTGCAGCTGCTACAGACCAAAGTAAAACAAATGAAGCACTCCTCCCTCACAGATACTAAATGAGTATATTACTGGAATTTTAAAGCATCGCTTCTGCTGGTTCAATGGATTGGATTGAAATATTTTATGTTCTGACAGTGCTTCCAACAAAATCAAAGTCTTCTTTAAGCTCTGCAGCTTTTCAGCTTCAGGAAATCTAATCACGAATGAGCAGATTAAATTGCAGTTTATGCCAAAACATAGTGTGAATGAATCGTTTGGCTGAAGTTTTAGTGAGGCAGGGTAGATTATCATGGGGGTGTGGGATGGTGGGCAGACTGGAAATAGACTACCATATAGCTGATAGGGATATGTCATTTAAAACTCATTTTATTGTCATAGGAATTGGAAAATCATTACGGCACAGGAGGCAGCCATTCGGCCCGTTGAATCTCTGCCAGGCTGCCATGTTGAGCAGCCCAAGTTCAAACCTACTCTGTTCTGGTAGCATTGCAAGTTTATTCAAGCAATTATCCAACTTTCTGTTGAAATCATTAATTATGTATTCTTCTATTTCCCTTTTCAACTGTGAATTCCAGGTTATTGCAACCTTCTCATATCTCCCATACTCACCCTCAATTTCCCTACCTCCCCACTGGTCCAACCCACCTTCCTTCCCCCCACCCCACCAATATATTTCTTTCCTAAAGCTTTAAACCAGTGTCCCTTTGGGCACTTTTAGCTAATGGGCACATTCATAATTCTGCACTTGATTAAATTTCATCCTCCTTTGCTCCAAAGAGAACTACAGCTTCCCTAACCTAATCTTGGACTTAAAATTCCTCAGACCTCATCTCTGAAACTAATCTGGTAAATATCTTCTTTACCATAACAAGAACATGCTTCCTATACTTTGGTGACCAGAACTGGATGAAATGTGACTTAATCAGCACTTACAAAGTTTCTCTGTGGCTTCTCTTCTGTTGTACTGGTTTTTTATTAATGAAACCCAGGTCAATATACACTCACAACTCGCTGGAGGAGCTCAGCAGGTCGGGCAGCATCAGTGGAAACGATGAGTCGACGTTTCGGGCCGGAACCCTTCGTCAGGACTGGTGAAGGGTCGAAACGTCGACTCATCGTTTCCACTGATGCTGCCCGACCTGCTGAGTTTCTCCAGCGTGTTGTGAGTGTTGTTTTGATCCTAGCATCTGCAGATTATTTTGTGTTTTCAATATACACTCAGCAGCCACTTTATTAGATACACCTGTATACCAACTTGTTAATGTAAATATCTAATCAGCCAATCATGTATAAAAGCATGCAAATATAGTCAAGAGGTTCAGTTGTTGTTCAGACCAAACATCAGAATGGGGAAGGAATGTGAACTAAATGACTTTAATGGTGGAATGATTGTTGGTGCCAGACAGGGTGGTTTGAGCATTCCAGAAACTGCTGATCTCCTTGGATTTTCGCACACAACAGTCTCTAGAGTTTACACAGAATGGTGCAAAAGACCAAAAAGAAACATCCAGTGAACAGCAGTTCTATGTGCAAAAATGCCTCATTAATGAGAGAGGTCAGAATAAAATGGCCAGAATGGTTCAAGCTGACAGGAAGGTGACAGTAACTCAAATAAGCACAGTTATAACAGTGGTATGCAGAAGACCATCACTGAAGGCACAATATGTTGAACTTTGAAGTGGATGGGCTACAGCAGAATACCACACCAGGTTCCACTCCTGTACCTAATAAACTGGCCACTGAGTGTACACTTTGCTAATGACTCTTAATATGTCCTGCTACCTTCAAAAATATGGGCACATAAGCCCACCAAATGACTCTGTTCTGTGTTGCCTCTCCTCATACACTGATACAAAAATGAATAATCTTCTACTTCCCTGTATTAAATCCCAACTACCCCTTTTCTGTCATCTTCCAAGTAGTTCGGTGACACACGTGCAAGATTAGCATCGTTGGAAAATCTTGAAGTTTCTCTCTGTGTTCCAATATCCATGTTTCATGTTATTTCTCACTTTCCTTTGACAGAGAAGGAACATATTTATCCAATTGTCTATGTTAACTCTTAAGAGCAATCACATGAATCCTCCATTCTCTCATTTCTCATTTCTCTACAAGCTGTTTTTCCTTATGTACTCATTAATGACCCCTGATTCTTTCACTAGCTGCTGCACGAGAGATAACTTGCACCAAACAGCCATCTTGCCTTCAGTATGTGAGAAGAACTTGGGGAATGCCTAATCCTACCTGGTAAACTCGATAATTACGAGGACGGTGCTTGTACTCTTTCCTGAGCAAGAATGTCACACGTACCACTTTCCAGCACTGTGGTACCTCTCAATCTAGGAACATTGGAGCTATGGTCAGACTTTATTTGATCTGAGAAGAACAGCCAGCTTTTTCAAAACATCATGCCTGTCCTCATCTTTCCTTTTCTATCATTTCAATTTCTACCAATATTTTCAGCAATCTATCCTGTGGTAAACATTTAGATAAAGAATATTCTACTCTTAACCTGTCATTTTTTAAAATACCTATTAAGCCCCACTTGGCATCTTATCACTTACTTTCCATTTGCTTGCCAGTGAATGTTAACGGAAGTGAGAAGAGTGACATAATTGTAGTACCAGTAAGTAGTATCTTACACATGCCAACACAAAATAGACTTCACAGTGATGCAGCTAGCAGAAGTCTGGTGACCTCGGTTCAATCTGTCTTAACTACATGGGTTTCCTATGGGTTCTCTAATTTCCTCCCACAGCAGTTTGAGAGCTTAATTAATCACTGTATTGCCCTAGTATGTAGATAAATGATGGAATATGGGGTGCGGGGCGGATTGATGGGGATGCAGTTTGAATAAAATGGATTCGTGTAGGATTAGATTAAAATGGGTGCTTGGTGGTCAGCATGAACTTGGTGGGCTGGAGGTTCTGTTTCTGTGCTGTGTCCCACTATAACAAATATGTACACATGGGCCAGCCACAAATGGTGCAAGCTTAAAAGAAGCATTGCATATTACTGTAAAATTTGAATTTATGAATGAATGCGCACTATATATTTGGGGTAGGCAAAAATGTTAAACATTTCCTGAAGTCCGGCATGATGCTCTGTTATTTTTAGCTTTCAACTCTGTTTATGCAAACGTGTACACAGTGTGTTGTATGTCTGGATTCCTGTTTATACAATAGATTCCTGAGGTTATTCTCTCCAGCCTTGGATATGTCATATGAGCTGTGTGCCATAAATAATTTCATTTCACTGTGAAACTTTGGTATTAGATTTTACTCAAGTGTAGCATGTACTTCAGTTGATCAGAACAGCAAGCAAAATTTCCAACAGAGTTATGCATTTTGTTTGCATTAATGTTTTGTTATGCATTTGTGTAATCACGTGAGTGAACTTATAATTATGAGGTAGCCTACACGAAACTGTATTTTCCACGTATGTCACTGCATCACAAACCAATTGGTGATAAAATCAGGTGTTTAAAATATTCCAGGTGAAGCAATACATCATCTGCAGACCTGTTGGGGGTCATCTGTAGTATCCGGTGCTCCCGATGTGGCCTCCTCTACATTAGTAAGACCTGACATAGATTGGGGGACTGCTTTGATGAGCACCTCCACTCTATCTGCCAAAAGCGGAATTTCCCCGTGGCCAACCATTTGAATTCCTATCCCCAGTCTCATTTTGACATGTTGATTCTGTACCTCTTCTTCTGCCGTGATGAGGCAACTCTTAGGGTGGAGGAGCAACATTTCATATTCCGTCTAGGTAGCCTCCAACCTGAATGTATGAACATCAATTTTGCCAGAACATTTTTTAAATCTCTTTTATTCTCTTTTTCTTTTCCCCTCCCCCTTCCCTCTTCTTCTATTCCACCCCCTCCCCAGCCTCTTACCTCTTTTCCTCACCCGCTTGTCAACTCATCCTGTGCCCCTTTTTCTTCCCGTTCTCCCATGGTCCACTCTCCTTTCCTATCAGATTCCTTCTTCTCTAGCCTTTTACCTTGCCCACCCACCTGACTTCCACTGTCACATTGTCCTCCTTACCCTCCCCCCACCTTCTTATTCTGCCATCACCTCACTTCTTTTCCAGTTAAAGTATTTATGCAAACTAAATCTGTGATTGTTGTGAATCTGAAATGAAAGCAGAAAGTGCTGAAGTATTTGGTGGGTAAGGTAGTTTCCGTGGAGAAGGTAATGATAAGTTCTCTGATGCTTTTTCATCAAACTAAGTGAAGTAAATAAGCAAATATGAGGAAATCTGTTGTTTTCAGACAGTCCCCTGATTCCCCAGATCACAAGATGCCTAGGCATGATTTTTTTTAACATGGGTACTATGGTATATCAGCCACTGCCTCCTCCATGGCCTCTTCTGCGGCCACGATGAGGCCTCTCTCAGGATGGAAGAGCAAATAGAACTCATTTTCTATCTTGGTAGCCTTCAACTTGACACCATGAACATTGATTTCTCTAATTTCTGGTACTTTCCTTCTCTTCCCCCTTCTCTCTTTTACCATTCCCCATTCTAGTTCCTCTCTTAGCCCTTCTCTTGTCCTCACCTGCCATCATGTTTCTCTGCTGCACCTTGTTCTTCCCTTACTCCGGTGGATCTTGTCCTGTACGACGAGGGGTGATTGATAAGTTCGTGGCTTAAGGTAGAAGGAGATGAGTTATTCACTTTAAACTTTCTGCATTTTCACTCAAAGAGTTGAACTGCACGTGCACGTAACAAGAGCGTCTTGGACCTCCAGGTGGTCCACAGCAGGGGTGATTGTTAAGTTCGTGGCCTACGGCAGAACGAGATGAGTTACATGCACGTGCAGTTCAACTTTTTGAGTGAAAATGCAGAAAGTTTGAAGTTTCTCCTCATCTCCTTCTACTTTAGGCCACAAACTTATCAATCACCCCTGCTGTGGACCACTTCTGGAGGTCCAAGACGCTGACTTCTACAAAGAAGGGATCCGTATGCTCCACAACCGCTGGACTAAGTGTGTAAATGTAGGAAAAATAAATGTGCTAGGTTTTCTAAAATTGACTCCTTTTACCTTAGGCCACGAACTTATCAATCACCCCTCGTATCAGATACCTTTTTTCTTCAAAGCCTTACCTTTTTCACCTATTACTTTACAGCTTGTACTCCTAACCCCCCCCCCCCCACCACCTTGTTCAGGCTACTTCTCTCTTCCTTTCCAGTCCTGATGAAGGGTCTTAGCCCTTCATCTCAGAGATGCTGCCTGACTTCCTGAGTTCCTCTAGCATTTTTTGTGTTATGTCCATAACCTGACATGTCTCTGTGTTGGAAATGAGCAAAATCAGTATGTGTGAGAGGATCTCACAGAAACATACATGGTGGGAGAGAGAGCAGGTGAGGAAAGAGTGACTGCCATTTGGCCTCACTGACTAAGTCTGCTCAACTTTCCCAGCTCTGCTTGGCTTGATCCAATCCTCGATTGCTGATGACAGAGAGAAAGGCTCGCGGAGATGCCCCATTTGCTTCTGGCAGAAGATCCCTGTGGCTCTGCAACAGCAATCAAATCCATTCCCGTCTGTCCTACCAGATTCCCAAATGCTCATTCGTGTGCATGAGGTGTCGTACACATGGGAGGATCTGTCTGCAGGAGGTGCTGGTGATTAAGAAGGCAGTTAGTATACTTGCCTTCGTCTCTTGCCATAAATGTACAAGCCTGAGATGATAGCTGACATATAGAGTGAGATATGATCAATTAGTCTTTTGCCAAGAGTTTGGAAGAATGAGAGGACATCTTTTTAAAAGTCTAGAAAGTTACAGAATTAGACGGATTAAATACAGGAGGGTTATTCCCACTGACCAGTACTAAATGCCAAAGACCTTGGGTCACAGCCTAAGGATAAGGGTAAGCCATTTAAGACCAAGATGAGAGTGAAGGTGGGAGAAAGAAATAGGTGAAAAGAAAGTGAATTTCTCTGACAGAGTAAAGTCACGTGGCAGATGGGATTATTTAAGCTTCTTTGATGGTATGTGAGGCCTCCAGCGGTCATAGTCGACCATGGATATTGCGTGCTAGCTGTCTACAGTCAATCAACACTCAAGCCTGTACACTTCCTGTTGCTCAGGGAAGTGCCATAAGGGAGCAGTTGATGGGCAAGGAAGGAGGGTCAAGGCAGTTGCAAAGAGAACAGTCCCCTATTAAATTCTGAAAGAGAAGGGATGGAATCTTATTGGAGATGGTGGAATTTGTGAAAGGTGATTTATTGAATGCAGAGGCTGATGGGATGGAAGGTAAGGACTAGGAGATTTCTGTTCATGAGGAGAAAAAGTAAGAACAGAGTTGTGGGAAATTTTTATTTGATCATGAAATGTAGGTACTGCAGACAATGCCAGCATTTGCTGTCTATCCCTAGCTGCTTATGAATTTCAACCATGTTATTGGAACAGGAGCTGTATGCAACTCATACTGGATAAGAATGGCATAATTTCCTTTCCTGAAAGACATTAGTGAACCAGGTTCTATTTGGAACAATACAGTAGTGTCCTGTGACTAATACCATACCAGCTTTTTACTGCAGATACTTATCTGAATTTCATTGCACCAACAGAAAAGATCATTGCAGGCTCAATATACTCAACTAGTAACTTAATCACCATGCTGCACTTCCCCTACTCATGGGGAAAAAGGTGGGGGGGGGCATGAGGTGTTTCAGAACATCACCCTTGGCACTGTATATATCCTGATGCCGACCTACTATTGAGTCCCAGTACAGTACTGGATTATTGAACTAGTAGTATGAGCATTCTGAAGGTTGTCGTGAATTACAGGCTGTACGTGGGACAATCCCCAATGCTTTTATGAAATCTCTGATCCAGTCAGAGGAGTTCCACTGTATTCTCTTTTATAATGTACTATTACTAGCAATTACATTCAGTGACCACTTTATTAGGAAGCTCCTGATAAACCTGATAAAGTGGCCACAAAGTGTATCTTCATAGTCTTCTGCTGCTGTAGCCCATCCACTAAAAGGTTTCACATGTTGTGCATTCAGAGATATTCTTCTGCACCCCACTGTTGTAACGCATGGTTAGTTAAGTTAATGTTGCCTTCCTGTCAGATTGAACCAGCCTAGTCATTCTCCTCTGACCTCTCTCTTTAACGAAGTGTTTTTGCCCACACAACTGCAGCTCACTGGATGTCCTTTTTTTTTTGCACTTTTCTCTGTAAACTCTAGAGACTGTTGTGTGTGAACTTCCCAGGAGATCAGCAAATTCTGAGATATTCAAACCACCCCATCTGGCACAATCATTCCACTGTCAAAGTCACTTAGATCACATTTGTTCCCCATTCTGATGTTTGGACTGTACAAGAACTGAACCTCTTGACCATGTCTGAATGCTTTTATGCATTGAGTTGCTGCCACGTGATTGGCTGATTAAACACTTGCATTAATGAGCAGCTGTACCTAAGAAATGTCCACTGAGTGTAGATGAATCTGTTTTCAGCAATGCTAACAGATGTGTATTTATATCCATTACTAAATCTGTTAAAATAAATTTAAGTTATATTTTTTAAATTAAATTTTTGCTGACCCCTTATGCCAGTTAATGTCTGAGGATGTTTAGCAACATTTAGTTCAAATGATGGCTGAGGTTCTATCAGTTTGGAAGTGGGTAAAATTCAGTGGAAAGGGGCAACCTTTTTCATAGCAAGAAAAGTATTAAAATATTAACTTAATTCAATTTGGTATTAATTGAGATATAATTATATTTGATGCAATAAGTTATTTCTTAAGTAAGCTATTGTGAAATTATGGAAGTATTACATGGAATCGTATGTGCACATAAACACTCAGTGGCCACTTTATCAGGTACCTCCTATACCTAATAAAATGGCCACTGAGTGTGTGTTCATGGTCTTCTGCTGCTGTAGCCCATCCACTTCAAGGTTTGTCATGTTGTGCATTCCGAGATGCTCTCCTACACACTACTGTTGTAATTCATGATTATTTTAAGTTACTGTTGCCTTCGTGTCAACTTGAACCAGACTGGCTATTATCTTCTGACATCTCTCATTAACAAGACATTTTCAGCCATAGAACCACTGCTTACTGAATATCTTTTTAGTTTTCACAGCATTCTCTGTAAACTTTAGACTGTCTTTGCTGATTAGATATTTGCATTAACAAACAGGTTAGGGCGTACATAATAAAATGGCTACTAGCTGTACAAATAATGAAGAAACATCCAAGATTTTAATAATGTGCCTTTTTTTTAAGTCCACACATCATCTTCCTATCGCAGTCTGTTCTGTCTGGAGGAATCCATCTCTGTGGAATTCGACTGTGCCATGAAATAGCTCATGCCTGGTTTGGATTAGCCATTGGTGCTCGTGATTGGACTGAAGAGTGGATAAGTGAAGGCTTTGCTACTTATTTGGAGGATATATTTTGGGCAAAAGCACAGAAGGTACAATTTTATTCTCCCTTGTGCTATGTCACATTAGTACCCAGTGTCTGAAATTGGGCTTGTTGCTGTTGTAGTTCTCGTGGTGCAAAGTTTCTTTAAAATTAATAACTATTCTCTTGAAATAAAGTAGCAAAGAGTTTCATAAAAAAGATATAGAATGCAAGACTATCTTCTAATCTATAATCTATCACTGTTTGGTAGATATGCCAACATAAACATGAATCCCAACACTGGATTGTTAGTCAATGCTGTTATTTATTTATTTTTACCTGCGTGGCAGAAATTGTGTTGGGAAACCAGGACAAAAAATGAGAATAGTTCTACCTTTGAGACTGAGAGAAGCCTTCAAAGTTTTTGTTTTCTTTTGCCAGCATTTTTTGTATGTAGTTACGTAGAGATGTTTTCTTCTAAGGGCTTGCATTTTCTGAGCCTTTTTCTAACGTGGAATTGTTTATGTCCTGTCAGTTTAGAGATTATTAAACACTTTGGCAAGGATAACATAGTGTAACTAATGTAATCCCCATCCAAGTATTGTGTGCATTGAAAGTGCAAATTTCAGCAACCCATTGCGTGAAAAGTTGCAGCAGTGCGAAAGTATCCAAGTTATTACTATCAGCTGATTAATGAAAAGACCTCCCATGTTCTTTGTGAAATTCAAGTCATAAAAAAATCAAGATTTTATTGCAAACTGTTTATTTTCACAAGTCTTTTTTTTACTATTTGAATTTTATGCTCCCAGCTGTGACATGCTTTGGAATACCCTAAGGATATCAGAATCATAATCAAGTTTTAATATCACTGGCATATGTCGTGAAATTTAACAGCAACAGTACAATACAATACATGATAAATATAGAAAAAAAGCAAATTAATTATAGTAAGTATATATATATGAATAATAGTTAAATTAAAATAGTGCAAAAATAGAAATAATAAAAGTGAGGTAGTGTTCATGGGTTCAATGTCCACTTAGGAATCAGGTGGCAGAGAGGAAGAAACTGTTCCTGAATCACTGAGTGTGTGCCTTTAGGCTTCCGTATCTCCTTCCTGACAGCCACAGTGAGAAGAGAGCATGTGCTGGTTGATGGAAGTCCTTAATGATAGACATCGCCTTTCTGAGGCACCGTTCCTACAGAGGCTGGTACCAAAGATGGAGTTGAATAATTTTACAACTTTCTGTAGCTTCTTTCGATCCTGTGCAATAGCCCCCTCCCCATACCAGAGAATGATGCAACCTGTTAGAATGCTGTCCACGGTGTTTTAGATGACAAGCAAAATCTCCTCAAATTCCTAATGAAATATAATGCTGTCTTGCTTCTTTATGGCTGCATCAATATGTTGGGACCAGTTTAAATCCTCAGAGATCTTGAGACCCAGGAACTTGAAATTGCTCACTCTCTCCACTTCTGTTTCCTCTATGAGGATTGGTTTGTGTTCCCTTGTCCTACCCCTTCTGAAGTCCGCAATCAGGTCTTTTGTCTTACCGATGTTGAGTGCAAGCTTGTTGCTGCGACACCACTCCACTAGTTGGTATATCTTGCTTCTGTACACTCTCTTATCTCCATCTGAGATTCTGCCAACAATGGTTGTATCATCAGCAAATTCATAGATGGCATTTGAACTATGCTTAGCCACACAGTCATGAATACAGAGAGAGTAAAGCAGTGGGCTAAGCACACATTCCTAAGGTGCACTAGTGTTGATTGAGAAGGAGCGGTTGATTTAAAACCTGGTCGAGACCAGCCTGCAAGACAAACGTTCGAGGTCGGCCGAGGTGCGACAAGTGAAACGAATTAGTCAAAATATCAGCCAATATACTCCTTGTTTGCTCTAGGGGAGCGGCCTCATCGAGGGAAGTGCCTTGTGAGAAAAGTACGAGTCTTTGTCTCCAGAGTCTTCGGCGAGGAGGCTGAGGGAGGAGACTACACCACAGTTGGAGAGGGTGAGAAGTGGTGAAGAAATGATAGGTCAACTGATTCAATGTGCTGCTTGCATGATGTGGGAGGTCAGGGACGTTGATGGTGCCTCTGGCTGCTAGAAATGTGGAAAGTGTCCAGGTTCAGCTCCTGAAGGACCGTGTTGAGGCACTGGAGAGGCAACTGGATGACCTCAGGTTCATCCGGGAAACAGATTTTTCTGGACTGGACCTGCAGCGAGATCGTTACACTGAAGATACTGGAAAAGAGAAGTGGGGGGGGGGCGACGATGAGGAAGGGATGGATGCTTGGAGTACAGGAGACCCCGGGGGATGTGCCTCTTGAAAACAGGTTCACCCCCTTGGAAGCTGTCGGGACAGAAGACAGTGCCGGACTGAGAGGCGGACGGGTCTGTGAGTCAAAAATTGGCGCTGAAACAAAGCCTAAGAGACAGAGGTCAGGCAGAGCCGTGGTAGTAGGGGACTCCATAGTGTACAAGTAAGGGTTTCTGTGGCAACAGGTGGGATTTAAGGATGGTGTATTGCCTCCCTGGTGCAGGGATCCAGGACATCACGGACCGATTGCAGGGCATCCTCAAGGGAGAAGGTGAACAGCCGGAGGAGGTGGTGCATGTCGGCACAAATGACGTCGGGAAGAAGATGAGAGACATTTTGCAGCGTGACTTCTGAGAACTTGGAAGAAGGCTGAAAAGCAGGACCTCCAGGGTGGTTATCTCAAGTTTTCTTCCAGTTCCTTGAGCTGGAGAGGACATGAGATAGGGGATCTGAATGTATGGCTGAGGAGCTGGTGCGGGAAGCAGGGATTTTGATTCTTGGACCACTGGGATCTGTTGTGAGGTAAGGATGAATTGTATAGAAGGGACGGGTTGCACCTTAACAGACGGGGTACCAGCGTTCTGGCAGGCAGGTCTGGGATTATCAAATCCCAGATTTGATAAGGGAATTTGAGGTAAAGGACCCATTAGGAGGTAGTGACCATAATATGATAAATTTTAATCTACAATTTGAGAGGGAGAAGGGAAGATCGGAAGTGTCAGTATTACAGTTGAACAAAGGGGACTATGGACCCATGAGGGAGGAGCTGGCCAAAGTTGACTGGAAAGATACCCTAGCAGGGATGACAGTGGAACAACGATGGCAGGCATTTCTGGGAATAATACAGAAGATGCAAGATCAGTTCATTCCAAAGAGGAAGAAAGGTTCTAAGGGGAGTAAGGGGCGACTGTGGCAAACAAGGGAAGTCAAGGACAGTATAAAAATAAAAGAGAGGAAGTATAACATAGCAAGGATGAGTGGGAAGCCAGAGGATTGGGAGACTTTTAAGGAGCAACAGAAGATAACTAAAAAGGCAATACGGGGGGAAAAGATGAGGTACGAAGGTAAGCTAGCCAAGAATAAAAAAAAAGGAGGATAGTAAAACTTTCTTTAGGTATGTGAAGAGGAAAACATTAGTTAAGACCAAAGTTGGGCCCTTGAAGACAGAAACGGGTGAAATAATTATGGGGAACAAGGAAATGGCAGACGAGCTGAACAGGTACTTTGGATCTGTCTTCACTAGGGAAGACACAAACAATCTCCCAGATGTAATAGTGGCCAGAGGGCCTGGGGTAACAGAGGAACTGAAGGAAATTCGCATCAGGCAGAAAATGGTGTTGGGTAAACTGATGGGACTGAAGGTTGATAAATCCCCAGGGCCTGATGGTCTGCATCCCAGGGTACTTAAGGAGGTGGCTCTAGAAATTGTGGATGCATTAGTAATCATTTTCCAATAATCTATAGATTCAGGATCAGTTTCTGCAGATTGGAGGGTAGCTAGTGTTATCCCACTTTTTAAGAAAGGAGGGAGAGAGAAAACAGGCAATTATAGACCAGTTAGTCTGACATCAGTAGTGGGGAAGATGCTGGAATCAATTATAAAAGATGAAATAGCGGCATATTTGGATAGCAGTGGCAGGTTAGGTCTGAGTCAGCATGGATTTACGAAGGGGAAATCATGCTTGACTAATCTTCTGGAATTTTTTGAGAATGTAACTATGAAAATGGACATGGGAAAGCCAGTGGATGTAGTGTACCTGGACTTTCAGAAAGCCTTTGATAAGGTCCCACATAGGAGGTTAGTGTGCAAAATTAGAGCAAATGGTATTGGGGGTAGGGTACTGACATGGATAGAAAATTGGTTGGCAGATAGGAAACAAAGGGTAGGGATTAATGGGTCCTTTTCAGAACGGCAGGCAGTGACTAGTGGGGACCTCAGCTATTTATAATATACATTAATGATTTAGATGAAGGGATTAGAAGTAACATTAGGAAATTTGCAGACGATACAAAGCTGGGTGGCAGTTTGAAATGTGAGGAGGATGTTATGAGAATGCAGGGTGACTTGGACAGGTTGGGTGAGTGGGCAGAAGCAGTTTAGTGTGGATAAATGTGAGGTTATCCACTTTGGTGGCAAGAACGAAAGCAGATTACTATCTGAATGGTGTCAAGTTAGGAAAAGGGGGGAAGTACAACGAGATCTAGGTGTTCTTGTTCATCAGTCACTGAAAAGTAAGCATGCAGTTACAGCAGGCAGTGAAGAAAGCTAATGGCATGTTGGCCTTCATAACAAGGGAAATTGAGTATAGGAGCAAAGAGGTCCTTCTGCAGTTGTACAGGGCCCTGGTGAGACCACACCTGGAGTATTGTGTACAGTTTTGGTCTCCAAATTTGAGGAAGGGCATTCTAGCTATTGAGAGAGTGCAGCGTAGGTTCACGAGGTTAATTCCCGGGATGGCGGGACTGTCATATGTTGAAAGATTGAAGCGACTGGGATGAGAGGGGATTTGATTGAAACATATAAGATTCTCAAGGGATTGGACACGCTGGAGGCAGGAAACATGTTCCCGATGTTGGGGGAATCCAGAACCAGAGGCCACAATTTAAGAATAAGGGGTAGACCATTTAGAACAGAGTTCAGGAAAAACTTTTTCACACAGAGGGTTGTGGTTCTGTGGAATGCTCTGCCTCAGAAGGCCGTGGAGGCTAATTCTCTGGATTCTTTCAAAAAGAATTAGATAGAGCTCTTAAAGATAGGGGAGTGAAGGGATATGGGGAGGAGGCAGGAAAAGGGTACTGATTGTGGATGATCAGCCATGATCACAGTGAATGGTGGTGCTGGCTTGAGGGGCTGAATGGCCTACTCCTGCACCTATTGCCCATTGTCTATTGATTGTCAGCGAGGAGAAAATATTATTACCAGTCTGCACAGATTGTGATCTTCCAGTTAGGAAGTCAAGGACCCAATTGCAGAGGGAGGTACAGAGGCCAAGGTTCTGTAGCTAATCAATCAGGACTGTAGGAATGTTGGTGTTAAACGCTGAGCTATAATCAACGAACAGCAGCCTGACATAGATGTTTGTTTTGTCCAGGTGATCGAAGGTTGTGTGAAGAGCCATTAATATTGTGCCTGCTGTAGATCTATTGTGGTGAAAGGCAAATCGCAGTGGGTCAGGGCAGGAGTTGATTCTGGCCTTGATCAACCTCTCAAAACATTTCATCAGCATAGACGTAAGTGCTACTGGATGACAGTCGTAAAGGCAGCTCACACTACTCTTCTTGGGCACTGGTATAATTGTTGTCCTTTTGAAGCAGGTGAGAACTCCTGACCGTAGCAATGAGAGGTTGAAAATGTACTTGAATATACCTGCCAGTTGGCTGGCACAAGTTTTCAGAGCCTTACCAGGTATTCTGTCAGAGCTTGCTGCCTTGCGAGGGTTCACCTTTCTGAAAGACAGCGTGTCATCACCCTCCGAGACAGAGATCACAAAGTCACCGGATGCAGCAGGGATTTTCACAGCTGTAGTTATATTCTCCCTTTCAAAGCAGGCATAAAAGCCGTTGAACTCATCTGGTAGTGAAGCATTACTGCCATTCATGATGTTGGGTTTTGCTTTGTAGGAAGTAATGTCCTGCAAACCCTGCCAGAGTTGATGTGCATCTGATGCCGCCTCTAACCTCTCTTGGAATCATTTCTTAGCTCTTGAAATAGCCCTCCGCAAGTCAAACCTGGCTTTCTTGTATTGGCCTGGGTTGCCGGACTTAAAAGCCATAGATCTAGCCCTCAGCAGACAACGAACCTCCTGTTTCATCCACAGCTTTTGGTTTGGGAATGTACAGCAATTTTTTGCAGGCGTACACTCGTCCACACAAGTTTTAATGAAATTGGTAACAACTGTGGCATATTCATCCAGATTCGAAGATGAATCCCTGAATACAGTCCAGTCCATTTACAGGATTCAAAGCAGTCATGTAGGCGCTTCTGTGCTTCCCTTGTCCGTACTACTGGTGCTGCAGTCTTCAGTCTCTGCCATAGGGAACAGATGTACAGCTAGGTGATCAGATGTTCTGAAGTGTGGAACAACACGGGAATCTTAGTGTAACAGTTGTCTAGTGTGTTGCTTCCCCTGGTATTACAAGTGATTTGTTGATGATAATTATTTAATGATTTTTTCAAGCTGGCCTGGTTAAAATCCCCCAAAATCCCCCAAAATGGTGAAGGTGTCAGGGTGTGTCCTTTCGAACATGTTCATCACATCACTCAGATCCCCTGAAGCCTGTTTGATATTGGCCTGAGGTGGAATGTACACTGCTGCCAAAAAGATCGATGACATCTCCCGTGGCAGGTAAAATGGATGGCACTTAATTGCGTGATATTCCAGGTCAGGTGATCAAAGTTGGGACATCACTGACACATTAGTACACCATGAGGAGTTGATCATGAGGCATACACCACCACCTCTGCTTTTGAGAGACTCGACAGTCATATCTAGATGGTGTATAGTGAACTCGTCAATCTGGATCACTGCATCTGGTCCGGAAGGGGTTAACCAGGATTCCTTTAAGCAGAGGACTCACGCTGCCCTAATATCCCTCTGATACAGCACCCTAGCTCTGAGATTGTCAATTTTATTTACCAGAGACTGCACCTTTGCCAGCAAGATAGTCGGTATTGAAAGTCGAAAATCTCGTTCTTTTTTTAAACACACTTGTAGCCCCAAGCGACCGCCACATTTCCGATGAAGAGTACTCCTAGCACAGATATTACGGCCACAGTAAGCATTATTTTCATTGGTTGTAAGCAGTGACCGTTTGTTCTATTGCATTAAAATATCTTTATTAACTGTACAGACCTTGGATGCAGTTGTGATTCTTAGCTGTAACAGGCTGAAATGGGAATATTTAATCATATCCATCGAGCTACACCACCACAGGTTTGCCCTTTTGAAGGTGCCCCAGAAGTAAATATGAAAAGGGCGATATTAGATATGTTTGTTATTTATATAAGTTATATATATAAGACAGTGGGGTCAATTAAGGATGAAGGAAAATGAAAAATGTTGGAGCTTTCTAAGGAAACTGTCTTTTTTTTTGTATTGGTGTATTTTAGAATCAATCGATTGTTGAAGTTGTTCTTTTATTCCATTGAATTTTCCAACCAGTTAGTACTTGGCCTTTCCATAAAGCCCTGAAAAAATTATCCAATTCCCTTTTGTAATTTATTGCTTAGTCTGCTTACACCACCTTTTCAGATGCTGTCTACCAGATCATTACTAGTTGTATAATTTGTTTTCGTGAAAAATCAATATCCTCTGATTACTGACTATTCTGTCCCTGGAAGCATTTGCTTCTTATTCATCCTAAAAGACTTCGTCATGATTTTGAACAGCTTGATCCAATATCCTCAGGTTTCCCATAAGAAGAAAATGACATGATTGTTCGAGCCTCTCCACTGTTTGAGCTCTGGAAAAGCAACCTCCACTTCTACCACTGAGCTGAAGTTCCTGATGAACTTTCTGTAAAAGTTGGCAAATCCCGGGAATTATTGGAGTTGTTTCATATTGGATGGTTGTGGCAAATGTGACTGCTTGTGTCTTAGTGAAGTTCATCTTGAGATTGCCATTAGAAAACCCAAAAATCTGAGATGCAAAGGGACCTGGGAGTCCTTGTGCAGAACACTCTAAATGTTAACATGCAGGCAGAGTTGATGGTCAGGAAGTCAAATACAATGTTAATATTCATTTCAAGAGGTCTAGAATACAAGAGCAAGGATGTGATGCTGATGTTTTATAAGGCACTGGTGAAGCCTCACCTTGAGTATGGTGAACAGTTTTGGGCTCCTCATCTAAAAAAAGATATGCTGGCATTGGAGATGGTTCAGAGGAGATTCACAAGTCTGATTCTGGGAATGAAAGAGTTATGAGGAACATTTGATGGCTCTAGGTCTGAACTCGCTGGAATTTAGAAGGATGAGGGGGGATCTCATTGAAACCTTTTGAATGTTGAAAGGCCTAGACAGAGTAGATGTGGAAAGGATTTTTCCCATGGGGTGGGGGAGTCTAGGACAAGAGGGCACTACCTTAGATTAGAGGGGTGTCCATTTAAAACAGAGGTGCGGAGAAACTTCGTTAGCTAGAGGGTGGTGAATTTGTGGAATTTATTACCACAGGCAGCTGTGGAGACCAGGTTGTTGGTTGTACTTAAGGCAGAGTTTGATAGGTTCTTGATTGGACATGACATCAAAGGTTACAGGGAGAAGGTTGGGGAGTGGGTCTGAAGAGGGGAATAAAAGGATCAGCCACGATTGAATGGCAGAGCAGACTCGATGGGCCAAATGGCCTAATTCTGCTCTTAAGTCTTATGGTCATATACCTATCCACTGGGGCTTCCTTTCTCTGGGCCTGCCTTTCCTATCTCACCCTCCCCCATCTGGTTTCATCTCTACCTTCCCCTTGCTGTCTGCCTACTTTTTCCCTCTTGCCTGTTTCCACCTTTCACTCACCAACCTACCTGTCAGTTCCTTTCCCCAGCCAGACTCCAACCTAGCCCCACCAGACCATCGTGCCTCCCTTGTCTGGTTACACTTATCACCTGACATCCTTTATCTCTACCTTTTCCCTCTCCCTCCCCATCCCCATGTGGTTCCATCTAACCATGATCCCCCACTTTATTTGGTTCCACCTATTACCTACCAGCCCCTGTATCAACCCTTCCTTTTACCACTTTCTACTGGCCGTCTTCTTTCTTTATTCTCAGTCCTAATACAGGGCCCTGATCTGAAACTTTGACCATTTCTTTGCCCCAACAGATACTGCTTGACCCGCTGACTTTCTCTAGTAGTTTACTTTTAATTTAATTCCAACACCTGCCGTCTTTTCTGTCTCCATTTTTGATCACATAGTTTTTTGGTGTCTGAACTCAGTATTGAACTGACATTTGTGGCAGTCGGTCTCTTCTAGTTCCCTTTTTCGATTCATTCTGGCAAGCCAAAGCTGTTCTTTTCCATTTTCCTTTCTCCTTGATTCACTTTGTTTGGATTATCATTCAGGGACTGCATTATGAAATGTGCAGATGGAGTTAACTGAAACAAAATACTGATGGATTTTTATGGGGAGTGGGGTGATTTCTAGTATTTTATCAAGCAGACAGACATAAGAGCCTCAGGACATGCACCACCAGGTTCAAGAACAGTTCCTACCCCTCAACCACCAGGCTCTTGAACAATAGGGGATAACTACACTCACTTGCCCTATCATTGAAATGTTTCTAAAAACAATGATCTCACTTTAAGGACTCTTTATCTCATTATCTCATGTTCTTGTTGTTTATTGCTATTTATTTATATTTGCATTTGCACTGCTTGTTATCTTTTTCTGGTTCTGTTATAGTTACTATTCTATAGATTTGCTGAGTGTGCCCATAGGAAAATGGGCTTCAGGGTTTTATATGGTGGCATATATGTACTTTGATAATAAAATTTACCTTACTTTACATTTTGATCATTGTTCTTGTACCAGTTATAAAAAAAAAATTATAGAAGAAAAGATCATAGGTAAATTGGTTTGTTATTGTCCCATGTAACAAGGTATAGTGAAACACTTGACTTGCACACCGTACGTACAGATCAATTCATAACAAAGGTGCATTGAGGTAGTACAAGGTAAAACGATAACAGAGTGCAGCATAAAGTATAATATAGAGAAAGTGCAATGTGCATAGACAGTGAGGTGCAAGGTCACTGAGATCAGCAGTCCATCTTATTGTAATGAAGTAGCATTCAGTAGTCTTATAACAGTGAGACAGAAGTTGTCTTTGAGTCCCTAAGACCATAAGACATAGGAACAGAATTAGGCCATTTCATCATGGCTGATTTATGATCCCTCTCAACCCTATTCTCCTGCCTTCTGGCCCTAACTTTTGATACCCTTACTGGTCAAGAACCTGTCCTCCTCTGCTTTAAATATACACAATGACATAGCTTCCATAGCCATCTCTGGCAATGTATTCCATAGATTCACCACCCTCTGGCTAAATAATTTGTCAGTAAGTGCTATGAACCAGCTACCCAATGGGGATGGAGTATAAGAGAGAATGTTACGGGTAGGTGGGATCTTTGATTATGCTGGCTGGGTTTACTGAGGCACCGAGAAGGATGGACAGAGTCCATGGGGAGGAGGCTGGTTTCCGTGGTACGCTCAACTATGTGCACAGCTCTCTGCAGTTTCAGAACAGTTGCCAAGTCAAGCCATGATGCATCCAGAGAGGATATTTTCAATGAACATAGAAATGGAACAATACAGCATGGTTAAAGGCCCTTTGGCCCACAATGTTGTGCTGAACCAAGTAAAGTTGTAATCAAATGGCTAACTAATCTCTTCTGCCTACACAGTGTCCACAAAATTTCATTATCTTCACATTCATGTGCCTATCCAAACGTCTCTTGAAAGTCCCTAATGTTACTCCCTCTACCACTAACCCAGGTATTGGATTCCAGGCACCCACTACTGCCTGGGTTAGTGGAAGAGGGAGAAACATTTCCTTTGAAACTATCCTCTCTCACCTTAAATACATGCCCTCTGGTATTAGACATTTCAACCTTGGATAAAAGATACTATCTACTCTGTATGCCTCTCATAATCTTGTAAAACTCTATCAGATCTTCC
Source organism: Mobula birostris (assembly GCF_030028105.1). Taxonomy (NCBI): domain Eukaryota; kingdom Metazoa; phylum Chordata; class Chondrichthyes; order Myliobatiformes; family Myliobatidae; genus Mobula; species Mobula birostris. The sequence goes on from NC_092386.1 coordinate 45,118,071, forward strand.
CTTAGCCTTCGCCGCTCCAGTGAAAGCAACCCAAGTTTGTATAACCTCCTGTTATAGCACATGCCCTTTACTCCAGGCAGCATCTTGGTAAGCCTCTTCTCTGCAAAGTCTCACCATCCTTCCTATAATGGGGTGACCAGAACTGTATGCAGTACTCCAGATGCAGCTTAACTAGAGTTTTATAAAGCTGCAACATAACTTCCGGATTTTTGAGCTCAGTGTCTCAACTAATAAAGGCAAGAATGCCACATGCTTTCTTAATCACCTATCAACCTTTGTAGCCACTTTCAGTGAGCTATAAACTTGGACCCCAGGACCTCTCTGCGCATCAACTGTGTTAAGGGTCTTGCCATTAACAGTGTACTGTCTCTTTACGTTTGACCTACCAAGGTTCAACACTTCACATTTGGGTGGGTTAAACTCCATCTGTCATTTCTCTGCCCATATCTGCATTAACCTATATTCCATTGTATTCTTTACTAGTATTCTACACTATCCACAACACCACCAATTTTTGTATCATCTGCAAACTTACTGACCCATCCATCTACATTTTCATTCAGGATATTTATATATATATATATAGATAGATAGATATACTTTATTAATCCCGAGGGAAATTGGGTTTCGTTACAGCCACACCAACCAAGAATAGAGCATAAATATAGCAATACAAAAAACCACAACAATCAAACACCAAAATGCAAACTATGCCAGATGGAAAATAAGTCCAGGACCAGTCTATTGGCTCAGGGTGTCTGACCCTCCACGGGAGGAGCTGCACATTCGATGGCCACAGGCAGGAATGACCTCCCGTGCCGCCAAGTGTTGTATCACGGTGGAACGTGACTGAAGTCCAACAGTAAAAAGTTCAATGTCCAGTCTACAAACACGTTCCTCGATCGTAATATGCCCCGGATTGCACCATCCGTTGTTAGCCAGATCAGTAAGCACCCCACTCCTTCACGCCGCTTACCGCTCTCAGTGCACTTCCAGTCAGGCGGAACGGTATTACTCACTGAACTCCTCTTCTCCAAAAGTCTCCGTTGTCTCGACCCGGTCCTCTTTCCTCAGCTTTGTGATCCCCCTCTGTGTGTTTTCCTCCGGATTTCAGCAGGGGTGTCTGCCACTCTGTTCGCTAAGCTGACCGGAATTTGCTGGTCCGTGGAATACACAATGCGACCTTGTTTCTGTCCTGCGTGTCGGGATGTAACCATTTCCAGCGCTAAAGAAAACCCAAATAAAACTCTCTCTACCAGCATATTAGGGAGGGTGCAGCTTCGACGTGTTAGCGTGAGAAAAAAAATACAAAAAATAACGTAAATTAAAAAGTAAGAAGAAGAAAATAAAAGAATAGATCAGAACGGCTGTGCCAGGCTGTATGCACGACCGGCGCATGCGCACTAGCATCACAAACAGCAGAGGTCTCAGTACAGATCCCTGCAGAACACCACTAATCATAGATCTCCAGCTAGAATGAGTCCCTTCAACTACTACCCTCTGTCTTCTGTGGGCAAGCTAGTTCTGAACCTGCACAGGCAATTTACCATGGATCCCATGAGTCTTAATCTTCTGATGACCCTCATGAGGGACCTTGTCAAACACGTTATTAAAATCCATGGTGACAACATATAGAGCTGTACCTTCATCAAACACCCTTGTCACCTCATCAAAACACTTAATTTAGCTAGTAAAATACAACTTGTTCTGCACAAAGCCATGCTAGTTCTCCCTAATCAGGCCATGGTTTTCCAAATGCTCATAAATCTTATCCCAAAGAATTCTCTCCAGTAAGTTTCCTACCACTGAAGTGAGACTCACCAGTCTATATTTTCCAGGATTATCCCTATTTCCCTTTTAAAGAAAATGGTGCACCAATTGAAATTTGGTAAGAGTCAAAGAGGACATGCCAAATTTCATTAACCTCCTGAGGAAGTAGTGACGTTGGTAAGCATTCTTGGCTGTAGTGAATCAGAATCAGGTTTAATATTATTGACATATGTCATGAAATTTGTTGTTTTGTGGCAGCAATAAATTGCAATGCACAGTAATAAAAACAAATATCAATAAGAAGTATATATTTTTTTAGAAAATAAATTAAATAGATAGTGCAGAAAGAGAGGGAAAAAGCTACTGAGGAAGTGTTCATGGTTATATTGTCCAGTCAGAAATCTGATGGTGGAGGGAAAGAAGCTGTTCCTGAAATGTTAAGTGTGAACTTTTAGGCTCCTGTACCACCTCCTTGATGGCAGCAATGAGAAGAGGTCATGTCATAGGTGATGGGGGTCCCAAATGATGGATGTTGCCTTTTTGAGGCATTGCCTTTTGAAGGTGTCCTATATGCTAGGGACGCTAGTGCCCATGATGGAGTTGCCCATGTTTACAACTTCCTGCAGCCTTTTCCGAACCTGTGCACCAATGGTGATGCAACCAGTTAGGATGCCCTCCCTGGTACATCGTAGAAATTTGCGAGTGCTTTTGGTGAGACGCCAAACCTCCTCAAACTCTTAATGAAAGTATAGCTGCTGTTGTGCCTCCTTTGTAATAGCATCAATATGTTAGGCCCAGATTAGATCCTAGGAACTTGAAACTGATCACCTTTGCTCTACTGATTCCTCAATGAGGACTGGTGTGTGTTCCCTCAACTTCCCCTTCCTGAAGCCCACAATCAATTCCTTGGTCTTACTGACATTGAGTGCGAGGTTGTTGCTGTGACACCACTCAACTGGCTGATCTTTTTCGCTACTGTACGCCTCCTCCTCGCCATCTGAAATTCTGCCACCAATAGTTGTGTCATTGGCAAGTTTATAGATGGCGTTTGAGCTATGTCTAGCCACACAGTCGTGGGTGTAAAGAGAGTAGAGCAGTGGGCTAAGCTTGCATCCTTGACTTGCACCAGTGTTGATTGTCATTGAGGAGGAGATGTTATTTCCAATCCGCACAAACTATGGTCTCCCAGTGAGGAAGTTAAGGATTCAGTTGCAGAGACCCAGGTTTTGGAGCTTGTTGATTAGAACTGAGAGAATGATTGTGTTGAATCATGATTTAAAAATTATTAAGTCAGATATGGCAAATATATGTGGATAATGTAAGCACCAGTTAGAGGAGCAAACTAATCACAATATATTGCTTCCCAGAACACAAAATAAATCGTAGTGTCAATGTGGTTGGATCAGGACAGATCAGAGCAGATGTTCACTCCTAGGATCTCTCAACTTTCTCACCCTCAGCACCTTTGATGTAAGCAGGAGCATGTGCATTGTCTCCTTTCCTGAAATCAATGGCCAACTCTTTTGATTTTGCTGGCATTGATGGAAAGGTTGTTATTATATAATAACATCACTAGGCAGCAGCAGAAATGCTGAACTCTATGCCATTGGCAGATCATTATGCCATTTAGTATTCTAATACTGTTATTAGGAGTTCATTACTGCAGCTAATTTTCTTGCTTAATTTTGCAAGGCATGTGTTAGCTATCAAGTGTTCATTGACTACACTTCTCTAGCTGTCACAGGAAGCAATGCAAGAACAACAGCAACTAAGGTCCTTGCTGCGATGGAGAAGGCTCAGAGAAGAAATTCAGAACTCTGAAGAAGAATTGCAAGTTTTGAGGTGAGTGCAGGTACATTGCTCATGGGAGAGATAAGGGAATGCCTTAAATGAAGAGTAGGACTGCATTGAGTAATAGAAGAGCCTTGGCATACAAGTCCAAGGATCCCTGAAGATGACAGCACAGTAAAACGCTGAAGAAGGCGTATGGGATATTGGCCTTCATTAGCGTGGGCATAGAACATAAGGACAGGAAGGTTATGCTGCAGCTTTGTAAAAGCTTTGTTAAGCCACAACTAGAATACTGTGGGCAATTCTTGTTGCCACATTAGAGAAAGAATGAAATTGTATTGGAAAAAATGCAGAGGAGATTCATCAGGATGTGATCTGGATGAAATGTTTCAGATCTGGGGAAGGACAACTGATGAGGCTGCGTTTGATTACTTTATTTAGTTTTGGAATCAGAGCCACACAACATGGAAACAGCTTTTTTGGCCCACTGAGTCCAATCAAGCTCCCATTTACACCAATCATACATTAATCTCATTTTATTCTCCCCATTTTTCCATTGGGTCCCCAGATTCTATGATTCACTTGGACACTAGATGTAGTAACCCATGTAGGAACGGAGAATATGAAAACTCCATCGCCTGAAGTCAGGATGAAATTAATCCAGCATTGCTGTCGCTGTGAAGCAATGGCTTTACTAGCTGTGACACCGTGTTGCTGTAAATTCTGTCAATATACTACCTTAAATTCCTCAGACACTAACCAATGTTTCTATGAGTGTGGTTCCTACACTAAAATTTAACATCTCAAAACAGGGTCTACACAAAATCTACAGCTGCAATTTAATCATCACAATTCAAAAGGACAAAAAATTAAATTTCTCTGATAAGCTGAGAAAATTTCATATTAATGTCACTGAAATTCCATTGGGAAAATACATTAACTGTCTCAAAGTACACAACTGCATAGCACATCGTATTTAAATTCAGTGCTGAGAATTGCCCATACTTTCTTCATCACTGACGCTAAAGTAACAAATTATTAAACAAAAAAAGTGCAACATGTGCTTTCTTTTTTCTGGTACTTCAAAACCTTGGTTCTTTTCAATGACTGAACTCTCTTGCTTCATAATCATTGTCGTAGATGGAAGAACTTATTGAAATCTTAATAAGTTTTCAATAAGCTGGTCGAGAAAGGAATATAGACAGTATTGGCAAAAGCATAATTAAAATAAACATATACAGATTAAGGAAGTGGGAAAGAAGTTGCCAGATGTTTATGTAAAGCAGGAAATTATTTTGTGTTACTTTGATGGCGCCAGGACAAACTTTTTAATCCATTTTTGTGTGAAGAGGTATTCAAAATTATGAAACGTATAAACAGAGTTGATAGTACGAAACTTTCCCTTTCACAGAGATGTCAAAAACTGGAGGAGATAGGTTTAGGGTAAGTGAGAAAAGGATTAGAGAGGATCTGATGAAGAATTTTATCACCCAGATGATGGTGGAATATGGAATGTACACTCTGAGTAAGTGTTGGAAGCAGGTATTCTGTTAATGTTTAACATGTATCTGGATGAGAACTTGAATTGCCAAATCGTAGAGGTCTAGGAACCAAGTGTTGGTAAATTGGATTAATGCAAAGAGGTAATTGATCTTTAACATAGACTTGGTAGGCTGAGTGGCCTGTTTCTGTGCTTTGGTATTTTGCCTTTTTTGACATTATTGTTTTCTTACCTTATAACATGATTTTAGGTTTGTAGTACAATAACAAGAAACATGCATTTGAACAAGACAGTCCAAGTCTCCTGCTATTTGATTGTAGTCATAATGTAGTTGCCTGTTAAGTATCATGGTAATGTTCAGTTTTAATCTGAATATGTTCCAGAAGTTTGACACACTTCATATTCTTAATGTACACAAATTCCAGACCAATGTGATATATTAGTTTGGCTTGGCTAAATCCTCTCTGGATTCCAGTTAAAAATTCTTTGGGCTCTGAGTTGTAAACTCTTGCGTAACTACTGCATTTTTGAGCTGCTTTTAAGTAAGTGATGTAGCTAGAATTTATCATTTTGCTTGAGCTATTTGCTCTTTGGCAATATTTTTATGTTGTGTTTCTTTCTTGAAATATTTATTTCTCCTTAACATTGTTAAGTTTTAAACTCAGCCAGCTCCATCATGGGCACTAGCCTCCCCAGCATCCAGGACACCTTCAAAAGGCGATGCTTCAAAAAGATGGCTCCATCATTACGGTCCCACATCACCCAGTACATGCTCCCTTCTTATTGTTACCATCAAGGAGGAGGTATAGGAGCCTGAAGATACATACTGTACTCACTGCTTCAGGAACTGCTTCTTCCCCTCCGCCATCAGATTTCTGAATGGGCAATGAACACTACCTCACTAGTTTTTCCCTCTCTTTATGTACTAGTTATTTAATTTAATTTTATTTTTTATATCTACTTGTAACTTGTAATTTTTATTATTATGTATTGCTATGTACTACTGCCATAAAATAAATGTCATAACATATGCTAGTGGTATTAAAACTAATTCAGATTCTTACTCTGATTCTCATTAACATTGTAGAGATTTTCCCGCACAGTAGGAAGTAATTTAGTGTTTTCTTGTTCTGTCACAGCATGTCATTTCCCAGCTGGAGCAGTATAAAACTAAATCCACTATTGTGTACATCCCCATAGTTCTGCTTCATTATTTGTTACTTTGCCTCTGTATTTTTTCCCTTAAAAGGCATAATATTTCATGCCTCAACCACCGACTTCCCAAAGCATTCCATTCTGCAGCAACTCTCCACGTTGGAAACAAGTTCTTACTTAATTAGCATTCTGTTTGTCTATGTTCAATGAGATTGTTCCAGTTTTTTGAATCTCCACACAGATTCTCATTTCTGCTCTTAATTTGTTGATTCCATGCTAAATAGGCTTTCAAGGTCTATAACAGGGCACTTAAAAGTACATACTATTACCTAAGTATTGCATTGATTTAATATTGCTTCATCTTAACAATGATTTTAATCCCTTTTTGTAAAAAAAACTGATTTATAGATCTTCTTTCACATGCCTTCACTTTCAGAGAGTTATGTTTTTAAAACCAAAGGCATCTGTGCTTTTTCACCTTCCTTGTTATCTTCCCCAAAGCAAATATCTTTGTTACCCACATTAAATTGGAGCTATCGTTTGTTCTTCTGTTCAGTTTACCAATCTATATATTCCTGTAACATCTTAGGGATGGAAATTTTAGTTGCTAGTATTAGTTGTACCTGTTGTCTTTTGCGTTATTTTTCAGTGTTTGTTTCAGTTGACTTCACTGTGAGAGAATATCAGGAAGCAGGTACGATTGGTGCACATTGTTGTAGCATCAAATTAATACTACTGACAAAAAAACTAACATATACATAGTCATAGTCATACTTTATTAATCCCTGGGGAAATTGGTTTTCATTACAGTTGCTCCATAAATAATAAATAGTAATAGAACCATAAATAGTTAAATAGTAATATGTAAATTATGCCAGTAAATTATGAAATAAGTCCAGGACCAGCCTATTGGCTCAGGGTGTCTGACCCTCCAAGGGAGGAGTTGTAAAGTTTGATGGCCACAGGCAGGAATGACTTCCTATGACGCTCTGTGTTGCATCTCGGTGGAATGAGTCTCTGGCTGAATGTACTCCTGTGCCCACCCAGTACATTATGTAGTGGATGGGAGACATTGACCAAGATGGCATGCAAGTTAGACAGCATCCTCTTTTCAGACACCACCGTGAGAGAGTCCAGTTCCATCCCCACAACATCACTGGCCTTACGAATGAGTTTGTTGATTCTGTTGGTGTCTGCCACCCTCAGCCTGCTGCCCCAGCACACAACAGCAAACATGATAGCACTGGCCACCGCAGACTCGTAGAACATCCTTAGCATCGTCCGGCAGATGTTAAAGGACCTCCGTCTCCTCAGGAAATAGAGACGGCTCTGACCCTTCCTGTAGACAGCCTCAGTGTTCTTTGACCAGTCCAGTTTATTGCCAATTTGTACCCCCAGGTATTTGTAATCCTCCGCCATGTCCACATTGACCCCCTGGATGGAAACAGTGGTCACCGGTACCTTAGCTCTGCTCAGTTCTACCACCAGCTCCTTAGTCTTCACATTAAGCTGCAGATAATTCTGCTCACACCATATGACAAAGTTTCCTACCGTAGCCCTGTACTCAGCCTCATCTCCCTTGCTGATGCATCCAACTATGGCAGAGTCATTCGAAAACTTCTGAAGGTGACAAGACTCTGTGAAGTAGTTGAAGTCTGAGGTGTAAATGGTGAAGAGAAAGGGAGACAAGACAGTCCCCTGTGGAGCCCAGTGCTGCTGATCACTCTGTTGGACACACAGTGTTGCAAGCACACGTACTGTGGTCTGCCAGTCAGGTAATCAAGAATCCATGACACCAGGGAAGCATCCACCTGCATCGCTGTCAGCTTCTCCCCCAGCAGAGCAGGGTGGATGGTGTTGAACGCACTGGAGAAGTCAAAAAACATGACCCTCACAGTGCTCGCTGGCTTGTCCAGATGGGCGTAGACACGGTTCAGCAGGAAGACGATGGCATCCTCAACTCCTAGTCGGGGCTGGTAGGCGAACTGGAGGGGATCTAAGTGTGGCCTGACCATAGTCCAGAGCAGCTCCAGAACAAGTCTCTCCAGGGTCTTCATGATGTGGGAGGTCAATGCCACCGGTCTGTAGTCATTGAGGCCGCTGGGGCGCGGCGTCTTCGGCACAGGGACGAGGCAGGACGTCTTCCACAATACAGGAACCCTCTGGAGCCTCAGGCTCAGGTTGAATACATGGTGAGATACTCCACATAGCTGAGGGGCACAGGCTTTGAGCACCCTGGTACGGACACCATTTGGTCCTGCAGCCTTGCTTGGGTAGAGTTGTTTCAGCTGTCTTCTCACCTGTTCAGCTGTGAAACCCACCATGGTGGTTTTTTGTGGAGAAGGGGTATAGTCATGAGAGCAGGGTGGGGGACTGTGAGGAGGGGTAGGAGGGGAGCGTGGAATATGTGTTGGTTGGGGGCCGACAACAGATACCACTTAGCATGTGAAGTTTAGCGAGCTTTTTGTTTGCATCCGCAGCAGATGTTGAGTTAGTCGTCCCTGTTCTAAGGCCAAGTCCTTGAAATACCAAGAAAATACTAACTCTGGGGTCTATTTCTTATGGCTCTTCCCTAATCTGAGCAACATCCATTTAACTTAACTCATTATTTCCTGCTTAGCAATCAACTTTGTCTCCGTTGCTACATCTGCCTTCATAACATATGGCAAATAAGACTTTTATAAGGCAGATCACACTTTGGCTTCTGAAAATACATTACATCTTTTGTAATCACTTTTTCTATTGGGTTTGTGGTCACTTCAAACAAACTGATTAATTTTTGCATTTCATTTTAACTGTGTACTGCCTGAATATTTCCTCTTGGTGACAAATATGCTACTGATGCATTCATCAGTCTAACAGGGATGCTACCACTGCATCATTAATTCTTTTGCACCATTATAAAAGTCAGTAGACTTGTTGCATGCAACTCTGTGATCTGTGTTTTTATGCTGATTCTGGATGGCACTCTGTATAAATGCAGATACTAGTTTTTTCTGCAATAAATTTAATCTGTGGGGTTTAAGGAATATAGCAATCATTCATCCTTGAAAATGTTCTATTAAACCTCAGAAGTCTGAGTGAAGAGGGTCTATGATTCGAAGTATTTGGATAGCAATTTCCTCCTCCATTATCTGCTACTGATTTTGTCCTGTTTTACTGCCAGCTCACCTGTTACTCCAGCTTCCTTGTCAGATATGTGTGGTGCCACATTGCAGAGAAAAAGTAAAGGAGTATATGTGAGATGCAACTTTCCTCTGATGATGTGTACACCAGTTGAGCTTCATTTGGTAGAGCAGGTGAAGGACATTTTTTTCCGATGTTAAACCAATTTAAAACCCCTTCAACTGTAACTGAATGACTGTTATGCAATTGTTCTAAGTATAGGCTTTGATCTGTTGGAAGACTTATATTTTCCCCTGTCTGTCCTGCAGGAGATAAGAATATTGAATGATTCCCATGTTTCAGCATGCTGTCTATGTTGTGGATAATTGTCTCACTGTGACTCATGCCAGTGCAGTCGATGAAAAGGAAAAGCAATCAAATGTGAATTAAGGGAAATTATATGATTGCTGCTTAATGGCAGTGTAAAATATTGGTGGTGGTGGTAGGGTGGTGGTGGGGGGGGGCGGTGGTGACATAATTAATTCTCAGTTCATTGCTGAGGAGTGGAGATAGTTTTGCCAGATCTCCAACCAAGATACACTTCTCATGGGACTCTAATTTTAATGTGAGGCTAAGGAGGTTATTTCTAGAAATGTCATGATTTTATCCAGATGTTATAGTTTCATCTGTGTAAAATAGGAGTGCATGATTACTAGGGAATATTTGTAAGTAATAGAAATGATTTTAAGAACAGATTGAAAGATTAACTTTCTGTATCATCTTCGGCAGTATTTTTGATTACTGTTTTTCACTCCATGTCTAATGTTACAATTTGCATCATAGAGCTGCTTAGATTCTACAGCAGTGTTGTACAACGAGGCCTCGAAATTTGGATGCGTAGCTCTTTAGTTTCAGCTCAATGCATGTGAAAACTGATATTGCATCTCTGGACTGGAATGCAGTTACCATTGTTTCTCAGGTCAAATAGTGCTCCTTAAGAAATTTAACCTGGCTTTTATGTTTCTGAGGTAAGCTTTTGCCTTTGACAAGTTTTTGCCACCTCACAGGTACCCATAAAAACACCATTCTCAGTGCAATGTCAGTGAAGTTGGGTCATATTGCAGTAGTATAGGTCAGGCTGTACAGAGTATTGCATACAGTTCTGGTTGCTCCATTAGAGGAAGGATGTGGAGGGTTTTGAGAGGCTTCAGAAGAGCTTTGCTAGGATACTGTTTGTATTTGAGGGTATTAGCTACGTATATGAGGTGAGGTTGTACAAACTTGAATTTTTTTTCTCTGGAGCATCGGAGGCTGAAGGGAGATCTGAAAAAAGTTTACAAAATTATGAGAGGTGTAGGGAGGGTAGTTAGGCAGAATCTTTTACGCAGGGTAGGAATGTCAAATACTAGAAGGCAGTTCACATCTGGTGATCACAGGAATGCCCACAGGAATGTGTTCGCCTGTCATTTGGGCATAATGACAGGCAAACACATTCCTGTGGGCGTCGAAAAAAATTCTTGCCCTACGCTTCTAAATATAGATTGTGCCAAGTATCTAATTTTTGGAGCAAGTAGGAAGAAAGACAGTAAGCTCATCTTTTGCTACATTGTATGCAAGCTGTAAATTAGGTTTGGAATGTATATACAATGGTGCTAGAAAGTTTGTGAACCCTGGATAAAGAGAATCCAATTAAATGGTGATTAGTGGTTGGCATCCAACTATCTCGAAGGACAGTGGGTGATGATGATCATCATCACAAGCCTGAGTGGAAGTTATGGAGATTCTGAGATGCCCAGTCATCAAGATCTCCTTCACGGCCTCACCAGTGTAGTCCAAAGGAAAGCTAATGAAGCAATACGTTTGGCACCAGCTTGGCTGCAGGAGCTGCCGGGAGCATGTTCAATGACGTCCAGCCACCTTAGGGGCTCCACTCCGGATTTGCTGTCTGGCTTTACTCCTGTAGCTTTTGTCTGTCCTGAGGCTGCCCACAAGGCAGTGTGGCTATTTACCCATAGCTGGGGACCTGGTCATGAGCACCAGGGTGCGTCTGTGCACCATTGGGCCTGCGTGCTACACATGCGGGGGCCAGACCTCCTCCCTGTCCTCTGTAGTTCAGCCTGAGTCTGAGAGGAGTTCAGTTTCTGTGTGTCACCAGCGAGGAGGCACTACATGAGGCTCGCTGTTGGAGATGTACTAGCAGGGAGAGATCTACGCACTCAGCTCTCCTTTTCATGAGACTGTTAGCCAGCAGTGGAAGCTGAAAATGAGAGCAACAAACACTACCCACTGCACCACCACACTAGACGCATCACAACAACCATTTTGACCCAAATAAATAAATAACGCAAAAACATTATTTATTTATTGCAAAAATGATTCAATATTACATGTATTTGTTGGAAAAGGTATGTGAACCTTTGCTTTCAGTAACTTGTGTGACCCCTTGTACAGCAATAACTTTAACCAGGTGTTTCCAGTAATAGTTGATCAGTCCTGCACATCGGCTTGGAGGAATTTTAGGCCATTCCTTCTTACAAAACTGCTTCAACTCTGGGATGTTGGTGGGCTTCTTTGCATGAACTGCTTGCTTCAGGTCCTTCCACAACATTTTAATAGGATTAATGTCAGGACTTTGACTCAGCCATTCCAAAATATGAATTTTCTTCTTTTTAAACCATTCTGTTGTTGATCTACTCTTGTCTTTCAGATCATTGTCTTGTTGTGTTATCCAACTTCTATCAAGCTTCAGGTGATGGACTGCTACCCTGACATTCTCCTGTAAAATGTCTTGATACAATTTTTAATTCATTGTTCCCTCAATGATTGCAAGCTGTCCTGGCCCTGAGACAGCAAAGCAGCCCCAAACCATGATGCTCCTTCCACCATGCTTCACAGTTTGGATGAGGTTTTGGTGTTGGTATGTAGTGCCATTTTTCCTCCAAACATAGCAATATGCATTTTGGCTGAAAAATTACACTTATGTCTCATCTGTCCACAAAACGTTGTCCCAGAAGTGTTGTAGAACATCCAGGTGGTCCTTTGCAAACTTGAGATGTGCAGCAAATTTTTTGTTTTGGAGTAGTTTCCTTTCCTCCGTGGCATCCTTCCATGAACGCGGGAATAAAAAGGATCCTTGTCTAGTTGGCTGCCAGTGACTAGTGGTGTTCCATAGGGGTCGGTGCTGGGACCACTTCTTTTTATGCTGTATACAAAAGATTTAGATGATGAAATAGATGTCTTTGTTGCCAAGTTTGCAGATGATATGAACATCGGTGGAGGGGCAGGTAGTGTTGAGGAAACAGGTAGGACGCAGAAGGACTTAGACAGATTAGGAGAATGGGCAAGAAAATGGCAAATTAAATATAATGTTGGAAAATGCATGGTAGTAGAGATATATGTGCGGACTATTTTCCAAGCAGGGAGAAAATCCAAAAATCTGAGATGCAAAGGGACGTGGGAATCCTTGTGCAGAACATCCTAAAGGTTAACATGCAGGTTGAGTTGGTGGTGAGGAAGGCAAATGCAATGTTAGCATTCATTTCAAGAGGTCTAGAATAGAAGAGCAGGGATGTGATGCTGAGGCTTTATAAGGCACTGGTGAGCCTCACCTTGAGTATTGTATCCAGTTTTGGGCTCCTCATCTTAGAAGAGATGTGCTGGCATTGGAGAGGGTCCAGAGGAGGTTCACAAGGATGATTCCAGGATTGAAAGGGTTATCATACAAGGAACATTTGTTGACTATGGGTCCGTACTCACTGGAATTCAGAAGGATGAGGGGGGATCTCATTGAAACCTTTCGAATGTTGAAAGGCCTAGACAGAGTAGATGAGGAAAGGATGTTTCCCATGGTGGGAGAGTCCAGGACAAGAGGGCACAGACTCAGGATAGAGGGGCGTCCATTCAAAACAGATATGCGGAGACATTTCTTTAGCCAAAGGGTGGTGAATTTGTGGAATTTGTTGCCATGTGCAGCTGTAGAGGCCAGGTTGTTGGATGTTTTTAAGCACAGATTGATAAGTTCTTGATTGGACATGGCATCAAAGGTTACAGGGGGAAGGCTGGAAAATGGGGTTGAGGAGGAGGAAAACAAAAAGGATCAGCCATGATTGAATGACGGAGCAGACTCGATGGGACAAATGACCTAATTCTGCTCCCATGTCTTATGGTCTAACACCACTTTTGTTCAGTGTTTTTCTTATAGTGGATACATGAACAGAGACAGCTCTGGTTGCTCCATTAGCAAGTTCTAGAGATCTCTGCAGGTCTTTTGCTGTTACCCTTGGGTTCTTTTTCACCTCCTTCATTGTGCTCTTGGTAAGATCTTTGCAGGATACCCACTCCTGGGAGAGTAACAACAGTACTGGGTTTCCTCCATTTGTAGATAGTTTCTCTTACTGTGGACTGATGAACACTCAGGTCTTTAGAAATGCTTTTGTAGCCCTTTCTAGCTTCATGCATCTCTGTAATTCTTCTAAATCCTTCTAAGGTCCTCTGAAAGTTGGTTTGATCGAGGCATGGTACACTAAACAGATCTTTCTTGAGAAGAGCAGGTTCTGTCAGGAACCTGACTTTGTGTATCTTTTTTACAGGTCAAGGCAGCTGTACAACCCACGCCTCCAATCTCAACTCATTGATTGGAACACCTGACTCCAAATAGCTTTTGTTGAAGGCATTACCCTGGTGGTTCACATACTTTTTCCAACAAACACCATGTAATATTGGATCATTTTTCTCAATAACTAAATGAACAAGTATAATGTTTTTATGTTATTATTTATTTGGGTTCTCGATCTAGTTTTAGGACTTACGTGAAGATCTGGTCATTTAGGTCATATTTATGTGGAAATAGAGAAAATTCTACAGGGTTCACAGACTTTCTAGCACCACTGTACATAAGTGTATGAAGTGTATTTAGTGAGGTTGGTTAGTGGCAGATACAACTGCAGGGGAGATAGAGAAGAGGAAAATAGAGAATTACCAGTTATGATTATAGGAAATCTTTTTTCAGGATTTCCTTGGCATCGGGAATGACTTGCTTAAAGTTCAATTTTGTGAGTTATGAGGAGGTCAGAGAGGTTGGATCTACAAATGTTTCCATGGATGGGGCAGGAGGTGGACATTTGGATAGTATGCCAGTGCCGTAGTGCTTTTACTGCATATACTGAGCTACTGTGTTAATCAGTACCACTCCAAATCCTCATTCTCTGCTGTTGAGTGCTTATAGACCTGAGATACTCATGAATGGTAGTGTATTTGGACATTTGTAAGGAGACATTGAGCATATCCTTGTATCTTTTCCTATGTACATCTGGTATCTCTTATGATAAAAACATGAAACGGAGTGGCTGCTTTGGAAGTCTGGTGTCAATGTGGCATGATTGTTGTAATCAATTGAGATCAGCTAGAGCCTCACTACTGTTGATGTGTCTTGGGAAAGGACACTGATGCTAGTTAGCTTGTCCTCTTTGTGAATTTGGAGGAATCTGTGGAGATAGAGTTGATGGTGCATTTCCAGTCCCTTGAAGTGTTTCCTTCAGTTGTCCAGGTTTTAGAGATCACTGCTTCCCAGCAGACAGTGAATTTGGGGTCTTAGTCGTCAAATGTCCTTTCCCTCATTTGACCAATATTATGCTGGGGCACACAAGGTAGTGGTAATTTTCATCCTTGATATCTGCCTTCACCGAGAGATGCTGAGATATAGGAATTAGTCAACATTTTCTATGATAATGCTGAAAACCTTTATGAGCAGAGGCTAGTGTGGTGAAGCATTGGAAGGCTATTGAAGGAGCTTTGCCTTGTCAATATTGAGCACTGGACCCCACCTCGCTTAGGCTCACAGCTCCAGAGACTCAGGTTTGATTCTGACCTTGAATGCTTTCTGTTAAGTTTTGTGACTTCAAAACATTAAACTAATTCAAAGGAAAACAAGAGAGCCGAGAGATGCAAGTCAAACTTCATTCTTTACTTCAAGTGAGGTGCATGCTTATCTCGTGTTAGCATCATGACATATGCAATTCACATATTTTTACATATAGCCTCTGAATTATTTAATGAACAAAAATGCTTAAACAATATATTTACAATATTACTCAAATATTACTGAAATTTTAAAAATACAACCCTTCTCCATGCTTAGTTATTAACTCTAACTCAACAGAGAATGCATCTAATATACTATATAATGCAACTATTATACCGAATTCCACAGCATAGTGAAGTTTTAAATTGTCCCATTCAGGCCTAATGATTTAATCACTGTGGAAGCATTCGTATTTATGTGGGATAACATCTTTCCTGAAAATGGGGGTCACTCTGCTTGTCAGGTGAGATTTGTGGCTGTGAAATAATCTCAGGTTCTGGGGCCTCCTCTGTGGTGGCTGTAGGAGTTGACTCTGGGACTGTAGGGAGTGGTGCTGATAGTTCTGGACACCTTCTCCTTTTCTCGGCTTTCTCTCTGGAACTACTTTGATCCTTGCTTCTCTCCTTGTTCTGCCTTCTTCCCCTCTCTTTATCCCACTTTTTCTTTCTCACATTCCTTCTCACCTTCACACCATTTTCTTTCTTGCTCATGTTCTTTCTTTCTATATCCTCTCTCCTTTTCAACTTATCTTTCTTGTTCTCACCTTCCTTCTTCCAAGGATGTGCATCTTGATCTTGGGAAGATGCATTTAGTTCACTGAAGTATCCTGTTGCTCCCTTTACAATCTGATCTCTCCTCTTGATTTCCTCATCTACAACATCATCTGACGAATTCCCTGTTTTCGTATCTCCGTTGACTCCTTTCTTTTTGGCCTTCCATTAATCCAGCTGGGCTTTGGTCTTTGCATCTACTTTTACAAGCAGCTTTTTTGTCTCCCACTTGAAGTTCATGCAATAACCTTAGTGCACACAGATTTGAACATGTCTGTCTTTCCAATGTAGTCAGCCATTTCTGCTCTGATTTCATGATTATTATCACCAGGTACTTACTCTTCAGGAACTCATGAATTCATCCATTTTCTACTTTTTTTAAAAACATGACTGAATCTACACATGATGGGCTGTTTTTCTTTTATTTGCTGTTGCCCCTGACACCCTGACACAGTGGTATCAAGAAAACAACCTCTCCCTCAATGTCGCAAAAACAAAGGAGCTGGTTGTGGACCACAAGAGGAACGGAGGCAGTCTAACCCCTTATTGACAGCAGTGGACCTGGGGTTAAGAGGGCGAACAGCTTTAAGTTTCTCGGCATAAACATCACCGAGGGCTTCACTTAGTCTATGCATACCGGCTGTGTGGTGAAAAATGCACGGCAGTGCCTCTTTTACCTTAGGTGGTTGAGGAAGTTTGGTATGGCCCCCAAATTCTAAGAACCTTCTACAGGGGCACAATTGAGAGCATTCTGATTGACTGCATCACTGCCTGGTATGGGAACTGTACTTCTCTCAATCGCAGGACTCTGCAGAGAGTGGTGCGGACAGCCCAGCGCATCTGTAGATGTGAACTTCTCACTATTCAGGACATTTACAAAGACAGGTGTGTAAAAAGGCCCGAAGGTTCATTGAAACCCGAGTCACCCCAACCACAAACTGTTCCAGCTGCTACCTTCTGGGAAACAGTACCACGGCATAAAAACCAGGACCAACAGGCTCCGGGACAGTTTCTTCCACCAGGCCATCAGAGTGATTAATTCATGCTGATACAATTGTATTTCTATGTTATATTGGAAGTCCTGTTGTACATACTGTTTATTGTAAATTACTATAAATTGCATATTGCACATTTAGACTGAGATGTAACATAAAGATTTTTACTCATGTATATGAAGGATGTAAATAATAAAGTCAATTCCATTCATTTCCATTCAATTCCTTGCTGCGCTTCAACAGGTTGGTAGCTGTCTCGGGTTTGTTTTAAAAGTACCTCGTCACCAATCATATATTTTATGACTTAAAAACATTAAACTAATTTAAACGAAAGCGAGAGAGCTGAGAGATGCAAGTCTGACCGTTCTTTAAGCGAGTTGCACACTTTCACGTGGTAGTCTGATGATGTATGCAGTTCACGTATTTTTACATATAACCTGTAATAAATAATTTAAACAAAAAAGAGTGCTTAATTAAACAACATATTTACAATATTACTCTAATATACTGAAATATTAAATACACACCACACTCCATTACTGCGTGAGTTTATTTTGGATGTCCCAGTTTCTTCCCACAACCCAAGATATGCTTATATGTTAATTGGGTACTGTAAATAACCCCATTAGAATAACTACATTTCCAAGGAACCAAAAGGGGAGTAATTAATCTATTTTATATCCTTGCTGGGCAAGAGAAAAAGATAGGAATTACTGAGATATTTGATATAATCTTGTGATTATCCATTAATGAGGTAGTTGTGATTTTTTTTTAATTTATACCTTGTTTAAAACACGGACGGTAGTTTAATATTTGTGGTTGGCAACTTTTAGAAACAATAATCCACAAAGGAATTGATAATCACTTGGACTAATATGGTCTAATAGAGGAAATCCAACACCAATTTATTTCTGTAAGTTTTGCTTGCCTGACTTATTTGAGCATTTTTTGTTTATCTAAATGAGGCAGATAAATACAGGGCAGTTAATGTGCTTATGGACTTCCAAATGCCATTTTTGATAAAGAACTATTCATTAGGCTTTTAGATAAAATCTGTGACTCTTTCTCAAGTTTAGTATCTGCACTGCCTTTTTTGTATGTGTTTATTAGAAACTCAGTTTTGTGGAGTGCCATTTCAATCTCTGCATTGGGACAAAACTTGGAAAGAATTATCACAGAAATGTCAGGATTCACAGACTCCTCTTGTATTATGACTCTCACTGCAATTCTCCCACTTATTTTCTCTTACATGCCCATTAATATTCTCTAATTTTTCCACTACTCACCTTATGTACAAACCACTTATCCTGGCAGGAGGTTTTTTTTGGTAAAACTTCACCCACAGGCAACCCTGGAGCTGTGTGGGAGCACCATTAATTGCTGTGCCTCTGTGCCACCGTATGATTGAGGCTCCTACAATCACAACCAGTTTTCTGCCAGCTTGTAGACTTTTAACAGAATTTGTAGCTAACTATACTTTAGGCGATTTAATTTTTACGAGACTGTTTAATTATACAGGCCTAACAAGGAGAACACAGGAGAAGTGAACAGCACCAGTGCAACAATCATCAAACATGGTCGAAATCCAGGAAAAGTCTTTATGCAAGTTCATTACTTAAAGGCAAGAGCTTCCTTTTAAGTATATACAGTACAATTATAAAGTTAACTTGGACTTATTTCCTGGCAACTTGCTGTAATTTAGTGAACAATCATTCTTCCAATGGAGATGAAAGAATAAATATTGGGGTACCTCACCTCCAAGGTTTTTCTGGCTTCACCTGAGAGCTAAATGAATTCACTTTGTACAAAGTTCATTGGATTGTGGAACTCAGCCATTACATACTGGATCAATTGAAAGTGAGAAATTTTGTTGGTATGGGTATCAGTGAAAGCAGAACAAAGGTAGGAATGCAGAATTGAGGTGCCAATCAGCATTATCAGTCTGAGTTGTGGAACAAACTTTAAATCTCAAATGACCTACTGTTCCATTTGATTAAATCAGAATTATTGTTGCTGCATCCTTTCTGGCCAATTGGCTTAACCAAAAGCAATAGGCCATCATTCAGCATTAGGTTTTAGGTTGTTTTGCAGTATGGAGGTATATGGTGAGCAACCCCCCCATATTTTTTAATGGAATATACCAACCTAGATTGAAAAGGTAAATTGGAAGTGAATTAATTTTTTTTTAATATTTTAAATTTATTTCTAGCACATTTAAGATATTTTAAAATATTTGATTTAGTTACTTTGCAACAGCTATCTGGAATAACCTTCCAGAGGATCTAAATGCCGCTTACAAAAAACTACCTGGAAGGAACCTCAAGATGTGTTGCCTGACAACTAGTTGCTGTTAGTTAACTACTTTGCCTCCTGGGAGGGCCCAAAGCATCAGACCATCTAGAGGACATGACCTGCAGGGCTATAAAAAAACAAATGTGGTCACCGGAAAAGTTCAGAGGGCTGAATGCAGTTAGTGAGCCAGATTAACTATGATTTGACTCATTATTTTTTAACCATTCGAATAATTCAACTTTTGAAGCACAGGTATTTGCATGAGCACACATGTTGAACTAATTGCTTTAGTTTCTCACATAAATATTGCATCTTGTTTGATGGCAGCTGCTGGGCCTTTGAATTTGATTTTGTTCCGTCAAATAATATTTGTACAAACTGCATTTTCTTCATGTTGGATTGAGACATAGACTTTAGATTTTTTAATATATTATGAGAAAAAGTAAGCTGGATTTGTGAAGATATCAGGTTTGATCAAAGCCCTGGTGTTGAGTAGGTATTAGTGATTATTTTTTTAACAAATTGCCAAAGGCGTAATTAAGTCCTTCAAGTAGAACTATACAAGGGAAAATGATATGTATCAAAATAATGGTGAGTAATTATGCTGGCTATGTTGAAATGTTATCTGCATTTTAAATGCTCAACTTTTAATCTGCTATTTTATACAACTGATTATATTCCTTGTTAGTCATGTCACAATTTCCTGTTTTTTGATTGTGAATATTTTTAGGGTTATTTTCTGCTCCATTACCTTGAGAACCAAGTGGGACAAAAAGCTTTTCTCAATTTTTTGGGGTTATTTGTGGAGAGGTTTCATGGGCAACTAATTCTTTCTCAGGTGAGTTACTTTGTAAGAACTATTTGTTTATATTATTTTAATAATGTAATTGTGAGATATGCAACATTTAACCTGCAAAGCACACAAACTGTAGAGCTTTCATAATTTAAAAAAAAACTGAAGTAACTATGGCCTGGAAATATCCAGTGTATCCAACAATGCCGTGATAAAAATTGAGGACTCTGTGCTGCTGAACCACAAACTGTAAATGGAGCATCTTATCTAATGTTCCTTCCACTGAAACCAGTGTTCTGCATTTTTAATTCACTGCTTACATTAAGTGTGAAGATCAAGTGAGGGCAAATCTAAATGTGCTAAAACAAGCTGTATTTTTTAAAAATCTGGTTTTTTTAAAACTATAAGTTGTTGAATTCTAATTCCTGTTTGTCACAATTGTTTTTATTTCAAAATTAGGATTTTCTACACATGTTTATGGAGAATTTTTCAGAACTTGGAAGGTATGTACAAAAGATGTTTTGTTTGACAATTTAAATATGATATTTAGTCCAGACATTGAAAAGATAATTTGGAATTTTTTGGTGGTCTACCGAGCAAAATATTAACCCTGTCCATAAGGTAATTTGGTACACCTTGTAATATCGTGAGTTTAGTCCATGAAAGAAAGTATTTTCATAAAATCAGAAAATGTTGAAATAAAAAAGAGGCCATTTAGTCCATCATTTTACCCCATTTATCTTCTCCTTCCCCATGAGCGCAAATCCATTTTCCCCTTCCTTCAACTCCTTTTGAAAGTTTTTACTGATTCAATAATAACTTTAAAGGGGTAAAGAGAAGCACTACACCAGAACAGCTCTGTGTAAAGGTTAATATTCATGTTGTTATTTTCTGCAAATTGTCTTAAATCAATCCCTTTGGTAATCAGTGCTTCTGAAATTGCAAACCATTTTTCTCTATTTAATCAATCAAACCCCTTCTGAGTCTTTGAACCTCGCCAAAGCTTCACTTGGTTTCCTCTGCCCTTGTGAAGAAATTACCCAGTTCCTCTGTGGTACCATTCTGAAAAAGAATCCTCTATATTCGTTCTAAGAACTTGTTATCCTTCTTTGAATGTGTTGCTCAATCAGTTCTAGGCTGGGCTTAACTAGATCTTTCTGAAGTTTTAACATCTCTTTCATTTCATTCACTGTTTCTGTGTGAAGTAAATTATGTTTATTGAAGTCTGTTATTCCATCTTCAAAGTCTTGAATTTGTACACCTGCATTTCTTTCTGCAGTCTTTTTAAACATTATATTGTTTAGATAATATTCTTGTTTTTCTCATTCTTCTTAATAATTCAGATTTGATCTACTTGGTGTTCATTGCCATTCCCATTGAGCTCTCCTGAAGGGCGTGCTGAACCTCCCCCTTGCTGTTTGTTAAGTGTCATCTGCCGATGGAAAGAATGAGCTGTATGTCCCAAGTTTTATCATTAATACCCTCCTGAAAAGAGCCATGGTATTATACCCATTTTCCGGTGGAATTTGCATCAGTTTTCTTTAGGTGCTGTGGTTTCTACCCACCTACCAAACACATGCAGGTTGATTGCTAAGCTAGCCACTGTAAATTGCCTCTAGAATGTGGGTGAGGTGCAGAATGCAGAGGAGAGGGAGCTGATATGGTGGGCAATGGATAGTTACAGATAGAGTTAGTATATATGGATTCTTGATGGTTGGCAGGTATTTGCTGGGCTAAAGAGCCTGTTTCCATGTTGTATCTCTAAAGCTGCAGACTCAGTTAACGCTGTTCTTCACTGAGATTTAAAGTTGTAAGTAAATTTATTATCTCTGTGCACATATGCCACTGTATACCACCCTGAGATTCATCTTATTGCAGGCATTCATGTTATACACAAGGAAACACAATACAATCAATGAAGAACTGCACACTACAAAAACGGACAAACAACCAATGTGCAAAGACAACAAATTATGCAAAGACAAAGAAAAAGATAACCAAAATAATAATAATAAAGAAGTAATGAATACTGAGAATGTGAGTTGTAATGTCCTTGAAAGTGAGTCCATAGTGTGTGGAATCAGTTCAGTGTTGGGGTGAGTAAAGTTATCCCCACTGGTTCAGGAGCCCGATGGTTGAGGGGTAATAACTGTTCCTGAACCTGGTGGTATGGGAGCTGAGGCTCCTGGATCTGACAGCAGCAGCAAGAAGAGAGCATGGACTGGATGGTTGGGGTCCTTGTTGGTGAATGCTGATTTCCTGTGACAGTGCCCTTTGTAGATGTGCTCAGTGGTGGGGAGAGCTTTACCTGTGAGAGATTGGACTGCATCCACTACTTTTTTTTTTAAGGTTTTTCCTTTCAAGGGCATTGGAATTTCCATTACAGGCCATGATGCAATCAGTCTTGATGCGTTCCACTGTACATGTATAGAGGTTTATCAAAATTTTAGATCTCATGCTGAATCTTCACAAATTTCTAAGGAAGTAAGAGATTGGTTGTATTGTAGACCCCTTGCTCAATATCAGGCTAGGATGCAATTATGGGTAGAGACAACTTTTTGAGTCATGGAGTCATATGCATGAAAACAGGCCATTTTGGCCCACCACACCTACAACCCCCAATTCATGTCATCTTTCAGCATTTGCCCCATAATCTTACATATCTATGCAATTCAAATGTTTGTCTAAACACTACATGAATACCATCAGCCACTCTGCTTCCACCACTCTCCCAGGTAGTGTGTTCCAGTTACTTGCTGCTAAGCTACCCCTTCGATTCCTTCTACATCTCACACCTTACTTAAATCTGGCTTTATCTCCTCTGATATGGGGAGTCCTCTGATATAGCAGAATTCCCTTCCCATACTCATAATTTTATATACCTCAGTCATGTCCCCTCTTAACCACCAATGCTCCAGATGTTACAGACCCAGCTTTTCCAGTCTCACATAATTAATAGACTTCCGTTCATGCAACATCCTGGTGGATCTCTGCACCTTCACATGTTTTGAAGAAGTTACTCAACAGTCCTTCAGGATGATGGAGTCAAAGGTTAAAGAAGGCCATGTAGAGTGGCTGGTGCTGCTGCTCTGTTTTTCTTGGAGTTGACTTTTAACCTGAGGACCTTGCCCAATTATAGACACTTGGCAAGTTTCATTCCACGGAACTAAATCCAGCAGTGTATCATTGGCATAGACCTACATTAATCATCAAGGTTTTTGCTATGCATCTTAGGAGTTTCTGCTCCAATTTATTATTCATTTGGAAAGTCTAATATTAAATTGAGGTTTCTCCCTTTGCTTTATTCACTACAGTCAAGGGCTGTCTACAGAAACTATCTATCGAGTCTGGTTGGATGTAGCAGGATTGCCAAAGGTAAATTTTTGTACCTACTTGCATTAGCAATTTTTAAAAATAAAAACAGAAATTGTTGGAAATACTCAGTGGGTCAGACAGCACCTGAACATTGAACAATACAGCATACAAACATGCCCTTTTGCCCACAATGTTGTGCTAAAGTAATCTAATAATTAAAAATGCAAACAACAGGAATTCTGCAGATGCTGGAAATTCAAGCAACACACATCAAAGTTGCTGGTGAACGCAGCAGGCCAGGCAGCATCTCTAGGAAGAGGTACAGTCGACATTTCAGGCCGAGACCCTTCGTCAGGACTAACTGAAGGAAGAGTTAGTAAGGGATTTGAAAGTGGGAAGAGGAGGGGGAGATCCAAAATGATAGGAGAAGATAGGAGGGGGAGGGATGGAGCCAAGAGCTGGACAGATGATGGCAAAGGGGATATGAGAGGATCATGGGACGGGAGGTCCGGAGTCAGGACTAACTGAAGGAAGAGTTAGTAAGTCAGGACCAGCTAATTAAAAATAGAGCTAAGCTAATTCCTTCTGTCTATACAATGTCTTTGTTCTCTATTCTTTTCACAGTCATTAAGTGGTCTGGAATGCCTCTGCTGTATTTGCCTTCAGTGCAATGCCTGGCAGTACATTTAATGCACCCACCACTCTGTAGTTAAAAAAAATGCTCTGCCCATCCTTTTTGAACTTGCCCCCTTTCACCTTCAATGTATGCTCCAGATGTATATATAATTTTGATCCTGGGAAACAGACCTATTTTCCTCTTTCTACAGAAAGTTTCATAATCAGAATATTTCCAATATTTTCTTTATGTATTGCAGGTCTCTAGTACGTATCTGCAGTTTCTTTATGCTTTTCAATGAGCAGTATCTAAATTGCTTCTATTTGGATTCGTGTAGGCTATACTTACACCTACTCTGTTTTGCTCGTGTGGGAGATTTACAAAGACTGAATGCCTATCACTTGATTGAAAAATTACTTGTAAAAGGTTTAATGTAAAAATAAAATTCTATTAAATACAAATTGAAATTCAGCACACTCGCTCTTTTAGGATTTAATAACACCTTTATGAGAAAGATTTATACCTCAGAAAAATTAGTAAGTAACAGTACAACAGCAAAAGAGCAGTGTTACATTAATGCTACGGGCGGAGTAGATTAGTAGTTAGTGTACTACTATTAGAGTGCCAGTGACCCAGGGTCAATTTCGCTGCTGTCGGTATGGAGTTTTTAATGTGCTCCCTATGAACGTGTGGGTTTTCTCTCGGAGCTCCCATTTTTGCACATATTTCAAAGACATATGGATTCGGATTAGTAAATCGTGAGCCTGCTGTGTTGGAGCCAGAGGCATGGCCATGCTTGCGAACTGCCCCCAGCACATTCTCGTGTTGGTCGTTGGTGCAAACTGATACATATCACTATTGTGTTTCAGTATTTCAAAGTACATGTGACAAATAAATCTAATTTTTATCTTTATGTTATGTTTGACTGGAAAAAAGAATATTGAAGCACTGAAGGAAGTGACATTGTAATACTCTTTTCTGTACTGAATAGTTGTAGTCAATCAGAATGGTGTTCTTTTCTTTGCAAGAAAAAACTTAGAGAGAACTCAATAGGATGGACATAGGGAAATAATTTTTACTTGTTGAAAAATGCAAAACAGAAAAGATAACCACCAAAATCTTACATAAAAACTTAAGAGAAATCTTTTAACTTAAGAAGAATATAGAACTTGCTTCCACAGATTGAAGCAGAAGGCACCAACAAATTTAATGCTAAGTGTGATGCACACATGGTGGAGAAAGCAATAACTGGATGCAGGCCCTTTCAGACCATAAGTACTGGCTTGGACCTAGTACCCAATGGGACCACTTCTACTCTCTAAATGAAAGATTAAAGCTACTGCACTTTACTAACTAACAATAACACCAGATTATAGAAAGTTAAATTTGTTTTAGCTTCAGAAATTAATGTGCATTTTAATGTGTTTGAGCAGAATCTGAAACCAGTAAGGATTAAGTGTTGGGGTAATTTCAGTCATGTGGTTGGTTCCTTTCATTTACTATAAACGTTAGTGAATATTGAGTACTCTTACAATTCAGAATGATATCTGAGCAGTGTTTCAATAGCCAGTCTGATCTTTTAGCTGTTCTTGATACTAAGATGATTTCATCCTTTTTCAAGCTCCATGACCACACTCTTGGCCACTCCTGGGACTTATGACCTGCCCACCTTGTCCCAGGTCCGACATTTGCCTGTTTGCTCTAGTGGGCCCTGTGAGATAAACTAATCAATTCCCTCATTTGGAGCAGTGAACTGTGATGAATCAATTGTTGTAAATTAAAAAAACATAAAGGCTTGATTAAAACATTATATCAGAATTATATAATGAGTCGTCATAGTTAACACCATTCCTTTCTCTATTGACTTACAAATTACTGCAGTAATAAAAGTAAATGTCCTTTGCTAATTTCTGTTTTGTCCTTACTAAAGTCACCTATATATTCCTTTACAGTTTACCCTGCAATTTAGATGGTGCCTCAGTAATACACAATAATAAGACTCTAATTCTCCTTCATCTTTAGCCACACATTCGACCTGCTATTTAGGAAAACATTCCTAAGAGTCCCTTATCATTTGTGCTATTTGGTGAAATACAAGGAACAAAAGGTTGCCATTAAAGTTTGAGAATAATATGAATGGATTACTGTCATCTGCTCTTATCTCCCAAATGCATCTCACTGCAACCACCAAGGACTGGCAATACATTTCATGAGCATCATGTTAAATGTACAATAAAGATCTTCAATATCATTCAGTTCTAGAGATCCAGAAAGGGAACAATTGAAGCTTTGTAGATTCATTTCCCTATTGGCAAACCCTTCTTAAAAGATTTTGTTGGTTTTTTTCTCACCAGGATTCCCAATTACCTGCCAGCTCTCCCTTCACTCTGTCGCCCACCCTATATACTGGCTGCCGCCCTTTTTCTTTGCAGTTCTGATGAAGGGTCTCAACCCGGATAGTCAACTATTCATTTTCCTCCACAGATGATGCCCGACCCACTGAGTTCCTTCGGTATTTTGTGTGCTGCTCTTTGTTTTTTCGTTCTCTCCTTTTGTTCACTTTCCCTTCAGAAGATTTATCTGATCTTCTCAGAGATACAAAGTTTTGAAGCTGAAATTCACCAGGGTGACAACAGAGAAGTGTTGCCTTATGGCCACTAGCCTCCTCTCTGTGTGGAAGTTAGATCTACATGGTGGATGGTTTTCAAAGTCATTAGCTCACCAAGGATAGATTCCCAAAGAATTACAAAACCTAAATAAATATGTAAGCACTCTTTGAGGTGAATAAACAATAGGGATTTGAGGTCCATTGGTTGTCCTCGAAAAACACATTTTCACCAGAAGAGAAAGAAAGAATTGGAGCTGTGCTTAGCCTCATAGTCATATGTAGAAAGCGAGTAAAGCAGAGGGCTAAGCACACAACTTTGTGGTGCATCTGTGTTGATGAGGATTATGGAGGAGTTGTTGTTGCTGCCAATCCAAACTGACTGAGGTCTGCAAATGAGGAAATTGAGGATCCAATTGCAGAAGGAAGCATTGAAGCCTCGGTCTTGGAGCCTATTGATTAGTTCTGAGGGGATGATGCCATTGAATGTTGAGCTGGAGCCAGCGAAGAGCGTCCCAAGTATGCATCTTTTCTGTCAGATTTTCCAGAGTTGAGTGAAGAGCCAATGAAATGGCATCTGCTGTTGACCTCTTGTGATGTTAGGCAAATTGTAATAGATGCAATTTGCTTCTCAGGCAAGAGTTGATATATTTCATCAGAAACTTCTCAAAGCACTTTATCACAGTGGATATAAATGCTACTGGATGAAATGGACAACACAGACAAAATGCTGGAGGAACTCAGCATGTCTCACAGCATCTATGGAAATTAATAAACACTTGACATTTCGGGTTGAGAACCTTCATCAGGAGTAGAAAGGAAGGGGAAAGATACCAGAATAGAAAGGAGGGGGGAGTTGAAGGAGGACACGCTAGAAGTTGATAGGTGAAGCATGTGGGTGGGAAAGATAGAGGACTGGGGAAGAACGAATCTGATGAGAGGAGAGTGACCCATGGAAGAAATGGAAGAAGGAGCAGCACAAGGGGAGGTGAAAGGCAGGTGAGGATAAGAGGTAAGAGTCCAGAGTGGGGAATAGAAGAGGGAAGGCGGAGAGGAAAAAAGGAAAAAAATACCGGAAGGAGAAATCGATGTTCATGCCATCAGGTTGGAGACTACCTAGATAGAATATTGTTGTTGTTATTGTTCCTTTTCGTGTCTTGTGGTGCATTGGGCGGCAATTCTTTGCCATTTCCTTAACATTTTCCTTTTTTTTTAAAAGACCAAGTTGCTAGCTCGACACTCAACTCAACATGATGGAAGATGGTAGTGTGGAGGAGCAGAGGGATCTGGGGGTACATGTCCACAGATCCCTGAAAGTTGCCTCACAGGTAGATAGGGTAGTTAGGAAAGCTTATGGGGTGTTAGCTTTCATAAGTCGAGGGACAAGAGTTTAAGAGTTGCGATGTAATGATGCAGCTCTATAAAACTCTGGTTAGGCCACACTTGGAGTACTGTGTACAGTTCTGGTCGCCTCACTATAGGAAGGATGTGGAAGCATTGGAAAGGGTACAGAGGAGATTTACCAGGATGCTGGCTGGTTTAGAGAGTATGCATTATGATCAGAGATTAAGGGAGCTAGGGCTTTACTCTCTGGAGAGGAGGAGGATGAGAGGAGACATGATAGAGGTGTACAAGATATTAAGAGGAATAGATAGAGTGGATAGCCAGCACCTCTACCCCAGGGCACCACTGCTCAATACAAGAGGACATGGCTTTAAGGTAAGGGGTGGGAAGTTCAAGGGGGATATTAGAGGAAGGTTTTTTTACTCAGAGAGTGGTTGGTACGTGGAATGCACTGCCTGAGTCAGTGGTGGAGGCAGATACACTCGTGAATTTAAAAGACTACTAGACAGGTGTATGGAGGAATTTAAGGTGGGGGGTTATATGGGAGGCAGGATTTGAGCATTGGCACAACATTGTGGGCTGAAGGGCCTGTAATGTGCTGTACTATTCTATGTTCTATGATGGAAAGCTTGCAAGAAGTCGGATTTGAACCCGGAATCATTTGCCGTGAAGTCCGGTGCTGATGCCACTATGTCAATGGCTGGCAGAATATGAGAGATTGGAATTAAAAGGGTTGGCCAGTTGGAAATTCTGCTTTGGCTGGATGGAGTGGAGATGCTTGATAAAGCATTCCCTAATTTACGACTGGTCTCACCGATGTAGAGGAGGCCACTTTGGGAGCACCAGATATAATAAACATCTCAAAAGATTCACAGGTGAATTGTTGCCTCACCTGGAAGGATTGTTTCATACCCTGAATGGAGGTGAGGGAGGAAGTGAATGAGCAGATGTAGCATTTCTGTCACTCGCAAGGCTATGTACCGGGAGGGAGATTAGTAGAGATGGATGAATGGACATGGGAATCACGGAGGGAGCTATATCCACAGGAATGGGAGAGTGGGGGAGGGAGATAGATAGATAGATATACTTTATTGATCCCAAGGGAAATTGGGTTTCATTACAGCCGCACCAACCAAGAATAGAGCATAAATATAGCAATACAAAAATCACAAACAAACAACAAAAAGCAAACTATGCCAGTTGGAAAATAAGTCCAGGACCAGCCTATTGGCTCAGGGTGTCTGACCCTCCACGGGTGGAGCTGCAAGTTCGATGGCCACAGGCAGGAACAACTGCCTGTGCCGCCCAGTGTTGTATCTCGGTGGAATATGGCCGAAGTCCAGCAGCAAAAATTTCAATATCCGGTCTACAAACACGCTCCTCGATCATAATATGACCCAGATTGCACCATCCGGGTCATATTACGTATGACCTGGACATATAATAAAGATGTGATTGGTTGTGGGGTCCTGTTAAAGATGGAAGTTTATATATCGGAAAAAAAATTAACTTCAATAGTACAATAAAATGGGAAGTACCATTGTCAAACAAAGTTGAGCAAAAAGAAATCATGAACAGCTAAATAAACTATCATAGTCACCATTTCCTGAACAGAGATGGAAGCTTCACAGTACTGTTCTTCCAGCCTGTTCCAACAAATTGGAACAAATGCGAATTTCAGTAATGGTGTGTTTTCACTGTCTGCCTGATTCCGCAAATAGGCAATGCTCAAGATATTTGTTACAGTACACCCTTAATCTTAGAGCATTCAATGAATGTGGTTACCAATTAGCATTTATTAAGAAATCATAAAAATATGCCATTTCACTTTCACATGCAAAATCCATAATGTGCAAAATATCCCAAAACAATCAGGACATCAATGTAAGAAATAGGAGAATGAGTAGGCCAACGCATCTCCATCAGTTCATCTGAGACCTCCTTAAATTCTGCTGCAAGTGCGGTAGCAGCTGGAAGTACTTTGTATCTTAGCTTCTCTGACATATTGATCTGGAAGGATTGTGTTTCTTTTCCAAATGACTTGCGAAATTTGTAATTTGCATTAAAACAGAGCAGGTGATTTTATCAAAGGGAAAGTGTTTTGCCTAGACAGATACGTCAAAATAATTTTATTCATTTAGATCACGCCAAGCAGGGAGCATATCTATTCTGATGGCATTATATATACAGCAGTAGAATGTGGATTGTAATCGAATTGAAAGCTCGCGTGCAAGACACTCCGGGATATTCCTGGCTTAATAATAAGCAGGGAGATTTGTTATGTCATAAAATAGCCTTGTTATGCTGACAGATCAATGTCAGTATTCCCAAATTGTTTGTGAAGCTGACTGATAAGAAAAAATATCTTCACATGAAGGGCAATAAGCATTTGTTTAGAAATTTGGTTTATTCCTCCAGACTTCCAGGTTTCAATCATAAAATTGTATATCATGGAATATGTTTGGCCATTGGTATTCACAATCCAATTAACTAAATTTCAAGACAAGGTGTATCTTTTATGTCTCTGGGAAGCAGTATTTCTGACTGTAACCCCTGGGGAAAATATAGCACTGTTTTACACTGGAGCCATTAAGATACAAAGCACTAGTTGTACGGGTCTGGTTTAATGATTCAGAAAAACTTGGGAAATGGAAGTGTTTTTGTGGTAAATGAATTTTGGTTCAGATAGGATTAGGGTAAGGTTAAGGGTGAGGGTAGGAATAGGATGATTTGGCAGGTGAATGCTTGGCTGAGGAACTGGTACAGCGGGCAGGTGTTCATATTTATGGATCACTGGCATCTCTCTGGAGAAGGTATGACCTGTACAAAAGGGACAGGTTACACCTGAACACAAGGGGGTTCAATATCCTTGCAGGCAGGTTTGCTACAGGTATTCAGTAAGGTTTAAACTAATTTGAAGAGGGATGGGAACGGTGATAGCGTTGAAGTACTTGCTTTACAAACAAAGACAATCTGCAGTGAGAATCCTAGCAAGGAGAGGCTGATGATATAACAATATTGCAGCCAACAGGATGAGTTGCAACGTGTAAAGTAGACAAAATTGAAAAGGATGAATACAATGGCTTGAGTTATAAGGAGAAACTTAAAACAGTTACCCGAATAAACTATTCATCTGTAATGCATCCAGATAGCATTGTGCATCAATAACAATTCATGAAGGTCATTAGGCACATGTCAAATTTCTTTAGCATCCTGAGGAAATAGAAGATTTGGACATGAAGTCAACATGGTTGGAACAGTGTAGGTTATTGGTGATGTTCACTCATAGGAACTTGAAGCTCTCAACCCTCTGGACCTCAGCACCTTTGAAGTAAACATGAGTATGTTCACTGCCTCTCTTCCTGAAATCAGTAACGTGTTGCTGACATTCGGGGAAAGGTTGTTGTTGTAACACCATGTTACTGAGTTCTCTATCTCCTTCTTGGAGCCCAACTCATTGTTATTTGAGATATGTCCCACTAAGGTGGTATCCTCTACAAGCTTCAAAGTTCAAATAAATTTATTATCTAATTATATATCTGTCACCATATACAACCCTGAGATTAATTTTCTTGCAGGCATTCACAGTACCTATAAGAAACACAATAAAATCAATGAAAGAGCACACCCAACAGGACAAACATCAATGTGTAAAAGTCAGCAAACTGTTCAAATACAATCATAATAATAAATATCAAGAACCTGCAATGAAGGGCCCTCGAAACTAAGTCCATAGGTCGTGGGAACAGTTCAGTGATGGGGAGAGTGGAGTTATCCTCTCGGGCTCAAGATCATGAAGTTTGAGGTGAAATAACCATTCCTGAATCTGGTAGTGTGAGTCCTGAGCCTCCTGTACCTTCTTCCCCATGGCAGCAGCCAGAAGAGAGCATGGTCTGTCTGGATGGTAGGGGTCCTTGATGGATGGTGCTTTCCTGCGATAGCGCTGCTTGCAGATACACACACAAACTGCTGGAGGAACTCAGCAGGCCAGGCAGCATTTATGCAAACGAGTCGACGTTTTGGGCCGACACCCTTCGTCAGGACTGTTCCCAGGAAGGATACGTGGCTGTGGTTGCGGGTCTGGTCTGGTGAGCACATGGTCGGAGAGTCGGAGGGATCACGGCGTGGGGGGGGGGGGGTGGAAGTTGGGATCAGCGAGAGTCACGAGTGTGCAGGGAGTAGAGTAGCGGGCTGAAGGTGCAATCTTGGGGACTCTAGTGAACAGAAGTGTTACTGCCTATCCTTGTGAATCTATCTAGCTGTATCTCCTTCAAGCAACTATTAAAACCCGCGTCAGTGACAATGGTCACTCGTTATATTGCCTTTTATGGTTTTATGTCAAGTTATATTTAACAGCGTTCCTCTGCACCCTGGGCTGTGATCCGTAGAACTGCAGGGTAAGAGCAATAAACATTTTCAGTAAAAGAGTTCTATTGGGTTAATTTTGAGAGAACAGGTGTAAATATTTTTCACAACGCGTTATGCTGAGGCGATGCACCGTAGCGTGTTATTTCTATCTGCAAATGCACAATGTGGTTTAGTTTACCTAAACACACACATGGTCGTAACCAAAAACGAAATGTTAGGAGGCTCCCGTTTTAACTTTCAGGTGTGTTTGGATGGTTATTGAAGATTGGACTGTCGCATGAATGCAAAAATCTGCGAAGTGCTCCGTGTATTTGTATGAACTTGTCACGTTGGCAGCACTGAATACAAGTGTTCTGTTATTGTGTGGACTGACAGCGGTTAGCTGGGACAGTGCGTAAGCTATGTTTGCTATCCGCAGGACAATGAGCTTTTTGCTGGCTGAATGATCAATGTTGGATCAGGTTCACTTTCACATTCCACAGCTCCTACTCGCCACCCACCTACACACGGGGCGGTGTCACGCCAACCCCAAAAAAATACATGAAGCCGATCTTCTGCCTCAAGACTCTGCACGGCTATGAACCAGCCAGCTTTTATTGTATTTAGGGGTGTTTGGAAAATTGCTGGCAGTGGCGTAGCTTGCGATTCACTCCCCGTGAAGCGCCGTGTCTGCGGGAGGGGAATCCTCGCGCCAGCGGCGCGGGCCACGTGGAGCGGCCGGGACACTCTCGCCAAATAAATCTCCAAACACGCGGGGATGGACTGCACAAGGTAGTCGACGGCTTTCGTTGTGCTGCCAGATATTATTTGCAGGGGAAACGTCGCCTCCTCGCTTCGCAGCCTTTTTTTTTGCCGCGGGTGTGGGCTGGAGGGGAGGGGAGATGGAGCCACGGCACTGTCACTCTGATTCTGCGAGTGTGGGCTGCGACGCAGTTGAAAGAAGCGAGAGTGGATTTCATTAAAATAACAACAAAACATGAAGTTATGCCGCGAAAGTGTGATATTTCAGACTTTTTTTTTCTGGCTTTAGCCTCTTTTGGACGAAGCTGTGCAGTGGACGGAAAACCGACTAGTCCGTGAAGTGAAGAATGAGGTGAGAGACGCTGTTAATTGGTTGTAAACTTCTAATTAGCAACTGGCTAAATCCTGTAAATATCTAACCTACGGTATCTTTTATGTCTTAGTTTGTTACGAAATATAATTGTCCGTTGGAAAAACAGTCGCGTACACGACAAGTTGCCAACCTGCTTCTGTTTGATTCCATTGTGCTAAAATATAATCCCGGAGGAATTTTGGGGGTGGGGGGGGTTAAAACTTGTATCTTTCCGTAACCTCACTTACTGTTGACATTAGGTGACAAAATGGGTCACGATCGATCAAAAGGTCAGAAAAGGCTCCCGCAAAAGGAAGCGCAACCGCAAGGACGAGGTGACTTTCAGAGAGGTATGTATGCGAAAGTTGTTTGGAAATATCCTGAACTACTGTAAATTATGTTATCGCCCATTCCCAAGTGGTTAGGCATAGAGAGGCTCTAAAGTTGCAAACAAAGGAAAATCACCGTGTAGGATATTTAGAGCACTTATAAAATATATTTCTATATATTCCCGTAATTTTCAGTATTTTAAAATAAATTGTTAATATTTAAATAGCGACTACTGTCATTTCCTTAAATCAGCCTTTTTGCATATTGTTTGAAAAGCTGGAATCTATATAACAGAGTTCTTATAAGCGAAGGAGGGCGTTGTAACTTGTTTTATTGTAGTGAACAAGTAGTGAAAAAAATGCATTTAACAGACAATGTTAGTTCCAGTAATAAGTCATATAAGTATTTGGTGCAATGTAGAGTAGTCAAATAAAGTTGTAGTTTTTAAAGTAGAGCCAGTTATACCTGTTTATGGCTGTTTTTAAATTAAGTATTTTCCATGTTTTATTTTGCCATTTTTCTCTTCCCATCCTTTGTGTATGTTTTTGGAAGGGTTTTCTAGTGTTTGCTTCATTGCCGGCTTTGCTGTCTTACTAACTTGTTTGATCAGACTTTTTTTTGTTTGATCACAGTCATCATAGTTGGGTCTCATGTCATTGACCAACAAAGGAAACATTTCCAAGAATAGTGATTGCTTGGATGAATGTTAAACTTCTGATAATATTCAAGTAGTTTTCAATAAATATTTAAATTAACTCAGTATTGTGGACTTGTAGTCTGACTTCATCCTGAGCATACTGGTCACCAAGAAATAGCTAAGACACTCAAACCTCAGAGGCAATGCATTGAAGGACCATGTCACTGTTTCCTAGAGGACTGATAGAAGAGAGCAGTCTGCAGTAACACATACTCCTCAGCAATGGATCAAAGTTCTGAAGGAAGACTTGCTTGTGCGGATAATGGCCTTGGAGTGTTACATTTGAAAACCTAGTTTTGTCCTTATACAGTTCTATCCCTCATCAGGAAGGCCTCAAAGCCCTCCGCTTCTTTCGTGACAGAACCAACCAGTCGCCCTGCACCACAACCCTTCTCCATCTGGCAGAACTGGTCCTCACTCTGAACAACTTTTCCTTAGGCTCCTCCCGCTTTCCCCAAACCCTGAGGCACTTTCATGGGCCCAAGCTATGCCTGCCTCTTTGGCCATATAGAGCAGTCTATGTTCGAAGCCTTCACTGGTTGTACTTCCAACTCTTCCTCTGCTATATTGATAACTGCATTGGTGCTGCTGCATGCACCCATGCTGAGCTGGTCAATTTTGCCGCTAATATCCACTGTGCCCTCAAATTCAGTTGGTCCATTTCTGACACCTCCCCCCCCTTTCTTGATCCCCCTCCCCCTCCCCCTCCCCCTCCCCCTCCCCCTCCCTCTCCCCCCTCTCTCTCTCTCTCTCTCTCTCTCTCTCTCTCTCTCTTCCCCCCCCCCCACCGTCTCTGGAGACAAACTGTCAACCAGCATCTTTTATAAACCTACTGATTCCCGTAGTTATCTTGACTTTACCTCTTCCTGCCCGACCTCCAGTAAAAATGCTATTTTCTCAGTTTTATTGACTCCGCCGCATCTGTTCTCAGGATGCAGCTTTCCATTCCAGGACATCAGAGATGTCCTCCTCCTTTAAAGCACGTGGTTTCCCTCCCTGCACTACTGATGCTGCCCTCACCTGCATCTCGTCTCACCCCATTTTCCCCCCATCCCTCTTGTCCTTACCTGCCGTCAGTCTCCATATCCAATACATTATCCTCTGCAACTTACACCATCTCCAAAGGGATCCTACCACTAAAAGTACCTTTAGCACCCCCCACTCTCTGCGATTCCCTTGTCTATTCACCCCTTGCCGCTAATCACCCTCCCAGCACTTTGCCCTGTAAGCTGTCTAAGAGCTACACTTGCACCTACACCCCCTCCCTCACTTCCATTTATGGCCCCAAACAGTCCTTCCAGGTGAGGCAATACTTCACCTGCAGATCTGCTGGGGTCATCTTTTGTGTCCAGTGCTTTCAGTGCAGCCTCCTCTACATTGGTGAGATCCGCTGAAAATTGGAGGACCGCTTTGCTGAGCAACTCCGCACTACCCGCGGCAATCCAGTGGCCAATTCCCGTTTCAACGTGTCGATCCATGTCCTCCTCTTGTGCCAAGACGAGGCCGCCCTCAGGGTGGAGGAGCAACACCTTTATACCATCTGGGTCCCCCCCCCCCCCCAACCTGATGGTATGAATATCGATTTCACCTTCTGGTGAACAAAATTCCCTCTGTTCCCTCATTCTTCATCCCCCTTCCCCACCAGCCACTCGTGTTCTCCCCCCCCCACCCCGGTTCTCCCTTCCCGTGTTCCCCCCTCCCCCGGTTCTCCCCTCCCGTGTTCCTCCCCTCCGGTTCTCCCCTCCCGTGGCCCCCCCTCCCCTGGTTCTACCCTTCATTTACCCCCCCTCCCGTGTCCCCCCCAGTTCTCCCCTCCCGTGTCTCCCCCCCCCCCGGGGTTCTCCTCTCCCGTATTCCCATGGTTCTCCCCTCCCGTACCCCCACCTCACTTCCCACCGTACCTCTGCTCCCTTCCCCTTCCTTCCATCCCAACCCATTCCCCCGTATCCTTTCCCCCATACCCCACCCCCTTCCCCCCAAACCCACACCCCTGTATCCCTACCCCACTCCCTGTACCCCTAACCTCTGTACTCCCACCCTCTTACCCCACTTACCCCTATCCCCCCTTCCCTCCATACCCTCACTCCCCTTCCCCCCTTCCCCTGGTTCTGTCTCCTCCCCCCTTTCCCATCATCCTCCACCTGCCTATTATTTCTCCCTGGGCCCCCTCCTCCCTCTCTTTCTCCTATGGCGCACTTTCCTCTTCTATCAGACTGTTTCTTCTCTAGCCCTTGACCTTTCCCCCCTACCTTGCTTCACTTATCACCTTCTAGCTATCCTTGTTACCCTCCTTCCACCTTTTTTTTTAGGCATCTGCCCCATTCCCTCTCAGTCCCGAAGAAGGACATCGACCCAAAACATCAACTATTTACTCTTTTCCATGGATGCTGGCTGACCTGAGTTTCTCCAGCATGGTGTGTGTGTGTGTGTGTGTGTTGCTTTGGATTTCCAGTATGTGCCAACTTTCTTGAGTTTTTAAAGCATAGTAATGGCTGACCGAATATGGGGCTAATCTGGTTTAGGCCATGTTTGGAAATACTGTCAGGCCATTTGTGTGAGCATACTAGCTGGTTTATTCTTGAGTAACTGAAATAAATGATTGCATGAGCCCCACCAAATTTAAAACTTGTGCTGGTGTTCAGTAATTGGGAAATATGTCCAATCTGCGTATGACTGAATATTTGTACATGAATGTCTAACTGTTCCAGTTTGAGAATAGTGTTGGTAGCTTAAATGCCAACTGAGTTGTTATTAATGCAAAACAGATCTAAAATATGGCATGTGAATTGTTATCTTGAGAAGTAATTTTAAACTGTGGATAATTTTATTAACATTTGCATTTAAATACATTTGGTGAATCTTATAACCATTGAACTAGGGGTAGCTACTGTGAAGATGTGGATCACTGGTAGTCATTCTCAATATTATGATAGAGAGTTAATATTATTGACAACAGAATTGATCTCCCTGTACCGTATTTCAGAACACTCCCTTAACTTGAGGTGCCAAAAGTCAACTTTTGAGCTTGTGTGATTTTACTTTGCTCTTTTCCCACAAGAGTAAACTTTAAACTGTGAACAGTGACTTTGCCAGACACATAGTAGTTTTAATATTGTTGGTATATACTTAGTTGGAATTGAATTGCTGGAAACAGATCTTGATGTTCATACTTCAATTCAGTTTTGTGATTGGTTTACTTTATTGTCACCAAACAATTGATACTAGAGCGTACAATAATCACAGCAATAGTTGATTCTGCGCTTCGTGCTCCCTGGAGCACAAATCAATAGTAAATATTAAAAATTTAAATTATAAATCATAAATAGAAAATAGAAAAGGGAAAGTAAGATAGTGCAAAAAATCTGAGGATATTTGGAGGGTACAGCCCAGATCCGTTTTGTGTCTGTAGTACTAAATTGAACAAATGTAAACAAGAGACGCTTGGCATTTGGTGCTCCCCGTGAGAACTGCTAATTGCAAGAAGGACATATTGGGAAATCACAGCTCTAGAGTACGAGATAACCTGTTCATTAATCTTAATGAGGGGAACATCACAGGCTGAGGACCAGCAATGTACTTATTTATGTCCTCTGTTGCCAGGAAATTCGCACTAAAATTCCACACCTCTTGAAGTTTGTTCCAAATTGTACTCTGTTTGCTATATCACTCATTTATCTCCCTTTTATATAATTCCCCAGTGCTTAATTTCCCACCTACCTTTATATTGTCAACAAATGCGGAGGTGTGACACTTGGTGTCTTTGCATTAGCTAATGTCAGAAATGATAAATATCTGAAGTTCAAACACTGCTCCTTCACATAGTTGGTAGAATAAGCTAATCTTTGAAAATGCAATACAGATCATATTTTAGATGTTTAACCTCTTTAAATGAAGTCTATACATTTTGGGAATGTTGGTGTTCTGTCTGTTATACAGGATTATATTGTAGAAGTGAGCAGATTTGAAGGAGGTTGAGTTTGAAACATAGTATATAAATATTGGTGTTAATTTATCTCCAAGTTTTTAAATAGACCTTTTTGTTTAATATAGATTAGTTCAATTTATGCTTGGCAATTGTTTTGTACACAAGAAAAAAAATATATTGTTCAGGTCATTTTAAAAGTTGTGTATCAGCTTGTTAATATATACCTTATGACTAATGTTTGCAGAGAAATGAATAGAATTAAGTCTGCTCATCGGAAGAAAATAGTCTATATTCAGATTTATTACACATACATACTAGGGATTCCCGTTCTATTTATTTGAAGTACATAATGATTAATATGTGCTATCTGTAGAAGTATTTGAATTATGTTTCAGGGCAAAAACAGCTTATCATTCGGGGAAAAAAAACCTACAAGTTTAAACAAGTTGCGTCAAGATTTACAGCTTACTTTGAAAGTACACATCATAGCAATTTTAAGACTGTCTTAACAAGTCAAGGCTTCATTATTTAGAATGAATTATTGATGTGTGATGAGCTTGTTGGAGCCAGCAGGAGGCTATGTGGAAATAATCCACAATGGCCTGATTTAAGTTAACGACTGTTTTATAATTCAACATTTATAGGTTGAGACTTGTGCTTTTATATATGACAAGAAAGAAGGATATTACCAGAAGATTCCATTCAGGCTTAAAGATGAAATGAAACAATGGAGATTAAATTCAATTTCTGAATCTTACTTACTGATAACATTGTCCCCGAATGTCACAAGCAGATGGGCCTTAGAAGTATTATTAAACAAACATTTTGAGATACTAGCCCATAAATTAGAAGTGTTTAATATAACATAGCATTTTTGGGAGCCATTGTTTTTAAGGTGAATGCATTTCTATTGATATTTTAAGATATCAAGTTGCATTTATTTATTTTAGAGTTTTGAATAATTCCAGTATGAAAATAGTGAAGCTTTGATCTGTTAGCAGTTTAATTCAGAGTAAAAACATTTTATAACTTCCTTTTGTGGTATATTCATTCCACCCTCTGGGATAATGTGAACTACTTTCCTGTGGTTTTACTTCCTGATTTTATTTTCCTCAAAGTAATTTTTCCTAAATTAAACTGTTATCACAAATGAGATTATTAGTGAGAACCTGCAAGTACACTAGATTCCTCTCATGAAGAAGCTTGCAAGTTTATCCTGGTGGAACATCTGAACCATTCACCCAGTGATATTCTGAAACTGTAGATTCTCATTAACATGCAGAATTGCTTTTAGTTGTTGCTCATTCTCGGATGATGGATTAATAGTTAGCAAATGCAAACAACCTTCATAAACACTATAACATCTTTTCACTCGCATGGTTTTCTACAAACTAAATAACACATAAGAAAGTAAGAGCTGTGTTTTTCATCCGTTTGGGTTTTACCAGATGGAATCTGATTAATATGAGAATTGGATTTTAAATTGATGCGAGTTCATAAATTGCAAAAGCACACACCAATCTTATCAAAATTCCAAATGAAGCTATATAAATACATCTATCTAAGTTTTATCCCTGTAAGATCAATTGCTTGGCATTAAAGTTAAAGGAAATTATTTTTATGATATTGGGCCAAGTTTTCCTGACAAATAGCCAGGGACTGCTAGCTGTGAGCTTTTCACAACTTGGCACACTTTGGATTTCTGTGTGGCACGAGATTTAAAAGCAAATGGAGGTCATGTGCCACTGTGTCTGTTCTGTTGCTGGATTCACAATCGAGTACAGTGGCAGATCAATGATGTGCTGAGGAAAGGACTTGGATACATTTTGCATCCTGCTGTTGGTCTAATGCCAGCTGTGCATGATATTGAAGTGATGACCCTGTGGATTTAAACGGGACTGAGAACTGTGCAGAGAAAGTAGGTGCAGGTTGATACTTTTTTTTTGTTTTTAAAGGTTAGTCTCAGGATATGACAATCAAGGCCTTGCTGGAGGCCTGTCAGATGTGGAGATACCCCTCATTCAATTAACTTCATCCATAGGAAATAAGTGTGTGTCAGTGGGGACTGCAGGCAGTGAATCTGAGTAATGGGCTAAATCCAGTTGTCTTTTTTTTCCATTATTTGTGTAGATTTCATCTCTGTAGCCACACCAACCCTTTAATCTAATTTTCTTATAGTACTATGCGATATCAGGTGGTGGGGTGGAGATGTGTCTCTACCAAAGGAGCAAAGGAATTGTAAGGTGCTCCTTCCCTCCACTAGCCTGAAGCTCAACCTTGGGCAAGATGTAGTGCCCCCTTGGTGCACCGGCTTAGTGCCCCCTCCCCCCCGAATCAGAGTCACATGAACCCATGAGAGCAGATGATGGATGGTTGTATGAGCAGCTGGTGCATATCACAAGTCCTGGTTATGCAACCACTGACACCAGGTAGGCAATCTCTGAAGAGTATTGATAATGGCTGGGGTCACCTGTCTTGTAAAGACACTGCCCAGAAAAAGGCAATGGCTAATGACCGTTGTGGAAAAGTTTGCCAAGAACAAACATGGTCATGGATAGAGAAAAGAATAAGAAAAACAGCGTGGTGGTGGTGGTGGTGGGGGGGGCGGTTTCTTCCCCATAGGCAACAAGCCCATTATTGCCCACGTCATACAACATAGCACTTAGTGATCGTGAGGACTATGTGACAAAGAATGCATTAGTACTGCACAGTTGGATATTAGAGAAATCTGGTTTTAGTCTGCTCTGTTATTTATAATTCATAATGCATCATTCTGAATGTTCTATTTTTATGGAACTATCTATGTGACTATTGTTGCTGCTTTTCTAAACTCTGTACAGGCCCTCTCCATGAGCATCCTCCTCAGTTTGAGTAGAACATTTGCCATGGCAACAGAAATATGGTCTCACCTTGATCAGTATGATTCAGATCATATTATGTAGTAGTTTCACTAGTTGCACAATTCACTATTCCTCCTTTTTGTAGCTTCCAACTGTTCTTAAATGTTATTTACTGTTCAACATTAAGATCCTGATCTACCTCGGCTTCTAGCCAAGTCTCTGTAATGATCATCATATTTGTATATTTGTATATTTCTATATTTTTGTTTCATCTTTTTTATCAACAATTATTGACCAGTGGCATAAGTCACAGGGTTCCAGTGAGAATAATGTAGTCACGTTAGTGCTTATGCTCTTAACTAAACAAATATATAAATTAGAAGTTCAGGAGTTGCATAGGAAGATGGGGTTTTGAGAGGAAATTCTAGAGGTTGGGAACATGTATTTCAGTT
The DNA here is from genome assembly GCF_030028105.1 of Mobula birostris. Taxonomy (NCBI): domain Eukaryota; kingdom Metazoa; phylum Chordata; class Chondrichthyes; order Myliobatiformes; family Myliobatidae; genus Mobula; species Mobula birostris. The sequence goes on from NC_092386.1 coordinate 45,159,688, forward strand.
CATAAACAGCTCCCTGTATAAAACAATTTCTCCACATCTCCATTTGTTTTGTTAATTACCAGAAATCTGTTTTGTCTCATTACTAATCTTATGTCAGTAAAAAGATCTTCCCCTTACTTGTACTATCAAAACCTGTAATTTTGAGCCCTTTGCTCATATTCAATCTAATATCCAACTATTTTTGCACCAAGCAGATACAACAGATAAATAACAAAACAAACCACAGATGCCCTTAATAATGAACCCCTTTTATGTAGATATTCTGCATAATCATGCAGTTAAGGACAAAGTAGTGTGTATCCATTGTCAGTCAATTAAATAAAATAAAATACTGAAAACTCAAAATTGCCAAATTCAAAACTAGTCAAAAGGCTTTTGACTCACTGGTACAGCTTATACATATTCAGGACCGACGTAACATTCATCTCCTCTTTCACTCATTATCAGTGAATTAAAATATTAACAGAATTGAAACATAGATAAGCACTTGTTATGTCCAATAAAAATCTAGTTAGTGGTAGAGCCAAACCTAACCTATTGCATTTCTTTAGCACCTACTTATGTATATTCTTTTTCTATTTCAGAAGTAAATGTGCTCTTAATCATCAACACTTATCCCTTCCTATTCCTTGTATTTGTTGTCAATATGAACATCATCCCATAAATAAGTTGGACCTTTCCACAGAAGTTAATTATTGGTGTCCTTAAAGCAATAGTGAGAAATGACCTAAATTTAGGAAACCAAGATACAGAAACTGTTTGGAAAGAAATGATAAATAATAAAGGGGGGAGAAAAAGCACTTGTTGGAGCAGTGTATTGGTATCCTCAGAGCAATCAGGTGGTAGGACAGAATTTAAAGGAAGAACTAAAGGAGATTGTTAGAAAGCTATGGCAATAATCTCAGGGTATTTTAACTTTATAAACTTGAAAATTTTGATAAGCAAATGTATCCTAACAGAGGTTTTCATAAGTGTTTCAACAAGATAACTTTGTTTCGAGCATGTTTTGGAGCAACCAGAGAATAAGCTATGCGAGATATGGTATTGTCCAACAGGATTAATTAGTGTGAAGGCATCCCAAGAAAGCAGTGAATGAATTTTATATTCAATTTGAGCTCGTGAACTGAGAGTGGATGAAAGCAGAGCTAGCTAATGTGAAGTAGCAGATGAGGTGATGGGATTGCTCAGTCTTAAAGCAGTTACAGACATCTACAGGAACTTTTCAGAATGCCCAGAATAGATTCTTTCCAACAAGAGAGAGAGAAAGTAGTATAATTTAGGGTTAGCTGAAATGTTGAAGATAGTTATAAAGAGAAGAAGCATATAGTTATGCAGAGAGGGTGGTTGATCTGGAAATTTGACAGAATATATAAAAAAGAATAACAAAATGATAAAAAAATTAGGATGGAGGAAAAAGAATGAGATAAAGCAAGTCACTAAAATAAAGCAGTGGGAGTTAAAGAAATGATAGATGGTCGTCCAGTAAGTAAGCTTGCAGAATTTGTAATGACGAACAAGAAAAGAGATGAATGAATGGTAGAATTATAGAGCAATACAGCATGGATACAGGCACTATGCTGACCACGGTGCTCACCCAGCTACTCCCACTTCCCTGCGTTTGGCCCATATCCTTTCAAATCCTACCCATCCATTTACCTGTCTAAACACATCTTAAATGATACATTTGTATCTACCTCAAGCACTTCAAACAGTATTAACGAAATATGGTAGACAGTGTTGAAGAAGGCGAGGTAGAGCTGGGGAACTCCACATATCAGGTCCAGGTATCTGCAGGAATGACTGCCACAGAAGAAGTAATAATAAATGATCAAGAAAGTAGGAGACTGCAGAACCTTGAGGGGTTGTGGAAGTGGAGGAAGGTACAGAGATCAGAAGTAGTTAACCCATGATGAGATTTTGACCCATAAACTCGAGATTCTGCAGATGCAGGAAATAATATGTATCTACCTTCAATGTACTACAAGCAATTGTGTCATGACTTGAATGAAGGCAATAAAGGGATGGTTGCAAAATCTGATGCACAAAATGCAAGCAAGTAAAGTTGTGAAGAAGACAGAGGTTACTGAGGGATGTAAAGGGGTGATGAATGGGCAAAAATCTGGCAAATGGTGATTAAAGTGTAAAATTGTCTATTTTAATAGGAAAAATAAATGATTCATATTATGGCGAGAGATTGTAGAATTTTGAGGTGCAGAAGGCTTTGTTTATTAAGGATAAAAAGTTAGGGGTGAAATGTTAACCTTATTTGTAACTCAAATCATTTTTGGATTTTTAACCAAAACAGATATGCTCATTACTGAAATACAAGGGTAAAAGATTATCAATGGCCTAATATAATAGAAAAATAAATATTATCATTTTCATGTTTATCAAATATAAGCTCCCTTGAACCTCTTATTAGGTAAAGTTTACCAAACTCTGAAATACATTTTTTTTTTACCAGTTCCATTGATAACTTAGAATTGCCTTTTCCATTAGAAATGTAATACGAAAGAACAGTTGACAGCTTGTCACGAGGCATAATAATTAATATAGTCTATGTTTTCTTTTAATTTAAATTCTGTTCAGTAATAAGCACGAAGGATGACTGACTTGAACACTGTCATAGATTTACATGTCGATACAGGATCTCACTAAGATAACTTAGATGCTAATCCAGTTCCCTTCCTGATTTCTGTGATCATACATAAAATCAGCCAGGATATGTTAAATAAATATAAACCCATGATATACATATAAATAAGTTAAATGTAAAAGAATGAAATAAAAAGATCATAGCAACTCCTGAAAAGAGAAATTAGGAAATACTCTCTAGAGTGAATGTGGTTTCATGTAGAAGCAATTTGAAAGTGTGTTTAGAAGGGTGTGGGGGCGGGTTTGGGTGTGGTGGGTGCGGAAAGGGAAGAGTCCTATAGAAAAGTCCAGCTGTGAGTGAAACATGGGCGTATTTAAAAATGCTCATGACTTGATGTTTCCAACTGGTATAAAATAGTAACTATTTTTAATTACCATGCCTTGAAGTCTTGTTAAGGAAAATTTATGTACTTGTCATTGTTGAAATAAAGGAGGTGGAATTTTAGGTCACTTTGAAGCTTTTAAATAAACCTTGAGGGTTAATTATTATTTTACAACATTGGGAGGGGGTTGAGTAGGGATTTGTAAGCTTTTGGTCGTCATTGTGGAGGAAGTAGTGAACATCTAGGAAACAATAATAAGTTAGAAATGTGAACTCCATAGTCAGAAAAAAGGAAACAAATCAGCGACCTGCAGCTGATAACCTACTGGATTTCCCTTTTCTGAGCAAATGAAACACTTCATTTCTCCTTGGTGATGTAGATCAGAAAGTCAGTATAAATATGGCAGTTTATAGACTGTACAAAAATGATAGGCAGTGCAAGCAGAAGAACAGCAACAAATTAGTCCAAGGTTGGTGGTGTTAACTGTGATAGATAGCTCCTGAAATTAGGTTATGTATAAAAACTGGAATGCTTGTACTTAACAATGGCAAAGAAAGGTAAGAAAAGTTAATGGAATAGGTTCTGAGCCTGTGGCTGGGGAGTAGTTTGATAGATTGGTTGGATGTCTGAATATCACTGTAATTAACATTATGAATTATTTTAACTTTTCAAATTTTTAAAAGCTACTTCATATAAGGCATTTTGCAGCTCATTTTTTACTCTTGAACAATTCCAGTAGAGAAACCTTAAAGTAATATATAACCTTAAAGCAGTAAAATTATTACAGTTGCATTATTACAATAATTACAGTAGAAAAATTGTAAAAAAATGTAAAATTATAGTGTAAACAATAGAAAAATTGTAAAATGTCCTCTCTGTGCTTGATTTTCATAGAATCACAGGATAATATAGCACAGGAGGGGGTCATTTGGCTTGTCAAGTCTATGCCAGCTCTATTTAAGACCAATCCAAATATTCTCGTTCTTCCAGTCTCTCCCCGGTGACTATAAATGCTTTCCACTCAATACTTATCCAGTTCTCTCTTGGATGCCCTGATTGAGTCTGCTATTTTTGACAGTGCATTCTAGCCCCATAACCAGTCACTGAATAAAAGTTTTATTGTTTTGTCATTCACCTTTATTCTCTGTCCCCTGGTTCCTAAACATAGTGCCAGAAGTGAGTAGTTCTTTTTACCTTCTGTCTAGTCCGCTCTTTAATACCTCCAATTTGTTCCCTCATAACCTCCTTGATTCTAAAGAAGATAACCCCAGCTTTTTCAATCCACATATTGGTGAAATTTTCTTCTTGATTTTTTTTTGGTATGCACCCTTTCTGAAGACTTCAGAGCTTTCCTAAACTGGAGCACCCCCATATAGAACTAGTATCCTATTATGGCCAAACCAGTGTTTAATGAAGGTTGTCATGACTCGTTTGCTACTTTACTCTTGCCTCTATTTCTAAAGCTCAGGATGCAATATTGGATCTCCTGTTAGGAAATGAGTTAGGACAAGTGGCAGAAGTCTGTGTAGGGGAGCACTTTGGTTCCAGTGATCATAACACCATTAGTTTCAACTTGATCATGGACAAGGATAGATCTGGTCCTAGGGTTGAGGTTCTTAACTGGAAGAAGGCCAAATTTGAAGAAATGAGAAAGGATCTAAAAAGCGTGCATTGGGATAGGTTGTTCTCTGGTAAAGATGTGATCGGAAGGTGGGAAGCCTTCAAAGGAGAAATTTTGAGAGTACAGAATTTGTATGTTCCTGTCAGGATTAAGGGCAAAGTGAATACGAATAAGGAACCTTGGTTCTCAAGGGATATTGCAACTCTGATAAAGAAGAAGAGGGAGTTGTATGACATGTATAGGAAGCAGGGAGTAAATAAGGTGCTTGAAGAGTATAAGAAGTGCAAGAAAATACTTAAGAAAGAAATCAGGAGGGCTAAAAGAAGACATGAGGTTGCCTTGGCAGTCAAAGTGAAGGATAATCCAAAGAGCTTTTACAGGTATATTAAGAGCAAAAGGATTGTATGGAATAAAATTGGTCCTCTTGAAGATCAGAGTGGTCGGCTATGTGCGGAACCAAAGGAAATGGGGGAGATCTTAAATAGGTTTTTTGCGTCTGTATTTACTAAGGAAATTGGCATGAAGTCTATGGAATTAAGGGAAACAAGTAGTGAGATCATGGAAACTGTACAGATCGAAAAGGAGGAGGTCCTTGCTGTCTTGAGGAAAATTAAAGTGGATAAATCCTCGGGACCTGACAGGGTGTTCCCTCGGACCTTGAAGGAGACTAGTGTTGAAATTGCAGGGCCCTGGCAGAAATATTTAAAATGTCGCTGTCTACAGGTGAGGTGCCGGAGGATTGGAGAGTGGCTCATGTTGTTCCGTTGTTTAAAAAAGGATCGAAAAGTAATCCGGGAAATTATAGGCCAGTAAGTTTAACGTCAGTAGTAGATAAGTTATTGGAGGGAGTACTAAGAGACAGAATCTACAAGCATTTGGATAGACAGGGACTTATTAGGGAGAGTCAACATGGCTTTGTGCGTGGTAGGTCATGTTTGACCAATCTATTGGAGTTTTTCGAGGAGGTTACCAGGAAAGTGGATGAAGGGAAGGCAGTGGATATTGTCTACATGGACTTCAGTAAGGCCTTTGACAAGGTCCCGCATGGGAGGTTAGTTAGGAAAATTCAGTTGCTAGGTATACATGGAGAGGTGGTAAATTGGATTAGACATTGGCTTGATGGAAGAAGCCAAAGAGTGGTAGTAGAGAATTGCTTCTCCGAGTGAAGGCCTGTGACTAGTGGTGTGCCGCAGGGATCAGTGCTGGGTCCATTGTTACTTGTCATCTATATCAATGATCTGGATGATAATGTGGTAAATTGGATCAGCAAATTTGCTGATGATACAAAGATTGGAGGTGTAGTAGACAGTGAGGAAGGTTTTCAGAGCCTGCAGAGAAACTTGGACCAGCTGGAAAAATGGGCTGAAAAATGGCAGATGGAGTTTAATACAGACAAGTGTGAGGTATTGTATGTTGGAAGGACAAACCAAGGTAGAACATACAGGGTTAATGGTAAGGCACTGAGGAGTGCAGTGGAACAGAGAGATCTGGGAATACAGATACAAAATTCCCTAAAAGTCACAGGAGAATAGGGTCGTAAAGAGAGCTTTTGGTACATTGGCCTGTACTAATCAAAGTATTGAGTATAAGAGCTGGAATGTTATGATGAGGTTGTATAAGGTATTGGTGAGGCCGAATCTGGAGTATTGTGTTCAGTTTTGGTCACCAGATTACAGGAAGGATATAAATAAGGTTGAAAGAGTGCAGAGAAGGTTTACAAGGATGTTGCTGGGACTTGAGAAACTCAGTTACAGAGAAAGGTTGAATAGGTTAGGACTTTATTCCCTGGAGCCTAGAAGAATGAGGGGAGATTTGATAGAGGTATATAAAATTATGATGGGTATTGATAGAGCGAGTGCAAGCAGGCTTTTTCCCACTGAGGCAAGGGGAGAAAAAAACCAGAGGACATGGGTTAAGGGTGAGGGGGGAGAAGTTTAAAGGGAACATTAGAGGGGGCTTCTTCACACAGAGAGTGGTGGGAGTATGGAATGAGCTGCCAGACGAGGTGGTAAATGCGGGTTCTTTTTTAACATTTAAGAATAAATTAGACAGATACATGGATGGGAGGTGTATGGAGGGATATGGTCCGTGTGCAGGTTAGTGGGACTAGGCAGAAAATGGTTCGGCACAGCCAAGAAGGGCCAAAAGGCCTGTTTCTGTGCTGTAGTTTCTATGGTTTCTATGGTTTACGAATGTATGTGTGTGTTTTCAAGTGCCTTTTCAACCTGTTTGATTACTTAACAATGGATATAACAATGCCCGTTCTCTCTGCTCTTATGCACCTTTCAAAATTGCCCTTCAGCTTTTACCCACCAAAATGTAAAACTTCACATTTCTCACCATTAAGTAACGTGCTATATATCTGTTCATTTTACCAGCTTGTCTGTTTTCTTTTCTTTCTATTACTAGCCCCATAAATATATTGTGAAGAGCTTATTACAATGGCAGTTGCTTCTTTCACTTTGTAAGAAATTTATCATTTAGATTCTCAAAATAGATTTCTCAAATTATTAAGATCTAAAAACATAATAGTTCAGCAATCACCAGTGGAATTCTTGTTTGGTCTCCATGTATTTTAATAAATTGCTTTGTTTTTTATTACCCAGCTCAGATCTGTAACATCTTGATTTAATTTGTCTTTTTAAAAGCTCTGCATGGCTACAAATGACAGTAACTATGTTATGAAAGGAAGCTTTAAACGGAGAATGCTTTTTCAAGCATTTGATCAATGGATTGAAAGAATTAATGTTGCAAAATTGCAAATTGGAATTGGATCAAAGCAGCAAGTTGACGTTTTTGTGCCAAATTACAAGCAGGTTATTTTACTTTCCACAGTGCAGTCACTCGTAACTCTTGGGGAAAATGAATTTTTAAGCTTTCCCACGTATTTAAAAACCACGTTTTTTCCTACACAGGACACTGCAAGGCTTTCAGTATTACTTTTATATGGGAATGAGTGCTTAGAAGATTGTTGAGAAAGTGTCTAAAGTTTGTTCTGCTAAACAGCACAAGGGGATAATTCATGAATCAGTTCAGTTGACAAAATCAAGGCAAGTCAAATTTGAGTAATTAGTTAATGCAAATATTTTGAGATGTGTTACTGCTTAGGAGTTAGTCTGCATCAATGTAAAATCAGGAATTAAAACAAAAATTGCTTAAAATTGCAGCAGATTTGGCAACATTTATGGAGAAACAATTACATTTCAGGCTGATGACTTTTTATTGATGGTCATGGGTGATGTTTTACTTTTTTAAAAAATATTATTGCTGTTTGGCAGAATTTGAGCTACAGTGTGTAGGGCTGGAATCTCTCTTGATACTAGTAGTGAAATATCTAGGCTCTAAGTCAGAACTGTTTTAGTGAATGTGTGGATGCAATGCTATCAAGATTTGTGGATTGTATTTTTGTTCCAAAATCCCCCTTTCTTTCAAACCTAGTTCGGACAGTACAGGTGAAGGCATGATCAGGTCCTGAAGACCATCGCTGAAGCCGTCAGCGCAGGAGTTGAGTGGGCGAAGCGGTCCCAACCCTCCAAGCAGACCATTGCCTTTTTCAGAGCTGGGGAGCAGCCAATACCTGCCAAAAGAACATCTGCAGGTATTCTGACCTCTGCAAGGGACTGGCAGCTGTTGGTGGACCTCGAAGGGCAGCTGAAGTTCCCCAACCATATCGCAGCCACCACCCTGCGACCAGACATTGTCCTAGTGTCTGAGTCTACTAAGCAACTGGTGCTGCTGGAGCTGACAGTCCCATGGGAAGATAGCTTGGAAGAGGCCTTTGAAAGGAAGCTCTCCAAGTACGCAGGACTGGTCAGCAACTGTCAGCAGGCTGGATGGAGATCAAGGTGTCTCCCAGTGGAGGTTGGTTGTAGGGGATTCGCAGCCTGTTCCTTAGCTAGAGCCTTCAGCATTTTGGGCATCGAGGGAGAGAGGAAGAGGAGAGCCATCCGCAGTACCACCGATGCGGCAGAGAGGGCCTCAACATGGCTGTGGCTCAAAAGAGGGGAGCCATGGAGTCATAAGTAGCTAGCCATCTGGACACAAGCTGGGGTCTGATCAGCCCCGGCTGGGTCACCTGGAGGAGGTTGTATGATGTTGAAAGACCCGAAACACACGATGATTCCAGGAACATCACTGAAGATGTGTCCAGAAGCATCAGTAGATGTATGTACACAGCTACTTTCCATACTGCTATTAGTGTTTTGTAAAATGTAAGTACATATTTTCTGCAGGCTGAGCATTGGACATAAGACTGAAGTTTGTTCCTTTAAAATAAATTTGTCAATTAACACAATGAATTTTGATGCAATTATGTGAAATCATGAAGCGTGGAGACCTTTCAGATAAAGGAAAATTAGTGTTCTTTACTAAATTTTCTGAAATTTGAGAAGATAATAGTCTTCCCAATCCTAATGTCATTAGCAATTTGCCATTAGTTATTTGCTGAATTTAAATTCATTGTTGAGGTTGAGTAGTGCCATAAGTTGTAAACATCGGGGGAGTCTACAATGATCCACACAGCACAGGAAATATAAATACCATATCCTTTTCCAAAATTATAAACTTTTATCTTGGGAGGAAATATTTTACATCCTAGACTGATTCGGTATTTTAGATATTGATTTTCCATTGTGTCACCCAGCTGAAGGATACTTTGAACTCCATCATTCTTCAGACTTTATTATTGAACGCATATCTGTAGTAGCTTGGACAAGAGCTTCAATAATTGGCTTGCTACTTTCTTGGCTGAGGAAAAATTGTGACTGGAAACAATCCAGTTAGTATTATTTTCTGTGAATCCGCTACTTGATATCGTCAGACCAGCTTTCCAGTGTGAGGGGCAATAGTATGGAGGATGGTAATTATCTTTCATATTGTGCTGTATACGTTTGTGCTTCTCAGCGTGTTTTGACTTGGCCAGTAATTTTAAGCACCTGGTTTCCAAGCTAAACAAGAAATAAAATGCGTGGAATTGTGTTAGTAACTGTTCTCTCAGCAAGATCTAAGGGGTCTTGAGTTCCTTATGAGGCTTGCTCAGAGAACGAGTGTTAGCAGTGCGTCTCTATAGCCTTGATTTTTGATCAGATATGGGGCAAACCACCATGGAAAAGATTGTGAACAATGCAGCCAGGTGGGCTGAGTCAAACAAAATTCACGTGTCAAAAATAAGGATAAATAAAATGAGAAGGAAAATTGTATTAACACCAAGCGTACATCGCATTTGGCCTATGCATATCTTGCTATGATTAACAAACAGGAAAAAAATCTGCAGCAGCTGGAAATCCAAGCAACACACACAAAATGCTGGAGGAACTCAGCAGGCCAGGCAGCATCTATGGAAAAGAGTTTCAGGCGGAGACCCTTTTTACTCCAGTCCTGATGAAGGGTCTTGGCCCGAAACATCAACTGTACTCTTTTCCAGGACGAGGGAGATGTCCTCCTTTTTTAAAGAAAGGGGCTTCCCTTCCTCCACTATCAACTCTGCTCTCAAACGCATCTCCCCCATTTCACGTATATCTGCTCTCAGTCCATCCTCCCGCCACCCCACTAGGAATAGGGTTCCCCTGGTCCTCACTTATCATCCCACCAGCCTCTGGGTCCAACATATTATTCTCCATAACTTCCGCCACCTCCAACGGGATCCCACCACTAAGCACATTTTTCCCTCTCACCCCCTCTGCTTTCCGCAGGGATCGCTCCCTACGCGACGCCCTTGTCCATTTGTCCCCCCCTATCCCTCCCCACCTGATCTCTCTCCTGGCACTTATCCTTGTAAGCGGAACAAGTGCTACACATGCCCTTACACTTCCTCCCTTAGCACCATTCAGGGCCCCAGACAGTCCTTCCAGGTGAGGCGACACTTCACCTGTGAGTCGGCTGGGATGATATACTGCGTCCGGTGCTCCCGATGTGGCCTTCTATATATTGGCGAGACCTGACACAGACTGGGAGACCGCTTTGCTGAACACCTACGCTCTGTTCGCCAGAGAAAGCAGGATCTCCCGGTGGCCGCACATTTTAATTCCACATCCCATTCCCATTCTGACATGTCTATCCATGGCCTCCTCTACTGTAAAGATGAAGCCACACTCAGGTTGGAGGAACAACACCTTATATTCCGTCTGGGTAGCCTCCAACCTGATGGCATGAACATCGACTTCTCTAACTTCTGCTAATGCCCCACCTCCCCCTCGTACCCCATCCATTATTTATTTTTATACACATATTCTTTCTCTCACTCTCCTTTTTCTCCCTCTGTCCCTCTGACTATACCCCTTGCCCATCCTCTGGGTTCCCCCTCCCCCTCCCTCTCCCCCTCCCACTTTCAAATCTCTTACTAACCCTTCCTTCAGTTAGTCCTGACGAAGGGTCTCGGCCTGAAACGTCGACTGTACCTCTTCCTAGATATGCTGCCTGGCCTGCTGCGTTCACCAGCAACTTTGCTGTGAAATTTTACCTTGTTTCTTCCCCTTTTTGGTCTAATCTTCTTGTTTTCTATTTGTCACACTTGATTTAATATTGATTTTGTCCACATTTAATTAGTGCTATTATCTCGGTCATTACACTGTTTACTTCACGTCTAATCTATAGATCTTTTAGGTATCAGTATCTTGCTTGCATCTGCTGCAAGATTTTCAGTTTGTACTTGCACCAATTTGTAAAGGATCATCCAGATTAAAAGGACTAGAGCAAATCAAAAGCAGACACTATTAAATGCACTTGTGGAGAATTTTGACACTTTGTTCTCTTTTCTTCTAAAGTACCCTTCGCTTGTTGATGATATGTACACAGTGGATCCCATTTCAATCGCACACATCGGACCAGTACATTTTGGCTCAAATAAATGGCTACCTCAATTAGCCGATTTCATGGAAGTAGTTAAAAAGGTATATAGAAAAGATAAACAGAGCAACAAATTATGTATTTAAATAAAATGTGGAACAAATTAGAACAGTACCAATAGCACTACAATATTATAAAACTGTATCAGTTCCTTATAAATATATTAAAAATACACATTCTCTCTGTCTCTTTCCTCTCCCCCGCCCCCCCAATTAACTCTGGTTAATTGGGCCATCGGTTAATCAGGCAGCCACTTATTTGGGAGGCAAGTAACATTGCAATATATATATTCTTTTAAAACTTTCTCATTATTCATTGTGTTTAGCCATTGCTTAAATTCAGGTTTATCATCACTGACTAATATGTTGTGAAGTTTGTTGTTTTGTAGCAGCAGTGCAGTGCAGAACCATGAAAATCTATAATTGACAAAACTGCTGCAAGAGGAATCAGATAGTTTTCATGGACCATTCAGAAATATGATGACGGAAGCTGTTCCTAAACACTAAGTGTGAGTCTTCAGGCTGATGGCATGACTGGGATGGTGAGAATCGTTAATGATGGATGCTGCTTTCTTGAGGCATTGCCTCTTGAAGTTGTCTCCAGATGTTGTGGAGGAGTGTGTCTGTGATGGAGCTGGTTGAGTCTATAACCCTCTGTAGCCTCCTGTGTGTTGGAGGCTCCATACCAGGCTTTGATGCAGCCCGTCAGAATACAAACTTTGTAAGTGTCTTTGGTCACATAATAAATCTATTATATCAATGCTAATATATAAACAGTGGGTCTTTTTAAAATAACTTTGCTGCTCTGGTTAGAGCAGCACAGAATTTATTTTGATTTCTCTTTGGATGAGCTCAAGGAAGTATTTGAGCATGTGGCATAATTGCTGAAATTACTCATGTTAATTAGATCAGGTCTTGTGCACTGGTTAAGTTCCTTGACTTGTATGTAATCTCTTTCCTTCACTCAACTTTTGGTAACCACACGTTTAATAAAATTTCCTGCCAAATGTCTGGCATCTTTTATAATATATAGTTTTGGTTGCAAGAGTTTGGTCACCTGCTAAACTGCTTTGATTGGCTCAATGCCAATTTTCATTTGATTACATTCCTGTGAAATATTTTGTGATGTTTTGGTATTTTAAATGTTACTTAACGAACAAGTTCTTGTTAATGTATTTGTAGTTGCATGTTTTATAACAGTTTCAAATGTTTTGTAACAGTGGTTCCCAATGCTTAGGTTTAAAAGTGTACCATCAGTATTTTCTGTTGACTTTGTAAATTTGTGAAAGCTAGTTGAAGTAACATGTTCTTTTATAATTATGACATTGAACGCTGGAATTTGTATCTTTCGTCATTATATTGAGCTTATCTGCCTCTTTGTTGTGTCCAGTTTAGTATTTCCTTTCATCTTCAGCCTTGTGCATAAATGACTATCCTCTTCAAACAGATTAAGGAGCTTGTAGCACAATGCCCCAGTTGTAATTCTGTGGTTCCGTTTTAAGTTTAAGGTTGTTCATGAGTGGGAGAGCCACAAAGTTATCATTACTGGCTGGGTCAGAAACAAGGACAAAGCTACAAAATAAGAAGATTGTCATTTAAAATTGAGCTCAGTCAAGTTTTTTTCAACATTGGTTTTGTTCATAACCCAAGGTAACCAGGAGAATTCTGTTGCTGCAGAGTTCTTGGGGAGACAAGACACTGCTGGAACCTGGAGCAACACGAGATTTTGGAGAAAATCGGCAGGTCAGGTGGATCTATGGAGAGAAACGGACAGTCAACATTTCAGGATGAAGAATCTTACCCTGAAACATTGACTATCCTCTTCCCTCTACAGAGACTGCCTGACCTGCTGAGTTCCTTTAGTACCTTATGTATTGCATACAAATTTCAGAGTTGTATATGGATATATACTTTGATAATAAATGAACCTTTGGTGCACGGTTCTTTTTTGAGAATAAGTTGTTGCGGGGTAATTTGGTTCATTGTTTTTGTACTCCCAGCAACTGGTACCATATCAAAATTCTGTGTGGTTAATGAGTACATGCACTTAGTGGAACAGGTTATATTATTATGAATATTAATTTCAGTAGGAGAAAATCTTACAAATTAGAATGTCTTGTTGAAGGAGAACTTTCGGTTAATTAGGATATTTTCTCAATAATTTTATGCTTTAGAAAGTGTTAAGCTTATTCATTCATGTAGTTTTCTCTACATTAAACTACGGATACCAATATAAAAACAATAATCACTTCTTTCAACACCTTGTAACAAGAGCCTTGTGGAGAACCAGCCATTCTAGTAGAATCTCCACAATGTGTCTTCAGTAAAAGGATCCTTCCTTGCACCTTTCCAGATCTGGTCTCATTTTACCAAGAAGCATCGTGTTTTCCACAGCAATAGCTTTCTATTATTTTGAAGAGTTATTGCATCACTCTTTTTTAACAAAACCTGGGTAGCAATAAAAGTTTGGGACAAAACCCCAGAAAAGCACGTGGTATTGATACATCTGCTCATTTCAGGTAACTGTAACGGATGCAACTGCACTACTTTGAGCAGAAGTAGGAGAGTTCTCCATATAATGCATGCAGGCTGCCCCAGCACATCCTCCTGGTTGTTAACACAAATGGTGCATTTCACTATACCTGTGATGAATAAATGAATCTGAATCTGATAAGCAGCTTTAGATAATTCAGAGATTGAGCAGCTTTGAAACAATTAAGTGAAGGCAAAGTACTGTGTTAAACTGAAGTAGTGCGTGCATTTAAAAACAAAAGCTCAAAGGAGAAAGGAAATACATAAATACATAAAGTAAAAAGTAGTTACTTTTAAATGCATGTATGCATGTTGTTAATAGTAGTTCAAGAAGGTCAAATCCAAACAAAATTTGAGAATGAAGCATATACAGTGGATTCCAGTTAATCGAGGCAGCCGTTTATTTGGGACAGCTCTTGAAGAACAAAAACTAATCGAGAAAATAGCCCAGATTCTTTTCATTTATTTGGGACACTACGTCACCTAATTGGGACAGGAGACTGCTGCCAAACAGTTTCTAACTATTGTTGGTCATGTGCACTTGTGTGGCAGTTTGACACTATGCCATGCTTAGAGCAAACAGTTTTTAAAGAGTGTCATTTGTGTGGGTTTGTGTTCAAAAAGCAGTGACTTTTGTCACTGATAGTTGACAAGAAGTGAGCAGTAAGACAATTCAAAACTGTTTTGCTCACTGTAGTTTCAAGTACCCAGGCTTGAAGATGCCAAAAACAGCCTGGAGTGAAAGTGAAGGGATTTCACAACTCCAACAAGTTAGGAACTACAAAGTATTTGAAGTTATTGACAATCATCTTGAATGTTACAATGAAGGTGTCGGCACTGATTTTGTTAATCAAAAGAACACGGCAGCATACAGTGGATGAATTCCTGCATCAACAACTATTGGAACTAATACACATTTTTATAGTATTGTAGTGGTATTGGTAATGTTTTAATTTGTTCTGTATTTCATTTAAATGCATAATTTGTTACTCAGTTAAGTTCATCTTTTTTATACCTTTTTAGCTATTTCCATGAAACTTCAGCTATTTGTGGCAGCTGTTTAATTGGGCCAAAATGTACTGATCCGGCTGTGTCCCAATTAACAGGAATCCACTGTATATACGTGTGTGTATATACCAGCAATTTTATATTTTATTTCTAAATAGATTATTCATTGGTGATAGGATATTCTGTTGTGGAAATTTCTGTGTTAAATATACAGATTAGGAGAGTAAAATGGCCATCCAATTCAGAAGCACAGAATCTAGCACTTGTTTGGTAAGTTTTGAATTTCAAAAATAGATTCAGTTATTTGATTCAAGGTTTGTATTGGAGATTAAATGGTCAGCTTTGTCAGTATGTTTTGTAGTGCTTGCAAGAAGTTTTATATTACAGAGATACCTATATGAAATTGATTATATGGAATCGATTGCATTTCATACAGATATAAAGGGTGACGTAATTGGTTAGCACGCAGTGCTTATATGGCAGTACGTGGTGGGAAACTGCGGAGGCTCAGAGTTTGATGTTCACTGAGAGCATGTGTGGTTTGGGCACCATTGGTTAGTGTGACACTGGAAGCTCAGGGCATTGGAGTTCAGAGTTTAATTCCTGTGCCGCCTGTAAGGACCTTGTACTTTCCCCCATGACCACGTGGGTTTCCTTTGTGTTCCGGTTTCCTCCCACTGTCCAGTTAATAAGTTAATTGGTGATTCTAAATTATCCTGTGATTGGGCTGGGGTCAAATAGATGGGTTGCTGGTGGTGGGGGGCATGTGTGTTAAACAAGAGGTAATTCCAGAAGAATAGAAGCTTATGAAAACCTTCTGTCTTAGGTCTTCTGTATTTTTGGGCTTGCTGTCTGTGCACTAGAATTAAGTTGTTGGTTGTTTAACCTTCTTTTCTACAGTTGAAATAGAACCCATTAATCCCAACAATTTTGATGCCAATTGGTCTGATCCTTTTTTTTTAAAGGTAGAGTAAAAACCCAGTGAATCCAAAATTGACTTTGGGCAGAAAAGGTCAACGAGTGCCTGGAAGGCTGTTACCATTGTGCTTCTGCAGGCCTTGGTTTTCTGCCTTTTTTAGTGCATGAGGATGATTTAATCTGAAGTATGAAGAGAATAGAAGTAAAAATATTGCAGGGAACAAGAAAACTGTGGGCTGCAGCTAAGATATAAATGGACTTCTCAAGTGTTAGAAAAATGGAATGTGAAATGGAGAACTGAGGTAATTTTAAAGGAATTACACAACTTCTAGGATACTGAAGCGCAGAGGAACAGAAATTTTGAAGTCCAGACGCTTCATGATGGAGGGCACATGGAACTTTTGGTTGGGCATACTTAATCACTAAAGGGATAGGTTATAGTAGTAGTGAACTAATGCTCCGACTGTCGAAATGTCCTGACAAATCCTTGCTCAGTGTTATGTACAGTTCATCACAGGAAGGCTTGAGTTTGTTGTCGGGCATGGAAAACTTCAGCCAAGAGATTTTTCTTCCCTTTTGCTTCCTTTATTCTAAAAGATGGGTGTAATTGTTACATATAAAACTGTGTGTACAATGGACATATTTTCCTTAACAAAGGGTTTACTACCAAAGGAACAGAAAAAGTAATTGTCATGAGGAAAAAGTTCAAAGTAAATATTATCAAAGTACATATATGTCACCCTAAGATTCATTTTCTTGTGGGGATACTCAATAAATCTATAGAATAATAATCAAACCAGACTCAGTGTAAGACCACCCAACTATGGTGTTCCACCAGGGTGGAGAACATGGCAAACTGTACAAATAACTAATGAAGAAACAATAAATATATAAATTATTAAGCAATAAAGATTGAGAACATGAGATGAAGAGGCCTTGAAAGTGAGTCCGTTGGTCATCGGAACATTTCAATGATGGGCAAGTGAAGTTATTCTCTTTGGTACAAGAGCCTGGTGATTGAGATGTAATAACTGTTTCTGAACTGTTCCTGAGCCTCTTGTATCTTCTTCCTGATGGCAGCAGTGTGAAGCGTGCATGTTCTGAGTGGTGTGGAACCCTGATGATGGATTTTACTTTCCTGTAGATGTGTTCGATGGTTGGGAGGGCTTTACCCTTGATGGACTGGGTAATATCCACTGCCTTTTGTAGGACTTTCCTTTCAAGGGCATTAGTGTTTCAATACCACACCAGGCCATACCAGATAAGAGAGAAGATGAAATAGTTTTCACTCAGAGAAGGGTAGCGATCTTGAGCTACTGTTTTAAAGGCTGTTAGAAGCATTTCTATTGCTGTAGACTGAGCTGGAAAGTAAGATTACATTGAATGGCCCTTTTTGGCCATTACAAACTTCATGGAATGAAAGGCCAGCATCTGAATTGCAAATGTTTATAATTCTGTTATAATGAATCATTGTGGAAGAAAAAAGTGTTAAGCATGAATGTTCTTAACAACATGTCATATCACAGCTGTTTCTCTGACTTCAGTGTGAACATTAAGTCATGATAAATATATTTTAATTCCATGTGCATGGCATAAATAGTAGAGAAAATTAGTTTTTCATGGTTAGCATCTTTATGTTTTCTGAGTATGGAACCTAATACCCTTTGTGTGTTAGCTTATACTTGCATTCCATAAGTAATTAAAAAAAATATTATGTTGCATTTTAATTTGTCTTTTTTAAGTGTTTCTCTTTTCTCCCTACCGCCTTGAACTATGCAGCAGCTGTGACCTGCTGGGTGGATGATCTGTTCTCAGCACTACATTAATATTGCCTTCAGCTCAAGATATTTGACAGTTGTGCTGCCAGCTAAGAATTAGGCATTTTCCACCATTCTCATAGCCTATGCAAACATTTTACCTTTAGCATGTTGTAAAATCGGTGATACATATAATTCCCTTTTGAATATTCTGAATTTGAAATCTATTCTTTGAATAACTGTGGTAGAATTCTGTATTTGGGAATAGAAAAGCACATACACATCTCCTAGAGTGCTAGTCCTCCATTACTGCTGTCAACCAGTTTCTTTTGAAAAGCCATAATTGGGTCACGATGTGTCCCAATTAACCCACTGAGTTATATGTATACGTGGCAGGTTCTCTTGCTTGAAAGTTTTTATATTAATTTTCTTAGCAGCAGTTTTCCAGGTACTTGTACCTAAAATTGCCGTGTTCAGTTTTACAATCTGAATTACTGACCATGACGTTGCCAGCGAATTTCCAGAATGAATGATGTATGTATATTATGTGATTCCATGATAACTGTCTGTCAGTTTCTCTTGTAAATTAATATAGTTGCTTAAATATAGTTTGAGTTCTTCAATGGGCAGTGCAGTAGTGTAGTGGTTAGCACGACACTTTACTGTACAGGTGACCTGGGTTCAATTCCTGCCACTGCCTGTAAGCAGTTTGTATGTTCTCCCCGTGGCGGCATGGGCTTTCTCTAGGTGCTTCTGTCTCCTCTCACAGTTCGGAGATGTACCAGTCAGTAGGTTAATTGTAAATTGTCCTGTGACTAGGCTAGATTAAATCAGGTGTTGCAGGGCGGCGTGCTCAAAGGGCTAGAAGGCCTATTCCGTGCTGTATCTCAATAAATAATCACCTGTTCTTCCTGCTATCTTTATTGAGTCCTTGATGTATTTTTATTGTAAGTGCATTGCTTCAGTAAACAGTTTTGAAGTGCTCAACTTGACAATGCTCTTTGTTTTGAGGGGACATTATAGCCAAATGCTAATTCAATACTTTTCTTTCATTGAGAGCTCCCGATTAACAATAGGAGTGAGAACCCTATCCAGTTTTTCTCTTCCTTCATTTAACTGGGCTCTGGATGTTTATATTGCTCAAGCAATTCCAGTAGATTATATGAACAAACCAGGAATAGAACCTGCCACCACCTTGTCTCTTTGCCTAACTGGGCAAATCTGCAGAACCAGGAAAACTAATTTTTCCTCTGTAATAAAGTTTTGTATATGTTTATCATAATTTATTCAGAATTAAAAGTTATTCTTGCCAGTAACTTACTAAAACAGTACACCTGTCCCTTAAAAGCTTAATGGTGATTAGAATTTTGTGGTTGGCAGCTGGATGTTTCAAAGATTCCTTTAAACAGTAATTAAACCAGTTGGTAGTTCGTGCAACAATAATTTATTACAAGGTTTTTCTTTTGTAAATTAACAAATCGGGCACATTTCTCATTGTACAATAGTCAGAATAAAGAGCTCTCACTTATTGCCCTGCATCTAATAGCTAGCAATTTGTGACTTCAATACTTTAATGCGAATACATTGCTATTGCTGCATATTCTTTAAAGCATACACAATGAATAACCAAATGCTTAATTTCCTTTGGGTTAATCACAGAACTACTGAAATATTCATAGCTATTAAATACTACAGAATTCATCACGTTACTTTCTAGGTATCTGAGTAAAAGTTACTCTGGGTATTGTTTTGCAAAGTGATAATTACAAAATTAGATTTACAGACTGGTAACACACACAAAAAATACTGGTGAACGCAGCAGGCCAGGCAGCATTTTTTGTGTGTGTTGCTTGAATTTCCAGCATCTGCAGATTTCCTCATGTTTACAGACTGGTCACTGTTCTTCCACTATTCCCATAATTACATGTTTTATAACTTTCAATCACATTGTTTTGTTTAATCTGAACTGGGTGTTACCATTAGAATTTTCAAGTTTGTTTTTGTTTCCTCTCTCTTCTGTTGTTTATATTAATTAGCTGATGACAAAAAAAAAATCTTTATTTTGGAGATATTTAGGTCTATATTGGTTATTCCTGATTTTCGGTTCTCCAGCTCTGGAAACTGAGAAATCAGGTTTTTTTTATTGTACATTGTAAAACATAACTTCTCTGAACCCACAGTCAATTAAATTAAATTCAATTAAATTCTACCAAGTTTTTAGATGAGTAAGTAAGTTGTAGGAGAAAACATATCTAATTGTTGTGATTCAGGTACTGCTGCCTTTGTAGGTTACCTTTGTATGCTTGAATGTCTTCTTATGGAGAAACTGGTTTGAACTCTTCAGTATGGTATTAATGGTGGTTCAATTAACATTGCAGGCAAAAAATGTAAGTATTGCTGCCTTAAAAATTTCTGGAAATGTTGAGGAATGTTATTGGTTCACACTACATTTGATAGCCAAAGGAAAAGATACCAGTAGAATTGGCTAAAGTGTTTGTGAAATGGATGAACGTGCAGAAAAGTGAGATGTAGATCACAGAGCTGAGGCTATTTTTTTCCCCTCTATTGTTATGTCTTGCATTGTACTGCCTCCACAAAGACAACCAATTTCACAGCATCCTGATTCTGATGCAGAAGACAGGGAGTGTCAAAATAGCAATGGGACAGCAGCAGGTGTAGTGAAGGAGCGTTTATGGACCATGCCTGATCAGCACCTCAAATCAATTCACTCATCTTTGCTCCATATCCCTAAATTAAACAAAAATTCGTTATGGGTTTGACAAGGTAGGTTACTCTGGTTGGGCGAGGAGTTTGAGGTGATTTGGTATGTCACCAGATTCTTGCAGATTTCTACAGATGTGCTGTGGAGAGCATTCTAACTGGTTGCATCACCATCTGGAACAGAGGGACCACTGCACAGGCTTGGAAAAAGCTGCAGAAGGTTGAAACTTCAGCCAGCTGCATCATGGGAATGATCCCCCACAGCAGCCAGGTGAGCTTCAAAAGGCAATGCCTCAAAAAGGCAGTATCCATCCATCCATCCAGGACCCCCATCCCCCCGGGACATGCCTTCATCTCATTGCTCACATCAAGGAAGGAGGTACAGGAGCCTGAAGACACACACTCAATGTTTCAGGAGCAGCTTCTTTTACATCAGATTTCTGAATGGACGTTGAACCCATGAACACTACCTCAGATTTTTTCTTTTGTTCTCTTTTTACAATATATGTATCCTAAAAGTTAACGTTGGAGGAATTTGTCCAGTGTATGCTGCTGTGTTCTTTTGACTGTAAATGAGCAAAATCAGCACAGCCACCTAGTACAGATAATGAAGTGCCTTCGTACAAACTTTTCAATGATTGCATCTTCCAAATCTTAATTTTCATTGTAACTTTCGAGATGATAGTCAATGCCTTAAAATTCTTCATAGTGCCTAACTTGTTGAAGTAGTGAAATCATTTCATTTTCAATCCTGGCCATTTCTGGCATCTCTAAGCCTGAATGCTTGAAAACACGGTGAGCAAAACGGTTTTAAATTGACTTACTGCTTATTTCTTGCCAGCTATCAATAACAAAAGTCACTGCTTTTTGAACACAAGCACACACAACTGGTGCTATTTAAAATCTTTCGCTCTTTGAGCGAGATGGAGTGCCTAACAGCCACACAAGTTCATGCTACTGATGCTGGTTAGAAACTGTTCAGCAACAGTCTCCTGTCCCAATTAACCAGCATATTGTCCCAAATAAATGAAGGGAATACCAGCTATTTTCACACTATTTTCACAATGTGTTTTTGTTCTTCAAGGAAAGGTATGTTGCATCTGGAGTTTCTCCGGTTAATGGACAATTTCCCTCCACAGCTCTCTGAGGTAGTGGGGAACTGCATACGAAGCAAGTTACAGCAGTGGTTTGCCATTGCCTTCTGCTGGGGGAGTTTCCAAGAGATCACCAGCTCGTAACCCAGCACGGATGGAAAGCGTGCAGGGGAGCTGGCTGGATTCGAACTCATGACCTTTCATCCCAAAGTCCGGCACTGATGCCACTACGCCACCAGCTGAGTCATTCTTTAAGAGTTGTCTTAAATAAGAGGCTACTTGATTAACCTATGGCCCGATTAACCAGAATCCACTATGTATGTTTCTCATCGTAATTTATAGTTTTTTAAATGTATTGACTGTTCTGCTACCGCAGAACAACAAATTTCGTGACATGCCAGTGATATTAAATCTGATTTTGATTTTGATTCATGACAGTCTTTAAATAAATAGCCATTCAGATGTGTAGGAATTTCTCCACCCAATGCTTGGTAAATTGTTTGAATACATTACCTAAGAGGGTTGTGGAGGCATAGTTGCTTAGTATATTAGTGATTCTGTTAATGCAAATGAATGAAGGGATATGAGTGAATGCAATAAGTGAAAGTGAATTAATAATGAGTGATAATCTTATTGACTGGAAGAGCAGGTGTTAGGAGTGGTCTTCTCTATTCCATGTGTTCTTAAACTCTGTATGTTTTCTGACTGTGTATTTCTTGGTACATCAGCATTTAGGGAGCAGGTGCAGGTTCAAGTTTTCAGTTTTTGTTGGTGTAAGTTTTTCCTGACATCTTTCTGAAAGATCGAGTTCTAATGTTAAGGGCGTGCTTTGATTTACTCCACACCCCCCCCAAAATGGAAATAGTTTCCCTCTAACCTGTGATCTTTTCCTTGTTTAGTAAATCACTCCTGACACTAAACTAAGTATAGATAACCTGTGCAACACACATCAAAGTTGCTGGTGAACGCAGCAGGCCAAGCAGCATCTCTAGGAAGAGGTACAGTCGACGTTTCGGGCCGAGACCCTTCATCAGGACTAACTGAAGGAAGAGCTAGTAAGAGATTTGAAAGTGGGAGGGGGAGATCCAAAATGATAGGAGAAGACAGGAGGGGGAGGAATGGAGCCAAGAGCAGGACAGGTGATTGGCAAAAGGGATACGAGAGGATCATGGGACAAGAGGCCCAGGGAGAAAGAAAAGGGGGAGGGGGAAAAACCCAGAGGATGGGCAAGGGGTATAGTGAGAGAATCAGAGGGAGAAAAAGGAGAGAGAGAGAAAGAATGTGTGTATATAAATACATAACGGATGGGGTACAGGGGGGAGGTGGGGCATTAGCGGAAGTTAGCGGTCAATGTTCAAGCCATCAGGTTGGAGGCTACCCAGATGGAATATAAGGTGTTGTTCCTCCAACCTGAGTGTGGCTTCATCTTTACAGTAGAGGAGGGTGTGGAAAGACGTATCAGAATGGGAATGGGATGTGGAATTAAAATGTGTGGCCACTGGGAGATCCTGCTTTCTCTAGCGGACAGAGCGTAGGTGTTCAGCGAAATGATCTCCCAGTCTGCGTCGGGTCTCGCCTATATGTAGAAGGCCACATCGGGAGCACCGGACGCAGTATATCACCCCAGCCGTAACTGTAAAGATGAAGCCGCCGACCAACAAGCAAAACCGAGGACTCGGGTCCTTCCCCTCCGGAGATTCTGGATCACACAGTAGCAACGGCAGCGAAGCAGGCATTTCAGAAGTTTCACCAGACGTTCCTCTGTGCTCTCACATCTGTTTCCATCAAATCAGGATTGTGCTCGGCACCCTACTTGACAGATAACAGATATCAGCACCGGAGTGGCCACTGCGAGCCGCGTTGCACCGCCATCTTCTCCTCTCTCCTTGGATGAGGAGAAGCCCGGCCTTTATCTTCAGAAAGTTCCGGGTTGATGGAAGTTGGCTGTAACAAATTATGCACAGTGAGCATGTGTAATTTCCAAAAATTTTCAGCATTCATTACTTGGCTTTTCCAAGTTGAGGTGTGATGATAGATCTTATAGATCTCCTCAATATGTGAGCATTTGTTGATCTTCTTTCAATTTTTCAAAACACTTGAATAAACTGAACAAATTCTTAGAAGAGCTTTCTATTTCGAATGTCGTTTCCTATGCTGCTAAATTCTTGAGAATGCCTTATAACGTTCTAACACACCTCATCCCAATATTCCTGAAATGTACTGTGTAACTCTTCAAAGAACATTTTATCATGTGTTATCCAACCTTACAGGCAGCCATGAAGCAAAGGACCCTAATAGATCACATTTAAAGCAAAAGACTGTCAAACACCCAGTGTGCAGAGAGAGGGGAAAAAACAAATTGTGCAGTCAATATAACAAGTAAACAACATTCAGAACTGAAGTTCATAATGCCAGGATCACTGCCACTGATGCAGAAGTCCGTTAGTTGCAGGCCATAACCCCAGTCCAGTACAGAGATGAGCAAACCCCATGGAGCAGCAAGCCAAACTGGCCTGTCTCTCCCCTCCAACACCAATACCCCCCCCACTTCAATCTGGTCCGGCACTTAGATCATCCAAACCTCTTGTCATTTCTTGCTCTCAGAATGGGGCTCGGCCACTTCAACTTGTTATTCCTTGCTCTCGGACTGGGGCTCTACGACTTCAATATGTCCTTAGGCTTGGCCTCTGCCACCTCCATTCAGCTGGTGCCCGACCTTTCCAATGTGGCTCAGCTCTTGTATTGATCAAACCTCGAATCTTTCCTCGCCTTGTCTCCGCTCCACCACATCAAATTGCCTTGAAGTCCGCTCCAGCAACTCCGGCCCGTACGTGCTGAAATCATCCTGCCCAGCGAGACCCCAGCCCACACCACAAAAAATGTTGGGTTGCACAAGTGATTCAGCTGAACTCCAACAGGGAAGCCACAGGCTACTGTTTGCAGTAATCATTTACCAGAAAAAGTGTCACTAATGAAGTATTTCGTTACTTTCTTTGTTTCGTCAGCCACTAGTAAATAGTCACTGAGCTTTACCAGCACCATCTTAAATGCAAACTCAGTGTTACTGTAACCCATATGATAGATGTCAGTGGTCTGCAGGATTTGGTTGTTGTACCGTTCTGGTTTTACAAAATGCAACTTGGAGAATAATACAATTGTTCCTATTAGTATCTGACTTCGGCTGTCTGGCAAGTTACACCTCAGAATGTGATTCTTGCTTTCTTGTAAGCAGATCTCTTGTTCTCTTCACTGGCTTTTCTAAGCTGCTTCATTGATTGAGTCCTTCTGATATTTCGCTGAAGAGAGTGTTTTCTTGGGAGTGCTCTTAGCCATTTCCCATTTCTCCATACATAATGATGAGCCTTTAGTGCTGTTAGTTGATTTGCTTACAGTCTGAAAATTACATTATTAAATAGAACTTCATTGTTACACTGATTTAAGTTGCACATCCTAACATGATGTGCCAAATTTCCCTGATCTGACCTTAAGTTGTTTAAAGCTTTTAAGATAATAGGAAATGATTAAACAATCCTGTGGTGGCATCCGTTAGTCTCGCAAGACCGTGGATCTGCGCCTGGAAAGTCTTGCTTCAGTCTTTCTGATGCTGTTAGAGCAGCGTCTATTGTGGCTGTAGAGTCCCGCATGGGAGTGGCAGTCTCGGCTACAGCGACTGCACTTGAAGGCGCTGTCCTCCAGTGTTGTCTTGGTGCTGTTTTTCCGACGAGTGCGCTTTTCTTCAGCAGCCAGCCTCAGCTTCTCTTCTCCTCTTTTTAGACTTCTGAGTAGTTCCAGCCTCCAGTGAGGGCGATCGCTTGCGATGTCCTCCCACCTCTCGGCGTTAATTTTCAGTGACTTCATGTCTCTCTTGAAAACGTCTTTGAAATGAAGATGGGGTTGCCCTTGTGCTCTCTTGCCGGAGGCCAGTTCCCCGTACAGCAGGTCTTTCTGGATCCTCCCGTCTGACATGCGGTGTACGTGGCCCAGCCAGCGGAGACGGCGTTGTTGGAGCAGGGTGAAGAGGCTGGGTATCTGGGCGTGGGCCAGGACTTCATTGTTGGTGACTCGGTCAGTCCACGTGATGTCCAGGATGCGTCTCAGGCTGCAAAGGTAGAAGGCGTTGAGACGCCGCTCTTGTCTGTAGTAGAGGCTCCAGGTCTCGCTGAGGTAAAGCAGTGTGCTGAGGACACAGACCCTGTAGACTACAACTTTGGTGTGCGTCATCAGCTTTCTGTTCTTCCAGACTCTCTTTGTCAGCCTGGTGAATGTTGAGGCTGCTTGTCTGATCCATCTATTGATCTCAGGGTCTAGGGAGAAGCTGTCCGTGATGGTGGAGCAAAGTTATGTAAACTCATGAACTACCTCCAGCTCATAATTGTTGATGGTAATGGCAGGGGGTTGCTCAATGCCTTGGCCCAACACGTTGGTTTTCTTCAGGCTGATGGTCAAGCTGAAGTCCTGGCAAGCTCTGGAGAAGCTGTCCATGAGGCGTTGCAGGTGCTCTTCAGAGTGTGTTGCCAGTGCCGCATCGTCTGCAAACAACATGTCCCTGATGAGTACTTCACGAACCTTGGTTTTTGCCCTCAGCCGGGACAGACTGAACAGCCTCCCGTCCGATCTGGTGTGGAGGTAGACACCAACAGTTGATGTTCCAAAGGCGTGCCTCAGCATGACTGTGAAGAAGATGCCAAACAGGGTGTGGGCAAGCACACAGCCCTGCTTCACACTACTGCAGATATTGAAGGCCTCCGAAGAAGAGCTATCGAACTGAACGACGCCCTTCACGTCTGTGTGGAATGACTGAACTATCCTGAGGAGCCTCGGGGGACAACCAATCCTGGCGAGGATTTTGAACAGGCCATTCAATATTAAACAACATTAATTACTAAATAACACTTCTTAAGAATGCAGTACTTTTTTTTCATTATAGTTTGTGTAATTTAAAAAAATCAAAGACCTTGAGGCAGTTAACCAGCTAGGGGATGCCAGATGCGACATTGAGTCCTTTGGGAACTCGTACTACTTTTGGAGACTGGAATTAGAGAGGTCCTCAGCTTAAAGTCAGACAAGCTTAAAGAAAATTCGAGAAATTTCCGATGATATTGCCCAGGTTTAAGTCTGTGAATATGTATTTAGAAATTCCTTAACATTTTTTCAGTATTTTGCAACTTGATAAAAGATTTTATATGGTGCATTGTATATTATATACAATCGTCTATGTCAGGATACTCTTCGTTGATGATAGCTCAACATTTAACACCATCATTCCTACAATTCTAATCAATAAGCTACGGAACTTGGGCCTTTGTACCTCCCTCTGCAGCTGGATTCGTGGCTTCCTAACCAGGAGACCACAATCTGTGCAGATTAGTAATAATATCTTCTCCTCACCGACGATCAACACTGGTGCACTTCAGGGATGTGTGCATATCCCAGTGCACTACTCTCTCTGTACCCATGACTGTGTGGCTAGGCACAGCTCAAATGCATCTATAAATTTGATTATGATACAACCATTGTAGGGAGAATCTCAGATGGAGACGAGAGGACATACAGGAGTGAGATATACCAGCTAGTTGAGTGATGTTGCAGCAACAACCTCATAGGTTGCTCAATCTTCATAGGGGAATCAGAAGTGGAGAGAGTGAGTAATTTCAAGTTCCTTGGTGTCAAGATCTGAGGACTTAACCTGGTCCCAATATATCCATGCAGTTATCAAGGAGGCAAGATTGGCTATGTTTCATTAGGAGTTGGAGGAGATTTGGTTTGTCATCTAAAACACTCAGACTTCTACAGATAGACTATGCAGAGCATTCTGACAGGCTGCATGACTGTCTGGTGTGTCGGGGGCGGGGTGGTGCTACTGCACAAGAATTTGTAAAATCGGTCAGCTCCATCTTGAGTATCAGCCTCCTCAGTATCCAAGACACCTTCATGTAGTGATGCCTCAGAAAGGCAACATCCGTTATTAAGGACCCCCGTCACCCAGGACATGCCTCTTCTCATTGTGACTGTCAGGGAGGAGGTACAGAAGACTGAAGACATACACTCAGCGATTCAGGAGCAATTTCTTCCCTTTATCATCCAATTCCTAAATGAATATTGAACCCATGAACGCTACCTCACTTATATTACTTCTGCTTTTACACTATTTTTAATTTAACTATTTAATATACATATATATACTTAATGTAATTGATTTACTTATTTTTCCTCTATTATCATGTATTGCATTGTACTACTGCCGCTCAGTTAACAAATTTCACAACATATGGCAATGATAACATGCCTGGTTCCGATTCTGATCAGCAACCATTCTTTGGCTTGCTTCATATCACTTCAGAAACTAAGCACTTCAAGCAAGTACTTCCTGGCTCACATCAGCTTTGCAAACCTTGCCATGGCACACTTGGTGATGTAGTTCTCTTTCTGAAGCAACAAAAGAAACTTCGACGGCAACGTCATTAGTCTCTTCCCGAACAACACTCTCTTAACAGCGCACAGCTGGACTGGGCTGCCCGCCAAATGAATGAATAAATGACTTGTACTCATCCTTCAGCCGTTTACAGTAAGTCCACAGTGCACCATCCCCATCATCCCCTGGTCATCACATCCCATACCCCAGGATCTTCCAGCCTTACGATCACCTCTCTTCAAAGAAAATGTTGGAACCTGATCCTCCATGACAAATCAACTGAAGGCCCCTGATTTTTGTTCTGGCCACACAATCCAGCTACTCCTCTGGCCTCCAACATCAAGAGGGTCAGCCTTCCCTCCCATCCACACCTACCGGCGTCGCTCATCTATTTGCCACCCCCCCCCCCCCCCCCCCCGACCTAGCTAAAGCATGTAACTGCTGTTTGAAACTAGTATACATACAAATAAAAAGCATCTAGCAACACAAGTTGTTATTACTGCACAAATTGATCAACACCTAATGGTGGGAAATCCTACAGATTACATGTTGCCACAAGTTGCTTTGATGTTTCTCACTGCTGCATCCTACATTCATGAGAGTGATATACCACTCCCAAACTGCAGTTTTTTTCATGAAGTTCCTGTATTTGAGTATTAGTTGCCCACTAAACTTGTCAGAAAAAAAACTAAGGCAAGTAATAAGCACCCACGTGACAATGTGATAAATGCCATTTTTTTCCACTCAGGAAATGACCAGTTATCTGTGACACGAGCACGAGAAAATCTGCAGATGCTGGAAGTCCACGACAGCACACACAATGCTGGAGCAACTCGGCAGGTCAGGCAGCATCTCTGGAAAGGAATAAATAGTCAACATTTAAGGCCGAGAATCTTTCACCAGGACTGATGTCTCTGCCCGAAACGTCAACTGTTTATTCCTTTCCCTAAATGTTGCTTGACCTGCTGAGTTCCTCCAGCATTTTGTGTGAGTTATCTGCAACACCTCAATCATTCCAAGTAGTAAGTTGCTCAAAAATGTATCATATTTATCTTTCTATTTTTCTCATTTATCTTTAGTTAATTTGACCTTGAATTAATCAGTTCTTCTCTTTATTTCCACATTCTTAAACCTCAAGAGAGATACACTTTGCTTCTTAGCATTTACTAAACTGGTGAGAAAATTAATTTTGAAAGGAGGAAGAGAAGAACCAATTTGATAAATGCAAAAATTGAGAGTGCAAAATATTATGTTTACATCTCCTAAATGGAAAAGAGTGGAAGATTTTTGCATCTGAGATATCCCCTTCATGGAACAGGGTTTCACTTCCACTATCAATGCTGCCCTCATCCGCATTCCCTCCATTTCCTAGACATTCTCCCTTCTCCCTGTAAGCAGGACAAGTGCTACGCCTGTCCCTACACCACCTCCCTCACCACCATTCACTGCCCCAAACAAACCCAGCATAGATTGGGGGATTGCTTCGCCAAGCATCTTTGTTCCATTCGCCTCAAAAAGTGGGGTTTCTCAGTGGCCATCAATTTTAATTCCATTTCCTATTCCCATCCTGACACGTCAGTCCATGGCCTCCTCTACTGCCACAATGAGGCCACTCTCAGGTTGGAGGAGCAATACCTCGTATTCTGTCTAGGTAGCCTCAAAACTGATGGTGTGATAATTGATTTCTCTAACTTCTGATAATTTCTCTTGCCTCTGCCTCTACTCTTTTTCCATTCCCCAATTCTTGCTCCCCTCTTACCCCTTCTCCTCATCTGCTCATTATCTCCTCCAGTGCCCCTCCTCCTCCTCTTTCTTCCATGGTCCACTCTCCTCTATCAGATTCCTTCCTCTTCAGCCCTTTACTCTTCCATCTATCACCTCCCAGTTTCTCACTTAATACCCCAACTAAACTGATTTTACCTATCACAGGCTAGCTTGTGCCCCTTTCCCTCCCACTACCTTCTGATTTTGGCTTCTTCCTCCTTCCTTTCCTTCCCGATGAAGGGCCTCAGCCGGAAACATCCTGTTCATTCCTCTCCATAGATGCTACCTAACTTGCTGAGTTGCTCCAGCATCTTGTGTGTTGTTTCCTTTAGATATCCAGCATCTGCAGAATCTCCCGTGTTTATGAAGTTTTTTCCAATTTTATTGATTAAGATTTAAAAATGAGCTAGGCAAAATGATTTTTAAATACCGATCTAAATAGTAAATTGAAAAATATGGTGCAGCTATCAGAACACCTTGTTAGTTTTTGTATTTGCAAACCCATGGAATAAATAATAGTAAAATATAGTTTTTGGAAGTGTGAAATTAAATAGGACAATAACAATATTGAATATTGTTTCTTTCCTTAAATATTTCCACATTGCAAATCATGTTTGATGAGAATCTAGTGTATTTTGGAACAAGTTTGTGTTGTTTTCAACTTTAAGTAGAATTGGAATTAGAAAAGTAATTTTTCAGTTTACTATAAATTTCCTGCTGTTGATTGTTTGGAAGACTGCAGGTCAGCTTCATGTGATATTTTTCATGAATGTGTGCATTTGTTATGTTGTGAAAAATTTTGTCAATACAGAATTTATTTCCTTAGTTACCTTATGCTTAATTTTCCAATGTAGCATCATTATGCAATCAGTAGATTAATGCAGCACCTTGCTCTGTTGCCTTCAATAACAAACAGAAATGTGGACATTAAAAATGTAGGTGTGCCAAGCAGTTTATTGAGTCATAGGTTGCACTGCACTGCAGCTGGCTTTGATGGCCAATGTTAAGTAAGGGGAAGACAATTAATCAGTATTTTCATTCATGATTGGTGTTTAGTAATGTTAGTTGATGCAGGAATTGGATTTACTGTTGCCATTAAATGAACTGATGAAATTTAGTATTTAGTATATGACCCCCTTTTTACTTGTGCCCCATCCTATATAAATGTTCTGCACATTTTCGATCCTTGATCTCAGTATCTCCAAGCGCATCATATCGTATTTACTTTTAGTATCATCTGCAGTTTTGTTACATCAAGTTTAACAGCGTGAAGCTTCTATTTGAGATACCCCCTTCTTTTACTCACTGTCAATGGTACAACCTTTATACCTTCAGCCACCAAACTCCTGCAGTCTGAAATTCAATTTGTAAATCTGTCTTCCCCGATAACGAAACTTCCTCTGACCTTAATTTGTAAGTGTAACTTTGCTCTCACCCTGTTGTCTCGTTTTCCCAGTGCAGAATCTAATGCTCTTAAACATTCCAGTTCCTCTGCTTTGAGGATTGCCATGTTTATGTGGTGACAGCTGCATTTAATTTAAGGTTGCATTTCTTTTATATTCACTTTGCAACTACTTAGTTGGCAAGCAACAAGGTAGACAGTGGGGGTAGTTTTTATACAGCACCTGCTGCCAATTTAGAAATAAGTTCCTGCAATGAAAACTTTTGTGTTTGCTGTCAGATGTTGTGCAGGTGTTAGGGGCTTGGTTGAAAACAATGCTTTTACTGCCATGCATTTTACTTGATGTCATTTTATTAGGACTGATAATTTGCTGTCATTGGTGGAATTGCAGTTCAAAATACATTGAGAATGTAAAAGTAGCTTAAAATTCTTTTAATAATTTTGAGCCTTTATCTAAAGTCCATGATTGACCTGTAAAGCTTAAAAAAGGTTAAGTACAGTACTGGAAATTCCCAGCAGGTATGGCAACATCTTTGGAGAAAGAAAAATGGCTGACATGGCCCATTCATCTGATCCTGAAAAGTAAAGAAACTTTAAGTTGCAGAGGGGAAGGGTGGCAGAAGGGGCAAATGAAATATCTGTGATTGGTTACTACGAAGATGCAGAACATTGAAGCTGTCTCAATTGACGAATGAGGGCAGTTAGATTGAGGGGGGGGACAAAAGCAACCAA
Organism: Mobula birostris; assembly: GCF_030028105.1. Taxonomy (NCBI): domain Eukaryota; kingdom Metazoa; phylum Chordata; class Chondrichthyes; order Myliobatiformes; family Myliobatidae; genus Mobula; species Mobula birostris. The sequence continues at coordinate 45,191,469 of NC_092386.1, forward strand.
AACAAAAGAATATTGTTGAATTTTTGGGATGCAGACGGCAGGTGATAGAAAACTGAAAGGAAGGGAATATTGGAAATACACTGGAAAAAAATGGTAGCATCTGTGAAGATAGAAAAAGAATTAAAATGGATGACTGATCAGAGTTGCTCAGCTCTAATACAGATAGGAAAGGCTGGTTACCTGAAATTGATGAATTCAGTGTTGAGTCCCAAAGGCTGTAGAATGGCTAGAGAGAAGATGAGAAACTGTTCCTTGTGTTTATATTGGGCTTTATTAGAACAGTGTATATGGGAAGAGAGGAAAGAATGTGAGTGGTTTAGACACAAAATAATTTGCAGATGCCGGGGTCAAAGCAACACTCACAACACGCTGGAGGAACTCAGCAGGTCGGGCAGCATCCGTGGAAACGTCGACTGATCTTTTCCACAGATGCTGCCTGACCTGCTGAGTTCCTACAGCGTGTTGAAAATGTCTCTGAGTCACATTTATAGACTGAATGAAGGGAATCTGATCTCTTGTCTCGACCTCACGCACAAAATGCTGGAAGGACTCGGCAGGCCAGGCAGCACCTATAGAAAAGAGTACAGTCGGCGTTTCGGGCTAAGATCCTTCAACAGAACTATTTCCGGTACTTTGTTTTTGTTTTTTATTTCAGATATCTCTCATCTTCAGTATTTTAATTTTCAAATTGTAAACCTTGTGAAATGTAGCTGAAGTTCAGGTTGCAGTGTAGCTTTTAAGTTGAAAATATAGGGGTTCAATTCCCATTCTAAAGATATCTCTAGGCAGACATTTGAGTGCAGTTTGAAGGGTGCGCTGCTCTGCAAAAGCTGACCTCTGCCTTCTCAAGGAGATGGAAAAGACACCACAAGTCTCTTGAAATGGTAGAGGAGAATTTGGCTCAGCATTGCTATCAACATTTATCACTAGGACAACATTGGCAAACAGATTTCTGGTCAAATATAATCTTGTAGATCTCTGGACACATGCATTGATGTACAGTTCAATCCTGAGGTGCAAGTCCAAGCTTCCTGAAAGTGGTAATGCAAATGAATGGGGTGTTAAATGAGGCATTGGACATGATTGCCTTCATCAGTCAAGACATTGAGTGTAAAAGTCGGCAAATCATATTGTAGTTTAAATAATACCTAGACATCTGAATGAGCAACGAAGAGAAAAGTGCAGACCACGTGCAAGCTGATGTGATTGGTTAGACTGGATTCATGGTTAAGTCTTAAGAGCTGTTCCTAGGCCATTTAAAGTAGTTCCTAAATTTCATCATAATAATGATTGTTCTGCTCTTAATGTTAATATTATACTTAATAATATCGGGAAGCTGAAAATTTTGAAGGTAGATAAGTCACCTGGACCTGATGGACTGGACCCCAGGGTTCTGAAAGAGTTAACTGAAGAGATTGTGGAGGCATTAGTAATGATCTTTCAAGAATCTCTAGATCCTGGAATGGCTCCAGAGGATTGGAAAACTGCAAATGTCACTCCATTCTTTCAGAAGGGAGGGAGGCAAAAGAAAGAAAATTGTAGCCCAGTTAGCCTGACATCAGTGGTTGGAAAGATGTTGGAGTCTATTATTAAGGATGAGGTTTTGGGGCACTGGAAAGCACCTGACAAAATAGCCAAAATCAGTATAGTTTCGTTAAGGGGGAATCTTGCCTGACAAATCGATTTGAATTCTTTGAGGAAGTAACAGGCAGGATAGACGAGGGAGAGTCAGTGGATGTTGTTTGGACTTTCAGAAGGCCTTTGACAAGGTGTTTGCACGTGAGGCGGTTTAAGGAAATAAGAGCTTATAGTATTATAGAAAAGATACCAGCGTGGACAGAAGATTAGCTCACTGGCAGGAAGAAAAGAGTGGAAATAAGGGGGACCTTTTCTGGTTGGCTGCTAGTATCTAGTGGTATGCTGCAGGGATCAGTGTTGGGACCACTTCTTTTCATGTTATATGTCAGTGATTTGAATGAAGGAATTGATAGCTCTGTGGCCAAGTTTGTGGACAATACAAAGATAAGTGGAGAGGCAGGTAGTATTAAGGAAGACAGATTAGGAGAATGGATTTTAAAAAAGTGGCAGATTAAATATAATGCATGGTCATGCACTTCTGTAGAAAATATAAAAATCGGAGGTGCAAAGGGACTTGGGAGTCCTTGTGCAGGATTCCCTAAAGGTTAACTTGCAGGTTGAGTCAGTGGTAAGGAAGGCAAATGCAATGCTAGCATTCATTTCCAGAGGACTAGAATAGAAAAACAAAGATATAGAGTCTCAGCATTACAAGGCATGGTCAGACCGCTGTGGATTATTTCCAGTAGTTTTGGGCCCCTTATCTAAGATGTGTTGGCATTGGAGAGGGTCCAGAGGAAGTTTACAATAATGATCCCAGGAATGAAAGGGTTAACATATGGAAAGTGTTTGATGGTTTTGGATATGTATTTGCTGGAGTTTAGAAGAATGAGGGCGATCTCACTGAAATCTATCAAATATTGAAGGACCTGGATAGAGTGGATGTGGAGAGTTTGTATCCTAGAGTGGGCCAATTTTAGGACAGACAGCACAGCCTGGAAATAGAGGGATATCCATTTGGAACAGAGATGAGGAAATATTTCTTTAGCCAGAGGGTGGTGAATCTGTGGAATTCATTGTTACTGACGTCTGTGCAGGCCAAGTCATTGGGTATATTTACGATGCAAGTTGAAAGGTTCTTGATTAAGCAGGTTGTCAAGGGTTGCGGAGAGATGACAAGAGAATAGGGTTGAGAGGGATAATAAATCAGTTCTGATGGAATGGTGAAGCAGACTTGATGGGCCTAATGGCATAATTCTGCTCCTATGTCATATGGTCTTAACTGGTTACAAATATACTTCTTTTCACTAATCTTTTTGTTTATTGGTTTAGGTCCTGCTTCTTACTCTATTTTTTAAATCATCTTGACTGTTCATCTCCTTTTCTGATTACACTATGTTGTCCTGTCACAGAAGAAGGATCATAAACCTATAGAATCAATTGATCTGTAATTCATCTGCTTCCATGAAGTAAGTTTTCCCTTGATGTTTCCCCTGACTTTTATTGAATTCTTTCAAATTAACATGGGATGGTTAGCATTGATCAGAAATGTAATGGCATTCTACACAAATGCTGTTTCTGCAAAAGCAGGTTAACAATAAGGTGTAATTTCTGAACACCTCAAGTTCTTTTCATCATCTTAAAGGCACACCCGAGTGTTTGAAGGCACTTAGTTTGACTGGCACTGTGCCCATCCTCAAACACAAAAGTCTGCCTTACTGCCTACAATGTGTAGCAATAGATTTCTCACGAACATCTCCAAAACCTGCTTCCTCCAACATTGGGAGGACAAAAGCAGCAGGTGCACTTGAACTCCAGTGGCCTGAAGTTCTCTCTCCAGTCTCACACACACTGTCCTGACTTGGAAATGTTGTTCCTTCACTGCTGCTGAATTAAAATCTTGGAACACAATACCTGTTGAAGTACTTTTACCAGGGACCTACATTTAATCAAGAATGCGACTTCCTGGCACCTCTTTCAGTGTAATTAGAAATGCTAGCCTTGTTAGCATCATGTATTTTTAATGAATTTAGAAAGTTGGAAACAGAAGAAAGAACACCATACATAGGAAATGTATAACAAGGGAGCTGATATCCTTTGTGCGAGAAAATAAAACTTTGGAATAGAGGTAGACAGAGGAGCAGCATGCCAGGGATGATTTTGTTTTGCTCTAATGGACCAAATAATCTCCACCTATGCTATAACTGTGTGCTTCTCACTTAAATTCTGGGTGCGAATTGTGTGAGAGGAAGTATTAGATAAATATCTTTAAACTTTGTGAAAATTGTTGGCTGTATAATGAGCCAGTTTCTACTATTGAGCATGACTCAGTCAATGAAAATCAAAGAAATTGAAGATGCTGGAAATCTTAAATAAAAACAGTTATGCTTAAAATACTCAGGCTGCAATGTGAAAAGCTGAATTGGTAATGTTTCAGCTCCAATTCAAGTTCCTGACCTGAAATATAAACCGTTTCTCTTTTCAGGTTTGCTGCCAAGTCCACTGAATATTTCCAAAATTTTCTGGTTTTGTTATGGCAAGGGCAGTGTGTCAGCATGTGTTCTGTAAGAGATTAGAGAGGTATTCTTTATTTATATGCTCCTTTGTTTGATTTTCATAGTTGCAGTTGTAGTGAATTCTCAAGTTGGCATTGCTGTAAAAAGTGGTCTTGTTAGTGAGTTTAGAGCTGTGTATGATCCAGTCCAGTATTCAGTTCAGTTGACTTGGTGATGAGGTCTGTTTTTCAGTGTGTCATAAGAGTAACCAAGCTATTTGTCCTGAATTTGTGCATAGATATGGAAAAAAAATCTATTTGCGCAAGAGGCCTCATGCAGGTCCAGGGACTTGGGAGATTTAAAAAAGGAGCTTTTGCGCGATTTCAATTATTTTTTCAGCAGCATAGTTGCAGTCATTTCGGGGCAGGAAGCCTCAAGCAGGTTCAGGAATGAGAAATTTAAAAAAGGAACATTTGCAGGATTTCAGCTTTTTTTGGCGGTGCAGTCATAATTCATTAGCAAGGGCAAATAAAAATAAGGTGGGACAAGTGGAGCGGCCATAATGTGAGCGGACCGGTGTTAGAGTGGGGAGGCTTTGGCAAGAATAGGCTTGGGTGAGGTACGTATCTGGTCATTTTCTTCATTCTTTATTCTTCATCTCCTGGTGTATAGTTAGAGCAGTTGGAATGGCTCCATGGGCTGTGTTCTGTACTATGAGTGAAATGTAGGAATTCAGGTAGACCTCCAGCCTTCCGAATTACCATATCTGCATCAGGTGCACCAAGTTCCCCAGAATATGCGTCAAGGAACTGGAGCTGCAGCCCCATGACCCGGCTCATACGGGAAACTGAGGAGATGATAGATAGGAGCTACAGGGAGGTAGTAACCCCTAAGATGTTGGAGACAGGTAAATGGATGGCTGGCAGGAGAGAGAAGGGAAATGGGCAGCCAGTACAGAGTACACCTGTGGCTGTTCCCCTCATTAATAAGTATATCGTTGAAGGGGATGACACTGAGATTGGAGGTTTGGTTTAGAATGGAAGGGTGGGAGGAGAAGAGGACTGCAGTAGTGATAGGAAATTCCATAGTTATAGGAGCAGGTATAAGATCCTGTGAACACAATAGAGACAACCAGGTACCAAGATCAGAAACGCCTTGGAATTGATCCACTACATTCCGAAGGGTAGGGTGAGCAGCCAGAAGTCTTGGTACATATTGGCACCAATGATACAGGTAGGAGGTCCTGAAGAAAGAATTGGGGGAGTTGGGCAGAAATGTGAAAAGCAGGACCTCTAGGGTAGCAACCTCTGGATTGCTGCCTATGCCATGCACCAGTGAGAACAAGAATAGGATGATTTGACAGGTGAATGTGTGGCCAAGAAACTGGTGCAGGGGCAAAGCTTCAGGTTTATCGATCATTGGGATCTATTCTGAGGAAGTTGTGACATTTACACAAAGGCCTTTGAATCTGAGGGGTCCAGTATCATAAGGCCATCTGACCCATTGAGCCTGCTCTGCCATTCAATCATAGCTGGTCCCCTTTTTTTAAAAAATCTCCTCCTCAACCCCAGTTCCCTGCCTTCTGCCCGTAACCTTTGTTGCCATGTCCAATCAAGAAGCTATCAATTTCTGCCTTAAGTACACCCAACGACCTGGCCTTCACAGCTACATGTGGCAACAGATTCCACAAATTCACCATGCTTTGGCTAAATCCTTGCAGGCAGGTTTGCCAGAGCTGTTGGGGAAGGTTTAAACTAATTTGTCAGGGGGATGGAAACTGGAGTGATAAGAACATAAGAAATAGGAGTAGGCCAACTGGCCCATTGAGCCTACTCCACCATTCAATAAGATCATGGCTGATCTGGCCATGAACTCATCTCCACCTACCTGCCTTTTCCCCATAACCCTTAATTCCCCTACTATGCAAAAATCTATCCAACCATATATATTTACTGAGGTAACCTCTACTGCTTCATTGGGCAGAGAATTCCACAGATTCATCACCCCATTGGGAAAAGTAGTTCCCCTTCATCTCCATCTTAAATCTACTCCCCCAAATCTAGAGGCTATGTCCCCTAGTTATAGTCTCACTTACCAGTGGAAACAACTTTCCCGTCTCTCTTATTGATCCCTTTCATAATTTTATATATTTCTATAAGATCTTCTCTCATTCTTCTGAATTCCTGTAAGTACAGTCCCAGGCGACTCAATTTCTCCTCATAGTCTAACCCCCTCATCTCTGGAATCAACCTGGTGAACCTTCTCTGCACCACCTCCAAAGCCAATATATCCTCCAAGTAAGGAGACCAGAACTGTACGCAGTACTTCAGATGCGGCCTCACCAGTACCCTGTACAGTTGCAGTATAACCTCTTTACTCTTAAATTCAGTCCCTCTAGCAATGAAGGCCAACACTCCATTTCCCTTCTTGATAGCCTGCTGCACCTGCAAACCAACATTTTGTGATTCATGCACAAGCACTCCCAAGTCCCTCTGCACAGCAGCACGCTGCAATTTTTTTACCATTTAAATGATAATCTGCTCTTTCATTTTTCCTTCCAATTTTTCCTTCCTCGCATTTACCAACATTGTACTCCATCTGCTTCAATTGATATTGTTAAAGTGCTTTCACAACACTCTTAGGAAGTTCAAGGATATTGACGATGAAACTAAAGAAACTTGTCTGAAAATAACTTTCAGTAATGCCCCCCCTTGACCATTTCCCATCCCCTTTTCCCTCTCTCACCTTATCTCCTTGCCTCCCTCTGGTGCTCCTCCCCTTTCCTCTTTCTTTCATGGCCTTTTGTCCTCTTCTGTCAGAATACCTCTGTGTTACTTTTGTGTAAGTATGAAAGGCAGATCACTGCAATTGATCGCTGTCTATATTCTGAAATTGATTTATTTAGTTACGCACTAGTTGGGATCTACGTATTGGTCCTTGGCCACCATTGAGTCTGGAGGCTTGACAGTGTGAGTTTAGCAGATTTCTTTCCCAAGGACTTCAGTGAACCAAATGAGTTTTTAGGACAACTTGATAGTCATAGTCGTATTTCTCAGCTTTTCCTAAGAAAAAAACAGATTATTCATTGAACTTAATTTCCATTACTACAATGGAAGGTATTAAACTTGGGTTGCCACCACAGGCCTCTGAGTTATGAATCCAGTAATTCAACCTCTGCACCGTATTTACGTGCCGCTGCTTTGGGAAACGGATGTGGCTGCTTTTTTGGATGGTTTACTGCTGTGACTTCAAAAAAAATCAACAGAAATCCTACAAAAACTCAAAGATTTTTTTGTAGGCTTAGTCATTTCTTTAGTGAGTGCATCTTGCTTTTGCTGATGATTATTTAAAGTTGATCGTATTAAGCACGATAAGTATGTTGAGATTAAATGAATTGTCGGGCAAGTTTACACCTTGCAATTCCTTTCCTTTCAGAAGCTTGTTGCAAACATGGTGAAGCCCATAAATCTGTTCAGGCAAGTCACGCTGAAGCTTTCTTGTGTGTTTTACAGGAAGCTTCTGGCTCAGATGCATGCATAGTTAAGAACAGTCTGCTGTGTGAAAGGTTCTGACTTGTTTAAGCAACCATCTTAACAACAGATGAAAGGAAATGCTTTAGCTTTGCAACTGATATTTTAATAGCAAAACTTTGAGCCGCATTGTGGGATCTTATTTAAATAGCTTCTGTAATTTGAAAGGTCAGAATTTTTTATGATCTTTTATATTGTTCTGAAATAACTGTCAGCTGCTGCTCCTATCTTAAGATACCTTTGTTTAATAACTTTTATCATCATGTAATGCACCCACTTTCAAATACTGGATACACATTGATATTTGCACTGAAAGGAATCAGTGAAGGCTTTGCGTATTATTTGGAAAAGAGCTGGATTTTGTGCATAACATGTATTGTTACCAATGATCTGATTTTAAGCAACGAGGATAGCAGGAAATAGCATGGGAGTGGGGGGGGGGGGTGTGGAGAAGTATGTATTTAGGCAGAGATCCCAGAATAATGTTGCAATAATTGAAACTACCCAGTAGTCTGTCAGCTCCTGCACTGATTTGTACATATCTCTGCTGAGATGTGGCTTTTAATGCCTTCATTGAAGCGTGGGATCAAGCAAACTGGATGTTCAGAATACCATCTGTAGTAGTGCAGTGATTTGTGTCTTGAATCTGGGTGCAATGTTACCGCTGCAGTTGTAGCTACTCAGATGCAAATCTGTCATGTTTGTGCCAAAGAAAGGTCAGTAGTAATCTCTTCAAGTATCACTTTGCCTTTTAAAGCTGTGGACTTAGTTTACTGTGGTAATTCAATGTTAAAATTGATGAATAGTCTTACAGTGCTGTTGTTTCAGGATATTGAAGTCATGGTTGCTCAAACTTGCCCTTGGAGCAGCTGCAGTGAAGCCTCAAATGTGTGAGAACTGAAGGAGTTTTATGCATCACAGTACTATGCACGGCTTATAACTGAAGTGTCATTTAGCTTGCCAATTCTATAATACTGTTAATTTAACAGATGTAGTTTCACTGCTTAATAATCAAAGCTTAGTCTTATTTGAATGCTCTTTTGAAGCTAGGAGCATGTCATTTCTTTCACCAGTTACTGTATTTCATTGGCAAAGACTTGTATTCTGAATTTTCAAGTAGTGTCTGACCACAGAATACTGAACAAAACACAGTATTTATTGCTGTTCTTTGAACAGAAATGCTTGAAAAGTAAAATGCATTGAACTTGTTAATTGCGTAACTCAGGGTGTGACTATTCCATTGGATAATAACAGTTCTTTCATCCATTTAATCCATCTAATTGTCTGCTCATAAATGCTATCCCTCTCAGAATTCTTTAGTGGATAGGGCAAGCCTCACCTGATTTCAGGGTATTGTCAGCCATTTGTATTATTTGAAGTCGCTGAATATTGGGCTTGATTATTAATTACACACAGGTAAGCATTGAAATAATACACCCACACTGTTGTCTGTCATCTCCCTGTCTTACTGTCAAGCTTGAGTGTAAACATCAATTTGAGGAACAGTACCTCATATTCCACCTTGGTAGTCTCAAACGTGGTAGCATGAGCACTGATTTCTCAAACTTTTGGTAGCCACTCTCCTCTGTCCCCTTATCCTTTTTGTTTTCCCTTGTCTCATTAGGCTCCCTGACCTCTTCTCTTCCCCTTCCCCATCCTCTCTATTTGCCCATTTCCCATACATTTCTCCGTCTGGTTCCCTTCCTCATTACTTTCCCTTTAGTCCATGGCCTAGGTCCTCATCTATCAGCTTCCATCTTTAGCACCTAACATCATTCTTCTTGCATCATTCCGTCTCCCCCTGCTCTGCTTAACTATATTATCCCCTCACTTGGATTCACTATCTCCCTACCCTTTTATATTGGCTGTCTCTCTCCTTCTTTCAGATGAAAGGTCTCAACCTAAAGCATCAATTGTCTTTTTCCTTCCATAGGTGCTGTTTGACCCACTGAGTTTCTCCAACATAGATTTCCAGCATCTGCAGTGCCTCTATTTAAGTAAATATTAAATATTTTTTCATAGTGTGTGGCACTGATACTTGGGATAGATGCTACATGTTGTAAATGAAACAGAAAGCTATCATATCAATTGATAAGATCATAATAAGGATGGCGTTTACTTAATATGGTTTCCCTATTTCAAAGTTCAAAGTAAATCTGTTATCAAAGTGCATATGTCACCATATACAACCCTGAGATTCATTTCCTTGCAGGCATACTCAGTAAATCCATGATAGAATAATAACCATAGTAGAATCAATGAAAGACCACACCAATTTGGGTGGTCAACCAGTATGCAAACTAAACAAACTTTATAAATACAGAAAGAAAGAAGTAATAAATCAGAAAGCAATAAATATCAAGAACATGAGATGAAGAGTCCTTTAAAGTGAGTCATAGGTTCTGGGAACATTTCAGTGATGGGGCAAGTGAAGTTGAGTTAAGTTATCCCCTTTGATTCAAGAACCTGATGGTTGAGGGGTAATAACTGTTCCTGAACCTGGTGGTGTGGCTCCTGAGGCTTATGCAATGTCATTCATTGTTTATTAATTTGTTCAAGATTAGCAAGTATTTTCCCTAAAAAAAAAGTAACATGACTGTAAAGTGTTATATGAACATCCTGGGGGTCAATGTACATTTTGACAGCATTTTTATTGGCACCAGATGATCTACTGCATCAGATTATTGATTCCATTTCACTGGAATATATCTTCTAACAATCAGCTGAAAAGGGAAGGCCTGTGGAGCTTTGAGTGCCTCTGTATTCAGTATACTTATAGTTTTCAGTCCTTGTTCAAAATCATGGCACGTTAGTCCCATTTTATTTTTAGCATTGTGAGTGTCAATGTTTGACTTGCAGTTATGGTGCTGATCATGAGTCTCGCTGTATTGGCAAGGCAAGTGCAGTTTATGAGTGACAGATGTAAGAAGAGCGGTAGAATTTACAGCATGAAAAAAGGACTTTTTGACCACACGTGTCCATGTTGACCCCGTTAATCCCAGTTCTGGGCAATAGGCCCATATTCCTCTAAACTCTTTTCATTCATATACCTGTCTCGTGCCTACTTCCTGCACTTCCTCCAGCAGCTGGTTCCATCTGCTGTGCTTAACAAAAAAAATGAGCAGCCTCTTGTCTTCTTGTTAAACTGTTCACCTCTCACCTTAAAACTCTGCCCTAAGTGGTCTGATTAGTAGGTTTGTAGAACGCACAGAAATTAGTGAAGTTGTGGATAGTGAGCAAGGTTGTGAAAAGATACAGCCAGATCTAGACAAGGTAGAAATTTGGGCATAGAAATGTAGATGGAGTTTAATCAGAGAAATGTAAGGAGATGTACTTTGGTAGGTCAAATGTAAGGGGAAAGTATACAGTAACTGGCATAACCTTTAGGAGCATTGATGTACAGAAGATCGTAGGGAATATGTGCATTGCTCTCTCAGAGTGGCTATGCGGGTTGATAGGGTGATTAAGAAGTTGTCAGTCAAGACACTGAGCGTAAAAGTGGGGAAGTCATATTGCAGCTGTGGAAAACTTTGGTTAGCCTGCACTTGGAGTTTAGGTTGTCCTACTACAGTACTGGTGTGGAGGCCATGAGGATGGTGCAGAAGAGTTCAAATTCTACAGGACACAGCTTTAAGGTGAGAGGGGAAAGTTTAAAGGAGATTTAGGAGGCAGGTTTTTTACGCAGGGAGTGGTGGGCAATGGAATATGCTGGTGCAAAACAAATTTCCCATTATTCTAAATTGGTGATACCTGTAATATTCTGAGATTAAGATTGAACTGGGTTGTGAAATAACTGCATAACTAGCTGTGCTTCTGTGACAGTTCCTCTGAATATGCTGAGAGCCATCTACGTACAGTATTAGAACGTTGAACTTTGTTTTCTTTTCCAATGTGATTGGAGATTAAGGTTTCATTCTTTTAGGTAGCACATCTCCAGTTTTGCAATTTGAATGTGTGAGCATTTCAGAAGAAAGATCAGAGATGATTAGATCTAGACATCAATAATTATTATTAATGAATGATTTTAACTAAAGTGGGTCTGTTATTGCTGAATTAGAAGACAGAGTGAACAAGCGAGGTTTTATTTTCTCAAAAATTAGTATATATTTTTGTTTCCACTTGAAATATTTGCAAAGTATACTGGTGAATTTCACCATGGTTCTAATATATTTTGGCTGAAAAAGATTTGGATCTCAGATTCTCTCTTTTATTCTGTTATTTGCAGCATTGCTGTTATTCTCATTGGTCCTGATGAAGAGTCTTGGAATGAAATTTCAACTCTTTATTCCTCTCCATAGATTCTGCCTGACCTGCTGAGTTCCTCCAGCATTTTGGATGTGTTTGTTCTATATTTCCAGCATCTGCAGAATCTCTAGTGTTCATTAGTCTTGTCTTTCTTTTCTGAGCTCTGAGCCTGAGAAACATATAGAATAATTTGTGTTTAAAAAGAATGATTTATTAGCCAAAATTAACATTGATGTGAACAGTAGATTAGTTAAAAAACACAGCAAATGATAACCAAAGTAGGACAAAATAGTTTTCATACAAGTGAAGGAGTCTTTCACTAATGTAAAGAGCATATTTAGTTTTTTTTTCATAAAAGTGCTCGTGTAGTTCCAAGATGTGTCAAACATTGTTATTCGTAGTATATGAAAAAGATCCACATTGTCCCACACTTTGGTTATCATTTGCTGTGTTTTTTAACTAATCTACTGTTCGCATCAATCTTATTTGTTCATTTCTGTACTCTTAGACAAATATTACATTTCCTTGCCAGGAAAGCTATTTTCATTGCATTCATATGAAAGCAATTAGTAAATAAGTTTGAATAAATAGTAATAGGGATTCCTATTTAACCAAAAGATTAACATAAGTGCAAACAGAGAAGATTATATTGGAAATAAGACATGACAGAGAAGCTGTGACAGTTGTTTCATAATGTGCTGTTTCTTTAGGTTCTAAAGGGATAGCTAAGTTTCTCGGCTTGCTTAGGAGCTGACACAGAATCTACAAAAAAGGGTTAGCGATTAGCTTTATTTGTCATATGTACGTCAAAACGTAGAGTGAAATGCATCATGTTATATCAAATCAGTGCAGATAGCGCTAGGAAGCCCGCAAGTGTCACCATGCTTCTGGTGCCAGCAGAGCATGCCTACAACTTTCTAACCCTAACCCATACATCTTTGGAATGTGGGAGGGAACTGGAACACCTGGAGGAAACCCCTGTGGTCACTGGCAGAATGTACAAACACTCGGCAGAAATTGAACCTCAACCTGACAGCTGGCTGGTGTAAAGCATTGCATCTGTTATGCTACAATGCCATAACGTGGAAATTAATTACAATGAGAATATTACATTGAGCTTGTAAATAGCTCATGGCTGCCTTGTGAATTTCTGCAGTAGTTATATGTATGCTTAAGACCCTCTACCTGAAGCCAAAGAATATGGCAAAGGTCATTCAGTGATACGTTGCCAGGAATAGTTCTGGCTGAATTGGATGAGATTGCTTTCTGTACTCAAGAGATTTGAGTGAAGATTAGGAATTCCAGCATCTTGACAGGCACATCTCAGTTTCTCACCCATGAAAGGAGAAAAAGTGGTGATTGTGAGACTTCTAAAAATAGAGATGATTGAGATTTAAGCAAAACATCAGCAGCAGGATGATATTAACAACGCTTGGCAGCATAGATACTGCAGAAATACCATGTACAAGGAACGTAAGGAAATTGTAGGTACAGCATTGTTTGTGTAGTTAGTTTCCACTAAAAATGAGAAATATAATTTTCTTATTTAAAGGTAAACTATGCTTCCCCTCTGCGTTTATTATCATTTGCTGTGACCCTTGTTTTCAGTGTATGTTTTGGTTGTTTGCTTGTGTAGACCAGTTTAAACATATGGAGTTACAAGTACAAGAGATCTTGCTTGTAAATGTTTATCTGTTTTGGAGAAGTCGCTCCACCATAATAAATGAATTGAAATTTCAAAATGTTTTTGGAGGTGCTAACTTTTTCATGTACTGAGTAAAGATACAGAGGTAAAGGAAGAATGTCTGGTCTGAGTGGGACCTTTGATTTTGTTGCCTGTTTTACTGAGGCAGTGAGGAGTGTTGATAGAATCCATGGAGGGGAGGCTAGTTTCCATGATATGCTGAGCTGTGTCCACAGATCTGTGCTGTTTCTTGCGCTCACAGTTGCCATACCAAGCCATGATGCATCCAGATAGGCTACTTCCTGTGGTGTACCAATAAACGTAAGTAAGGGTCAGTAGCAGCATGCCGAATTTCTTTAGCCTCCTGAGGAAGCGAGGTATTTTGGCCACTGCCTCTACATGGTTGGATCAGGGCAGGCTACTGATGGTCCCAGTCTCAGGGGCTTGAAGCTTTCAACCCTCTTGACCTCAGCATCAATGATATAGACAGGAGCATGGGCATTGCCTCCCTGTCTGAAGAGAGGGCAATGTTTTGCTGTCATTGAGGGAAAAGTTGATGTTGTTTCACCATACTACTCAGCACTCTAGCGCTGTATTTCCTTTTGGTACTCTTGACCCATACTTTTATTTGTGATGTGACCCACTACTGGTATCATCTGCAAATTTTTATATGGAATTAGAGCAGAATCTGGCCGCGTAGTCATGAATGAACAGAGTTGAGTGGGGGGGGGGGCGCCTGAGGATGCAACCTTGTTGAGAATTATTGTGGGTGATGTGTGCTTCCTGTTCTTACTGATTGTGGTCTGTTGGTCAGGAAGTCAAGGATCAAGTTGTGTTAACTCCCAGGTCTTAGAGTTTGATGTTGAGTTTGCTTGGAATTACGGTTCTCCAAGGCAGAGTACTAGTCAATAAGCAATTGTCTAATGCTTTTTTAAAAAACTGTCTGGATGCTCTAGCGATGAATTTAGGACCACGGAGATGGTGTCTGCCTGTTTTAGTGGTAGTCGAATTGCAGTGGTTTAAGTTCCTTGGTTCATGGTTAGCTCTCCATGGTTATAGAGCTTTGGACATAACTTGTAGTGACATAATTTTTATTTTTATTCATGGGATTCAAATGGAAAGATCACCCTCATTCAAGCACAAAGGATTCAAACACAAAGGATTTTGATTATTGGAGGTCAGTCCTTTCAACTCTTGGACATTGTTGCAAGTGTCTTCTACTTGATGGTATTCCAAGCTTATTTTCACTACATGATCAGTGGTCTTCTCCCCAACATGACTCTTCACAGCAACTTAGGTTATTGATGAATGTTCAGTATGCAACTTCTTGGAAATAAAGAGCAGAATCTTAACTGGACCAGCCATATAAATATCATGTCTTCAAGATTAGGATCAAGATTAGGATTCAATATCTGTCATCCAAAAGCATGCTTGTGATAGAGCAGCTTGTTTGAATGGTGCCGAGTTCACTATCAACACCACTGATGCACTGAGGTTGCAGTGTATGTTATACACAAGCTGCAGTTCACTTCTACACCTGTGTTCTCCACCATCCTGAAGGACAAAGGCAGCAAGAATATCATCATGACTTGGTAATCTTGGTGGTCGGGGCGAGGTCGAAGCACTCGGCAGAGGATGGTGCTCAGGAGGCTGCATCGGAGGCTCAAAGTTTTTGGACAGACTTAGAGTCGGCTGTGGTCGGGTGCTTCCAATGCATCAGCAGTTGTCGGCGCCTGGAGGTTTATGGCAGGGAGAGTTTCTCCCTTTTGCCACCTGCTATCGGGACTATCGGGAGTCGATCGGAACTTTGAGACTTTTTTTTACCGTGCCCATGGTCTGCTCTTTATCAAATTATGGTATTGCTTTGAACTGCTGTAACTATATGTTACAATTATGTGGTTTTGTCAGTGTTAGTCTTTGGTTTGTCCTTTTTTTTGTGATATCACTCTGGAATATTGTATCATTTCTTAATGCATGCATTTCTAAATGACAATAAACGAGGACTGAGTGTCCTCATAATCTAATCTGTCACTCTGCTGGCATCGTCATGAGAGAAAATTCTGGAACTCCACCTTTTTAACACAATGGGAATAACTTATCTACAATAAAACTGGAGAAATATGGATAGCAAAAGTGAATCCTCTTGTAACTTGAAAAATATCCCTTCTCCATTAGAATAAAAAAAGATATGTGAGACTTTTCGTTGTCCAGAGTAAGATGGGTTAAGTTTAGAATAGCAGTTCTTCTTCGAAGTACCTTAAAAGGGTAACTCTTAATTATGTTAAATATTACTTTTGGCAAAAACACCAGCATGTGGTGATACATCCCCATATATGGGTACACAAATAAAGTGTCATTCTTGACCTATTCGTGGATATATGATGTAGAATGTAAATGTGCAAAGCTACTCCTTTGAAGGCACATCAAGAGCATCTGTTCATGTTTTTAGAGTGCAGTGCAAGCACAATTGTGAACTGAATCAGTATTAAGGCAAAAAACTCAGCATTACTATAGGTTGTATCTGAAAGATTTTATTCAGTGGAGGAGGATCTTATGATGGCAGCCTCTGGATCCCACCCTGGCACTGGCTGCAGCCCACTTGAAACAAAAATTCAATCAGTCTTGATGAAGAGTCTTGACTTTTTCTCACCATAGATGCTGCTTGACCTGTTGAGTTCCTCAAGCATGTGGGTTGCAAAGACAAGTGAAAATTTTATTCACTTTATGAAATACAGTAGATTCCGGTTAATTGGGCCATCGGTTAAGTGGGGCAGCCGCCTACCTGGGACAACTCTTTCAGAACTGATACTAATCAAGAAAATAGTCAGGATTCCCTTTATTTATTTGGAACATGCCACTTAATTGGGGCAGGAGACTGTTGCCGAACAGTTTCTAACTAGTCTAAATGGCATGCGGTTGTGTGGCCATTAAATACTACGTCATGCTTAAGCGAACAGGTTTTAAGTAGGGTCATTTTGAGTGTGTTTGTGTTCAAAAAGCAGTGATTTTTTTTTTATTGATAGTTGGAGAGAAATAAGCAGTAAGACAATTGAAAATTGTTTTGCTCGCTGAGGTTTCAAGCATCCAGGCTTGGAGATTCCAGATACAGCTGGGAGTGAAAGTGAAATAATTTCATTACTTCAACAAGTTAGAAACTGCAAAGAATTTGAAAGTATTGACAATCATCTTGATTGTTACAGTGAAAATGAAGATTTGGAGGATTACCTACACTAGATGTCTGCACTAATTGGTTTGTTTACAGTCAGTGGAAAGAACACAGCAGCATATTGGTTGTCCTTCGTATCTGATGATCACAGTGAAACCCATGTTGGAAAGTTTATGAAGTGGGAAAAGTGTTGCACAGGGACAGTTCCACCCTTAACCTTGGAAGTTCGGGTCCAGTGGTGCAAGTAGTCATTACAAACTGGGATCTTCCTTAGTTGCAGTGGATAACCATGACGACTTCTGTTCCCTATCGTGTCCTTCGCTCTCCACAAAGCTTGACCGTTGGATTTCACTGTTGATCTCAGCCACGTGGCCTGTGGGTGCTGACTTCATATGCTAGTACAAGCATGTCTCTGTTTCAGTGGCGTATGAAGCCCACCTGCTGCCCTCACCTGCTTAGCCTGCCTGTCAAAGTATTGCACCAGGGTGTGGCGGCTGTCGCATGCAAGTAGCTACTTGGAGCCTCGGGTGAGAGCTGAGTGTCGGATGGGAACCAAAGATTAGTGAGCTGTCCCAGAATGGACAGGACAAGCTCCTTCACCAGAGGTGCTGCCTTTCCCTGGCCATCCCATACACAGCAGCATATACCAGATGAATTCCTCTGTTGATAAATATTAGGGACTAATACACATTTTTATAGTACTGTTTTAGCATTAGTAGTGTTCTGATAGTTTCTGTATTTCATTTAAATACGTAATTTGTTATTCAGTTAAACAGTAGTTGTTTTTTTTTATATATACCTTTTTGATCATTTCCATGAAACTTCAGCTAGTTGGGACAGCTGCTTAATTGGGCCAAAATGTACTGGTCCTGATGTGTCCCAATTAACCAAATCTACTGTATTATTTGCAAGGACATTTCATTCAAAGTCTGTATACCTGTAGAATAGTAATGTAAATACTCAAAATTTAAATTGAATTTGGAGTTTTCTAATAGCAAACTTTGTTTGTGAAATGTTCTGTTATGTAAAAAGCTAAATGGTATGTTTGTGTTCAATAAATGCAAATTACAGAGCACGGCATATTTACATATTGCAGCATAGAAGGCATTATCTCTTCAGCGATAACTTCTCTAATCATAACTATTTGCATTTCAGCTTTTGCCAGACCAACTGGTTTTGCTCCTGGAATTTGTGTTGGAGATGAAGTCCCTGTCTTCCAAAACACTGCAGAGGTTGCAGAAGCAGTATTCCCTAAGGGAGCAGGATGCAGAGGTAATTTATTTACTGGCCCACTGAACTGTTTTGTCAACAATTGATAAACAATTCCCAGAGAAGGAGATGTGAAGATCCTGGTGCTTAAAGCGGCAGCTGTGTATTCATTTAAGTTGGAGTGATCAACATGCTGCCATATTTTTTAAACGTTATGAGAGGGAGGGTTTTTGGAGTTCTGTCATTTTTTTTGTAGGATGATTTTTTTTGAAATGTATTGTAACATTTTGATGGCCTGAATTTCAACTGACTGTGGCATTCACTGATTGGCATTCTCATGGTGTTGGTTTTCCCTTTGATTTTAGTTTTGATGGAGTACCAACTGCAGAACCATTTGTGGTTCACAGCAGAGGTGTTGTCATCAGGCATAGTTACCTGCTAAGCCCGCTGAGGAATCCTCATAGCAAGCCAGAAAGTTACAAAGTTCAAAGTAAATTTTATTATCAAACTGCATATATGTCGCCAAATACCACCCTGAGATTTGCTTTCTTATGGGCATTCACAGCAAATCTATGGAACAGTAACTAACAGGATCAGTGAAAGATCAACCAGAGTGCAGAAGAAACCAAACTGTGCAAATGCAAATATAAATAACAAGAACATGAGATGATGAGATAGACTCCATAAAGTGAGATAATTGGATGTAGGAACATTTCAATAATTGGGCAGATGAGTGTAGTTATCCTCTTTTATTCAATGGTTGATGGGTAGTAACTGTTCTTGAACCTAGTAGTGCAAGTCCTGAGGCTCTTGTACCTTGGTGGTGGGGATCTCTGATGATGGATGCTGCTTTCCTGTGACAGTGTGGCGTGTAGATGTGCTCAATGGTAGGGAGGGCTTTACCTGCGATGAACTGGGTCAACTCCACTACCTTTTGTAGGATTTTCCGTTCAAAGATATTGGTGTTTCTGTACTAGGCCGTGGTGCAGACAGTCAATCTATTACAAGCAGGATATATTATTAATAGTCCATACTTTTTCCATGGCAAGGTTTTGGTAGAAGCTGAAATATCAAAAACTTATACACAAAATAGGAAAAATTAATTCTTTAGTTTGGAAAAGAAAATTTGGACTTTCCAAAACATATTTCAGAATCACAGTTTGTTCAACAGTTACAAACAAGAGAAAATCTGCAGATGCTGGAAGTCAAGGCAACACGCACAAAATGATGGGGGAGCTCAGAAGGCCAGGCAGCATTTGTGGAAAAGAGTAAACAGCTGATGTTTCAGACCAAGACCCTTCATCTCAGCCTGAAACATCAGCTGTACTCTTTTCCATAGATATTGCCTGGTCTGCTGAGTTCCTCCAGCATTTTGAGAGTGTTGCCTTGTTAAAGAGCTTACCTTTAAAATCTTATTTACTTTTCATTCAGCAAGATATAACTTTTTCAGGAGATTTTATAATGAGATCAATGTTGAAGTGCCCATTAGTTTACTAATTTCAGCAGATTTCCATCTGTAAGTAAGTTTTGTACTCTTGTAGTTTATTGATGATAAATGTTGTCATTTATCTCATAATTAATTCTTCCAAGATTATTTATTTATTTAGCTATCTATTTATATAGATGGCTGGTTTCTTTCATTAAATCTGCATCTATTACATAATACATGGAATAAAGATACTTAAAACCATTCTTGGACATTCATGATTGAAAACAAGCAAATTTTTGATACAGTTCCTGAAACTCCTGCTAAAGGTTTCAAAAAACTGCGCCAAATAGAATCTTCAGGGCTGAGATCAATAGAATTTTATTATGTAAGCAATCATTTTGAATGGATCAGTTAAATTTCAGTTTAATCATGATCTAATTAGATGGTGGAGGAAGTATGAGAGGCTGATTATGAACTCTTGTTTAAATGCACAGACTACATAAAGTGCATTCCTTGTAATTGTTAAATGTCTGTAACAGTGATGCACCCAATTTAAATGTACAATAAAGCATGCAGGGCAACTATTTTCAACTTATTGCAGTTAAGCAATGTGGAACACTTGGACTCTACATGTGCTCTGTAGAGTTAGGGCTTCTTATTTTTCTGATAGAGTAGGAGCTCAAGCTATAATAAAGGTTTGAATTTCACATCTTTCTTATTCTTCACATTCCCGATAGCTGTGCTTGTATCTGTTATATTATTAAAAAATTAAATTACATTAATGAGATCTAAGAATTATACTGCTACAGTGCAGTTACAGATAACAGAGCACGTAGTATAATTATTATTTTGCAGCAGTAAGGCAGTTTGAACAATAGCTTTCTTGTTGCAACACACATCAAAGTTGCTGGTGAACACAGCAGGCCAGGCAGCATCTCTAGGAAGAGGTACAGTCGACGTTTCTGGTCGAGACCCTTCGTCAGGACTAACTGAAGGAAAAGTTAGTGAGAGATTTGAAAGTGGGAGGGGGAGGGGGAGATCCAAAATGATAGGAGAAGACAGGAGGGGGAGGGATGGAGCCAAGAGCTGGACAGGTGATTGGCAAAAGGGATATGAGAGGATCATGGGACAGGAGGCCCAGGGAGAAAGACAAGGGGGGGGGGGAACCCAGAGGATGGGCAAGGGGTATAGTCAGAGGGACAGAGGGAGAAAAAGGAGAGTGAGAGAAAGAATGTGTGTATAAAAATAAATAATGGATGGGGTACGAGGGGGAGGTAGGGCATTAGCGGAAGTTAGAGAAGTCGATGTTCATGCCATCAGGTTGGAGGCTACCCAGATGGAAAATAAGGTGTTCCTCCAACCTGAGTGTGGCTTCATCTTTACAGTATAGGAGGCCGTGGATAGACATATAAAATGGGAATGGGATATGGAATTAAAATGTGTGGCCACTGGGAGATCCTGCTTTCTCGGGCGGACAGAGTGTAGGTGTTTAGCAAAATGGTCTCCCAGTCAGCATCGGGTCTCGCCAATATATAGAGGGTCTCGGCCTGAAACGTCGACTGTACCTCTTCCTGGAGGTGCTGCCTGGCCTGCTGCATTCCCCAGCAACTTTGATGTGTGTTGCTTGAATTTTCAGCATCTGCAGAATTCCTGTTGTTTGAGCTTTCTTGTTGCTCTGCTCTTTGATGTCCAATACAGAGTTCTTAATGGCATTAGAAATGGAGACATGAAATGTATTCAGCCTGTATGAATTATATGGAAGCTGCTCATTTCATAATCTAAAATAGTTTCCTATAAAATGTACATTTTCCACCAAAGTACACACCTGAAAGAGCATGAAATATCTTGCTTTCAGTAATTTTACTGATATGATGTAATCTGTGCTGTCCCGCTAAACTTTCTTTGTAATATTGAATCACAAGCCAGATCTTTTAAGGTTAAAATGTGAATAGTAATATTAAAAATGAAAATACACATCAAAGTTGCTGGTGAACGCAGCAGGCCAGGCAGCATCTCTAGGAAGAGGTACGGTGGACGTTTTGGGCCGAGACCCTTCGTCCCGAAACGTCGACCTTACCTCTTCCTAGAGATGCTGCCTGGCCTGCTGCGTTCACCAGCAACTTTGATGTGTGTTGCTTGAATTTCCAGCATCTGCAGATTTCCTCATGCTTGTGTTTTTAAAAATGAAAATGACTGATTGTTAATTATTAACGTGTTTTTCTTTTTGCCGTATCCTCTCACTAATGACTATTCTTCCAAAAATCATGTAGTATTTCCTTCAACTCAGTTTCAAAATAATCTTTTCCAACAACTTTATTAACTCTGATCAGTACTTTGCAGACACTGTAGGTGCATTTTGAATGCCAACAGCAGCTGATGCATTGAAAACTTAGAGAAAATTCTGTGTCCATTCTGTTTATTAAATACTCTTCCAGCTGTGGATATGTTTCCTGTTTTGCAGAATCCAGTCAATGTCCAAATTTATACGAAAAAGAAAGAGTGCAAAAATAAATATATAAAAATAATTCTGTTATTGAATCTGCCTGTTATACATTTGTATTTTTTGAAGCTTTACATTTGTATTCTTTTATTTTTGATTTCCAGCATGTGTGTTAGTTTACACATTTGACTGATCATGGAGATTTAATATTCAATTACTTCAAAGATGTCCCACACACACTCAAAATAGATCTCAGAAAAGGTTATTCTGGCAAGAAATCTTACTTTTCCGATATGTTGGTTTTCTCATTCCATTGTATTAAAAAGAAAGAGCAAGAGTAAAAAAGAGCCTCTTATGTAGAGTTTTTAAAATAATAATCCTTTTTTCCCTGCTGATATTCTCAAATTCCGTCTTTTTAATTGATGTACGTGTCCTGGCCTTTGACTTCCTTTGAGTATTTTGCAATAATATACATTTATGTTGTTTTATTCTGTTTATTTAAAGGGAGTCTTCCTCTATTGTCTCATCAAAAATAATGAAGTTTAAGATCACTTTTTACATAGCATATATTTTGGTATTAATCCTATGATATTTTATGATATACTGCCTTTGTAAGTGTAAATTATTGAACAAAAATAGACTTCTATGTTCAGGCGAACTGAACTGAATACAATATTTTCATAACTCTTGTCTTTTGATAAAGCATCTTCTTTAAAAAAAAAAGAATCTAAAGGAAACCACATTTTTAAGACAATTGTCAGTTGCTTGTTAATCAACATTTCAAAGTTAGGTGCTGTGCAGGGGAATCCATTTTTGGTGTCCAAGTTAAACAGTTTGAATTTCTAAAACATTTTCCACTGATAAAGCCCATAAAGAGCTCATCTTAAAACACTTTGATTCTTAGACTCTAAATGAAGAATGTCACAGCAGTTTAGATAAATCAGAGCAGTCTCCAAGTCATTGTCTGTGCCTTCCTTTCTTGTGGATATCTTGTGTGTCCCCAAAATGTCTTGAGAGCACATCAGGCTATTTTTCCACTATCCATATTATAGACTACATGATATGTATTATTGAACCCTATGTCATCTTTGCATTTATTGAACATGGTGATTAAACTCTGCGTAATCTGTTATTTTCTTGATTATTGAACATTTCTGCTAGTTTTGAAAGCAGCATCACTCAAATTTAGGGACACAAGATTATATAAAGTACAAATCATTTGAAAATTAAAAATAGAGAATATAAAAATAAATTAGGTTCACTTTTTAAAAAACATAATCTTGGAGACAAATACCTTAAATGTTATGCTTCCGCTCTGCAATTTTCCTTTTATATAATTATTTCCATAGTTTATCTTCAAATTAATACAGTTGCTAGAGTTAGCTTCTGAATTTAAACATCCCAAAGCTCAGGTCAAAATTGGAGAGTGGACTATTGAATAATATTAAAACATATTTGCTGAACATGACACATTGCAGCAATTAGTTAAATTAGTGAATGAAAAATAACCTTAAAGGAAGTCTTTAATGTAATCGGTTGTCAGATGCTATTTTTGTTCAGGCACTTAACTTGTCTGGCAATAAGCATCCTCTTTACAAAGATCTTTCCCAAAGGAGCTTATGCGTTTTCTGTGAATTGCTTTTAAATTATTTTGAAATATTAAATATAACATTTTTATCATTTTGCAAATGCAAATTAAGCTTTAATCAAGTGTTGTAAAAATATGGCTTTTTAGTAGCTGGAATCAATCCTAAACGAATAGCTGAAAAGTTATAATTTGGTTTGTATTTGTTCTCGAGATATATGGGTTACTATCAACACGAGAGTTGTTGTCCATCCCTAATTGCCACCAACTGAGAAGATACTGAAGATTCTGCCGTGTTCATCTTTCAGGAGCCGGAGCAGCATGGTAGCATTGTGGTTAGCACAACGCTTTACAGTTCTGCGACCTGGCTTTAATTCCCGCCACTGTCTTTAAGGAGTTTGTACATTCTCCCCATGACTGTACGGGTTGGTAGATTAATAGGTCACTACAAATTGTCCCGTGTTAGTCCAGGGTTAAATCGGGGATTGCTGGGCCGCGTGGCTTGAAAGGCTGGATGGGCCTATTCTGTACTGTATCTCAATAAATAAATAAGGTAGAAAAAAATATTTAGGCCATGATGGGCCAGGCTGGGTAAGGATGGCAGATTACCTTCTCTGAAGTGTGTTAATGAACTGAGTGTTTCCAAAAGAATTATCCAGTTTACTATTTGAGTAAAACTAGTTTTCAGTGCCATTTTTAATTCTTTGAATGTGTTTGCTTTCCCTTAAATTTATGATTAGTCTTGGCTGACTTTAATAATTTTTTGCTTATTTTCCAGGTGCGCCATCGTTGGTGTGAGCTGGTTATTAAGCATAAACTCACTGTGGCATACAGGGACTTGATCAATTTCCTGAAACGGGATCAGGTACCCTGTTTGAATATATGTACTTTGAACATACGGTCCCTTAGAATATGAAATAATTATATAGACAAGAAAGTCTTACTGAATTGTTAATTTTAAAAAAAACAGCTTGCCATTGTAGCGTCATAGTGCAATACAACATGAATACAGGCCCATCAGCCAAAGGAGTTCACATCACGTAGGGTACCCACCCAGCTCGTTCCAATTTCCTGCATCCTGCATTTGGCCCATATCCCTCTGAGCGTTATTCCTCCAAGTGGTTCTTAAATATTTCTATTTAAGGAGTACATGTCCTGCTTCAACCACTTCCTCCAGTAGCTTGTTCTATATACTCACCACCCTCTGCTTTAAAAATGTTGCTCCTCAGGTAATGCTTCCCCTCTTATCCTAAATCTGTGCTCTAGTTTTAGACTGCCCTACACTGGGGAAATAAATATTAGCGCCCACCTTATCTATGCTTCTCATTGTTTAAAGCACTGCTATTTTTGCCCCACATTATCCTATGTGCAAGGACCTAGCCTGGAAATCTCTTGCTGTATGTAATTCAGGCACCCTAGTCCTGGTAGCATCTTTCCAGATCTTTTCTGCACTCTTTCCAGTTTAACCATATGTTTCCCATATAGCCAGAGAGTGGTGAATCTGGAAGTTGTTGCCACAGCTGGCTGTGGAGGCCTAGTCATTGGGTATATTTAAGGCAGAGATTGATGGATTCTTGATTAGTCAGGGCAGGAAGGCAGAAGGGGAGAAACAGGAGTTTGGTGCTGAGAGGGAAAATGGATCAGTCATGATGAAATAGCAGAGCTGATGGGCCAAATGGCCTAATTCTGCTCCTATATCTTATGGTAACCAAACCTGTACCATGTACTCAAGTGTGACTCATGAACGACTTGTAAAATTGTAGCATAATGTCCTAACTCTTGTATTCACTGCCCTGCCTGATGAAGGCCAGCATGCTCAATGTCGTTTTCACCACTCCCTCTACCTTTTTCGGTTACCACTTCAAATAAAAAGCTCTGAAAGGTTCATCAACTCTGACTTCCCACACACAAAGCCATGCTGACTCCTTTTAATCAGATTCTGGTTATGTAATTTATTTTTAATAATTTTATTTTAATATTTGCGGATCTGATGCAAAGGTTCTATGGAAGAGATGGAGGATCCCGGATGGTTTGTTGCCTCCCTGGTGCCGGGGTCTGTGATATCTCGGATCGAGCTCTTGGTATTCTCAAGAGGGAGGGTGAGCAGCCGGTTGTCGTGGCCCATGTAAAGACCAATGACGTGGGTAGGAAGAGTGAGGAGGTCCTGAAAGGTGAGTTTAGGGAGTTAGGCGCTAAGTTAAAGGACAGGACCTCCAGGATAGCAATCTCAGGATTGCTACCAGTGCCACGTGCAGGCAGGTTTAGAAATAGTGAGATAGAGCAGATCAACACATGGATGAAGACATGGTGCAGGAGGGAGGGCTTCAGATTTATAGATAATTGGGCAGTTTTCCAGGGAAGATGGGACCTGTTCCAGTGGGACGGTTTACATCTGAACTGGAGGGCGACAAATATTCTTGCAGGTGAGTTTGCTAGAGAGGCTTCGGTGGATTTAAACTAGATACAAGGCGGCAAGGGAACAAGAGTGTATGAACAAATGTAGGGGAGAAGGAAGAAAAAGAAGATAGTAAAGTTGTTTGCACCGTTAGTGATAAACAGAGAGTAAGAAGTGGAGAATTTCTTAAATGCATTTATTTTAATCTAAGAAAGGTGGATGAGCTTAGAGCAAGCATTGATACCTGGAAATATGATTTTGTAGCTATTAGTGAAACATGGTTGCAGGAAGGGTGTGATTGGCAACTAAATATTCTTGGATTTCGTTGCTTCAGGTGTGATAGAATCGGAGGGACTAGAGGGGGAGGTGTTGCATTGCTTGTCAGAGAAAATATTACAGCGATGCTCTGGCAGGATAAATTAGAGGGCTCGTCTAGGGAGGGCTATTGGGGTGGAATTGAGGAATGGGAAAGGTGTAGTAACACTTATAGGGGTGTTTTATAGACCACCTAATGGGGAGCGAGAGTTGGAGGAGCAAAATTGTAAGGAGATAGCAGATATTTATAGTAAGCATAAGGTTGTTATTGTGGGAGATTTTAATTTTCCACACAGACTGGGAAGCCCATACTGTAAAAGGGCTAGATGGTTTGGAGTTTGTAAAATGTGTGCAGGTAGGTTTTTGCAGCAATACATAGAGATACCAACTAGAGAAGGAGCAGTGTTAGATCTCCTGTTAGGGAATGAGATAGGTCAGGTGACAGAGGTATGTGTTGGGGAGCACTTCGGGTCCAGTGATCACAATGCCATTACTTTCGATATAATTATGGAGAAGGATAGGTCTGGACCCAGGGTTGAGATTTTTGATTGGAGAAAGGCTAACTTTAAGGAGATGCAAAAAATTTAGAAAGAGTGGGTTGGGACAATTTGTTTTATGGGAAGGGTGTAACAGGGAAATGGAGGTCATTTAAAGGTGAAATTTTGAGGATACAGAAGCTTTATGTTCCTGTTAGGTTGAAAGGAAAGGTTAAAAGTTTGAGAGAGCCATGGTTTTCAAGGGATATTGGAAATTTCGTTTGGAAAAAGAGAGATGTCTACAATAAATATAGGCAGCATGGAGTAAATGAGGTGCTCGAGGAATGTAAAGAATGTAAAAAGAATCTTAAGAAAGAAATTAGAAAAACTAAAAGAAGATATGAGGTTGCTTTGGCAAGTAAGGTGAAAATAAATCCAAAGGGTTTCTACAGTTATATTAATAGCAAAAGGATAGTGAGGGATAAAATTAGTCCCTTAGAGAATCAAAGTGGACGGCTATGTGTGGAGTCAAAAGAGATGGGGGAGATTTTGAACAATTTCTTTCTTTCAGTATTCACCAAGGAGAAGGTTATTGAATTGTGTAAGGTAAGGGAAACAGGGAAGTTATGGAAAATATGATGATTAAAGAAGAGGAAGTATTGGCACTTTTGAGGAATATAGAAGTGGATAAGTCTCCGAGTCCTGACAGAATATTCCCTAGGACCCTGAGGGAAGTTAGTGTAGAAAGAGCAGGGGCTCTGACAGAAATATTTCAAATGTCATTAGAAACGGGGATGGTGCCGGAGGATTGGCGTATTGCTGATGTTGTTACATTGTTTAAAAAGTGTTCTAAGAGTAAACCTAGCAATTATCGGCCTGTAAGTTTGACGTCAGTGGTGGGTAAATTAATGGAAAGTATTCTTAGAGATGGTATATATAATTATCTGGATAGACAGGGTCTGATTAGGAACAGTCAACATGGATTTGTGTGTGGACGGTCGTGTTTGACAAACCTTACTGAATTTTTTGATGAGGTTACTAGGAAAGTTGACAAGGGTAAAGCGGTGGATGTTGTCTGTATGGGCTTCAGTAAGCCCTTTGACAAGGTTCCACACGGAAGGTTAGTTAGGAAGGTTCAATCATTAGGTATTAATATTGAAGTAGTAAAGTGGATTCAACAGTGGCTGGATGGGAGATGTCAGAGAGTAGTGGTGGATAAGTGTTCGTCAGATTGGAGGCCGGTGACTAGTGTGCCTCAGGGATCTGTACTGAGTCCAATGTTGTTTGTCATATACATTAATGATCTGGATGATGGGGTGGTAAATTGGATTAGTAAGTATGCCAATGTTACTAAGATAGGTGGTGTTGTAGATAATGAAGCAGGTTTTCAAAGCTTGCAGAGAGATTTAGGCCAGTTAGAAGAGTGGGCTGAAAGATGGCAGATGGAGTTTAATGCTGATAAGTGTGAGGTGCTACATTTTGGTAGGACTAATCAAAATAGGACATACATGGTAAATGGTCGGGCATTGAAGAATGCAGTTGAGCAGAGTGATCTAGGAATATTGGTGCATAGTTCCCTGATGGTGGAATCTCATGTGGATAGGGTGATGAAGAAAGCTTTTGGTATGCTGGCCTTTATAAATCAGAACATTGAGTATAGGAGTTGGGATGTAATGTTAAAATTGTACAAGGCATTGGTAAGGCCAAATTTGGAGTATTGTGTACAGTTCTGGTCACCGAATTATAGGAAAGATATCAACAAAATCGAGAGAGTACAGCGAAGATTTACTGGAATGTTACTTGGGTTTCAGCACCTGAGTTACAGAGAAAAGGTGAACAAGTTAGGTCTTTATTCTTTGGAGCCTAGAAGGTTGAGGGGGGACTTGATAGAGGTATTTAAAATTATGAGGGGGATAGATAGAGTTGACGTGGATAGGCTTTTTCCATTGAGAGTAGGGGAGATTCAAACAAGAGGACATGAGTTGAGAGTTAGGGGGCAAAAGTTCAGGGGTAACACGAGGGGGAGCTTCTTTACTCAGAGAGTGGTGGCTGTGTGGAACGAACTTCCAGTAGAAGTGGTAGAGGCAGGTTCGATATTGTCATTTAAAGAACAATTGGACAGGTATATGGACAGGAAAGGAATGGAGTGTTATGGGCTGAGTGCAGGTCGGTGGGATTAGGTGAGAGTAAGTGTTCGGCACAGACTAGAAGGACCGAGATGGCCTGTTTCTGTGCTGTAATTGTTATATGTTTATATGCTGAACCAATAATGCTTAATAGATGCCAAGGCTATTTTTATATTGTAATACAATCCTAAGTTAAAGTTGCTACAGTTGTAAAATAAAAATGAAATTTGTACATGAAAGTTGAAATGACTTTTGTTCATCTTGTAATCTTTTTCATCTGTTATATTTTCTATCTCATCCGTTGTTACTCTGAAAGTTCATTTGTTAAGATTTTATGTTTGTAATGCTTCCTTAATTGACCATTTACTCTATTCCGACTGGTCAGTAGCATCATATTGAGGGGAAAAGAGCAACTTTTATAAACTCACCGCATTCTGTTTACCAGTTTGCATCCCTTTAGTTCACAGTTGGGACTTATCCACATTGCAGATGGGAACCATGCTGTAAACATTGTCCGACAGTTTTCTAAACAAATTTTAAGAGACTTCTCTTTTAACATTGATTCCCAGAACAAAAAAAAAGATGTAATAAATATAATGTGACTTGGTTTATCTTCAAAAAGGGTTTTTGCTAAAACCAGAATGTATAAAAAGGAATGATTTATCTTCAGCATAGTGCATAGCTTTTGATTGCATTGTAATAAATGGGCTGTAGATTTTGAGAAGTCAATGAGTTGAGC
Source organism: Mobula birostris (assembly GCF_030028105.1). Lineage (NCBI taxonomy): Eukaryota > Metazoa > Chordata > Chondrichthyes > Myliobatiformes > Myliobatidae > Mobula > Mobula birostris. Next base: position 45,220,878 of record NC_092386.1, read on the forward strand.
TTCCTGTTTTACGGTTCTTGTAGCTGCACAGATTCTGTGAGAAGAATTATGGCTAATATTTTTGTAAATGAAGGGCAAAAAGATAGAGGACACAAAATTGAATAAATCATTAAGCATGTGGCAAAAGAAATATTCACCTAAAATTTGCAAGTTTATTTGTTAGAAAACTATGTTGTTCACTTCAGTCATGAAAAATACTGAAATCTTCAGATCCAGTTTGTAGTCCTTGGAAATATGTTGTTAATTAGCTTGATGGTTCTAACTGCGGAAAATTGATTAATTATTTAGAATGCTCTTTCAGGTCATTTGCAGACAGTAAAGCTAATGATCCAAAAACTGAATAAACTTACGAGCAACATGTGATACTCCACAGATAGAGTGGAATTCATAAAGAACATGCTATGAGTATGCAAATGAAATTAATGGATTCAACTCCGCCCATCACTTTGTAGTGTTATTCTGGTAAACCTTTCTGTGTTTCCTCCATTTCTTAAATTCTTTTTACTAATATATAGACCAGAAATGTTTACAGTGCTTCTTGTGCAACTGGATCCTTGACTTTCTCACTTTCAGACCCCAGTTAGTTGGGTTGGCAACAAAATCTCCTCCACAATCTCCTTCAGCACAGGTGCACCCCAAGGCTGTGTGCTTGGCCCCCTGGTCTACTCGCTTTGTACTGATGACTGTGTGGCTAAGTAGAGTTCCAATGTTGTATTTAAGTTTTCTGACATCACCTCTGTTTTTGGCCAAATCAAAGGTGGTGACAAATTGGTATATAGGACTGAGAGTGAAGATCTGGTTGAATGGTGCCAGAACAACAACCCCTCACTCATACACCAACAAAATCAAAGAGCTTATTATTAACTACAGGAAGATGAAACTGGAGGTCTGTGAGCCAAGCCTCGTTAGGGGACCGAAGGTGGAGAGGTCAATAACTTTAAATTCCTTCAAGTTATCATATCAAGGGGCTGTCCTGGGACCAACACGTAAGTGCTATCATAAAGAAGGCATGACAACTCCTCTGCTGTCTTAGAAGTTTGCTCAGATTTGGTATGTCACCTAAACTTTGACAAGTTTCTAAAGATGCACAGTGGAGGGTATCCTGACCATTTGCATCACGGCCTGGTATGAAAATACAAATGCCCTTGAGTGGCAAAGTCTACAAAAAGTAGTGGACACAGCCCAGTCCATCACAGGCAAAGCCATCGCCACCATTGAGCAAATCTACAAGCATCCATCATCAAGAATCCCACCAACCTGTCCATGCTCTCTTTTCACTGCAGCCATCAGGAAGAAGGTACAGGAGCTTTAGGTCCCACATCACCGGTTCCAGGGATGGTTAATAATCTTCAACCATCAGGCTCCTAAACCACCTTCGCTCTCCCCTCCTCACCCTCCTCCCCTCCCCCTTCCTCCTCTGCCCTTCCTTCCCCCCTCCACCTCCCCCCTCCATCTAGTATATTGTGACATACAATATACCTATTTTGATAATTTAGAAATACTTTAGATTCAATCCCCGTTTATCAGTCCAGAGCCCTGCCACAGTGTAACCAAGATACCATCCTGATACTGAGTGAGTGAGGCTGTTTTGTGTGTCCTTTCGTCTGACTGGGGATACCACATGTGTGCTCCTGCCACATCCATCAGATGGCTTTTTGGCCCTGACCAGCATTACATTGTTTTAAGTTGTCCACAAGCTATTTTTAAGTTCATGTTTTTATTCTCTACTGACTTCACACATGGCCATTATTTTCATTTTGGTATTTTGTCTTGCTAGCTGTCACCATTGCTATTTTATACCATAAAGCATAGGAGCAGAATTTGGCCAGTTAGTCCATCAAATCTGCTCAACTATTCCATCAGGGCTGATTTATTATCCCTCTCAACCCCATTCTCCTGCCTTCTCCAATAAATAATCAAGAACCAGTTAGGCTCTGCTGTAAATATACCCAGTGACTTGGCCTCCACAACCATCTGTAACAATGAATTCCACAGATTCACCACCTGTGGCTAAAGAAATTCTTCCTCATCTCTGTTCTCAGGAGGTGGAGGCGGACGGGAGGTCTGTTCTCTGGTGCAGGAGGGAGGGCTACATGTTTCTGGACAATTGGGCTTTGTTCCAGGGAAGGTGGGACCTGTTCCGATGGGACGGTTTGCACCTGAACTGAAGAGGGACTAACATCCTTGCGGGTAGATTTGCTAGTGCTGCTCTGGGGGGTTTAAACTAGATTTGCAGGGAGAGGGGAACCAGAGTGTTAGAGCAGATAGTGAGGTGGAGGAGGATAAAGGTCATGCGAGGACTGCATGTATGGACAGAAATCAAAGGTTTGTACGTGATAGAAAAGCTCTCAGGTGCATCTATTTTAATGCAAGGATTATTGTAGGGAAGGCAGATGAGTTTAGGGCGTGGATTGACGCGTGGGATTATGACATTATTGCTATTAGTGAGATTTGCTTGCAGGCGGGGCAGGACTGGCAGCTTAATGTTCCGGGGTTTCGTTGTTTCAGATGTGATATAGGGGGAGAGATGAAAGGGGGAGGAGTGGCATTACTAGTCAGGGAGAATATCACAGCTGTGCATAGACAAGACAGCCTGGAGGACTTGTCTACAGGGGCCATATGGGTGGAACTGAGGAACTGAAAAGGTATGATCACACTAATAGGGCTGTATTATAGACCGCCCAACAGTCAGAGAGAATTGGAGGAGCAAATCTGTAGAGAGATAGCAGACTGATGTAAGAAACAGCAAGTTGTAATGGGGATTTTAACTTTCCACATATTGACTGGGACTCCCACACTGTGAAAGGGTTAGATGGCTTGGAGCTTGTCAAATGTGTTCGGGAAAGTTTTCTAAATCAATATATAGAGGTACCTATGAGAGAGGATACAATACTTGATCTCCTATTAGGGAACCAGACAGGTCAGGTGACAGAAGTATGTGTAGGCGAACATTTTGGGTTCAGTGACCATAATGTCATTAGTTTCAAGTTAATTATGGATAAGGATAGGTCTGATCCTTGTGTTGAGGTTCTAAATTGGAGAAGGGCCAATTTTGTGGAAATGAGAAAGGATCTAGGAAGAGTGGATTGGGATAAGTTGTTTTCTGTTCAGTAAGTGGAAGGCCTTCAAAGGCGAAATTTTGAGAGTGCGGAGTTTGCATGTTCCTGCCAGGATTAAAGGCAAGATTAACAGGCATAGGGAACCTTGGTTTTCAAGGGATATTGGCGATCTGGTTAAGAAAAAGAGAGAGGTGTATAGCAGGTATAGGCAACAAAGAACAAATGAAGTACTTGAAGAGTATAGAAAATGTAAGAAAATACTAAAGAAGGAAATCAGGAAGGCAAAAAGAATACATGAGGTTGCTTTGGCAGATACTGTGAAGGTAAACCCGAAGGGTTTCTACAAGTATATTAAGAGTAAAAGGATAGTAAGGGACAGAATTGGTCCCCTAGAAGATCAGAGTGGTTGTCTATGTGTGGAGCCTCACAAAATGGAGGAGATCTTGAACAGGTTTTTTTGCATCAGTATTTACTCAGGAAACTGGCATAGTGTATATGGAAGGGTGGGAAACAAGCAGCAGTGTCATGGAACATATAGAGATTAAAGAGGAGGAGGTGCTTGCTGCCTTACAGCGAATGAAGGTAGATAAACCCCTTGGGCCTGATGTGATATTTCCTCGGACCTTGAGAGAGACTAGTGTAGAAATTGCAGGAGCCCTGGCAGAAATATTTATAATGTCCTTAGCCACGGGTGGAGTGCCGGAGGATTGGAGGGTAGCTCATGTTGTTCCATTGTTTAAAAAAAGGCTCCAAAAGTAAACCAGGTAATTACAGGTCAGTGAGCCTGACATCAGTAGTAGGTAAATTATTGGAAGGTGTTCTGAGAGATCGGATATATAAGTATTTGGACAGCCAAGGGCTGATTAAGGATAGTCAGCATGGCTTTGTGTGTGGTAGATCGTGTTTAATGAATCTTGTAGAGTTTTTTGAGGAGGTTACCAAGAAAATAGACGAAGGAAAGGCTGTGGATGGTGTCTACATGGACTTCAGTAAGGCCTTTGACAAGGTCCCACATGGGAGGTTAGTTCAGAAGGTTCAGACAGTAGGTATCCATGGAGAGGTTGTAAACTGGATTCGAAATTGGCTGTGTGGTTGAAGACAGAGAGTGGTAGTGGATGATTGCTCATCAGACTGGAGGCCTGTGACTAGTGGTGTGCCTCAAGGATCTGTGTTGGGACCATTGATTGTTTGTTGTCTATATCAATGATCTAGATGATAATGTGGTAAATTGGATCAGCAAGTTTGTTGATGACACTAAGATTGGAGGCATTGTGGACAGCGAGGAAGGCTTTCAAAGCTTGCAGAGGGATCTGGACCAACTGGAAAAATGGGCCAGAAAATGGCAGATGGAATTTAATGCAGACAAGTGTGAGGTGTTGTATTTTGGAAGGACAAATCAAGGTAGGACAAACACAGTAAATGGTAGGGCACTGAGGAGTGCGGAGGAACAAAGAGATCTGGGAGTTCAGATACATAATTCCCTGAAAGTGGTATCACAGGTAGACGGTTGTAAAGAAGGCTTTTGGCATCCTGGCATTCATAAATCAAAGTATTGAGTATAGGAGTTGGGATGTTTTGGTGAGGTTGTATAAGACATTGGTGAGGCCAAATTTGGAGTATTGTGTGCAGTTCTGGTCACCTAACTATAGGAAGGATATCAGTAAGATTGAAAGAGTACAGAGAAGATTTACTAGGATGTTGCCGGGTCTTCAGGAGTTGAGTTACAGGGAAAGATTGAACAGGTTAGGACTTTATTCCTTGGAGTGTAGAAGAATGAGGGGGGATTTGATAGAGGTTTACAAAATTATGAGGGGTATAGACAGAGTAAGTGTGTGTAGACTCTTTCCACTTAGATTAGGAGAGATAAATATGAGAGGACATGGCTTTAGAGTGAAAGGGGAAAGGTTTAGTGGGAACTTCTTCACTCAGAGATTAGTGGGAGTGTGGAACGAGCTGCCATCTGACATGGTAAATGCGGGCTCACTCTTAAGTTTTAAGAATAAATTGGATAGATACATGGATGAGAGAGGTCTGGAAGGTTATGGACTGGGTACAGGTCAATGGGACTAGCGGAATGAAGTTTTGGCATAGACTAGATGGGCCGAATGGCCTGTTTTCCGTGCTGTAGTGTTCTATGGTTCTCAAAGGACATCCTTCTATTCAGAGGCTGTGCCTTCAGGTCCTAGACTCCTCCACCGTAGGAAGCATTCTTTCCACATCCACTCTGTCGAGGCCTTTCAGTGTTCAATAGGTTTCAATGAGACCTAGTGAGATTCTAAACTATCGCGAGTACATGCCTAAAGCCATCAAACACTCTTCTCATGTAGTATGTTAACCCTTTCATTCCTCAGATAATTCGTGGTAAACTCCTCTGGACCTTCAGAGGAGGTTCCAATGCCAGTACATCCTTTCTTAGCTAACAAATCCAAAACTGCTCACAATACTCCCAAGTGCAACATCACCAATGCCTCATAAAATGTCAGCTTTACATCTTTGCTTTTACATTCTAGTCCTCTAAAAATGAATGCTAACATTAAATTTGCCTTTCTTACCACTGACTCTACCTGCAAGTTAACCTTTTGGGAATCCTCCACGAGTACTCCCATGTCCCTTTGCAACTCTGATTTTTGAATTCCCCCCCCATTTAGAAAATAATCTGGACCTCTATTATTTCTGTTAAAAGGCATGACAATACATTTCCCTGCACTACATTCCATCGGTCACCTCTTTGTCCATTTTCCCAATGTGTCTAAGTCCTTCTGCGGACACCCTACTTCCTCAGCACCACCTGCCCCTCCACCTATCTTGGTGTCATCCCCAAACCTGGTCACAAGACCATCAATTCCGTCATTCAAAGCATTGGAGTATGATGTGAAAAGAAGCAGTCCCGGCACTGACCCCTGCAGAACACCAGTAGTCACAGGCAGCTGACCAGGAAAGGTCCCCTTTATTCCCACTCCTTGCCTCCTGCCAGTCAACCAACCTTTTACCCATGCTAGCAATGTTCCTAATTTTAAATCTGCTTACTGAGTTATAGAGCCAGATACAAAGTCTATGTAAATGAAACATTTAAAACGGTATAGGCTGGAAATTTGAAATAAACAGAAATACTCAGCAGCTCAATCAGTATCTGTGGAAGTAGAATCAAAATTAAACATTCCAGTTTGAACATCTTTCTTTGGATGTGTGTAATGACTTTTTTCTCTTTATTCTTCCTTTGGTTATGCCAAATAAGTGAAACTGATGGACATAGACATAGACATACTTTATTGATCCCAAGGGAAATTGAGTTTCGTTACAGCTGCATCAACTAAGAATAGAGCATAAATGTAGAAATACAAAAACCCACAAGCAATCAAGCTACAATATGCAAACTATGCCAGATGGAAATAAGTCCAGGACCAGTCTATTGGCTCAGGGTGTCTGACCCTCCATGGGACGTGCTGCAGAGTTCGATGGCCCCAGGCAGGAACAACCTCCCGTGACGCCCAGTGTTGTATCTCGGTGGAATATGGCCGGAGTCCAGCAGCAAAAAGTTCAGTGTCCGGGCTACAAACACCTTCCTCGATCGTAATATGACCAGGATTGCACCATCCGTTGTTAACCAGAACAGCAAGCCCCCAACTCCTTTACGCTTACCACTCTCAGTGCACTTCTGGTCAGCCCGAACGGTCTGGAAGCCCTCCGTGGAAAAGTTTTGGTTGGGTATGTCCACGTGCAGTCCAAGTGGAGAACTCCTCTTCTCCATAAGTCTCTGTTGTCTCGACCCGGTCCTCTTTCCTTGCCTTTTTGATCCCCCTCTGCATCCTCTGTGTGTTTTCCTCCAGATTTCAGCAGGGGTGTCCGCCGCTCTGTTCGCTAAACCGGCCGGCATAAGCGTAATCAGTTGGTCCCTGGAATAAACAATGCGACCGTACAGCTGCCCTGCTAATGAGACGTGTCCAAATGTAACTATTTCCAGCGCTAAAAACCCAAATAAAACTCTCTCCACCAGCATGTTAGAGTGGGTGCAGCTTCAATGTGTTACCGTGAAAAAAATACAACAAATAACGTAAATTAAAAAAGTAAGAAAACTAGTCAGAACGGCTGTAACAGGCGGCATGCAGGACCGGCGCATGCGCACTAAACTGGTCTTGGCCAGAAACATTGACTTTACTCGTACTCTTTTCCTAGATGCTGCCTGGCCTGCTGAGTTCCTCCAGCATTTTCTGTGTATTGCTTAGATTTTCAGCATCTGCAGATTTTCTCTTGTAGATGATACTAGGTTGTGACCAAAGTGAGCTATTGTCTGCTATATTTCAGTTCTGTTCCTCTAGATCTAATCTTGTGTTTTGGAACTTATCTGATTCATATTTTTTTTTAGACATTTGAGAATCTGTGCTATTTATTCCGTCAGTTAGCATAACTGCAACTTGCCACTTACAATAAGTGGCCCCATAGTGATGCAGTAAGCTCGGAGTGGATGCTGAAATGAGCAGAGACAGCGTGAAGCTGCTGTGCTCCCTTCATTGGAGTTAACTGCTGCATGATTAGTTATTTTTCACAGTCCCCTTGACGACTTTTGAGAGCTATCAAAATTATGCTTTTCGTTGTCACAAGATTTAAACAGCGTTCTCAGTCTTTAGTACAGTGTACCGACTTAATTTGAAATTAATGTACCAGACATACAGCCATGCTTTTGTAAATTTATTGATATATTTTGTCCCAATCTTTCTCTACTTCAATTATTGGCATCTATTATCTCTTGCTTGATAGCCATTCGGCTGCCTTTTCCCTATATAAGACATAGGATCAGAATTAGGCCATTCAGCCCATTGAGTCTGCTCCACCATACCATCATGGCTGATTCCGGATCCCACTCAACTCCATACACCTGTCTTCTCGCCATATCCTTTGGTGCCCTGACTGATCAGAAAACGATCAATTTCCGCTTTAAGTATACTGATGGACTTTGGCCTCCACTGCAGTCTGCGGCAGAGCATTCCAGAGATTCATGACCTGCTGGCTAAAACAAATTCCTCCTTACCACTTTTCTAAAAGGTCACCCCTCAATTTTGCAGCTGTACTATCTAGTTCTGGATACCCCACCATAGGAAACATCTTTTCCACATCCATCCTATCTGGTCCTTTCAACATTTGGTAGGTTTCAGTGAGATCCCCCTGCATTCTTCTAAATTCCAGTGAGTACAGGCCCAAAGCTGCCAAACGCTTCTTATATGTTAACCCCTTCATTCCTGGAATTAACTTCGTGAACCTTCTCTGGACTCTCTCCAACGACAACATATCCTTTCTGAGATATGGGGCCCAAAACTGTTGACAATACTCTAAGTGCGACCTGACTAGTGTCTTATAAAGCCTCAACATTATCTTCTTGTATTTATATTCCATTCCCCTTGAAATAAATACCACAGACTCAACCTGTAAATTAACCTTCTTGGAGTCTTGTACAAGGACTCCGAAGTCCCTCTGCACCTCTGATGTTTGAACCTTCTCTTCTCACTTAGATAAAAATCTGCACTATTGTTCTTTTTAACAAAATGCATCATCATTTTCCCAACACTGTATTCCATCTGCCACTTTTTTGCTCATTCTTCTGATTTGTCTAAGTCCTTCTGCAAATCACATTGCTTCCTCAGCACTACCTACCCGTCCACCTATCTTCGTATCATCCGCAAACTTTGCCACAAAGCTATCAATTCCATTATGTAAATCATTGACAGACAATGGGAAAGTAGCGGTCCCAATACTAACCCCCGAGGAACACCACTAGTCACTGGCAGCCATCCAGAATAGACCCCTTTTATTACCACTGGCTGCCTCATGCCTATCAGGCATTCCTCTATCCATGCCATATCTTTCCTGTAACGCCACAGGATTTTAGCAACACACATCAAAATTGCTGGTGAAAGCAGCAGGCCAGGCAGCAACTCTAGGAAGAGGTACAGTCGACGTTGCAGGCCGAGATCCTTCGTCAGGACCACAGGATTTTATCTTGTTAAGCAGCCTCATATGTAGCATCTTATCAAACGCCTTCTGAAAATCCAAGTAAATGACATCTACTTTCTCTCCTTTGTCCACCATGCCTGTCACTTCCTCGAAGAACTCTTAACAGAACTGTCATGCATGATTTCCCTTTACATGCTGACTTTGACTTATTTTATCATGAGTCTCCAAGTACTCCAAAACCTCATCCTTAATAATAGATTCCAGCACTTTCCCAACTACTGAGGTTAGGCTAACTGGCCTAAAATTTCTTTTGCCTTCCTCCTTTCTTAAAGAGTGGAGTGATATTTGCAATCTTCCAGTCCTCCAGGACCATGCCAGAATCAAGTTATTCTTGAAAGATCATGACCAATGCATCCGTTATCTCTTCAGCAACCACTCTCAGGACTCTGGGATGTAGTCCATCTGGTCCAGATGACTTATCCATCTTAAGACCTTTGAATTTGCCTAGCACCTTTTCCTTTGTAATAGCAATGACACTCATTCCTGCTCCCTGACACTCATGGACCTCTGGCATACTGTTAGTGTCTTCCACAGTGAAGACCGATGCAAAGTAAAGTCATCTGCCATTTCTTTGTCCCCCTCACCAGCATCATTTTCCAGCTCTCACCCCTCTGTTACTCCTTATATAACTGAAAAAACTATTAGTATCCTGCTTTATACTATAGGCTAGTTTACCCTCATATTTCATCTTTTCCCTCCATATAGCTTTTTTAGTTGCCTTTTGCTGGATTTTAAAAGCTTCCAAATCATCTCCCACTCACTTTTGCTACCTTATATGCCCAAGGAAACTTGGCTTTTATGCAGTCCTTAACTTCCCTTGTCAGCCACAGTTGCCTACCCCTGCCATTTGAGAACTACTTCTGTGGGACTATCCTGTGCCTTGTGAACTATTCCCAGAAACTTCAGCCCTCTGTTCTGCCGTCATCCCCACCAGCATCCTCCTCCAATCCACCTGGACAAGCTCCTCTTTCATATCTCTGTAATTCTCTTTATTCCATGGCGATACTGATACATGTGACTTGTGCTTCCCTCTCTCAGATTGCAATATGAATTCAGCCATATTATGATCACTACATCCTAAGGGTTCTTTTATGTTAAGCGATCCTAATACGATCTAGGTTATTACATAGCACCCAATCTAAAATAGCCTTTACCCTAGTAGGCTCAAGCACAAACTGCTCTAAAAAGCCATCTCATAGGCGTTCAACAAACTCTCCTCCTTGCGATCCGACACCAACCTGATTTTCCCAAACCCCTTGCGTATTAAAGTCCCCCATTGCAATCATGACATTACCCTTATTGTATTCCTTTTTCAGCTCCCTTTGCTTTCTCAAACCCACATCTTGGCTACTATTTGGAGGCAAATATATGATTTTTACCCTTGCATTTTCTTAACTCCACCCATAAAGATTCAACATTCTCTGACCCTATGTCATCTCTTTCTAAAGATATAATTCTATCTCTTACCAACAGAGCCACCCCACCACCTATGCCTTCCTACCTGTCCTTTCGATACAAAGTATATCCTTTGATGTTAAGCTCCCAACTAAGGCCTTCTTTCAGTCACCACTCAGTGATGCCCACAGTGTCATACCGGCCAATCTCTTAATTGTGCCACAAGTTCGTCCACCTTATTCCGAATGCTATGCGCATTTAAATACAGCATCTGCAGCAGTCCTGCAATTGTCTGCATTTGTACCCAATCACTGGCTTATCCTTCCTTACATTCATGTTACACCCATTATCTACTTGTGAACCAGCCTGATTCCTATCCTCCTGCCATATTAGTTTAAACCACTACCAACAGCTCTAGTAAGCCTGCCCACAAGAATATTGGTCTCCCCCAGATTCAAGTGCCATCCTTCCCTTATGTACAGGTCCCACCTGCCCCAGAAAAGGTCCCAATTATTCAGAAATCTGAATCCCCGCCCCCTGCTCCAATTCATCAGCCATACATTTATCTGCCACCTCATTCGATTCCTATCCTCTCTGTATGGCACAGGCAGCAATCCTGAGATAACTACCTTTGAGGTCCTGCTTGTCAACTTCTTTCCTAACTCCCTCTGTTCTGTTTTCAGGACCTCCTCCATTTTTTTTATTTATGTTGTTGGTACCAATATGTAGCACAATTTCTGGCTGCTCACCCTCACTTTTCAGGATATTGTGGATGCGTTCAGAAACATCGCAGATCCTGGCACCTGGGAGGTGTTTCTTTTTCACATCCACAGAATAAGTTGTTTGTCTCCCTAACTATAAGGTCCTCTGTTACTGCTGCCATCCTCTTCAGTTTCCTACCCTTCTGAGCCACATGGGCAGACTCAGTGCCAGAGGCACTGTTGAAGGGAATGGCCGCAGGCGTGTTCTCCACTACCTGATGTTCTCCCTTTCCTCTCCTGACAGTTATCCATTTATCTGTCTCCTGTAGCCTTGGAGTGACTACCTTCCTGTAGCTCCTGTCTACCACCTCTTCTCGATCCCTAACAAGCCAAAGGTCATTGAGCTGCAGGTCCAGTTCCTTAACATGTTCATGAAGGAGCTGCTTGTGTTGTTGTTCTGTCGTTAAGGCGAGTCCGACTCTTCCTGACCTCAGGGTTTTCATGGCACGATACGGAAGTAGATTGCCAGGCCTTTCTTCCACGCAGATACTGCTGCTGCCCAGGTTGGGACCCGGCTGGGTTTGAACTCAGGACCTTCTGCCTTGAAGATACCACCACACCACCAGGAGCTGGTAGTCTCCCGGAAATCCCACATCTGACACCCAGAACAGAACACTGGTCATGTAGACATACAATCTATTTAACCAATTTCCCCCGGGATCAATAAAGTATGACTATAACTATGACTATTCTTCCAAAAGTTAAATAAGAAAAAAGAAATAAGGAATGAACTTACCTAATTATCTTGCCTGTTTACATACCTACATGTTTACATGCCTACTTACAGGCCTGTTCTCGGCTCTGCCTGTTGAACCAAAGCCTTACCACTCTAATTCAGACCACTCCCATGATGACCGCTCTGCTAGACGGTACCCCTCTTTTATGGAGACTGGGTTTTTAAAGCTCTTTGCTGGACTTGTGCAGGAATGCTTCTAATGCATCTGTACCGTACTCCAAAGTTCCGATATCCTTGAGATTATTGTGCTGGTTGCTATTGAAACACTTTAAATTAAATATAATACATCTGTATCATGCTAACCTAAATTTTCTGTCATTTAAAATAAATGAGTCTTGTTAAACTTAACATTATGAAATTTGCACTCCATTTCCTAGAAATTTCATTCATTCATATTTGAGCAACAATCCATTGCTATGGCAGCCATTTAACTAATTAGTCGTAAATCTCTGGATGTTCAATGTCTCTTTTTAAATGTAAAATTGTTTTCACTTGTATAGTCTGATTATTCCTTCCCAATAAATTTTGATACCCGTGTAAGTAGTGTCATTACAATTTTTTCCCAAACTTTAATGTGGAGGAAGTCCATCTGGAGTAGTGGTTTTATCCTCAATGAATTTGAATGATTATAAATGTTCTGCTGAAAGGTCATTCACCTGAAATTTTGGCTGTGTTTCTTTTTCCACAGTTAAGTGGAAACATTTGCCCAGCAAACCAGAACCATTATTTGTGTTGCTTTCATACTTCTACTTTGACTATGAACAAAAACAATCCAATAAAATACTGCAAACAAATGTTTGATTCATGTATTCTCTATTGAGATTATTTAATAGTAGATAGTATTGATTAGCCATCTCCTCCTTGCATTTGAACTTGTGGCTTTTCTGACTAGAACAACAGCTAGTTTTGTTCTAAAAGAATTTGAATGGGCTGGTGAGGGTTCAGAGCTACAGAGGGCTAAAGCCCTTTCATGATGAAAGTGGATCAGTGGCACAGCAGAGACATTGCTGGGAAAATGTCGAGCGGGGAAGGTTTAGGAACAGGAAAACTTATTGGAACTTGTGAGATTAAAGGGGCAGTGAGGAAATGGGAGCCCTGTAATGGTTTTCAAAATGCAGGAATGGTTTTCAAATACGTAAGGAAATAGAAAACAAAACACTTGAAGTTTGTTATCGAAACTTCGCTGAACAAGGTTGGTACAGTAGCACCCAAGCATGAGATGGACTTGGGAGCATGTAAAGTGTGGTTTGTTTACATTGTACTGAGATTATTGGAAATGAAGCTTTCATTACTTTCTTTGGAAGGATTGATCTTCAGGAAAAACAAAAAAAAAGATGATAAACAATGTATTATTGTAAGATTGTAAACAAAAGACAGGAGAAAGTGAGTATAGACACACTCCTTAAGTAGTCCCTTAGAGCTGAGGATAACTTTCTCAGGTTTGTAGGTTGATGTAGGAATGGCAGACGCCTGAGCAGAAGTGACAGACAGAAGAGCAGAATAGATAGCTTGTAAGGTGGTTCACACCTTTTCCAGTTTACACTGGGCTTCTGCATGCACTGGATGCATGGTTCTGAGGTTCTCAGTGCCATCCTGATGCTCCTTCCCATTCGGAGCAAGATGAGGCGGGAATTTACAGGAATCAATGTGTGGGTAGAACATAGAAAACTTACACAACACAATACAGCCCCTTCAGCCCACAAAGCTGTACCGAACATGTCCTTACCTTACAAATTACTAAGCCCTCTACTTTACTGAGCTCAGGTACCTGTCCAGGAGTCTCTTAAAAGACCCTATCATGTGCACCTCTACCACCATCGCTGGCAGCCCATTCCATGCACTCACCACTTACCCGTGACATCTCCTCTGCACCTACTTCCAAGCGCCTTAAAACTATGCCCTCTCGTGCTAACCATTTCAGCCCTGGGGAAAAGCCTCTGACTATCCACACGATCAATGCCTCTCATCATCTTATATACCTCTATCAAGTCACCTCTCATCCTTGTGTCGCTCCAAGGAGAAAAGGCCGAGTTCACTCAACCTATTCTCATAAGGCATGCTCCCCAATCCAGGCAACATCCTTATAAATCTCCTTTGCACCCTTTCTATGGTTTCCATGTCCTTCTGATAGTGAGGCGACCAGAACTGAGCACAGTACTTCAAGTGGGGTCTGACCAGGTGCAATATTACCTCTCGGCTCCTAAACTCAATCCCACAATTGATGAAGGCCAATGCATGGTATGCCTTCTTAACCACAGAGTCAACCTGCGCAGCAGCTTTGAGTGTCCTATGGACTCGGACCCGGAGATCCCTCTGATCCTCCACACTGCCAAGAGTCTTACCATTGATACTATATTCTGCCATCATATTTGACTTACCAAAATGAACTACCTCATACTTATCTGGGTTGAACTCCATCTGTCACTTCTCAGCCCACTTTTGCATCCTATCAATGTCCCTTGTAACCTGTGACAGCCCTCCACACTATCCACAACACCCCCAACCTTTGTGTCATCAGCATATTTACTAGCCCATCCCTCCACTTCCTCAATCCAGGTCATTTATAAAAATCACAAAGAGTAGGGGTCCCAGAACAGATCCCTGAGGCACACCACTGGTCACCGGCCTCCATGCAGAATATGACCTGTCTGCAACCACTCTTTGCCTTCTGTGGGCAAGCCAGTTCTAGATCCACAAAGCAATGCCCCCTTGGATCCCATGCCTCCTTACTTTCTCAATAAGCCTTGCATGGGGTACCTTATCAAACGCCTTGCTAAAATCCATATACTCTACATCTACGGCTCTACCTTCAATGTGTTTAGTCACATTCTCAAAAAATCCAATGAGGCTCATAAGGCACGACCTGCCCTTGACAAAACCATGATGAATATTCCTAATCATATTATACCTCTCCAAATATTCCTAAATCCTGCCTCTCAGGATCTTCTCCATCAACTTACCAACCACTGAAGTAAGACTTACTGGTCTATAATTTCTTGGGCTATCCTTACTCCCTTTCTTGAATAAGGGAACAACATCCACAATCCTCCAGTCCTTCGGAACCTCTCCTGTCCTCATTGATGATGTAAAGATTATTGCCAGAGGCTCAGCAATCTCCTCCCTTGCTTCCCACAGTAGCCTGGGGTACATCCCATCCAGTCCCGATGACTTATCCAACTTGATGCTTTCCAAAAGCTCCAGCACATCCTCTTTCTTAATATCTACATGCTCAAGTTTTTCAGTTCACTGCAAGTCATCCCTACAATCGCCAAGATCCTTTTCCGCAGTGAATACCGAAGCAAAGTATTCATTAAGTACCTCCGCTATTTCCTCCGGTTCCATACACACTTTTCCATTGTCGCACTTGATTGGTCCTATTCTCTCACGTCTCAGCCTCTTGCTCTTCACATACTTATAGAATGCCCTGGAGTTTTCCTTAATCCTGTCCGCCAAGGCCTTCTCATGGCCCCTTCTGGCTCTCCTAATTTCATTCTTAAGTTCCTTCCTGCTAGGCTTATAATCTTCTAGATTCGTATAGTTGCCTAGTTTTTTGAACCTTTTGTACGCTCTCCTTGACTAGATTCACATCAGTCTTTGTGCACCACGGATCTTGTACCCTACCATCCTTTCCATGTCTCATTGGAACGTACCTACTCAGAACCCCACGCAAATATCCCCTGAACATTTGCCACATTTCTTCTGTACATTTCCCTGAGAACATCTGTTTCCAATTTATGGTTCCAAGTTCCTACCTGATAGCCTCATAGTTCCCCTTACTCCAATTAAATGTCTCCCTAACTTGTCTGTTGCTATCCCTCTCCAGTGCTATAGTAAAGGAGATAGAATTGTGATCACTATCTCCAAAATGCTCTCCCACTGAGAGAACTGACACCTGACCAGGTTCATTTCCCAATACCAAATCAAGTACAACCTCTCCTCTTGTAGGCTTATCTACATATTGTGTGAAAAAACCTTCCTGAACACACCAAACAAACTCCACCCCATCTAAACCCCCTGCTCTAGGGAGATGCCACTCAATATTTAGGAAATTAAAATCTCCCACCACGACAACCCTGTTATTATTACACCTTTCCAGAATCTGTCTCCCTATCTGCTCCTCGATGTCCCTGTTACTATTGGGCGGTCTATAAAAAACACTCAGTCGAATTATTGACCCCTTCCTATTCCTGACTTCCACCCACAGAGACTCCGTAGACAATCCCTCCACAACTTCCTCCTTTTCTGCAGCTGTGACACTATCTCTGATCAGCAGTGCCACGCCCCCACCTCTTTTGCCTCTCTCCCTATTTCTTCTGAAACATCTAAAGCCTGGCACTTGAAGTAACCATTCCTGCCCCTGAGCCATCCAAGTCTCTGTAATGGTCACAACATCATAGCTTCAAGTGCTGATCCACGCTGTAAGCTCATCTGCTTTATTCATGATACTCCTCACATTAAAATAGACATATCTCAAACCGTCAGACTAAGCGCATCCCTTCTCTATCACCTGCCTATCCTTCCTTTTGCACTGTCTCCAAACTTTCTCTATTTGTGAGCCAAGCTCCCTTTCCTCTGTCACTTCAGTTTGGTTCCCACCCCCCAGCAATTCTAGTTTAAACTCTCCCCAATAGCCTTAGCAACCCTTCCCACCAGGTTGTTAGTCCCCCTCGAATTCAAGTGCAACTCGTCCTTTTTGTACAGGTCACACCTGCCCCGGAAGAGGTCCCAATGATCCCGAAATCTGAATCCCTGCCCCCTGCTCCAATCCCTCAGCCACGCATTTGTCCTCCACCTCATTCTATTCCTATACTTACTGTCATGTGACATAGGCAGTAATCCCGAGATTACTACTTATGAGGCCCTGCTTCTCAACTTCTTTCCTAACTCCCTGTAGTCTTTTTTTCAGGATCTCCTCCCTTTTCCTACCTATGTCGTTAGTATCAATATGTACCACGACCTTTGGCTGTTCTCCTTCCCATTTCAAGATATCGTGGACGTTATCAGAAACATCCCGGACCCTGGCACCTGGGAGGCAAACTACCATCCGCATTTCTTTCCTGTGCCCACAGAACCGCCTATCTGACCCACTAACTATAGAGTCCCCTATCACTGCTGCCATCCTCTTCCTTTCCCTACCCTTCTGAGCCACAGAGCCAGTCTCTACCAGAGGCGCGACCACTGTCGCTTCCCCCAGGTAGGTCATCCCCCCCCCCCCCCCCCCAACAGTACTCAAGCAGGAATACTTATTGTTAAGGGGACAGCCACTGGGGTACTCTCTAGCACCTGCTTCTTGCCTTTCCCTCTCCTGACTGTTAGCCACTTCTCTGCCTCCTGTGGTCCTGGGGTGACTATCTGCCTATAGTTCCTCTCTATCACCTCCTGACTCTCCCTGAGCTAACGAAGGTCATCGAGCTGCGGCTCGAGTTCCCTAACGCGGTCTCTAAGGAGCTGCAGCTCGACGCACCTGGTGCAAATGTGGGAGTCCGGGAGTTTCTAGGACTTCCCACATCTGACACCGAGCACAGAAAACTGGCCTCACACACATACTTTCTGTCTTTATTTTAAACAGATAACCTACCTGGCCTCGACCCTTTATTGCCAAAGCCCCATTGAGCCAAAGCCTTCCTACTCTGTCTCCCTCTACGCTGACGCCCGCTCTGTAAATCTGTCTTCCTTTTAAACTCTTCCTGCTGTTCTGACTGGCCGACCTCCACGCGCTTGCGCAGTCATGCCCCGTTCAAACTGCCGAAGAAATAACAAAATATTGGAAATGGCCCTTTTTTTCCAAGATCTTGCAGAGGCAGATTGGACATAGATAATTAAATATACAGTATTTAAACATATTTTGTAATCTGAATGAACTCATTTGTTATAACTTGGGTTTAATGGATATCATTCTAAGTACACTAAAGTGCTCTATTGTAAGTTTTGGCTTTGTACATCTAAGTGCAAAGAAGGTCACTTGATTTTCTTTAATGCTTGTTTTCTCTCAATGTTTAAAATACATAATAACAGTTATTTCCCAAAATTCAAGTGTAGGACTAAATTCCTTCAATAAATTAACCATGAATAAAGGCGTATGTCTGTTTTCCATGTCAGATTGAAGATACTTTATAGTTTTCCAGTACAATTTTAATGACATTGAACATCAAAAGGAAAACATAACTTGCAATGCATGTGTTCAAGCATGTTCGGCGCGGTACTGAATGATTACACAGCACAGTTAAATGATAAAATAGCAAAGATAGGAACAACTATTTTAAAGAGGGATTTAAAAGTTAACTTTGGAAATTATAGTTTCTGCAATGCTGATACTTTTGTAAAGCTGATGTATCATTTTCCTAGGCAATGGGAGTCTACATCTATGGTGAGTTGATGGTTAATGAAGATGCCAGGCAGCAGCAACTAGCTCGCAGATGTTTTGCCATGCTTATAGAAGAGATGGATCCATCCTTGCAGAAGGTGGTGGCAGAAATGCTGTTCTAGCCAAGTGAGAGCCAACGAGGTAATTCCACAGTGGCATATTCTAATAGTTTACCTTAACTTGAGCTCCTTACGTGGCAGAAATTACTTGATTAATGCCTTGATTAGTACTGGGAGTTGGGGTAGTAGGAGTGGAAACAGGGAAACTGACTTCAGGAGCTTGCCTAAATTTAGTATTTCTGGGCCTCTCATGCAAAAGCTTGGTGGGTAATGTTCCTCGATTCAGAATTTCTGTTTTTATTACTGGATTAGAGCAGATATTACAAAGACATTGGGGGAATGGAATGGAATCTCTGCAGAGGGCAGTGAGGAAGGATATTTAGTCCAGGTAATTGTAAGAGCCACTGGGCTTTGGAGATAAAGATGCCAAATTAGAGAGAAGGTTCAGATATAGGCCTTGTGAAAATGAGATATGGCTAGAAATTGGCGGTAAATGCAATGAGATAAAAACGTGACTTTTCCAGTCAGAAAATAACTGAAAAATTCTTGCAATTATTGAAGGAGTTGCAGCAGAGGTACTGGTTTTAAGGCATGAGTCAGCAGTTGAAGTATGAGTTAAGTCTGCTGAAGCTGGCATCTTTGTATAAAGTAATGAGCTGAGAAATCATGTTAAGATTCTTAATTATAAAATACTGAATTCATGCAGAGAATAGTGAATGTTTGTAGAGGATTTCTTATGATACTTTTATTTTACATATTTATCCTACTCTCTCAATTATCTGATCAAGAAACTTTGTTAGACATTTGTTGTATCCTGTAATCTGTTCTGGCATTCTCTTTTATTGAGTCCCCTCCCCCCCCATTTTACCAATTTATCCATCCTATTCTCCACCATTATCTCTTTTTCTCTGGTAGGTTTGTTAATAGGTAGTTTAGTTTGTATAATTTTTGCCAGTAGTGATTGATTATAAGTACAACAAGAAGTTATCTGTTTCCCGGTCCACAATGAGAAATCATTGAAGAGATGAGTGCAGGTTGAGTCATGTAAATGTGGAAAGTACTGCTAGAGTCCAGAGACACAGTACTTCAGAGAAGGGTACCAAAATGGGGGACTGAACTTGGGAGATGGGTGAGGATATTTGTAGGAGAGACAAAATATGCAGAATGTGACTAGTGAAGGTGCAAGTAGGCTTTGCTATTTTGACACGTTTCGTAGTTTCCACTTCATTGCCATATCATTGTGATTAAATCCCTATTTACTTGTGGTGAAGTTTTGTCTTTGGTGCAAAAGTCAATTGACTGAAATTAATAACAAACATGAGAAAATCTGCATTTTGCTGGAAATCCAAGCAACACACACAAAATGCTGGAGGAATTCAGCAGGTCAGGCAGCGTCTATGGTAAAAAAAAGTACAGCCAACGTTTCGGGCCAAGACCCTTGCAGGACTGGAGAAAGAAAGATGAGTAGATTTAAAAGGTGGGGGGGGGGGGGGGCGGGAATAGTGAAACACAAGTGATAGGTGCCTGGCCTGCTGAGTTCCTCCAGCATTTTGTGTGTGACTGAAATTACTGGTGTGTTTTGATTTGAGGACTTTTTTGGCAGAGCTAAAAGAAATATGGATAGCTCTTTTAAAAGAAGGATTTAAATATTCACACATGCAAGCAAGAGCAGCATAAGTGGTATTACTGTAAATTGTGAGTAATAAGGGAATAATAAGAACAAATTGAGTATGTATGAATAATAATAGACTGGGAGATAGAGATAAGCAAAAAACTGGCAGAGCAGAGTTAGTTTTCTTCACAAATATTGTGGCTCACTGGCTATACCCATAATTTCAGATTTCCATCCAAGTCTTTTTAAAGTTGTTATCTTCATAGTGTAAAATATTCTGATGCAATATTCTTCACAGATTTCCTAATGGTTTTTTGAAATATATTGTGCTAGAGCTTTAATGCCAAGAAGGTTTAAAAAAAGTGAACTACTCTCTGAATGCCACAGACATCCAGGATTTATGAAACAGACAATGAATAACTTTCTAATTTTGTGTATACTTAAATAGTCTTTTCTTGATGGAGCTTAATTCTGAACTCAGCAGAGAAAGGAGTAATATTTTCTTCGGTTATTTCATGCAGTCCTAGTGGATTGCACTCAGTCAAATAGTTGGCTTTTGGATTCCCGCTTTTTTTTTAACCCTGCTTATCAACTGAGGCCTCTTGATATGTCTTCAGATACAACCTTAATTAAGTGTTTTATTGAGATTTATAATCATTCACCATGACTTAAATATTTGGTTAAGAAGGGATAAATACCTTACTACTTCATTAGTGAGGATGATGGATTCTCTCATGTGAATTCTCGTCTTGAGCAGAATTTGTCTCTGAACAGAAATCTCTGCACAGTGCTATGGATTTTTGTTTGGAATAGAAAGGAGATGAATATATTTTTTGCAAAGAGCATAAATTATAGAAGCTGAAGGTTATTTGATCTTCCAACATGTTTCTGAATATGATAAGTAGAATACTTGAATTCCTGTCAGGTTTATTAGGTAATAAATGAGTGACCAAAGGCAAGAATCCTCACAGAATCATTGTTTACAGAGAATATGGCAGATTCGTATATCACAACACTGGGTGTGTTCTTTCCCGCTAACAGTGCAGCCCACCGGGGCAGGCAATACTGCAAGTCCTCACCCTTAACTCTGGACCTCATGAGATATCATGGCTTCAGTTCCAACATGTGGAAAGAAAATCCTTCTGATTGTTTGTTTTTCTTTAATAGCTCATAACCTCTCAGAAGCATAAGTTAAAAGCAAATTGAATAAATAAATGTTTATGTTTAAAATGTAAACAGTTTATTCAAGTATAAATATGTTCTGTAACAGCGGCAGGAGTAGAAGCTGGAAATGTTATTGAATGAAATATGGAACCAAGCTGCCAGTCACAGACCCTTGAAGGTGTTTCCAACGACCATCACCACTATCCTGAAACTATATTCCCTTTACTTTTCATGGTTCCATATGTAAATAAAGATTACTTTTCTTGTTGGCATTCTCAACAAATCTGTAGAATAATAACTATAACAGAATCAATGAAAAACCACTCAAATAGGGCATTTCAACCAGAGTGCAGAAGACAACAAACTGTGCAAGTACAAAGAGAAGAAATAATAATAAATAAATGTAATGAATATTGAGAACATGAGATGAAGAGTCCTTGAAAGTGAGTCCATTGGTTGTGGGAACATCTCAATGATGGGACAAGTGAAGTTGAGTGAATTTATCCCTTTGATTCAAGAGCCTGATGGATGAGGGGTACTAACTGTTCCTGAACTTGTGGTTTGGGCCCTGAGGCTCTTGTACCTTCTTCCTGATGGCAGCAGCGAGAAGGGAGAACGCCCTGTGTGGTGAGAGTCCCTCTGGCGGATGCTGCTTTCCTGAGACAGCATTTCAGGTAGATGTGCCCAATGACTGGGAGGGCTTTACCCATGATGGATTGGGCCACTTATTGCTCATACCAAATTACCCATGAGAAAGCAATGGGCTGAAGTCCACTTGCTGGAGGTGCTTCCAAGGTTAGCAGATTGAGGCTCAGCAGTGATTAATGGAGGATGAAGGAACATGCAAGCAGTGGTGTTGTTTTGCGTCTATATTCCTTATCATTATGCTGGTAGCATGTGATGGTCTGTGAGCCTTGGTGAATAACTGCTGTGCCTTTTCCAGATGGTTCACACTGCATCCACCATAAGTCAGTGGTGGAGGAAAGGAATGTCTAATGTAATGAAGGGAATGTCTTGTGGATTTTTCTTATTTTTTCCTTATGACTAAAAGCCCTTTGGCTCATTGTGTTCGTGCTGGCTCACCCACTCATTTTCCTGTAACCTATTCTATGACAAATGTCCATTAACTGTCCCCCAATCTGCAGTTCCCCATCTACGTCAGGAACAGTAAACTGAACAGCTAGCACACCTTTTTGAAGTGGGAGGGAATGCGTGCAGTCACGCAGAGATTGCAGACTCCAAACAGAGTGAATGGTGGTCAGATGTAACTCTAGTTTGCTGGGTCTGTGAGACAATGGACTGATCTCTCTGCTGCTTTGGTAGATGGTCAAAGGCTACCGCTGATGGTAGGTAACGACAGACAGGTTGCTGCCAGAGAGATCTACTGATTCATCAGCTGAGAGACAACAGGAGGCGGTGGCCAGGAGAAGGTTTCTTGCACATATTGGATCTGATGCCATGAGATCTCATAGGGTCTGGAGTTGAAGGTTTAGGCTGCCAGCATCCCTGCCTACCACAGTATTGCCACCTCTAGTGGGTTTGTATTGTTGATGAGACAGAACTATCTGTAAAATGTGATTCTGTGAGGATGCCCGTCGCTTGACTGGACCATGGGATAGTTTCTCCAAGTTTAGACACCAGTGCCTGGATGTTTGTGAGGGAGTTTCTCTAGGCGGGCCTAGAGGCCACCTTACTGGATTCAGTATGGAAAGGCCAAAGGCAGTTTTGTTCTTTCTCTGTTTAAGTAGAGTGCTGATGGTACAACTGAATAGGTCGGAGCTTACATCAGAAGCAATTAACAGTTAACCACAATGTTGAAATAAGAACATGATACTTGGAAATCTTCAATATCATACTATGTGGCCTGTACTCAGTAATTTACAACTCACATGCATATTTTCCTAATTGGAAAATTTTGGAAAATGTTTTCTCAAAATCAGTTGCAGTCAATAGAAAAAGGTGTCCCAGGTGGTCCTAGAGCATACTGTGTATAATAAATTAATTCCATTCAACTCATTTCATTCTTAACTTTGAAAAGTCCTACAAACTATGATAGTCAGTTAATATGTGCTTGGCGTTGCGAGACTGCACCGAGTGATATTCTTGAACCTCCTGGGCAGAAGGCTCCTTATTCAGACATTTCAGTTCATTTGAAGAGGAGCACTGTCTTGACAGTTCAGTCCTCCTCCATTATTGCATTGGAGTATTAGCCTAGATTTTGTACTTCAATCTTTCTAACTTGGAAGCAATTGGTGTCAACTAAACTAAGCTGACAGTAGCACTTCGTAGCAAGCTGAAAGCATTTTCCATGGAATCAGAAAGAAGGAAATGTACAGATGAAAGGGAATACAAAGGCAGAGGTCCAGGAATTTTACTAAGTAGCTGGGAGAGAACTGAGAATGTGAACCATGGAATCTACTACTCATTAGAGGGCAGTCAGCATGTTCGACAAGTTTGACAAGAACCACCCAAATTTAGCTTAATGACAAGTGATTGGAAACAGTAAAGAAGCAGAGAGTTGGTTTTTGGTCTACGTCAGGACATTACCTTCAAATAATTAGCCTTCATCTTTGTTAAGCCGCGTCTATAATGTTAATGGCTCTATTAATATGCCAGACATCCATTGTATATTTAATTATCATTAAGAGGATCCTTGAAATTTAATGATAGTGGCTAGCTGTCAGTCTTACAAATATTAATGTGGAAGAGATAATGTAACAGCATTTTAAATGAATTGAATTGACTTTATTACTTACATCCTTCATATACATGAGTAAAAATCTTTACATTACGTCTCCGTCTAAATGTGCAATGTGCAATTTA
Organism: Mobula birostris; assembly: GCF_030028105.1. Taxonomy (NCBI): domain Eukaryota; kingdom Metazoa; phylum Chordata; class Chondrichthyes; order Myliobatiformes; family Myliobatidae; genus Mobula; species Mobula birostris. The sequence continues at coordinate 45,244,857 of NC_092386.1, forward strand.
TAGTAATTTTAATAAATAGTATGTACAACAGGACAGTCAATATAACATAGAAATATAATTGTATCAGCATGAGTTAATCAGTCTGATGGCCTGGTGGAAGATGCTGTCCCGGAGCCTGTTGGTCCTGGCTTTAATGGCGTGGTACCGTTTCCCGGATGGTAGCAGCTGGAACAGTTTGTGGTTGGGGTGACTTGGGTCCCCAATGATCCTTCGGGCCCCTTTTACACAGCTGTCTTTGTAAATGTCCTGAATAGTGGGAAGTTCACATCTACAGATGCGTTGGGCTGTCTGCATCACTCTCTGCAGAGTCCTGTGATTGAGGGAGGTACAGTTCCCATACCAGGCAGTGATGCAGCCAATCAGGATGCTGTCTATTGTGCCCCTGTAGAAAGTTCTTGGGATTTGGGGGCCCATACCAAATTTCCTCAACCGTCTGAGGTGAAAGAGGCGCTGTTGTGCTTTTTTTCACCACAGAGCCGGTATGTATAGACTACGTGAAGTCCTCGGTGATGTTTATACTGAGAAACTTAAAGCTGTTCACCCTCTCAACCCCAGATCCATTGATGTCAGTAGGGGTTAGCCTGTCTCCATTCTTCTTGTAGTCCTCAAGCACCTCCTTTGTTTTTGCGACGTTGAGGGAGAGGTTGTTTTCTTGACATCACTGTGTCAGGGTGATGACTTCTTCTCTGTAGGCTGCCTCATTATTATTTGAGATTAAGCCAATCAATGTAGTATCGTCAGCAAATTTAATTAGCAGATTGGAGCTGTGGGTGGCGACACAGTCGTAGGGATACAGAGAGTAAAGGAGGGGGCTTAGGACACAGTCCTGCGGCGCACCTGTGTTGAGGGGCAGAGGTGAGGGAGCCCACTCTTATCACCTGCCGAGTGATCTGACAGGAAGTCCAGGATCCAGCTACACAAGGCAGGGTGAAGGCCAAGGTCTCTGAACTTCTTGTCAAGCCTGATGTTGAAGCTGAACTGTAGTCCAAGAACAGCATTCTCACATAAGCATCCTTCTTCTCCAGATGTGTAAGGATGGTGTGTAGAGCTGTGGCTATTGCGTCTTCTGTTGATTGGTTGTGTCGGTTGACGAATTGTAGGGGGTCCAGTTTGGGTGGTAGCAAGCTGCAGATGTAATCCTTGACCAGCCTCTCAAAGCATTTGCTTGTTATTGAGGTGAGTGCGGCAGGACACCAGTCGTTCAGGCATGTGTCCTCCTTCGTCTTTCTGGGTACAATATCAATGGTGGATGTTTTGAAGCAAGAGGGCACTCTACACTGGAGAGGGAGAGATCAACATTTTAACAGCCAAATCTACCTGAGGCCATCACCTTATTTTCCAACACATTGTATAGGTTGGAAATAAAATATTTTTTCCCAGTGATGTGCATTAACTTGGTATCCTGTAATATTTCTGTGCCAATATGTCATGTACATTTTGTGCGCTGCGCTCAGTTAAACAGACTGAAAATATTTAATTCTTTGTAGATGAAGCCTATTGCATCCCACCAAGAGATGTTTATTTTAGGAGTCTGGGCAAGATTCAAATTCCAGAGATGAATGCGGCATGTAAGAACATACCATGTTATCCAGCCCTGCAGATCCCTAATTATTAATTTGGGCAGGTATAGCAGGCTGAAACAAGTCTTGGTATGTAAAACCTGAGCCCTTAACACTTAAATTTTTAAAGAATATGTTCAAATATGCAATTTTTATCTATTTATTCAAGGAAAAGGAGAAGAACATTAACATTCATTTATGAACTTCAGTGTACCTAATGGACAGGTTAATATGAAGCCCTTGTTTAACAAGTACCCAGATGTAGTAAGTAAGCCAGTACCAAGAGTGATCCTTCTTGATCTTCAAAGGTTAGCCTGATTTCCTGTTAAGTGAGTTCAACCATTTAATAATATCTATTCTTAATGCTTTCAAGCAGGTCCATGCAGAACAGATAAATGGTGTTGGCCGGGTACACTTATCACACTGCAGACTTAGACAGCAGCCACCATTGTGAGAACCACTTCTATTGCAAGTCTCTTCAACTGTCAGTGTGAGAAGATTTTCAATTATTTTCCTTATTACTTGTATTTGAAGACATTGTTTTTGGACTAATATATATTGTATTTTTAGACATTTGAAATTAACCTGCATAGTATTTTTATTCATTATTATGAAACGTCCAAATGTGCATGTAATGTTCCTTATCAATTTTAGTGATACATTTTGCAGTATGGGCAATATTTAAGTATTGCCACAGTGATTTGTATCCCAGGACCAATCCACTGGTAAAGACACAATGCTTAATATTCTTATTTGTTTACTAGTCTTGTATACGGAATGTTGAAGAGATTTAATTTGTTCACTGCACTGAAAACATTGAATTTTACAAATTTTGCATCACAGTATGATCTACTCTGGATATAAATTAAATACATAACATACAGTATACGTGTCTCCATTCTATCTGATTTGATAAACAGCTTAATTTGCATATTCCATACTTACACATCATAATTAAAATGTATCCTCTGTTATATTCACCAAATGCACGATTTTGGAGCAATGCACTTTGATTTTCTGATTTTCAGATTTGGCTTCGTTAACTTTAGCCTTTTCTCTTGCGGGCAGAAAAGAATTGTCAGACAAGAAATGTGGTGGTCAGCAACTAAATATTGCAATATGATATAAAAAATCAGGACATGCAGAGTCCCCCAAGGAAGGAAGCCACACATTTTGATTGCAGTAACAAGACTTCTATGCTCACAAGTCTCACCATTTTTCTTTCTGAAATTTAAGCTGAGTATTCATAACCTTAAGATTCTAAGGTTTAACTGTTCTATGACATCTAAGAATGTATGGGTATCAGGGCTTGATGTGCTTTTGAAGGAAAGGTGGTCCATTTCAATCCAATGCTAGATTGCATCTGTATTCCAGATTTATAATGCCGTTTCCTCTTTGAAGTAACACGTTTAGAACATAAGTGCGACTTGTGTTTTATGACCCTTTTATTGTTATTTTGAATTATTGTGAATTTATAATACTTTGATATAAAAACTGAGGAGCAATGTGTTGAAGCATCAACTCAAAACAAAAATGGTTTTATTTTACTTCAGCTTGAGGTTGTGGGAGAGTGAATTGTTTCCTTTAATCTTTCATGGCTTTAATTTACTTAGTATTGATGGACCCATAATTAACAGCCATATTATACATTTTATTAAGAAGTATTGACACCATGATGTCCTTAATATCTAAAGCTGCAATATCAGCCCAGGCTTAAGCCAGCTTTGCACGTTTAGTTGGAGCTCTGGGGACCTATGGGTATCTGTGGGATTAGGAATGAATAGCAAGATTAAGCAAAATATGTACCATTACTGCTGTCAAACTAACCTACCTATGCACAGTAAAACTCCAACAATGTGCTATCCATCAATTCAATATTCTCAGTAATTCAGCATCTGGCTCACCAGATGTTTTCTGTGCTCCCTTCCCATTCATCCTCTGCTGGCATTCTCCCTTACCAGACATCAAATGCCAAGTTTCCACAGTCCTCGCCCACTCACTACGAGTTCAGTTCCCAGGTTTTCTTCTTTACACCGAAGCCCTGGTTGCCACAGTCCATTCAAACTCAACAGATTAATTTATTATTATAATGTGCAAGGTCAAATTAAAAATGAACACAATACATGTTGGGCATTAATACAGAGAACATCCAGTAGTTTGGATAATCTGCAACCAAAGAGCCATTCTGGCATGTAAAACCATGGTCTCCTCTACTGCCACGATGAGGCCACTCTCAGGGTAGAGGAGCAATACCTCATAGTCCATCTGGGTAGCCTCCAACCTGGCAGCAATAACACTGATTTCTCCAACCTTCGGTATTTCTTCCCTATCCCCCATTCTGGTTTCCCTCTTGCCTCTTCTACTTGCCTGTCTCCCTTCCTTTAGGACCTGTCCTCCTCTTTCTCCCATGGTCCATTCCCCTCTCTTATCAGGTTTCTGCTTCCATACTGTATCTTTTACACCTATCGTCTTCCAGCTTCTCTCTTCATTCACCTCTTCCCCTATCTACCTTCCCACTCACCTAGCTTCACCTATCACCTTCCAGTTTGTGCTCACTCCCTTCCCCTCACCTTCTCATACTGGCTTCTTTCCCCTTCAGTCCAGGTGAAGAGTCTCAGCCTGAAACGTAGACTCGATTCGTCTCCATAGATGCTGCCTGACCTGCTGACTTCCTCCAGCATTCTTTGTGCCCAGTGTACTTGTGTAAGCATTCTTAACTTGTCATTTGATAGTTTTCTTGTTAAGTTTGCTTTCTATCCAATGTTTTGTAACTTCATTTTGCTGTCCTTTTCACTGAATGCCACAGATTACCTCGCACAACTTCAAAAGTTTTTCCTCAAGATTATAATTTCATTTGAATTGAAGTCTAGTATTTAAAACTTAGTGCTGCTATTACATTGAGATTCTTAATAAATCAGAGTCTAAGCAGGAAGCTCACGTTGACAACTTATTTAAAATAAATTCTTTTGATAAAGAAATATTTTTAAATCTATGTTTTTTAATGTGAGTATAGATTAATTTCTTTTGGCCAAGCAGTTGTAATTAAGTCATACTTTTGCATTAAATTACATTTTCTTTGGTATTAAATGGTGCAATTTAGACAATAATATGAAACTTTATAATATGAAAATCTTTGAAAAGCTGTTTCTTGAATTGCAGTAAAATCAAACTGAAACATTACATCAAAATGCCTTTCTTTTAGAGATTGCTGATTCTCCAATCTGCATGACATCGTTCATTGTTCAAATTGTTTCATTGTCTGATGTAGTCAGCAGTCAGTGTCCACTGCTGATTCTACTTAAAAAGAAACAAAGTAGAAATTAGTCAGTTGATGTTTTTTAAGATAGTACATTTATTTTTGGATGTTTGATGCAGAAAATGTGAGAGTTGCAACTCTACTTTTTTTTTGAAAACTTGTGTACTTCAAAAAAAATTGCCTTGTATTTTAATGTGAAATATAAGGTTTATTTTCTCGTTTGTTTTAGTTTAAACAGTAATTTTTATAATAAATTGCTTATTCATGTGTTATTTTTATCCATGGTGCAATCTTCAGCTGAATGTTATTAATGAAGTACTTCGTTTGTATATGGTTTAAATACAATTGCAGATTCATTTCCTTATGTATCATTTCCTATTCCATAATGGCTAAACGTAATTTGATTTTGATGAAAGTGACCAAGTTGTGATATCTTTAGGTTAAATTGATTTTTGGAATATCATTTCTTATACAAATGTTAATATTTGCTGATTTATGGATAATTAGATAAATTGTTTAAAACTAATTTCTGCGCAATAATGCAGTTGATACATGTTGGTATGCAGTAAACATACATAATAAATTAGGAATTGTTTTGATTTGAATTGCAAGGTTTCCAAAAAGCAGAGTGTTTTGTACCAGTTGTTTCAATTGTTGCTGCATAATACATCGAGCGTGGATGGAGGAAGGGAGAGCCTGCAACTTTTCTTTCATGTTGTGGCTGAGTGGGTTCCTGGCATTCTGATTTGTGTCATGAGATTTAAAAAAAATCACATTGCCAGGGATTACCACGAAGTCACTGCCTTTGCGACTGTTGTGGAAGCCACAGCAAACATACGAGTTGAAAAACTGACGAGGCTTAAGGGTGCTTCTTTGCAACAAAGAAAGAAATACACCTTCAACAAAATGTCTCCCGTGGATTAATTCATCCGTCAAGCATGATCTTTCTGGCAAGGTGCAGAGCTTAGCTGATTGGTGAACAGTGACCTGTTTTGCTTTGTTCACAGTGGCTAAGTTCTGCACCTGAGGAAAAGGAATACTGACCAAGTCAGTGCAAAAATGTAGAACACTTCATTGAGGTTTGCAGATATATCAAGCAGTCTGGCACAATGATTTCTTAAGCATAACAGCTGTTGTGGATTTAGTAATAAAGCATCTATTGTACCAAGTTTTCACTCTCTCTCTCTCTACCCCCCCTCCAATTCGATCCCTCACGTTCCCTGTCCCCATCACCCCTTCCTGTAAAGAGTGCTCACCCACCTTGATGATTCCTGACTTAAATGTAATGGTGCTGTTATGTCTCAGCGTAACTCTTTTAAATCATCCCACAAGTATGCATACAGCCACTGCATAATGATCAGGAGTGGGAATTCTGGTGGCTCGTGATGACATGTTTTGTCAGTGGAAGGAAGACTACATCTAAGTTAATTCTGACAGATTTAGCAAGCCAAAATCTGCTCAGGTAAACTTGTAGCACTTCAGGTCACCATTATTGATTGAAAAGCCTGATTCGTTAACTTAAATTGCAGGAAATATGATTTCTAAGATTATGTCCATAAATGATATATTATAAACTGGTGTATTATTATCTGGTTGTTGCTGATTTACCTTCTATCACCTCACTCTTTCTTACACTATCTCAACCACTGCTTAACCTCAAATTTTATTTTCAAATATCCTCTTTTTTTAAATTGTCAGAAATGCAGTATATCCAGAACCTTCCAAACAGCAAGTGGGTAATAGAGGCGAGTGACAACTGATTTTTCAAAGCTTGCACTTTCAGGAATTTTGCCTGCAGCAGCGAAAGAAAATAAACTGGCATGGGTTGACTTCCAACAGGTTCTGAAACGACAGAGATGTGGCGCTTGTCAGATGAACCAGCTATGTAGCAGAGTCGCAGCCGGCAGTTCCAAAGGAGGTCAGCTAAGAGTGTGCAGTATTCCCAGACAGCTGTCTTAGTGCTTTGGAATGCATTAGGACCTTCAGCTGAGATCAAGCATGCTTTTGAGTTGTGAAAGAAGTGCCTCAGTCCCTTGGACAGATAGAGAGATGCCCTTCAGCGCACACCAGCCAGGGTGAACAGAATGTTCAGGTGTTGCTGTGCTTCACAAAACATCGTACATAAAGCAAATTCTTCAGGAAAAAAAACGAGGGATGAAAGGAGGAAAATGATAACATTGGAAGACCAGGCACTATGTTGGGAACTGAGTGGGAACAGGGCAGCCTTGAGTGAGGGAAGTTATCTCTTCCACTTCCCCTTTTGCCTTAGTTCAGCTGTGTTTCCTCTCTCTCGCTCACTTGAGAGCACCGTTTGTCATTGATCAGCGTGGCACCATAACAGAAAGTCGTGGGGATTAGTCATCATGTGGTCATAGACACTGGCTTTTGGTACATGTGTGCCACTGATCAAGTTGCCAATTTCTGAACAGTATATGAATTAGCACTTCCTGTGGAAATATGTTTCGATGCAGTGCCCTGTTTCATCAACCCACTCATGTTTCAGATAGACTCCTCCATCTGATGGAGCTTGGATAACCAATTATAGCATTACTCATTGCTACTGTTCAGTAGTTTTCCCTTTATTAGTCTCCAGGATACAATATCTGTCTCCATCTGATGGACTGCACATTTTAATAAGAGAGGATTTTGCATCCATCCTCTTCATATTTTCTGACTTAGGGAATCCACATCAGCAGATGAAAACCTTATTATCTGTCACTTGGCTTTAGTGAAGTACAAATATCTGAACAAGCACACAGTAGACAAGAATGATATTATGGTTCTCATCTAAAGAATCATTTCAGTAATTGCTGATACATAAATTGCTCTTGAGGGCAGTAAAGATGCAAGCTGACTTTTATAAGTTACTGTAGCATCTGATCCATATAAAGGTAATTAAATTTCAACCATTGTTGACATTGCCAATCTTAATGTACAATATATGCTGCTCAACTGCTGCAAAAGGCTGCTGCATAATCCCAGTATCCCCATCTCTGAAAGTGGAGGATACTAAAGCTCCACTATTTTCCAGTTCCTTTTCACATTTATAGGTTTGAAAATGCATGGAAAGGAACCCTGGTTTTTCCCAAAGTGTTGTGTGCTTTTGCTTGCAAAGAGGGAAGAAGCAAATCTGTGGATAACAATGATGTCATGAGCTCAGCCAGTGGTAGAAGTGCATTTGGAAAGAGAAGCATGAGATTTAATCAAGATCATTGTAAGTGGAGTTAGCCTTAATAGATAAATGGAAAGTTTAGCAGTTGTTTAGAAAACTCAAGTTGAGCACACATCAAAGAGACACAGGATTGCTTGGAGGAAGAGAGAGTTTAAAAGAAATGGAAGTGGCAGTGGGCTCATTCTGTATGTCACAGTCCCGCGGAGACAGTGGATTGTGCATAATTAAGCAACTGGCTTGGGCCAATAAAATGAAAGCTAGGTTTAAGTGGAGCAACTATTGTGTGAGTGGGGAGTTGAGGCTTTGGTTCATCAAAGCTTTGGCGAGGAGAGTCTAGGCTGTAGGCAGATTTGTTTTGTTATATGTTCTTTCTTTACTACTTGTGCTGTTAGAGCAATGGAGATGCCAGACGGGGTACTGGAATGCTCCTGTTTCCGAATGTAGAAGGGTAGGGAGACCTCCAGTGTCCCTGATGACTCCACCTACAAAAAGCACACCCAGCCTGCAGATTCTATCACACCGTGTTAAGGAGTTGGAGCTGGAACTGAATGAACTCTGGATCATTCAGGAGGCTGAAGGGGTTGATAGACAGGACAGAGAGGGAAGTAGTTAGACTCAAGGTGCAGGACTAACTGGGTGGCCGTCAGGAGGGAGAAAGGGGATAGGCAAGCAATGCAGAGTACCCTTGTGGCCATTCTGCTCATTGGCAGCTATACTGCTGGGTGGATGACCTGGCAGAGGAGGGCCACAGCAGTCAGGTCTCTGCCGCTGAGACGTGACTGCTCAGGCTCTGTGGCTCAGAAGGGAAGTGAGGAGAAAAGACAAGCTGTAGTGATAGTGGATTCCTTGGTTAGGAGAACCTAAAAGGAGGTTGTTTGGACAAGAATGAAATTCCTGGGTAGCATGTTGCCTCCCAGGTGCTAGAGACAAGGGACATCTGGGTTCGAGTCCACAGCATTTTTAAGTGGGAGGGTGAGCAGCCAGAGGTCATGGTTCACCTCGGTACCAATGACATGGGTAGGAAGAATGATGAGGTTCTGCAAAGTGAATTTGGGGAGTTAGGGGCTAAGTTAAAAGAAAGGACCTTCAGGATTGTGATCTGAGGATTCTTACCCATGCCACACGCTAGTGAGGCCAGAAATAGGAAGATTATGCAGTTTAATACGTAGCTAAGGAGTTGGTGTAGAGGGAGGGCATCAGATTTTTGGATCATTGGGCTCTCTTCAAGGGAAGGTGGGACATGTACAGAGGGATGGCCTACGTCTGAACTGGAGGACTAATATTCTAGTGGGAAGGTTTGTTAATGCTGTATAGTGGGGTGTAAAGTAGAGTTGCATACTCTCATACTGTAAAAGCTAGATGGAAATGTTTGTCAAATATGTTCAGGAAAGTTTCCTTAATCAGTACATAGAAGTCCCAGTTAGAGAGTGATTCTAGATCATCTGTCAGGGAATGAAACGGCAGGTGACAAATGTTTGTGTAGGGGAACACTCTGCATCTGGTTATCATAATGCCATTAGTTTCAAGGCAATCATGGAAAAGGATATGTCTGGTTTTCGAGTTGAGATTCTAAATTGGAGAATGGGCAATTTTGCTGGCATCAGAAAGGATTTGTGAAGTGTGGATTGGAACAGGTTGTTTCCTGGCAAAGGTGTACTTGGTAAGTGGGAGGCCTTCAAAAGTGAAACTTTGAGAGGAGGAAGTTTGTATGTTTCTGTCGGGAAAAAGACAAAGACCACAGGTTTAGGAAACCTTGGTATTTAAGAGATATTGAGGCTCTGGTTATGAAAAAGAAGGTGCCTAGCAGCCATGGGCAGGCAGGAACAAATGAGGTTCTTGAGTGTGAAAATACAAGAGAACACTTGAGATGAAATTCAGGAGGGCTAAAAGAAGTCATGAGTTTGCTCTAGCAGGTGAGGTGAAAGAATTCGAAAGAGATGGTGGGGTGGTCTTAAATAGATATTATTGCATTTATATGTACTCGGGAGCTGGACACAAGAGTCTAATGATACGAGGCAAAGCAGCAGTGAGGCCATGGATCCTATACAGATTACACAACAGGAGGTGGTTACTATTTTGAGGTAAATAATTGCTGAAAATTCCCAAGGGCCTGACACTGTGCTCCCTCTGACCTCGTGGGAGACTAGTGCAGAAATTGCAGGGCCCTAGCAGAGATAGTTAAAACATGGACCAATGCTGCTGGGACACAAGCCAGGGCCTGATCAACCCTGGCTGGGTCACCTGGGCGAGGGTGTCTGATGTTGAAAGACCTGAAATGCCCGATGACCCCAGGTTATTATCACTGTTGTGTCCCAGTGCATCCTAGATGTATCTCGGCATCAATACATCCTTGGCTATGGATGAGGTGCTGGAGGATAGTTAATGTTGTTCCTTTGTTTAAGAAAGGTTCTAAGAATAAGCCAGGAAATTATAGGTTGGTGAGCCTGACATCATTAGTGGGAAAGTTATTGGAAGATATTCTAAGCGGCGGTGTGCATATAAGTATTTGGATAGACAGAGTTTGAGTAGAGATGGTCAACATGACTTCATGCGTGATAAGTTCTGTCTAACCAACCACATAGAGTTTTTCAAGCAAGTTACCAGGAAGGTTGATGAAGGGAAGGCAGTGGATGTTGCCTACATGGAGTACAGTGAATTCAGGGAGTTAGGTTCTAAGTTAAAAGAAAGGACCTCCAGAGTTGGTCAAGAAGGTTCAGTGGCTTGATATTCCTGGTGAAGTAGTAGATTGAATTGGGCATTGGCTTTGCCGAAGAAGCCAGAGTGATTGTAGATGGTTGCCTGTCTGACTGGTGGCCTGTGATTAGTGGTGTGCCACAGTGATCAGTGCTGTATCCATTGTATGTCATCTACACTGATGACCTGGATGATAATATGGTAAACTGGATCAGCAAATTTGCAAATAACACCAAGACTGGAGATGTAGTGGACAGCGAAGATGACTATCAAAGCTTGCAGCAGGATCTGAATCAGCTGGAATTTGATGCAGACAAGTGTGATGTGTGCACTTTGGGAAGATCAACCAGGGTAGGTCTTACACATTGAGTGGTAGGGCACTGAGGAGTGTGGTAGAACAGAGGTATCTGGGAACACATCTGTAATTCCTTGAAAGTGACATCACAGGTAGATAGGATTGTAAGGAAAGTTTTTGGCACATTGGTCTTCATAAATAGAGTACAGGAGTTGGGATGTTATTTTGAAATTGTATAAGACGTTGGTGAGGCCTAATTTGGAGTATTGTGTCCAGTTGTGGTCAACTGTCTGCTGGAAAGCTATAAATAAGATTGAAATATTGCGGAGAAAATTCACAAGGATGTTGCTGGGACTTGAGAACCTGAGTTTTAGGGAAACGTTGAGCAAGTAAGGACTTTATTCCCTGGAACGTTGAAGATCGAGGGGAGATTTGAGAGAGGGATACAAAATTATGAGGGGTGTAGAATGGCTTTTTTCAATGAATTTGGGTGAGGTGAGAACAAGAGGCCATGGATTAAGGATGGAAGGTGAAATGTCTGAAGGGAATATGAGTAACTTCTTCACTCAGAGGGTGTTGAATGTGGAATGAACTGCCTGCGCAGTGGTGAATGCAGGGCCAACTTCAACACCTAAGAGAAACTTGTATAGGTACATGGATGGAAGGGGCATGGAGGGCTTATGGTGCAGGTGCAGGTGGATGTGATGAGGAAAATTAACACTGGGATTTAGTACTGACTAGATGGGCTGAAGGGCCTGTTCCTGTGCTGTAGTGGTCTATGACTCTGTTTGTTTGTGGTAATGTGATGGAGCATGTTTAATAAGCCACTAGTGACAGAGTGATAAACATGGGATTCAGCAGATGCTGTAAATCCAGAGTAACACATGCAAAATGCTGAAGGAACTCCGCTGGTCGTGCAGCATCTAAGGAAATGAATAAATAGTCAATGTTTTGGGTTGAGAACCTTTATTAGGATGATGAAGTAATCTGCACTGCAAGATCTGGATAAATAGCCGTATATACAGTATATGTCCACCTTCCCTGATTAACTAGGTAATTAAAGAAGTTATTGAAAATAATTGTTCTGACCTTGGTTTCCATCTTAACAAGAGCAGCAGAAGGGGAAACAACTTTGACTATTCATTTGCCCATCAGTTCTTTATGAGCGGTACGACTGAAAATAAACCAGAGGCTTTTTCATCTGAAACCAGTACTACACTTTGGTTTCTCATATTTTCAATTCCTAACTCCTAATCCCACTTTTGGATTGATTCTTCATACACTGAAGCTAAGGCTGCATCTTTTTGGTCCTTGACAAACTCCTTGCACTCATTGAATGTTAAATCTGCACGGAAAATGTTAACAAGGCAGCAAGTTTTTTTTTGTAACTTTCAGCTCATATGATATGCAGGAGGCAAGTACGAGGGGGACTGTAGGAGAGGGAAAGGAAATGAACAGCCAATGGGAAGTACCTCTGTGGCTAAGTACCTCTGTGGTCAATAATAAGTATACTGCTTTTAATACTTTTAAGGGGCACAATCTACCTTGGGGTGCTGCAGAGAAGAGGACTGCAGTCATGATAGGGGATTTCATAGTTGGAGGAGTAGACAGGAGGTTCTGTGAATGTGAAAGTGACACCCAGATGACATTTGGCCTCCTAGTTGCTAGGATCAGGGACATCTTGGATTGGGCCCACAGCATTCTAGAGGGAGAGGGGGAGCAACCGGAAGTCTTGGTACATATCGGTACCAAAGACATGTAGGAAAAGGGAGGAGATCCTGAAGAGTGAATTTAATAAGGTAAAAAGCTGAAAAGCAGGACCTCCAGTGTAGTAATCTCTGGATTGCTGCCTGTGCTAAGCGCCAGTGAGGGTAAGAATAGGATGATTTGGCAGATGTATGCATGGCTGAAGAAAGGGGGTAGGGCTTCAGGTTTCTGGATCATTGGGAAGGTATGACTTGCACAAGAAGGTCAGGTTACAGATGAACCCAAGGGGGTCCAATTTCCTTGTGGGCAGGCTTGCTAGAGCTGTTGGGGAGGGTTTAACTAAATTGGCAAGGAAATGGGAACCAAAAGGCTGACGTTGTGCAGTTGGTGTACAAATAGATCCAGTGAGACTGTCAGGAAGGACATGCAGATGATAAGAGCAAAATTGCAGGATGAGTGTAACATGGGGTCAAAATCAAAAAGGATGACGAATACAGGACTGAAGGTGTTATATTTGAATGCATACAGTATATGGAATAAGGTAGATGATCTTGTACTGCAGTTCGAGAGTGGTATGATGTACGCATCACTGGGTCGTGGCTGAACGAAGATTATAGCTGGAAGCTTTACATCCGAGGATACACATTGTAACAAAAGGTCTGGCAGGTTGGCAGAGGGGGTGGCATGGCTCTGTTGGCAAAAAAAAACCCAATCAAATCCTTAGAACGATGTGACATAGGATCAGAAGATATAGAATTCTTGTGGATAGTTAAGAAACTGCAAGGATAAAAAGCCCCTGATGGGAGTTATATACAGGCCTCCATACAGTGACCAGGATGTGGCCTACAATTTACAACTGGAAAAGGAAAACATATGTCAAAATAGCAGTGTTAAGATAGTCTTGTGGGATTTCAATATGTAGGTAGATTGGGAAAATAATGTTGATGCTGGATCCCAAATGTAAGAATTTGTAGAATGTGTACAAGATAGCTTTTTAGAGTTGGTTGTGGTCACTAGGGGAAAGGCTCTTCTTGATTGGGTGTTATGCATTGAACTGGATTTGATTAGAGAGCTTAAGGTGAAGGAACCTTTAGGGGTCAGTGATCGTGATAGATGTCACCCTGCAGTTTGAAAGGGAGAAGCTGAAGTCAAATGTATCAGTATTGCAGTGGAATAAAGGAAATCATAGAGGCATGAGAGAGGAGCAGGCCAAAGTTGAATGGAAGGGGACCTTAGCAGGGATAACGCCAGAACAGTAATGGCTTGAGTTTCTGTGAGAAATTTGGAAGGCACAGGATAGTTACAGCCTAAAAGAGAAGTAGTATTCTAAAGGCAGGATGATGCAACTATGGCTAACAAGGGGAATCAAAAACAACATAAAAGCAAAAGAGAGAGCATAAAATAAAACAAAAATTAATGGGAAGTTAGAGGATTGGGAAGCTTTTAAAGACCAAGCAGAAGGCAACTAAAAAAAAGCCATAAGCAGGGAAAAGATGAATTATGAAGGTAAGCTAGCCAATAAGATCAAAGGGGATATCAAATGCTTTTTTTCAGATATATAAAGAGAGGAAAGAGTAGATATTGGAAGGCTGGAAAATGACACTGAAAAGGTGGTGATGGGGGACAACTAAGTACTTTGCATCTGTCTTCACTGTGGAAGATGCTAGCAGTATGCTGAAAGTTTGGGGAGCAGACGTGAGTGCATTGGCTATTACTAAGAAGAAGGAGCTCGGGAAGCTGAAAGATCTGAAGATGGATAAATCACTTGGACCAGATTAGGAATTTTTTTTTGCTAGATGGTGGCAAATCTATGCAATTCATTGCCACAGGTGGCTGTGGAGGCCAGGTCACTGGGTGTATTTAAGGCAGAGGTGGTATGTTTGTGATTAGTCAGTGCATGAAAGGTTACGGGGAGAAGGCAGGAGAATGAGGTTGAGAGGGGAAATTGGAAATGCCATGATGAAATGGCAGAGCAGACTCAATGGGCTAAATGGCCTAATTCTGCTTCTATCTCTCTTATGGTCTTATGATATCACACTGGTCTGCTAATGTTTATCCAAAGTAGTATTGTTTGTAATATACTCCACTGTACAGCTATCCTCCTTCCTGATGGACTATGTGAATTCAAGAAATCGTCTGTTATCCATGATTTCAAATGATAAATTTGTGGTTGCGTTTACTCCACCTGAAAGGTCCAGATTATGTTTTGGGATGGCTTCTTGCTGGTATGGCAAAATGTAACCTTTAACTCTGCCTGCATTTGACCCAAACTAATGAAGCTCTAAAGGACTGCTAACTGGCTGAAAGCAGAGCCAGAAGGATTCAAAGGATTTTAAAGGAAAATTGCCTGCGCTATATGTTCCAGTTCCTACGATATTGTATTAATACTTCCATTTTAGATATTCTTCAACGTCCTCTATCTGTTCAATCCCTTCCAAGAAGTGGACTTGATCTCTTGTGCCTACTGAACTGATATCAGTTACAATATCACATACTGGCTCAGTTCAGCAGGAACAGGAGTCAGGCCTAATGTCAGGCATATTGTGGAGGGATTGTGTACATTAAAGAAAAAACAGTGCAAAGAGAAGCCTCCCTGGTCTAATAGAGGTTCATACTGTATCCCAAACTGAGCCATCATGTAATGTTGTCCTTGTTTTGAAACCCTTAGTGTAATAAGCCTTCCAATGAATTCATTAGGAACTTTAAAAATGTACAGCATAAGGGTATTGTCAGCACCAGCATTTGTTGCCCATCCTTAATTGCTGTTCTGGCAATGGGGAATTCCACAATGTTTTCAGGTAGCAAGTTCCTAAATTTGGTCATAATAATAGTGATAAAATTCAGAGTAGATGATTATATTTTACTGCTTTTAGGTATGTTGCTTACTATGAAATAGTTACACTGTTGGTGATTAATCAGCATATTTATACTTAAGGTGGATAGACCATTTGATAAAGTTTCATTCTTCCAATATATTTTCAGGAAAACAATGAAAATGTTGAATAACTTCCTTTCTCCGAGGAAATGGAAATAATTTTGTTGTTCCAGCCAGTATCATCACCTGTATCCTAATTCCATCCATCCTATTTTAATAATTATGTTAAAACTGTATTGATTTAAACTAGCATCTGCTTTTGAGATATAACTTTACATCTCTACCAGCCAATGTGTGGTTAAGTTTTTAAAAATTTCTCCCCTGAATGGCATTGCTGAATTTAACAATCTCTAATCCATGTTCCCTACTGCTGACCAGACCTCAAAGCGGGTAAATAAATTGTTTTAATGAGCTTTAATTGTATCTAAGCTCTTCTGTGGAACTTTCAACAGGGGTTTTAGAAAATGCACATCAATCATGTGGATAGGCAGTCTCCTAAACTATCAGCTTATTTGACTTGAAATGTACACTTTACAAATCTAAGCTCTCGAATGAGATCACAGTTTTGGAAAAATTGGAAGGAGCAGGCTTGAGAGAGGGATTTGCTCTTCAAACAGTTGATGGACTGCAGTGAATTTCATTGTGCTGTGCTGTACTTCTATTTCCTGAAGTGCTTGCAATCTCTTGCTTATTTGTATTGTTTCTACCTCAGGTTTGTATTCAGGTCTTCGAATTTCTCCATCGTTATTGCTACTAATTATTTTTCTACTGATTTCTTTATGATGGTAACCCTAGTGAGCTCTAACCTTTAACTCATTGTTAATTTCGTGAAAGGTCTAGTATGATGTTGTCTTCCATGCAAATGAATATAAAGTATTAATTGGCAAGTCTGACATTTTTATATAGCTACCTGTTCTAATAACCTTCTAATATTCATCTTCACATTTAGGTAACACTGGGATACATTGAAGCTTCCAATGTATTTAGTTTTATTTCTCTGAGTTTTTGTAAGAATACAGGTGACCTACCTTTACAACCATTTGGGTTATGGAAATTCAACCTAATGGAATTCACAAATCACTACCAAAAAGACCTGAGATGCACAATAAAAGTTGACTAATGGAATTTATTGGGGGGGGGGGGGCAGGGGAAAAACAAGTAAACACAAAATGCAAAAGCCACAACAGATATGTCTGATTTTATTTTTAGTTACTCAATACTGTGGGGCAGTAAGATTTGGATATGACATCACTGTAGCAATTGGTTGGGTAGTCACAGGTAAGTCAGAGAAAGTGCACCACCAATGAAGAGTGCTTTGGCTGTGATTGCTAATCCAATAGATGCACGAACTTCACATCCAAGTCTTATTGCCATTACATGGTATTCAATGGGGGTTTGCATTAAAGAAAATTGTGATACAGACTGTTCTAATTGTGGGGTTACCTTTAGTAGTTTTGGCACTATACAGTGATTGGTAGTTTGTCGGTGTAAAAATGTACACTCTGTCAAAATTCAATGTTCTAGTCACAGTTCAGGAAATTGTTCATTTCCAACCATTTAAGAAGTATGCTTCTGGCAAAATTGGTATGGAAACACCAATGCCCTTGAACAGAAAAGCCTACAGAAAGTAGTGGATACTGCTCAGTCCATCGCAGGCAAAGCCGTCCCCACCATTGAGCACATCTACAAGGAGTGCTGTTGCACAAAAGCAGCATCCATCATCAGGGACCCTCATCATCCAGGTCATGTTCTCTTCTCACTGGTACCATCAGGAAGAAGGTACAGGAGTCTCAGGACCCACACCACCAGATTCAGGAACAGGTATTATCCCTCAGCCATCATGCTCTTGAGCCAGAGGGGAGAACTTCACTCAACCCAACACTGAACTGTTCCCACAACCTATGGACTCACTTTCTTCATCTCATGTTCTTGATATTTATTGTTTATTCATTTATTATTTTTTTTGTATTTGCACAGTTTGTTGCCTTTTGCACATTGGTTGTTTGTCCATCATGTTGGGTGTAATCTTTTATTGATCCAATTGTTTCTTTGTATTTACTGTGAATGCCTGTAAGAACATGAATCTCATTGTTGTAAATAGTGACATATATGTACTTTGATAATAAATTTACTTTGAAAAAATAACAATGAAAAATGTTAGTGTACAGCCTCTTGTCACCATCCAGTGTACAAGACAAAAGTGTAAATGGGCAATATAAATTTCTTTATTTAAGTAAGGCTGTATCATACAGTTGGAAAATGAAAGCAGATAACTCATTTTAAAGCAGCAGAGGTCTAATCATGTGTTTTTAACCTTTTTTTCAGCATCTGACATTGACTGGGCTATAATTTGTTTTAGGTCAATATTGTTGCTGGTTTCAGAATCAAGATTATTATAAACAGAAGAGATTCTGCAGCTGCTGAGAATCTTGAGCAACACACAAATTACTGGAGGAACTCAGCAACTCAGGCAGCATCTGCTCCCTTCCCATCAAGTCCTAATGAAGGGTCTCAGCCTGAAACATCAACTGTTCTCCTCCATAGATGGTCTGGCATGCTGTTCCTCCAGCATTTTGTGTATGTTGCTCCTGATTATTTATAGCTTGTGTGCTTTATTTATACATTTGCAGAGAATATCTTCCATAATTTCTTACAACCTGGTGTATTAGTACAAATGTTCAAACATCTGCAAAAAAACAATGAAGTAATCATTGGACTATAATTGCATTTTCATGACCCTTTGGCTTGCAGAAGCTGAGTTTGCAGGAGTTCAATGTTGATGTGTGCCATTCTGTCTTTCAAACTGCCACGTTTTGTGTTCTGTAATCTGTGCGCCATACTAATCAGCAGTTGAGAAACTCCATCCAAGCAGTCTCCACCTAGGGTGAACTTAACAGTGATAGCACATAATTACACATGATGTCCTATTTCATTATTTTTCCTCCTACCCCCTTCACTCTCCCTCCCTCATCCACCCCCTTTCCCTCCAGTACTCACAAGTTGGACAGAATCCTTTGCTATTCCCATTCCACTGTCTGTAAACAACAGAAAGCTCACAAGAAGCTGATTGATTAGATCTTTCAGATGACTTCCTTTTATGGAGACATTGTTGGTAACTAATGCAGTTTGCACATCTTCAGGATTCAAGTCTGTTTTGTTCCTGAGAACTTTTAGTTGATTGTACACAAATTTCAGCTCCTCCTGAATATTTAAAGAAAGATGAACGTAGTTGTAAAAAAATGGTAAATAATAGGTTATTTCAATAATGAATTCTAACAAGTCAAAATAAATATCATGGACTATCTTGAAATTGTGAAAGGCAACTATCCTTTAAAAATATGATGGATTCATGCACTTGTACTGATGTAGGGACTACAATCCCTGTGACTCGAAATCTGGCTCAGCAGAATAATTAACTACACTGGGCACAGTGCCAAATCTTGTGTTCGCAACATGAAAGGAGGTGGAAGAAAGCCCCTTAACAGATGTGGACAGCATTTATATTGTGGGAAAAGAGCACAAGATTGCATCAGAAGTTCACTTAAAAACATTACAGTCACAGAGCAAGAGTGTTTTATCACAATGCATTTTCACTGAACTGATGAAATACCTCATTCAGCTTGATTGTAAAGATTAAGCAAAATATTGCCAGAGGGCAGTCACAAAAAAGGCAGCTTTAAATATTTATTTTGAAAGACTGGTCTTTTTCTAGTAAAGCTGATGGATTCTGGATGACTGATACGCATTTTATTTGACTACCTTGCGCTACTCTTTCTCTATAACACTTTTACTACTTAGATTTACTTATATATGAAATGAACTGTCAGAACAGATTGCAAACAAAAACTTGTAATGTATAGTGACAGTAGAAAAAATCCCAGTGATTCAGATCGTGGGTACTTATGATGAAGTTTACTTACAACCCTCATGGTCTTGGCTTTGCCTTTTCATCATTCTAATATAATTCATCCTTTAAAGATTGCATGCTGGAGAAACGCTTCACTTGATCTAGCTTCACTTCTCTGCACTTCCAAGTTCATGGTACAAAATCCACTCCCCCCCCCCTCCACTATAGTTTATAACCTGTCATGAAGTCTGTTTTTTTTAAAAAAAGGAGCTGCCTCTCAAACTTATTCTGTAATTAAATATGATTATGACGTGTAGAAATTTAAATACTCAAACACCGTTTATCTGCCCTAACCCTTAATCCTTTTAATATCTATAATTCTATTCTTTTTGAATTCTCAATCCTCCAAAGATACAAAATCACATCAATTTGCTATTCCTCAAAGTCAAAGAAAAGAAATTCCTTATTCCCTTAAATTGGCAGTATAACACTTATTTTTAGACGACTTAGTCATGGGCAGCATTTCCCCAAAGTCTATCCTATTAAGCCCTCAAAGAAGTTTGTAATTTTTAATGAAGATACCAAGTTCGTCTAAGCTACAGAAAAAAAAACTTTGCCTCCTCAATCTGTACTTTGATCATAGGTCCTTCACTCTAGGAACCAGTCTGATGAATCTGTACTCCTTCTGTGGAAATTAAATCCTTTTTTGGGAAAGGATACCAGAATTGTACAGGACTTAGATAATGGTCTCAACAAGGCCCAATATTACAGCATTAAGACATCTTTTATATTAAGGCCACCGTGCCTAATTAAATAGTGTGCCTGCAGGTTAGCTTTCAAAGACCTATATTCAAGAATTCCCAGGTACCTTTCCACATCAGATTTTCCTAGCAATCCTGAAAAAATAAATCCTCCTACCCAAAATAGTTGGGGCCCAAGCATCAAATGCTGCAGTATCTCAGTACCCACAGCCTGCCTACTGAAGAACATCCACTTACTACTACTTAGCTTTCCATCAACTAACCAACTGCGAATCCACACTAATATATTACACAAAATTCCATGTGCTGTAGGTACTGTATCCTTTTATATCAACCACCTGTGCAGGACTTTATGAAGCCTTATGAAAATACAGTTACACTATAATGTATATACTAGTTGCCCCTCGTCCATTCTATTGGATTCATCCTCAAAGAACAGTCAATTTCCTTTTCAGAAATTTATGTTGACTCTTCTCAATCATTATTGTCTTCATGTCTCCCTATCTTTTATTATAGGTTCCGGCATTTTCCAAGACAGTGATGTAAGGTCACAAGGGGAGTAAATTTCTCTCTCCCTTTGAAAATGGGGGTTGGGGGTGGTAAGGAAGACAACATTTGCTGCCTTTCCATCTGCACAAACCATTGCAGAAACTACTAAATTTTGTCAGAGATAACCAGAGTTTTTACTATTTCTAAAGCTATCTTTTTTTTTGAAACACCGGCAAGAATACGCCCCCCCCCGCCGCTTCTCTTTTTGAAAAACAAGTTTCATAGACCAGTATCAGCTTGCCAATACTAAATTTATTAAATCAGTTATTTATCTGAAAAATAACTACAGTTAAAAATAGAAAAAAATATAAGCTCCTACAGTGTGTAGTACTGCTTTGTAACCCTATAGTCATAATTCTGGCTATGTCTTGTCAATTTAGCAACAATAACATGAAAAATAAATCCCTAATAAAAGAGTATATATGAAACCCAAACACAATCGTAACAAATTACAATAGGGGTATAATTGCTTGACCAATGAGCAATGTGAATGAAATACTTTTAGATTTCAATAATTAAAAGTGACGCAAAATATAGTAATGGATAACTGACTTGTTGCAAGACAAAACTTTTAGTTGTTAGAAGAGTCAGTTAACAAATTTACATAATAATGAATGCTGGAACTGTTGTTATCCACAATTTGTATTGATGATATACTGTTGAGAAACCAATTTTGATTCTGTACATCTGGACAATATTAAGTTGGAAGGGGCTGTCAGCTCTAAAGAAAACTGAACATAAAGAAACAGAATAGGCCATTCAGCTCCCAAAACTAGATCTGCCATCCAGTAAGATCATGACAGATCTTTTAACTCAAAAATGTTGGTTGTCTGTACTTGATCCCCTTAATACCAAAAAAGACTTTTGACAATTGCAAAGAAATTGCACAGCAAAGATTGTGAAGGAAGATCTAAGAAATGGGAAGACAATTTCATCATATTATTTGGAAAATAAAATAAATTTGGATGTGAAAAATGCAAACTTCGTCAAAAGATGATAAGACAGTTCAGCAAGACCTTAACAAGAGTAGATTAAACAAAATGAAAGTTTCCTGAGAGGCTGAATTGAAAATTAGAGAAGTTATGCTAATTTGAAATAAATCATAGGTAAACAATACAGGGGCAATTCTGGTGGCAGTGTTATATATTGAAGAAAAAATTCTAAGCATAGTATCCAAACTGCCAAGTTATATTCCTGAGGGAACGCTGTACATGTTGAGCATGACAGGAAGAAGCTGATACAACAACATTGAAGGCCAAGAAAAATAGCCACCACAGGGAGAGGTTGAGGAGAACGTGGAAAAGGATATCAGTGAAAGGAAAAGAGTAATTCTAAGGCAAGTTGATAAATGCAGAGATGAATTATTTGGGATTAATCATCTGAATTTGCCCAGCATTTTCTATATAATTTCACAATTGCACCTGTAATCTTTTCTTATTGTTGTATCTAGATTTTTCTGGGTTTTTTTCCACATTAGTGCCAGAGGCTGAGGGAAGATCTGATAGAGGTTTACAAGATTATGAAAGGCACAGAGAGTATGTTCCCAAGGTTGAATGGTCTAATACCGAACGGCATGCATTGAAGGTGAGAGGGGATAGGTTCAGTGGGTATGTTTTTTCACTCAGACTGCCGTGGATGCCTGGAATGCACTGCCTGGTGTGGTGGTAAAGGCAAATACATAGAAGCTTTTAAGACACGTTTCGATAGGCACATGCCTGTAAGGAAGATGGAGAGATATACACATTGTGCAGGTAGGAGGGATTAGTGTTGTTTTTATTTGCTTTTCAGCTGGTTCGGCACAACATTGTGGGCGGAATGGCCTGTTCCTGTGCTGTATTCTTCTGTTCTATGAATGACAAGTTTGCGGATGACACGAAGCTGGGTGGCAGTGTTAGCTGTGAGGAGGATGCTAAGAGGATGCAGGGTGACTTGGATAGGTTGGGTGAGTGGGCAAATTCATGGCAGATGCAATTTAATGTGGATAAATGTGAAGTTATCCACTTTGGTGGCAAAAATAGGAAAACAGATTATTATCTGAATGGTGGCCGATTAGGAAAAGGGGAGGTGCAACGTGACCTGGGTGTCATTATACACCAGTCATTGAACGTGGGCATGCAGGTACAGCAGGCGGTGAAAAAGGCGAATGGTATGCTGGCATTTATAGCGAGAGGATTTGAGTACAGGAGCAGGGAGGTACTACTGCAGTTGTACAAGGCCTTGGTGAGACCGCACCTGGAGTATTGTGTGCAGTTTTGGTCCCCTAATCTGAGGAAAGACATCCTTGTCATAGAGGGAGTACAGAGAAGGTTCACCAGATTGATTCCTGGGATGGCAGGACTTTCATATGAAGAAAGAATGGATGAACTGGGCTTGTACTCGTTGGAATTTAGAAGATTGAGGGGGGATCTGATTGAAACGTATAAGATCCTAAAGGGATTGGACAGGCTAGATGCAGGAAGATTGTTCCCGATCTTGGGGAAGTCCAGAACGAGGGGTCACAGTTTGAGGATAGAGGGGAAGCCTTTTAGGACTGAAATTAGGAAAAACTTCTTCACACAGAGACTGGTGAATCTGTGGAATTCTCTGCCACAGGAAACAGTTGAGGCCAGTTCATTGGCTATATTTAAGAGGGAGTTAGATATGGCCCTTGTGGCTACGGGGGTCAGGGGGTATGGAGGGAAGGCTGGGGCGGTGTTCTGAGTTGGATGATCAGCCATGATCATAATAAATGGCGGTGCAGGCTCGAAGGGCCAAATGGCCTACTCCTGCACCTATTTTCTATGTTTCTATGTTTCTATGTTTCAGTATTAAATAGCATTTACCGAAAGATTTTTGCAGATCAATGTACATAACATTTTTTAAAGTTTTTGTTACGCAGGATCTTTTCTTCAGCTGGCTATTTTAAGATCTCAATAGTTGGGGTAGAAATAGGGTAAACAAAGGAAAGATGATAATACATACTTATACAAACGCTCTTTGTACTTTTTCACTGATGCAAATTTTAAAAAGTTATATATTGGAGGTGCATTCAACCGCCTACCCTCTGGAATGGTGCAGGGAGACTTGAGAAAAGTAATTTAAAATATACAATTTTTATCATATGTATTGGATTTGGGAGAAACTTACCAGTAATTGTTTCTCCTCTTGGTCTTTCATAAGTGGTTTATTGTAGAACAACAAAAGCCACAGAACCTCGGAGAAGTCATCTGCTGTCATCAGCTGCTGTAAGGCAACATTTAGCCAGTCTCCACAGTGAACCAGCAAAAACCAGTTTTCAAAGAGATTTGAAGTGGTCCTACATAAAGACACTAAGAGTTAGCACTAAAAGTAAATTAAACACAATCAATTTATAACACTTTTTCAATCAATAAATGAAATTTCAGATAACATTACATCTCCCCCTTTCATTTCAGTACAAATTCTTCCGAGATATTAAATATGCTGAACATCGGTGCTCATCTGGTGGTGTTGTAGTCATCACTTAGGAATCTTGCAGGTCACCATATTGCACAGTGTTGTACAGGGTTGTTTGTCCAGATCAGCTTGAAGAAGACATTTGTTATAATTTGTTCCCACAAGGAAATTCTTATGAAATTGTAAAGCTGCATATACTGAGTGAACCTCAATAGGAAGACAATCTAACTGATTCAACTGGAATAAGTGAAAGCCTTGCCCTCCATAAGAAATGCTACCACTGAACAATGCAGCAAGACTCTGCATGGGCTCATTGAAGAATGGCACTTTGAACAATGTAAGAGAGAAACATGTTAAATAAAGTCTTTCTTCTTGTACTGGTAGTTAAAAAAAAGTAACGCTTTTGACTACAGCCTGTCCCAAACCTTTTTACAACTAACAAAGAACTTTGGGATTCTTTGTAGTCAATATTGAAATGTAGGAAAAATATCAATTCATTTGTGTGATAATGAACTAATCGATGTTTAGGACTTGATTGAGGGATAAATATTGCCTAGGTATTTGGGAATTACTTTCATGGTCCTTTTTGAAATAATACCCTGGGATCTTTGACATGCACCTAATAGATTAAACAGAACCTTAGTTTTTGATGTGTTCTGAGGTGAAGGAAAAAAGCCAATGTGGGAGCTGCATGTTGTATTACAAAGTCGACGAGACACCTGACAGGTCAGGTAGACAACATTTGTTTGTGCTTCTGACATCATGGTGGGAGATTTGTTCTTAGTGTCATTCTCAATGCTCATTCTTCACTTTGGATGGATGGTCAGAGATACTCAGGAGTCAATGCAAGGATGCTGCATTTCTTTCCAAAGCCTTCAAAACATCCTTAAATCTCTTCTTCATTTACCTGGTAATCACATCCCATTATAGATTGCAAAGCTGAATATCTGCTTTGAGAGTCTGATGTAAGGCAATTGAACAAATGGACTTCAATACTAGGAACACAAAATACTCTGCAGATGCTGGGATCAAAGCAACACTCACAACACGCTGGAGGAATGCAGCAGGTCGGACAGCATCCGTGGAAAAGATTGGTTGACGTTTCGGCCCAACCTGCTGAATTCTTCCAGCGTGTTGCGAGTGTTGCTTCAATACTAGGAATATTGGCCTGGTGGATGACACTGACTTTGGTACATGTATCCTTTATAGTGGATTTTGAGAGAACATCGGTTGGTTTCTCTGGAATGAATGTTGTTGGTCTCAGAAGTATATAGGAGGGCAGGGATCACTGCTGACTAGTAGATTAAGACTAAGATATAGGAGACAGCTGTAGTTCAGTCAGATTTTTGAAATCACTTTTTTTTTATTATTGTTTATTTTGAGGTGATCAGGCCAAATTAATGTTCAATTTTCACATACCCTACATTCACATCTTTAGAAATGGTCATTATGATGGGAGTAGATTTCAATGTACTCTGGTTGAGCTAAAATTTTTAATTGGAAATATACAGAATATTTAAATATAAATCTTAAATTAACAGAATTTTACTGTCACAAACAAGAGAGAATCTGCAGATGTTGAAAATTCAAGCAACACACACAAATTGGTGGAGAAACTCAGCAGGCCAGGCAGCATCTATGGAAAAGAGTACAGTTGACATTTTGGGCTGAGACCCTTCAGCCAGACTGGAGAAAAAAAGATGAGGAGTAGAGTTAAAAGGTGGGGAGAGGGGAGGGAGAATCACAAGGTGATAGGTGAAACTGGGAGGAGGAGGAGGGGTGAAGCAAAGAGCCAGGAAGTTGATTGGTGCCACGCGACAGTGAGAGTAGGAATGCGATGAGGTGGAGGATAAATGCGTGGCTGAGGGATTGGAGCAGGGGGCAGGGATTCAAGTTTTTGGATCATTGGGACCTCTTTTGGCGCAGGCGTGACCTGTACAAAAAGGACAGGTTACACCTGAATCCTAGGGGGACCAATATCCTGGCAGGGAGATTAGCGAGGGCTACTGAGGTGACTTTAAACTAGAATGGTTGGGGGGGTGGGAATCAAATTAAAGAGGCTAGGCGTGAGGAGGTTAGTTCACAACGGGGGATGGGAACCAGTGCAGAGAGACAGAGGGGTGTAAGGTGAGGGTAGAAGCAAAAAGTACTAAGGAGAAAAGTAAAAGTGGCAGGCTGACAAATCCAGGGCAAGCATTAAAAAGGGCCACTTTTCAACATAATTGTATAAGGGCTAAGAGAGTTGTAAAAGAGCGCCTGAAGGCTTTGTGTGTCAATGCAAGGAGCATTTGTAATAAGGTGGATGAATTGAAAGTGCAGATTGTTATTAATGATTATGATATAGTTGGGATCACAGAGACATGGCTCCAGGGTGACCAAGGATGGGAGCTCAACGTTCAGGGACATTCAATATTCAGGAGGGATAGACATGAAGGAAGGGGAGGTGGGGTGGCGTTGCTGGTTAAAGAAGAGATTAACGCAATAGAAAGGAAGGACATAAGCCGGGAAGATGTGGAATCGAGATGGGTAGAGCTGCGTAACACTAAGGGGCAGAAGACGCTGGTGGGAGTTGTGTACAGGCCACCTAACAGTAGTAGTGAGGTCGGAGATGGTATTAAACAGGAAATTAGAAATGTGTGCAATAAAGGAACAGCAGTTATAATGGGTGACTTCAATCTACATGTAGATTGGGTGAACTAAATTGGTAAAGGTGCTGAGGAAGAGGATTTCTTGGAATGTATGCGGGATGGTTTTTTGAACCAACATGTCAAGGAACCAACTAGAGAGCAGGCTATTCTGGACTGGGTTTTGAGCAATGAGGAAGGGTTAATTAGCAATCTTGTCGTGAGAGGCCCCTTGGGTAAGAGTGACCATAATATGGTGGAATTCTTCATTAAGATGGAGAGTGACATAGTTAATTCAGAAACAAAGGTTCTGAACTTAAAGAGGGGTAACTTTGAAGGTATGAGACATGAATTAGCTAAGATAGACTGGCAAATGACACTTAAAGGATTGACGGTGGATATGCAATGGCAAGCATTTAAAGGTTGCATGGATGAACTACAACAATTGTTCATCCCAGTTTGGCAAAAGAATAAATCAAGGAAGGTAGTGCACCCGTGGCTGACAAGAGAAATTAGGGATAGTATCAATTCCAAAGAAGAAGCATACAAATTAGCCAGAGAAAGTGGCTCACCTGAGGACTGGGAGAAATTCAGAGTTCAGCAGAGGAGGACAAAGGGCTTAATTAGGAAGGGGAAAAAAGATTATGAGAGAAAACTGGCAGGGAACATAAAAACTGACTGT
The DNA here is from genome assembly GCF_030028105.1 of Mobula birostris. Taxonomy (NCBI): domain Eukaryota; kingdom Metazoa; phylum Chordata; class Chondrichthyes; order Myliobatiformes; family Myliobatidae; genus Mobula; species Mobula birostris. Next base: position 45,272,292 of record NC_092386.1, read on the forward strand.
AAAAGCTTTTATAGATATGTAAAAAGGAAAAGACTGGTAAAGACAAATGTAGGTCCCCTACAGACAGAAACAGGTGAATTGATTATGGGGAGCAAGGACATGGTAGACCAATTGAAAAATTACTTTGGTTCTGTCTTCACTAAGGAGGACATAAATAATCTTCCAGAAATAGTAGGGGACAGAGGGTCCAGTGAGATGGAGGAACTGAGCGAAATACATGTTAGTAGGGAAGTGGTGTTAGGTAAATTGAAGGGATTGAAGGCAGATAAATCCCCAGGGCCAGATGGTCTGCATCCTAGAGTGCTTAAGGAAGTAACCCAAGAAATAGTGGATGCATTAGTGATAATTTTTCAAAACTCGTTAGGTTCTGGACTAGTTCCTGAGGATTGGAGGGTGGTTAATGTAACCCCACTTTTTAAAAAAGGAGGGAGAGAGAAACCGGGGAATTATAGACCGGTTAGCCTAACGTCGGTGGTGGGGAAACTGCTGGAGTCAGTTATCAAAGATGTGATAACAGCACATTTGGAAAGCGGTGAAATCATCGGACAAAGTCAGCATGCATTTGTGAAAGGAAAATCATGTCTGATGAATCTCATAGAATTTTTTGAGGATGTAACTAGTAGAGTGGATAGGGGAGAACCAGTGGACGTGGTATATTTGGATTTTCAAAAGGCTTTTGACAAGGTCCCACACAGGAGATTAGTGTGCAAACTTAAAGCACACGGTATTGGGGGTAAGGTATTGATGTGGATGGAGAATTGGTTAGCAGACAGGAAGCAAAGAGTGGGAATAAATGGGACCTTTTCAGAATGGCAGGCAGTGACTAGTGGGGTACCGCAAGGCTCAGTGCTGGGACCCCAGTTGTTTACAATATATATTAATGACTTGGATGAGGGAATTAAATGCAGCATCTCCAAGTTTGCGGATGACACAAAGCTGGGTGGCAGTGTTAGCTGTGAGGAGGATGCTAAGAGGATGCAGAGTGACTTGGATAGGTTGGGTGAGTGGGCAAATTCATGGCAGATGCAATTTAATGTGGATAAGTGTGAAGTTATCCACTTTGGTGGCAAAAATAGGAAAATAGATTATTATCTGAATGGTGGCCGATTAGGAAAAGGGGAGGTGCAACGAGACCTGGGTGTCATTATACACCAGTAATTGAAAGTGGGCATGCAGGTACAGCAGGCGGTGAAAAAGGCGAATGGTATGCTGGCATTTATAGCGAGAGGATTCGAGTACAGGAGCAGGGAGGTACTACTGCAGTTGTACAAGGCCTTGGTGAGACCACACCTGGAGTTTTGTGTGCAGTTTTGGTCCCCTAATCTGAGGAAAGACATCCTTGCCATAGAGGGAGTACAAAGAAGGTTCACCAGATTGATTCCTGGGATGGCAGGACTTTCATATGAAGAAAGACTGGATGAACTGGGCTTGTACTCGTTGGAATTTAGAAGATTGAGGGGGGATCTGATTGAAACGTATAAAATCCTAAAGGGATTGGACAGGCTAGATGCAGGAAGATTGTTCCCGATGTTGGGGAAGTCCAGAACAAGGGGTCACAGTTTGAGGATAAAGGGGAAGCCTTTTAGGACCGAGATGCGGAAAAACTTCTTCACACAGAGAGTGGTGAATCTGTGGAATTCTCTGCCACAGGAAACAGTTGAGGCCAGTTCATTGGCTATATTTAAGAGGGAGTTAGATATGGCCCTTGTGGCTACGGGGATCAGGGGGTATGGAGGGAAGGCTGGGGCGGGGTTCTGAGTTGGATGATCAGCCATGATCATAATAAATGGCGGTGCAGGCTCGAAGGGCCGAATGGCCTACTCCTGCACCTATTTTCTATGTTTTCTATGTTTCTATGAAAGAGGAACAGGGCTGGAGAAGGGGGAGTCTAATAGGAGAGGACAGAATGCCATGGAAGAAAGCAAAAGGGGGAAGGAGCACCAGAGGGAGGTGATGAGCAGGCAAGGAGATAAGGTGAGAGAAGGAAAAGGGGATTGGAATAGTGAAGGGGGGTGCATTACAGGAAGTTTGAGAAATTGATGTTCATGCCATCAGGTTGGGAGTTACCCAGACGAAATGTACGATGTTGTTACTGTGTTTAGCTAATTTACCAAAACCCTTTAACCAATATTTTAAAAATTTAGATTTAGTCCTTGTAAACCACTGGAAAAGAGGCTCTGAAAAGCACTCTATAAAATGCATGTCCTTTTATACTACTAACAATGTTTTAAGAAGAGAAGCTATCAGTCTATCTACAGTACTATATACTTCCATCACCATGTATATCCTGAAATCTTCACTTATTCACAGCTGGAGTATTAACATCACAGACCACCAACAAACTAAGGACTGTACATCTAGTTAATTATGGATTTGTAAAAGAAAATGCTAAGTAAAGAAAAGTGGGATTGGGAAGAAATTTTTTCAGTTCTCCATCCAGTCTATATATTCCAGCCAACATCAAGTCTGCTTCACCATTTCATCATGACTGATCCATTTCCTTCTCAACTCCATTCTCCTGTTTTCTCCCGGTAACCTTTCATGGCCTGACTAATCAATAACCTATCAACCTCCACCTTAAATACACCCAATGACTTGGCCTCCACAGCCACCTGTGGCACCAAATCCCACAGATTTACCACCTTCTGGCTAAAGAAATTCCTTCTCATCTGTGTTCTAAACTGACATCCCTCTTTCGTAGGGGTTTCCAACCTTTTTTATGCCATGAACTAACACCATTAAACAAAGGGCCCATGGACCCTAGGCTGGGAACCCCTGCTCTATTCTGAAACTGTACACTCTGGTCCTGGATTACCCCCACCACAGGAAACATCCTCTCCATATCCACTCAATCTAAGCCTTTCAACATTCAATAGGTTTCCATGCGATCCCCCCTCATTCTTCTAAATTTTCTTTTGTGGAGGGTTACAAATTCCTATTATTGCAAAAAATTAGAACTGACAGATATACTTCTGAGGAAGGAGTGTTTGTGTGAACCTTTGGTTGAACTTGGGTTTACACAGTCTTTACTGACTGTCACTTTGGAAACGCGACTGAATAGTTTGACCAAGATAACAATCTTAGATACATAGTATAAATAAGACATACTTTGTGTTGTTGGTCTAATACATTTGAAATGCAAGTTGATTTAACAGTTAAAATTTTAATTAAGACTCAACAACATGAGACAGTTTAAAAAGTGGAAAGCAGATTTAAAATGTACATTGCATGTGCTTGGCTGTTAATTGCAGGGGCATTTTAATCTTAATCTGAGTGTCAGAAATAAGGATTAGAGCTTGGAATGCAGTTTGCAGATAAAATAGATTTTGAAAATGTTCTTTTATCATCCTGATTGGGATCATACTTGTGATTCTGGCTGTCTTGGCTTTAGCATCCAAATGAGGAGGAGAGATTAAATGGACATTTCTGCAGACGCAGTACATGAATTGCCCCTTAAAGAAACACTGATGGGATGGATCTATACTCCCTAGAGTTTAGAAAAATAAAGAGTTCATCTCATTGAAATGTAAGATTCCAAGTGGGATTGACAAGTTTTTATCCATGGCTTGACAATGTATAATTAGGAAGGGGTAGTACTGTCATCCCAGAATCAATTATGACCAAACTGAGGAGAATTTACTCATTTGGGTTATGAAGAGTTTTGAATTCTCTAGCCTGGTGAAATCTATATTTAAAGAAAAAATGAATGAAATTTTGGACTTAATGTGAATCAAAGGATAGAGAAATCAAGTCACATCATTGGTTTGTGATGCCATAATCTAAGTGAATCATAGAGCGGGTTCAAGGAGCTAAATGATCTCCTTCTCCGTTTGTTACATTTTTGTTAAGAAAGGGGTTTCTTAAGGTTGTCATAGATGGGGTGGTGGGGCTGGTACTGGGGATAAGCTCCCACTACCTATTAGATGCACCCAATGGTGTGCATCTCAAATAGCCTCTGAAAACTAAGTCCAGTTCCTGGCCTTCACAAGTGGCTTAGCTGCTAAACCCAACAGAACTGTTTCTACTGACAGGAGAATGGGCAAAGGGGGTTTAGGATACTGGTGCGTTAAAACCAGATGCTTCAGGTAGATGGGCCCATCAACAGCTTACCTTGGGAAAGGAAAACTCTGATCTCAAACCTCTATATGCATTCACGGGGAAGGCTTCAGGAGTAAACCCCAAGAAAAAAATCCAGAGCTGGAGTCCATAAGACAGACCTTCTTTAAGTTCTACGCTGATTGGAAACTCCAGCAATGCCACTGGTGCCAAACTGTATCAGGCTCTGCCTTTCCTTCTGATTCATTAGCTGCATGGAAAGAGGAAGCCTGCTGCATGGGCAACAGCAAGCTGTCTTTATCGTACTGCTCTGGTTTGCGTATTGACTGAACATAGACATCTAGGATGCAACATCCATGGTTGACCCCAACCAACATTAAGAAAGGCCAGTTTAGGTTGCTTATACAGTTCTTAAGTCTGTGGCTATGAAGACTCTAATTTTTTTTTTTGCATACTATCATTAACTTGGGATTCCATTAGTTGCACATTTGTATTGCAGTGTATAAATAATTGAAGCACATACTAGACTAGAACTCCCTTGAGTCAGTTCTGGTTTGTCCTTATCTGACTCTAAATTTCCCCAAGTTTCTGTGGTCTCCAAGTACTTCATATAAAGTCCTAACTCTGTCCTTAATGCATTGAAAGAAAGCAGTCCACATATATCCAAGCTGATAAATTTGATTTTTCTACAACTCAGCAATTTGCTGAGTTAAATGGATTTGCTAAGTCTGAGATGTGGCAGAACATATTTTTGATTATATGACAGTAAAATGCTAAAAAGGTCAATTCTTAGTCAATTTAATTGCAACCTCTATGATTTGAAATATCACTCTGCCAGAAAATAATAATGTATAGCTCAGCAATTTCTACATTACTATTTTGGTATCATCTGTATATTTCACCTGAAGGCCAAGTCCAAGTTGTAAGGTCCACTTATATTAACCGCAACATGATACATAATAATCTTCATTATAAGTCTTCATGAGACATTTAAAAAAAACATCTAATTAAAGACCATACTGTTTGTGCAGAGAAAAGTTAGGCAATTCTGTTGCATGTTGCAAGAATGTAATGGTAAACTGTCACTTGGCAACTTGTTACCTTGTTAATACAATGCTGAGTTCTGACCGATAACAACTAAACCTTTGCACAGACAGGATTAAATTCTGTGATGTGATAAATTTTACAGCTGTTTTCCAAGAAAACGAGTACACAAGTACATTAAGATCTCAAATCACAGCCAGGGAGACTATTCAACCCACAGATGTGAAAGATTAGAAAACTGACTTTTGAAAGAGATAAATATGACCTTCAACCAGCAGTGTCTTGTTACCACACTAATAACTGCTTAATCATGGACAAAAATCTCGTGTTGACTTATGAGACAGAAATAAAGGCTTCTTTGAAAATGTTTCAGAAGTTTTGTTTGAAAAGATTTATAGCAAGGTAACAAGCTCACCCTTTGACTTTTTCATCTTGCACAATCTTCTTCAGCATTTGAACAACAGTGGTTAGGTGCTGGCACCAGGCTGCTGACGAAACATCTGCATTTTTTTTGAGAAATTGTTTTATATGACACAAGCTAATAATGGAAACATGCAACCAATTAATTCATGTTTAATTTAAATAATTTGGAACTATAAAACTGAAAAGTACCCAAGAAGGAGATATTAAATGATGTTTAGTAAAAGGATTTATTAACTGAGTACCATCCTCCAATAGAGTAACATTCAGTCGTAACACTTGAATGTGGAATAGATAACAGTTTGCAAATAAACAACAACATCCAAGAAATCACCGGGGCCTAAAAACATAAAAGAGTATACCATCCAAGACTTTATCCACCCAGAATTTACAGAGTGCATGCTCATACCTAGAGCTCTCCACGGAACAGTGTTTATGGTAACTAGGCTACATCCCAGGGCATTTCATAAAGGCATTATCAAACAAAGTTTAATACAGAGCCATAGAGTGAAGAAATATTATGACAAACTACCAGAGTTTGGTTAATGAGGGAAGCTGTGATGGTTCTGAAAGAAGCAAATTTAGAAATGGGAAGTGTAAGGAAGAGATTCCAGAAAGTATGATTCAATTGGCTGACAGCACAACTGCCAATGACCCAGCGATGAAATGTGGGGAGGCACAGAAGACAAATATTGGAGGGTTGCAAAATGATAGAGGTACTGTGATAGGGGCAAGATCACACCACGCAATACCCAAGAAGGTAGTCAAGACAAATGGAATGCAGAGTTATATGACAGAGATTTGCTCAATGATCTTGGTGGGAAAGAACAAGTGAGTCATGATTCAAAATGAGTAGGCATGTTCAAGGGAGGATTTTTAGAGAGTAAATGGTAATGTTGTTTTCACATTTGTCAATACTAGTAACTTTACAAAACATGCAAGTAACAGAAAAATAACACAGATTATATTCAACATCTGCCAAAATGCACTTAGTAGATGATTATCAACAAAATCTGATATTGACTCACATTCTGCAGCTCCAATTTAGATAACGGTAGCTTGGTCAAAGACACAAGTTTTAAAGCGCATCATAGAGGAAAAAAGGGAAGTGGAAAGGCAGTGGGATTTAAGGGAGAGAATCCAGAATTTGTAGCTGAAGGTGCAACTATGAATAATGGGATAATGAAAACGAGGAATTCAGATAGATAAGAAGACAAGAGAAATTAGTGATGAATTGGGAGATACTGTGGATTGATCTGAAAATTAGGATGAGAAATTTTAAATTGAGCTGTTACTAATCCAGGAGACAATATACATCACTGAAAACACAGGCGATGGATATAAGAGATTAGTACAAATTAACACATGGGCAGAGTTTGGAATGGTCATAACTTCATAGAAAAGTTAGATGGGAGTGCTTTGGGACAACATTTTTGATTTTTTAAATAATTGTGTATGATATATTGGCTTGTGCAAGAAGCCTCTGACTAGGATTCTCCCTCTTACCACCAGCCGAGTGAGGTCTTGGTGCTTGTTGGTCAGAGCTGGCAATTCCACATTCTGCCAAATGGATTAGACCATTTGTTCAGGGAACAAGCCACAAAATCCATAGCATCTCTTTCCTGCAATGTCTGCAGAATGTTCCACGATGACTGCTTGTGGATTTGTAGTCAAAGTACTCTTTCACAAGGGACAGGTAGTGAGGCAGCGTCCAGCTGACTCGGATATTGAGTATAACAGGGCCAGGCTTATTTTCCGCAACACCAGGGACAGGTAGACCCTCAGCACATAGTGACGCCTGGTGCCCAAATACTTACAGCATCATGTAACACCACATGATACAGCCACAAATGAAGGTGGTCATCAGGATGAGGGCAACATTGGGTACAATCTGCCCCCATTCTCTGGGTATTTGTACAATGTGAACCACAGACCCGCTCTATCTTGGACTGACTGATGAACCGGAAGAGGTCCCAGGCTATTGCCAAGGCACAGTAACAGGAGACAGGTCACACCTGTGCCAAGGACAGAAGGCTGAGAGCTTATCACTCATAACCAAATACTTCCCAGTTAATGACAGAGAACACCATTTCCACAGACCCAATTTTTGATTAACTTTGCCAATCCACTCCAGCTAATCTTTGTCTTAGACTCGGCCCTTCCTAACCAGATCCCCAGCACCTTCAGGTAAGTCAGACCAAAAGGTGAAGGGGATGTTGGGTCAGTTACTGAAGAGCATTGCCATGATCTTAATGCAGTTGACACTGACTGCAATGCCAGCTCAAACTGGGCACAGGTGCTGATCAATATGCAAACCGACTATGCACCTGAGCACATTGTCTGTGCACTGGGAGGGTTTGACTTCAGTGCCTCCACTGCCTGTCAACATCAGCCCTTGTCCTTGTCCTTGTCCTTCCTGATGGGCTGTTTGCAGTAAACAAACAAGACGAGGAGAGTAGACAACACTGTCAGACTCTAGGCATGATGGGGAAATCATCTCCCACCTTGAACATTGATTTGATCTGTACTATGCATATCTGTGTAGTTTTGTGGGGAACTCACAAAGCTTCTAGATATACTTCTAAACGACTATCCCTGCAATCTACAGCTTGTAATTTCCCTTTAAGTAACATACTTTCAAACCATCTAAATGAACTAGCAATCTTACGATATCCTGAATGACTTGGCAGACTTGACTATCAGGAATGCAGGTACAGCACCTTTAAACAGACGAAGGTCCATCGCTATGTTTGGAAGAGATGAAGAGAGGACTCCAAGCCAGACTAAAACTGTGGGGTGTGAAATTTCCTCTACCCAGTATCTTGTTAGCAGATGTACAGTCACTGGAGAACAAGATAGAGGATCTAAGAGCAAGATTGCTGTATTGGAAGGAAATGAGGGATTGCTGCATTCTTTGTTTCATGGAGACGTGGCTCACTCCAGACAAGCCAGATATGGCGGTCAGACTTAAGGTCTTCTCTATCCACCAGATGGTCCAAGTTGCTGATTCGAAAGGGACAAAAGGTGGCATCTGTGGTTCATGATAAACTCTTTCTTGCGCTTGAACATAACAGTCTTGCCACATTCTTGTTCTCCTGACCTGGAACATTTAATGATTAAGTGCCATCCTTTCTACTGTACTTACCAAGAGAATTCTCCTCAGTGATTCTGACCGGTTTACTTATCGCCAAAGGCAGATGTTAAGCAAGCACTCATGTATTAGCAAACAAGAAAAAGCCTACCCAGGCACCTTTCAAATCATTCCTGGAGATTTCAATCAAACTTGCTCAAAGAGACCTCCACTCAATTATCATCATTATATCACCCGCAGTACCAGGGTTCTCAACACACCATAAATAATATCTGCCATTCCATCCCTTGACTGCAGTTCGGAAAATCTGATCATTTGGCTGTCCTCCTCCTACCTGCATACAGGCAGAGACTAAATAGCAAGGCTCCAGAAGTAAAAACAACAAAGTGGTAGTTGCAGGAGGCGGAGGAGCAGCTACAGGACAACTTCAAGTCAGTGGACTGGGTCATTTTCAAGGACTCATCAGAGGGTCTGAACGAACATGCCACTGTTGTCACGGACGTTATAAAGTCAGTCATAGCTTAGTGTGTTCCCGCAAAATCATTGAGAGCTTTCCCCAACCAGAAGCCCTGAGATCCACAATCTGCTGAGGACCTGATCAATGGTGATCATATCTGGTGACCAAGTGAAAAACAAGAGGTTCAGGATATGACTGCCAGAAAGCCATCTCACATGCAAAGTGGCAATTCCAGACTAAACTTGCATCACTGAAAGGTGGTCGACAGCTGTGGCTGGCTTTGAATGATATCAACTTGAATGCCGCCTTGCCTTCTGAGTTCCTCCAACATTTTGTGTGTATTACTTTGATTTCCAGATCTGCAGATTTGCTCTTGTTTATGTTTCCCTAAGTGATTGCTTTTTGGTGTTCACATTGGGTGACTGCTTTGTAGAGCATTGCCATTTGGTCTGCATGGATGACCTTATGATTCCAATTGTCTGTACATTAATTCTGTATCCCTTTCCCATTCAGCCATTTGTCAGTGGTGTCCTGAACAGGAGAGAGCTAATATAATAGATGCTATCCTATCCTTGCATTTTACTATATTAGGTGCATCTTAATGAGATTTACTTTGCATATTTTAGTTTTTACATTCAGTGTGCTTTAATGTATGAACTATAGAGTGAACAGCTTTCCTTCAGAAATACCAAAAAAAAAGGTATTTGCTATAACCAGCAAATAATTTTAATGAAAAGAACTATAAATTTGCAGTGCTAATTTCATCACTCGTGAGTTATCTTTGCATAACATAAGTAAATTTTGTTCACGTAAATGTAACAGCTGTAAATGGTGGAAGCCTTAACACATTTTATTGTTTGATCCCGAACTGTAATGGTTCATTAACATACTAGAGCTGTCCATAGAAAATATTTCAATTTAGTCTTTATAGCAATACGTTTCTTCAGAGAAATGTTAGATACATTTTCTGAATTTCAATAATGTTTAGATCTTGCTGCTTAATCATTTAACTGATCGAAAAAGATTGGATCTTAGAACATTTTCTGAATTGGTTTTTGATGAGTTGTTCAACCGAATAAAACAACCTGATTACAATGATAACCATATTTAGCTTGCCATCCTTAATGATAACTTTTACTTTATATGTGTGCAAGGAACTCTGTATTGTTCTTGGACAAGTTGTTCCAGTGCGTTCAGATACCCTCAGCTAAAAAGACAGTTGGGTGTTATCTTGCATATCTAGTCATTTCCTTTTGCTTTCTCTTGTATTTCTGACAGGCACACTACTAATACACGGGCACAATATAAAATGATTTGTGGGTAATTACATTGATTATCCTACCCTATATGATTGAACTTTGCCAGACACTAAAATAAGTTGTAGCAGTTCAGTATAAAATTATGCATTGCATCTCAGCCTTTTTTGTATTCATCCATCATTTCTATGTTCAAAATCTGTTCAAGCAGAAGATGCATACATGGAGTATGGAAGCATAAACCTGGAAGACATTTGAATTGATTTTAGCACAATCCACAGCAGAGCATAAAAGTTACAAGTGACTAATTCTGTTTGTCTTTTCTCCACATCTTTTGTTTCTGTTTTCTTTGCTTTACTGTTGTTATTTTATCAATTTGATTATCTATGTATCATCAGCAAGGTGTACTAATAAATGAATACATAAAAATGACCCGAGTCTCTGTGGGAAGCTTTATCCATACATGGAAATGGGGGTGGACCACTAGGTCCTGTTGTCATTTTATCATGGCTGATTTATTCCATTTTCCTTGGTACCCTTGTGTAAAAGGAATTCCATCAATCCTGTCTACATCAACAGCATTGAAGTTGAGAATTTAAGTTCCTAGGCCTGAACATTAACCTATCCTGGTCCAACCAAGTTGATGTCATCGCCAAGAAAGCTACCAACTTAGGAACCATTACTCCCTGAGGCGACTAAAGAAACTCGCATGACCCCATCAACCCTTACCAATTTTTATTGCTGCTCCATAGAAAGCATTCTATCTGGGTGCACAACAGCTTAGTATGGCCACTGCTCTATACATGATCACAAGAAACTGCAGAGAGTTGTGGACACAACTCCCATCACGGAAAACAGCCTCCCTCCATGCAATCTGTCTAAATTTCTCTCTGCCTCAGTAAAGCAGCCAGTGTAATTAAAGAGCCCATCCACCCTCGACATTCTCTCTTTGACGATTGGGCAGAAGATACAAAAGCCTGAAAGTGCATACTACCAGGCTCAAGGATGGCTTCTGTCTCACTGTAGTCAGACTCTTGAATGAACCTCTTGTTCAATAAGATGGACTTTTGATCTCAACATCCACCTCATGATGATCTTGCACTTTATTGTTTACCTGCATTATACTTTCTCTGTGGCTTTTACACTTTATTTTGCATTGTCGTTGTCTTACCTTGTCCTACCACAATGCACTGTATAATGATTTGGTGTATATGAACAGTATGCAAGACAAGCTTTTCACTGTGTCTTGGTACACGTGACAATAATAAACCAATGTTAATACCAATTGGCAATAATGAACTAATACCAATAGGAAAACCCATAAAACAATTCAAATACCTTCCAGGTTTCATACTACATGCATATTCTACATAAATGGGTGTCTTGGTGTAGAAATGATTAATTACAAAAATGTAATGGATAAATCTTCAGAAATTCCATAATATTTTAGTGCCTTGAAAGATTCAATTGATTCAGTACAATTATCTCAGGTAAGATGATTTTCTAGATTTCCACCAGCAGTTGGGTGAAAAAGAACTCACTGATTTCACTCCTAATAGTCTAAGTTATAATTTTAAGGTTCTTTTCTTTGTTTGTTTCAGGGATCATTAGGAATGACAACTGGCAATCTCTTATGCTTTGGTTCTTTTAAAAGCAGCGAGAGACACGTACAGCTTTGGAATGGAGTTTGCAGGTAGGCTCTAGGTAGCTGAGAGCAAAGCTGCCCCATGAGGGATGCAAGGATGGAAGGTTGCAGAGTGTCAGCCACACAATGAAAATGAGACTCAAAGAAACTGCAAGAGCCCTTGGGGTGGGGGAGGTGGCAGAAAAACTCGTAACATGGAAAATAATTTGTTTGTTGCACAACCTGTTAAACCGAAGGAGGGATGAGGCCAATGCCGAAGTTATTGATCAGCCATGATCTAAATTGAATTAGAGAGCAGCCCTGAGTGGTTCTTCAGAATACTCCTGTTAGGATCTTAGGCAATTGAGAGAAAAGAGGAAAATCAGTGATGAAACCCTGAAGCCTTGGAGAGGTGCAGAAAATGTTCACAAGAATGATCTCAGAAGTCAATTTTGGTGTCAAGAAAAGGGTATCCTAATGTGCATGGAGAGCCCCAAAGGCATATTTGAGAAGACAGTTGTAGCATCTTGTTTGATTAGGTTGAAAGTCATTATTTCCCCCTTTTTTCCCTTTTACATTGACCTTATTTTTGAGCTTCAGTTTATTTGAATGTTTAGTCTCTGATAATTTGTGGCATTAGGATAATTTTGCAAAGTGGCTCAGATCACCAGGAAACAAATTTGAAAAATGAAGCTGATTTAACAAAAATAATGAAAAGGACTTCACTTGATTAAATGCTGTCATTCGTATATTGTTTGGTGATATATTGTACCAGAATAATTGATTTATATATTGTTGTCCGATATATTTCATTGTATAAAAATTGTTTTATTTTTGTCTCAGCACAGCCTTTTTGCTTGATATCGAACAAGTTTAATCAAAGTGACTAAGTCACCACAGACTTTCTTTTAGATCTCTAATGGTGAGTTTCAATAGGGAATTTATTATATGCATAAAAGGAAATAAATTGCCAACTTGGGGAAAATTTAATTGCAGTGTTCCTTCAAAGGAATAGGATGATGCAGGAAAATAGCCAAAAGCTGTTGAGCTCCTACATGCATTTTGGAATAGAGTGCAAGAAATCACCCATCAGTTCAGGGCACATTAACAACCTACAAACATCACCCATTGTTCTTCCTGATGGTATCTGGAGAACAGCTATCAAATGGTGTAATCTGGGCTCAGCTCTTTATAGTATTTCTGTTTGGTATGCATAGAACAATGTATGATATTTCATCAATCAGGTGGACACATCTTCATGACAAGCTATATAAAAATGTAGTAAAGCATAGTACAATATAAATAACATGCTGGAGCACTGCTTATGAAAATTTAAAAAAAAATGCAGCTGCTGTAATAGAAACAAACAGATCTGACAGCATCTGTGGGGACCGAAAAAGTGATGATGTTCTAGGTCAAAGACTTTGTCAGAGAGGCAATAGTCAAAAAGCAAAATAGTATGGATACAGGCCCTTCAGCCCAACAAGTCTATGCGAGCATATTGTCCTCCCACCTAGTCCCAGCTTCATGCATCCAGCCCACATCCCTCTAAGCCCTGTCCCTCCATGTACATATACAAGTACTTCTGAAATGATACTATTATACATGCCTCAACCACTTCCTCAGGCAGCTCATTTCATATGCTCGCCACCCTCTGTGTGAAAAAGTTGTCTCTCAGATCCCTTTTAATTCCTTCCTCTCTCACATAATTTTGGACTCTCTTGTTGTGGGGAGAAGACTCACTGTCCATCTTACCCTTGCTTCACATAATTTTAAACATTTCTATAAGGTCCCCCGCCCCTCCCCCATTCTCCTACACTCTAAGGAATGAAGAGCTAACCCAGTATAACTCAGGCCCTCTAGTCCTTGCAAAATCCTTGTAAACCTTTTTTGCATTCTTTCCATTTTAGCCAAGTCCTTCCCTGTTTGAAATACGACTAAAACTGTACAAGTACTCCAAGTGCATATCCAAAATAATGTCACAACTGCTATACCGAATACCCTGAATGATGATGGCTAGTGTGCTCCTCCTCCCTTTTCCTTCTTCCATGGCCTTCTGTCCTCTCCTATTAGATTCCCTCTTCTCCAGCCCTTTATCTCTTTCATCAATCAATTTCCCAGCTTTTTACTTTACCCTTCCCCTCCTGGTTTCAACTATCACCTTGCATTTCTTCTTTCCCTCCCCCCAGCTTCTCAACCTGCCTACTCATCTTTTTTCTCCAGTCCTGATGAAGGGTCTCGGCCCAAAACATCAACTGTACTCTTTACCATAGATGCTGCCTGATCTGCTGAAGTTCTCCAGCATTTTGTGTGTATTGCTTTCACAAAGCAACTTCTGTTTTTATTACACTACTTCAGCATTGCCTGATCCTTGAAGAATCCTTGAAACACTGATTTATCGGATTTCCAGAATTGTCACCCCCGCTGCTTCTCCTTCACCACCCCCCATTCCCATTTCCCTCTCTTACCTTATCTCTTTACCTGTCCATCACCTCTCTCTGGTGCTCCTCCCCCTTTCCTTTCTTCCATGGCCTTCTGTCCTCTCCTATCAGATTCCGCCTTCCGTAGCCCTTTATCTTTCACCATTCAACTTTGCTGCTCTTTACTTCATCCTTCTCCTCTCTCAATTTCACCTAACACTTATTACCCTGTACTTCTTCCTCTCCTCCTCCCAACTTCTTACTCTGACTTCTAATCTCTTTTTTTCTTGTCCTGATAAAGGGTCTCAGCCTGAAACATCATCTGTTTATTCTTTTCCATAGATGCTGCCTGACCTACTGAGTTCCTCCAGCATTTCAAAGGTTCGTTTTATTATTAAAGTATACAACTTGAAATTCTTCTTCTCTGCGTACTCATAAAACCAAGACAGTAAAGAAAGGCAGCATGATCATCAACCCCCAAAATCCCTCTCCCCTGCACACAAAACGAAAAACAAAATGGAACAGGCACTTCAACCCCCAAATCCCTTCTCCCGCACAAACAAAAACAAACAAAACAGAACAGGAACACCAACCCCCAAATCTCTCCTCCGCACAAAAAAACAAACAAAATGGACAGGTATATCGAACCCCAAATCCTTCCTCTCACAGAAAAGAGCCAAACAAAATGGAATAGCCACATCAATCCCCAAATCCACCTCTCTGCACAATAAAACAAGAAAGATTGGGTGAAAAACCCATGATATGAAAAACTATAAGACTGGGGGAGAAAAGTCTGTAGTCCAAGTCCACACCCAAAACGCAGAAAATCTGGCGGGCACTCTCCGTGCCCAGTGGCAGACCCTTCCCTCTCTGTAGCAGCATGATCAAAATACAGGCAGCTGGCGCTCACCCTCCGCTTTCACCTCGATGCTTCAATCTCCCTTATCACTTTAATTGGCGAAATGGAGTCAGACAATGGCTGGCGCCCCGTCCTGCAGGCTTCTTACCACAAGTTTCCTGCACGCTGTCTCTGACTCCCAGAATCCTCTCAGAGACTGCAGTGTTTTGAAGCACCTGAGCGATCTCCAAGCTTCTGCATTCACCTTGATATTTCAATTTCCTTCGTCTCTTTAATCGGCGAACAAAGGAAGATTTAATCGGCAAAATGGTGTCGAACATCGGCTTGCAGCCTGCCTGCTGTAAGGTTCCTGCACACTGCCTCTGCCTCCTGGTATCCTCTGGGAGACTGCAGAGTGCTAGAACAGCCAAACAATCTCCAAAGAGCAAATCACGGCCTCCAACAGTTCCAGAATCACATCCAAGATGAAAAGCAAATGTAAAAGACATAAAAGAAGCGAAATACAAGGTTTCATGATCTATCTGGAAGATGTCAACCGAAGGAACATTATACGCAGGTGCCATCTTGACCAGAGAGGTTTTGTGTGTAATGACTGACAGAAGTTCAAATGAATCGCTGGTTCACTTATTTGCATCCCTGATGGCAGAAAAGGATAGGACATAGGAGCAAATGATGCATCTCCTACAGATGCACTGGAACGTGTAATGAGAAGGGATGATATTGGTTCCCTTTTTGAACATCAATTCCCCTGCATTATCCAACATAGCCCAATGCAAGCTTGACTGACAGTCCCTCATCTTCATTTGCATGCATTGCACCCTTCTGAAATCTGTACTGAATTCAACAATTTCGGGCAATTCACTTTTTCTAATGCTCTCAGAACAGGTTAGGATTGTTGTAAAGCTATTCATTGGTCATATTGGTCATCTTTCTCTCTCCTTAGACACTACCTGATATGCCAGGCAATTCCAATTTTCCTCTTTTTACTTCAGCCACAGCCCTGCACTGCATTTCAAAGCCTCAACATCTCTCTTTTTCTCTCTCTCTGTTAGAATAACAACATAGAATTCTGTCTACATTGGAATCACTTGGGCAAGCCTAGCCTCACCTTGCCATAACCCTTCTTATATATCTCCTCACCTACTCTTTCTGGAGATCAAACTGGCTTGTTTTCTCTTTCCCAGATCTGATGAAGACACCTCATAAAGATTACATGACCTGTCATGCATTGAATACAATAACTTTTACATCTAATGGGAGAAATGTTCCAACTCTGATTATAATATGTAGCTTAACCAAAAAAAACAGAATAAATAAATTCAAAGGAGAGCGAGTTATAGGAAGAGGAATGAACGTAATGCATATTTTGTCTTTACTATATCTGTGGTGACCTTGCAAGTAAATTGAAAGCAATGGAATGAAAATTGAGTGAGTTCTATAATGGGCTGGCACCTGCCTTTTGTAAACTACTATCAGGAGCTGAAGATAAAAAATACCTTCCCCATCAGGTTCAATTTTCAAGTCAATTGTTTCTTGTGAGGTTGTATTTTACAGTTCATCCACCATATGTTGATCAGGTAAAACAAGATCATATGTCTACTGTAATAAATTTTTAATCAGAAATTATAGAAAAAGGATGCTGTAACATACATGATTTGGAAAAAGGAAGTTTTCTGGGTCATAACAATAATTGCCCACTGATTAATTGTCAATTGAATTTATCCTTTTCAAAAGGATGCTAGAATTGATAAAATATTTTTAGTTTATCAAACCAGAGTATATAGAATGAAATAATATTGGTATGATTTCAAAACAAAAAGAGCTATTTGTTTTTAAATTGCAAACAAAAGTTACCTGATGGATCTGTCAGTAGTGCTACCACAAGGGATTGCTGATTATGTGGAAAGTAGAGTTTCAGTGGCATCTTAACGATGTGGATGTGGGAAGAAAATGAGAAAGACACATTGAAAAGAACTGCATGTTTACTGAGTGAGTCTCTACATGACGATAAAGATGATAAATGCACAATAATTATTTCTCATTAGTTATTTAAAATTTTGATGGGGAAATAACAAAACAAATGGCCTAGCATACAAGTAACCTGATTGTTAAGGTTTTTTTTTATCCTGAAGCTCTACAATTTACATTCAAAGAAATGCAAACTGCAGGAACTTTACACTGCAAAAATCATTTTTAGATTTAACACATGAACACATCGGTATATATTTTCTAAAAATCTTATTAACTGATAATAATAAAAAATCAGAACTAAAAGACCATCAGCCAGAATTGTAAGTATTATAACTAACTTGATCAATAAATGGAATCAATGAAAAATAATGTTGCTGGAATAATGTCAAAATCCAACTAGTTCATTAATGTTCATCAGAGAGGAAAGTGAATCAATATCGTACCATCCAATGCAGTTGATTATAAACATTCCTAAAAAGTGACCTAGCAATTGCACAAAAGTACTTAACTTTACTGTCAGAATACAGTAAATTAGGGTAGCAGCTTACAACCACTATTTATAACTGAAATGGATGGGCAATAAAAAATAATTTTCTAAAAAGTCACCATTTTCTTAATTAAAATATCAAAGTTAATGGCCTGACATTAAATCATACCGGACCAGAAAGAGGCCAGACACAATTTGCGTCAACTCCTAGCAGATTTTAAGCCACAATAGAAATGTAACTATTGGCATATTTGAAGCCAAAAAGAAATAACTGGAAGAAGTATATCTTTTTTCATTCCAGTGGCCTTCACTGGAACCATGTGATACTTAGACTTGACTACGCTGCACCTTTAGTTAAATAACCTGTTGTAACTCAATATATAAATAATGACTTCTGTACCAGACACCATGATCTTAAATTTACAAGACCTGTCAATAACTCAATGAAATGTTTTCAACAGTAAAAAGGCCTTTTCATTTAGTCACTTAAAAACAACTAACCTGAGTCTGCACCTGCGGCAGAACTTGAATAAAGCATCGAGTAAATGCTTGTATAATGGTTATAATTTTTGGATGTCCATCAGTCTCCAATAGAATGGCCCTTACGATTTAAAGAGACAAAAATCATACAATTAACACACATTAATGCCTGTCATCCAGATGTTAACAGTGTATTCATGCAAGACAATAAACCTGTTTATATCCAAAGCTAATGGGTCGTAATTCATAGAAATGCAGGAATAATAATATGTGATTGTAAACAGTACAGCTGCCTGTTCTTTAAATTCAGGTGGTTGCATGAAGAGACAAGGAATTTTCTCAATGTCTGCCTTTTAGACCCAATGTGAAAAATAGGTCACAGACAGTTCATGTGGTATCAGTTTTAAAATACCATTGAGAATAGCTTACACTGGTACATTTCAAATCTAAATCAATATGCACTTGCCAAAGTCAGTGTATCAATATACATTTATCTGATCAATTTAACTAATTGTAAATTACTTTCTATGATAAATAATTCTTGTGTGTAAACAGTAAACAGCTGTGCAAATGGAGACTAGTATTATTCTTATTAAACCATGCTGTTCCAAGTACGTGCTGGCTAAGCATAATCTAGAGTTTAGAGTTATACTGACATCTGTTCCATTTTTATCTTGATAATTTGGCTGTAATTCTATTGATACAGACATGAAAATACACAATATGAAAAATGGTAGACTTTTAAAGGTAATGAAAGCAAGGCGGCTAGGCCAGACAACATCCCAGGCCGAGTGCTTGGGGAGTGTGCACACCAGCTCCCTAACATCTTCATGGACATCTTCAATACTTCACTCGTCCAGGTTACCGAACTCACATACTTCAAATCCGCCACCATCCTCCCTGTACTGAGGAGCTCTACCCCTTCAGAGTTAAATGACTGCCACCCGGTGGCACTAACGCCAATCATCATGAAATGCTTTATCAGTTAATAATGGCACAGATCAAAAACTCCATTCTTGCCACACTGAAAACTCATCAATATGCTTACTGACAGAACTGCTCTACAACAGATGCCATAGCATCTGTCATGCACCTGGCCCTGACACACCTAGAAAGCAAGGACACTTACGTCAGAATGCTGTTTCTGGATTTCAGTTGGGCTTTCAACACTATTGTCCCACAGATCATGCTGAACAAGCTCCTACCCCTTGGTCTAAATACACCACTGTCAATTGGGCATTGGACGTCAGATAGTCAGGATGCACAACTTCTCCTCACTCCTCATCGTCCTCAAATAGGGTGTCCATCAGAGCTACGTGCTGAGCCCATTGCTGTACAATCTGTTCACACATTACTCTCTAAGTAATCCCATTGTCAAGTATGCCAAATTCATTACAGTGGTGGGGCTCATCACCAACAACAATGTGAGAGCCTACAAGGAGAAGGTGAAGAGCTCGAAGGCCTGGTGCTCGGCAAGTAACCTCATTCTCAATGCCAACAA
Organism: Mobula birostris; assembly: GCF_030028105.1. Taxonomy (NCBI): domain Eukaryota; kingdom Metazoa; phylum Chordata; class Chondrichthyes; order Myliobatiformes; family Myliobatidae; genus Mobula; species Mobula birostris. The sequence continues at coordinate 45,291,958 of NC_092386.1, forward strand.
GACAAAGGAGAAGGTCATCAGCTCCAGGAGAACTCGCACCACTCACACATCTCTTTACTCAATAAATCCAATAACCATTATAGAATCAATGAAAGACTGCACCAACCGGGCAGCTAACCATTGCGCAAAAAGAAAAAAATGGGCAATATTAAATAAATAAGCAAGCAATAAATATTGAGAACATGAGATGAAAAGTCCTTGAAAGTGAGTCCACAGGTTAGGAGAACAGTTCAGTGATGGGGCAAGTGAAGTTAAACCCTCTGGTTCAAGAGCTGATGGTTGAGGGGTAATAACTGTTCCTAAACCTTGTAATGTGAGTCCTGAGGCTCCTGTACCTTCTTCCTGATGGCAGCAGCGAAAAGAGAGCATGAACTGGGTGGTGGTCCTTGATGATGGATGTGCTTTCCTGCAACAACGTTCTGTGTAGATGCGCTCAATAGGAGGGAAGGCTTTACTTATGATGAACTGAGTTGTATCCACCACTTTTTGTAGGATTTTCCATTCAAGGGCATTGGTGTTTCTATACCAGGCTGTGATTCAACCAGTCCAAATACTCTCCACCACACACCTATATAAGTTTGACAAAGCTTTAGACGTCATGCTGAATCTTTGCAAACCTCTCGGGAAGTAGTGCCCCTGCCCTGTTTTCTTCATAATCGCACTTATGTGCTGTGCCCAGGACAGGTTCTTTGGAATGACACCACCAAGGAATCTAAAGTTGCCGACATTCTCCACCTGTGATTCCCCAATGAGGAATGGCTAATGGACATTTGGTGATACAGCAGTGGAAACGGTGAGTAGTTTCAAACTCCATGGAATGTACATCTCGCCCAACCTCTCATAGTCCCAGAACATGTCCTACCCAATCAGGAAAGGTCACCAATGCTGCTGCTTTCTGATGAGACTGAAGAAAGGTGGACTATAGACATCTAATCTCACAACCTTCCACAGTTGCATAGTAGAGAGCATCCTAACATGCTGCATTACTGCATGGCATGGAAACTGCACTGTGATGATCACGAAGGCTCCTAATCCATCATGGTCACTATCAAATCAAGACATATATACAGAAAGGTGCCGGAAAAAGGCCAGTAACATCAGGAAGGATCCTACCCACCCTGCTCATGGAGGAGGCTACGTAGCATCCACACCAGGACCACCAGACTCAAAAACAGTTAATTTCTCAGGCAGTAAGGCTGATCAACACCTCTATCCTGTAACCCTCCCACACCACTACTGCTTTCCACGGTGATCGCTCCCTACGCGACTCCTTTGCCCACTTGTCTCTCCCCACTGATCTCCTTCCTGGCACTTATCCTTGCAGGTGGAAAAAGTGCTTCACCTGCCCCTACACCTTCTCGCTCACTACCATTCAGGGCCCCAAACAGTCCTTCCAGGTGAGACAACACTTCACCTGTGAGTCTGTTGGGGTCATCTACTGTGGCTGGTGCTCCTGGTGTGTCCTCCTGTGCATCAGTGAGACCCAACGTAGATTGGGAGACTGCTTTGCTGATCACCTATCCTCTGTCTGCCAGAAAAAGCAGGATCTCCCAGTGGCCATCCATTGTAATTCCACTTCTCAATCCCATTCCATTATGTCTATCCATGGCCTCCTTTATTGTTGTGATGAGGCCACACTCAGGTTGGAGGAACAACCCTTATATTCCATCTGGGTAGCCTCCAACCTGATGGCATGAACATTGATTTCTTGAAATTCCAGTAATGACACCCCCCCCCCCACTTCACCATTCCCCATCCCCTTTTCCCTCTCTCACCTATCTCATTGCCTGCCTATCACCCCCCTCTGGTGCTTCTACCCCTTTCCATAGCCTTCTGTCCTCTCCTATTGAATTCCCCCTTCTTCAGCCTTGTATCTCTTTCATCAATCAACTTCCCAGCGCTTTACTTCACCCCCCCCTCCCTCCCGGTTTCACCTCTCAACCTCTCACCTTGTGCTTGTCCCTCCATTCCCCCACTTTTTAATGCTACTCCTCATCTTTTTTTCTCCAGCCCAGCTGAAGGATCTTGCCCTGAAACGTCGATTGTACACTTTTCCATAGATGCTGCCTGGCCTGCTGGTGTGTGTGTGTGTGTGTGTGTGAGAGAGACCACCACTACAATATAATTTCCTGTCAGAATCACCTTATATTAGTTTCTATATAATCACCTGTGAACTTGACGTCAGTGGTGGGTAAATTGATGGAAAGTATTCTTAGAGATGGTATATATAATTTTCTGGATAGACAGGGTCCAATTAGGAACAGTCAACATGGATTTGTGCGTGGAAGGTCATGTCTGACAATTCTTATTGAATTTTTTGATGAGGTTACTAAGAAAGTTGGCGAGGGTAAAGCGGTGGATGTTGTCTATATGGACTTCAGTAAGGCCTTTGACAAGGTTCCACACGGAAGGGTAATTAGGAAGGTTCAATCGTTACGCATTAATATGGAAGTAGTAAAATGGATTCAGCAGTGGCTGGATGGGAGACGCCAGAGAGTAGTGGTGGATAACTGTGTCAGATTGGAGGACGATGTGTAGCAGTGTGCCTCAGGGATCTGTACTGGGTCCAATGTTGTTTGTAATATATATTAATGATCTGGATGATGGGGTGGTAAATTGCATTAGTAAGTATGCAGATGATACTAAGATAGGTGGTGTTGTGGATGATGAGGTAGGTTTTCAAAACTTGCAGAGAGATTTAGGACAGTTAGAAGAGTGGGCTGAAAGATGGCAGATGGAGTTTAATGCTGATAAGTGTGAGGTGCTACATTTTGGTAGAACTAATCAAAATAGGACATACATGGTAAATGGTAGGGCATTAAAGAATGCTGTAGAACAGAGGGATCTAGGAGTAATGGTGCATAGTTCCCTGAAGATGGAATCTCATGTGGATAGGGTGGTGAAGAAAGCTTTTTGGCTTGCTGGCCTTTATTAATCAGAGCATTGAGTATAGGAGTTGGGATGTAATGTTGAATTTGTATAAGGCATTGGTAAGGCCAAATCTGGAGTATTGTGTACAGTTCTGGTCACCAAATTATAGGAAAGATGTCAATAAAATTGAGAGAGTACAGAGGAGGTTTACTAAAATGTTGCCTGGGTTTCATCTCCTGAGTTACAGCGAAAGGTTGAACAAGTTAGGTCTTTATTCTTTGGAGCGTAGAAGGTTGAGGGGGGACTTGATAGAGGTGTTTATTATTATGAGGGGGATAGATAGAGTTGATGTGGTTAGACTTTTTCCATTGAGAGTGGGGAAGATTCAAACAAGAGGACATGGGTTGGGAATTAGAGGACAAACGTTTAGGGGTAACATGAGGGGGAACTTTACTCAGAGTGGTAGCTGTGTGGAATGAGCTTCCAGCTGAAGTGGTTGAGGCAGGTTCTATGTTGTCGTTTAAAGTTAAATTGGATAGATATATGGACAGGAAGGGAATGGAGGGTTATAGGCTGAGTGCAGGTCGGTGGGACTAGTATAGGGTAGAGTTCAGCATGGACTAGAAGGGCCGAGATGGCCTGTTTCTGTGCTGTAATTGTTATATGGTTATATATACAGACACTCCTTTGCCTTGCATCATATTAGGGACATACAATCAATCTACGCATATATACTTATGTTTTTTTTATTATGATGTTCTTTATCTTACTGTGTTTTTTTGTGCTGCATTGGATCCAGACTAGCAATTATTTTGTTCTCCTTTACACACGTGTACCAGAAATGACATTAAACAACCTTGTTCTTGATCTTAAAGAGGTAACAATAACATTTTTTAATACACTTCTAATACATGAGGAACAGCAAACAATTGTTCTCAAATTGATATTCAATTTTTATAATACATAGAAAAAATGTTAAATAAATTGAAGCTGATTAATAAAGAAATATGTGATTCAAAACAGAACTAATATTTTCAGCAAATGACCATAAGACTTAGGAGCAGAATTAGGCCATTTGGCCCATCAAGCCCATTCCACTATTCAACCATAGATGATTTATCTTCCCTCTCAACCCCAAACTCCTGCCTTCTCTCTGTAAATTTGATTCCTTACGAGGACCAAAACTGCTAACAATACTTCAAGTATGGTCGGACCAATGCTTTTTAAAGTTTCAGCATTACATCCTTGCTTTTATTTCCAATCTTCTTGAAATGAATGCTAAGTTTGCATTAGCTTTTCTTACTACTGATTTAACCTGCAAGTTAACATTTAGGAAATTCTTTGGTAGGACTGAAAATGACTTTATACCTCTGATTTCCAAATATACTACCTGTTGGAAAAATAGTCTATGCCTTTATTTCCTCTACAAAAGCACATTACCACACATTTCCCTACACTATAATCCATCTGCCATTTCCTTATCCATTCTCCTCATCTGTCAAGTCCTTTTGCAGACTTTCTGCTTCTTCAACACTGCCTGCCCCTCCACCTATGTTTGTATCATCTGCAAACATGGTCAGATTCCCATCAATTCTGTAATCCAGATCATTAACATATAACCTAAAAAGTAGTGGACCCAACGCTGATTCCTGCACAATGCCACTAGTCACCAGTAGCCAACTAAAAATGGTCCCTTTTATTTCCATCAAAGTTGCTGGTGAACGCAGCAGGCAAGGCAGCATCTCTAGGAAGAGGTACAGTTGACGTTTCAGGCCGAGACCCTTCGTCAGGACTAACTGAAAGGAGAGCTAGTAAGAGATTTGAAAGTGGGAGGGGGAGGGGGAGATCCAAAATGATAGGAGAAGACAGGAGGGGAGGGATGGAGCCAAGAGCTGGACAGGTGATTGGCAAAAGGGATATTTGAGGGTCATGGGACAGGAGGCCCAGGGAGAAGGAAAAGGGGGAGGGGGGAAAAACCCAGAGGATGGGCAAGGGGTATAATTAGAGGGACAGAGGGAGAAAAAGGAGGGAGAGAGAAAGAATGTGTGTATATAAATAAATAACGGATGGGTCCTTCCGAGCCTACTTCTTCGGCAAGGACTGTTCCACCCCCACCGATGACCCCTTCTCCCGTCTTCAACCCTCCTCCTCTTCATGGACAGCCCACACTGGTCTTCTGCCTGCTCTGGATCTCCTTATTGCTAACTGCCGACGGGACATCAACCGTCTCGACTTCACCGCACCTTGTTCCCATTCCAACCTCACTCCTTACGAACGCTGTCCTCTCCACTCCCTCCGCACTAATCCTAACCTTACTATTAAACCCGCCGATAAGGGGGGTGCTGTTGTAGTCTGGCGTACTGACCTCTACCTTGCCGAGGCACAGCAACAACTCGCGGATACCTCCTCTTATTTATCCCTCGATCGTGACCCCACTAAGGAGCACCAGGCCATTGTCTCCCACACCATCACCGACTTTATCCGCTCGGGGGATCTCCCATCCACTGCTCCCAACCTTATAGTTCCCACACCTCGCACTTCCCATTTCTACCTCCTACCCAAGATCCCCAAACCTGCCTGTCCTGGCAGACCTATTGTCTCAGCTTGCTCCTGCCCCACCGAACTCGTTTCTGCATACCTCGACACCTTTTTATCCCCCCCTTGTTCAATCCCTTCCTACCTATGTTCGTGACACTTCTCACGCTCTGAAACTTTTCGATGATTTTAAGTTCCCTGGCCCCCACCGCTTTATTTTCACCATGGATGTCCAGTCCCTATATACTTCCATCCCCCATCAGGAAGGTCTCAAAGCTCCCTGCTTCTTTTTGGATTCCAGACCTAATCAGTTCCCCTCTAACACCACTCTGCTCCGTCTAGCGGAATTAGTCCTTACTCTTAATAATTTCTCCTTTGGCTCCTCCCACTTCCTCCAAACTAAAGGTGTAGCTATGGGCACCCGTTTGGGTCCTAGCTATGCCTGTCTTTTTGTTGGCTTTGTGGAACGATCTACGTTCCAAACCTATTCTGGTATCTGTCCCCCACTTTTCCTTCGCTACATTGACAACTGCATTGGCGCTGCTTCCTGCACGCATGCTGAGCTCGTTGACTTCATTAACTTTGCCTCCAACTTTCACCCTGCCCTCAAGTTTACCTGGTCTATTTCCGACACCTCCCTCCCCTATCTAGATCTTTCTGTCTCTGTCTCTGGAGACAGCTTATCTACTGATGTCTACTATAAGCCTACTGACTCTCATAGCTATCTGGACTATTCCTCTTCTCACCTTGTCTCTTGCAAAAACGCCATCCCCTTCTCGCAATTCCTCCATCTCCGCCACATCTGCTCTCAGGATGAGGCTTTTCATTCCAGGACGAGGGAGATGTCCTCCTTTTTTAAAGAAACGGGCTTCCCTTCCTCCACCATCAACTCTGCTCCCAAACGCATCTCCCCTATTTCACGCACATCTGCTCTCACTCCATCCTCCCGCCACCCCACTAGGAATAGGGTTCCCCTGGTCCTCACCTACCACCCCACCAGCCTCCGGGTCCAACATATAATTCTCCGTAACTTCCGCCACCTCTAACGGGATCCCACCACCAAGCACACCCTTCCCTCCCCCCCTTTCTGCTTTCTGCAGGAATAGCTCCCTACGCAACTCCCTTGTCCATTCGTCCCCCACATCCCTTCCCACCAATCTCCCTCCCTGCCCTTATCTTTGTAAGTGGAACAAGTGCTACACATGCCTTTTCACTTCCTCCCTCACCACCATTCAGGGCCCAAGACAGACCTTCCACGTGAGGCGACACTTCACCTGTGAGTCGGCTGGGGTGATATACTGTGTCTGGTGCTCCCAGTGCGGCCTTCTATATATTGGCGAGACCCGACGCAGACTGGGAGACCGTTTCACTGAACACCTACGCTCTGTCCGCCAGAGAAAGCAGGATCTCCCAGTAGCCACACATTTTAATTCCACGTCCCATTCCCATTCTGATATGTCCATCCATGGCCTCCTCTACTGTAAAGATGAAGCCACACTCAGGTTAGAGGAACAACACCTTATATTCCATCTGGGTAGCCTCCAACCTGATGGCATGAACAGTGACTTCTCTAACTTCCGTTAATGCCCCTCCTCATTTTCTTACCCCCATCCCTTATTTATTTTATTATCTCCCCCCTTTCTTTCTCTCTCTTTTTTCTCCCTCTGTCCCTCTCACTATATCTTCCTCTGATGCTCCCCTCCCCCTTTCTTTCTCCCTTCTCCAGCCTTGTATCCCTTTTTCCAATCAACTTTCTAGCTCTTGGCTCCATCCCTCCCCCTCCTGTCTTCTATCAATTCCGATCTCCCCCTCCCCCTCTCAAATCTCTTACTAGCTCTTCTTTCAGTTAGTTCTGATGAAGGGTCTCGGCCCGAAACGTCGACTGTACCTCTTCCTAGAGATGCTGTCTGGCCTGCTGCGTTCCACCAGCATTGTGCGTGTGTTGCTTGAATTTCCAGCATCTGCAAATTTCCTCGTGACCAGTATCATTCCCCAGCTTTTCCTATGCTACATCAAGGACTGCATTGGGCTGCTTCCTGTACCCGTGCTGAGCTTGTCGACTTCATCAACTTTGCCTCCAACTTCCACCCTGCCCTCAAATTTACCTGGTCCATTTCCAACACCTCCCTCCCCTTCCTCGATCTCTCTGTCTCTATCTTTGGAAATAGCTTATCTGCTGGTAACTTTTACAAACCCACCGATTCTCACAGCTACCTGAACTGTACCTCTTCCCACCCTGTCATTTGTAAAATTGCCAAATCTCTTCTCTTAGCTCCTCCATCTTTACCGCATCTGCTCTCAGGAGTTCCTCAGCATTTTATGTGCTTAAATGCAGATGTGTCAACTCAATCATTCTCTTCATCTTCATATTTCCCACCTCGGTGTTTTGATACAATGCTTTCAATGATTGCATTCTGAAAATCTTCATTTCCATTATTACATTCAAGATGGTTGTCGATACCTTCAAATTGCTCTCAGTATTCCAGAACTAATGTGATGTCCTCCTTCTTCAAAGAAAGGGGCTTTCCTTCTTCCACAATCAATGCTTCTCTCACCTCTATCTCTTCCATTTCGTGCAGGTCTGCACTCACCCCATCCTCCCACCTCCCCACCATAGATAGGGTTCCTCTTGTCCTCCAGCAGCCTCGTGTCCAGCACATAATTCTCTGTAACTTCTGCCGTCTCCAATGGGATCTCACCACCAAGCACATCTTCACCAACACCCCCGCCCACTTTCTGCTTTCTGCAGGGATTGCTCCCCATGCAACTCCCTTGTCCATTCATCCCTCCTCTCTGATCTCCCTCCTGGTACTTATCCTTGCAAGCAGAACAAGTGCCATACTTGCCCATACAGCTCCTTCCTCACTACCATTCAGGGCCCCACACAGTCCTTCCAGGTGAGGCAACACTTTATTTATGTGGCTGTTGGCATCATATACTGTATCCAGTGCTTCCTGTATGGCCTTCTGTAAATCGGTGAGACCCATCATAAATTGAGAGACCATTTCGCCAAGCACTTACGCTCCGTCCGCCAGAAAAAGCAGGATCTCCTAGTGGCCACTGATTTCAATTCTACTTCCCATTCCCTTTCTGACATGTTAGTTCACGGTGTGCTCTACTGCTGTGATGATTCTACACTCAGGTTGGAGGAACAACACCCTATATTCCATCTGCGTAGTCTCCAACCTGATGGCATGAACATCAATTTCTCAAACTTCTGGTAATTGCCTCCCTCTTTCACCATTCCCGTTTCCCTCTCTCACCTCATGTCTTTACCTGCCCATCACCCCCACTCTGCTGCTCTTTCCCCTTTCATTTCTTCCACGGTCTTCTATCCTCTCCTATCAGATTCCCCTTCTCCAGCCCTTTACCTCTTTCACCTATCAGCTTCCCAGCTCTTCACTTCACCCCTCCCCCTCTCCTGGTTTCATCTACTACCTACCACCTTGTACTTCTTCCTCCCCTCCCTCCACGTTCTTGCTGTAACTTCTCATCTTTTTTTCCAGTCTTAATGGAGGGTTCGGCCCGAAACGTTGATTGTTTACTCTTTTTCATAGATGCTGCCTGTTCTGCGGAGTTCCTCAGCATTTTATGTGCTTAAATGCAGATGTGTCAACTCAATCATTCTCTTCATCTTCATATTTCCCACCTCGGTGTTTTGATACAATGCTTTCAATGATTGCATTCTGAAAATCTTCATTTCCATTATTACATTCAAGATGGTTGTCGATACCTTCAAATTCTTCATAGTTCCTAACTAGCTTCTCTCCCGGCCATTTCTGGCATCTCCAAGATTCCTGCTTAAGAAGACTAAGTTGACTCTGGCCTATTTATATGCCTCCAAGTACCACAAAATCTCATCCTTAATAATGGACTCCAACATCTTCCCAACCACTGAAATATTAAGATATTTCAATAAAAGATGTTAGTAGCAGAGGAGAATTTTAACACAATTTGACAATTATGGATGGCCCTTTTGCAAAAAGGACATTTTATCTACTTCATAAAATGATGTTAAAATAATCTTAAGCTTCAACGATTTATTACACCTGTAAAATGACAAGAAATTTGCTTAAATCAATGGTCATAATGAGATTACTCCAGAGAGAACTTTACACTGGATGAGATTATTTTGTCTTGATGCTACTACACCAATTTCATATAAGCAACAGCAAACACAGCATAAACTTCCCAGCAGATCTGATTTTTACCAGTTCTTACTGGTGATAATTACAATGAATGAATGAATGAGCATAATAGCTCGCTTTGGTTTCCTGCCATTGTGTATGACCATTCATTTGGAGAAGATGACAGTTTCTAGCTACTGAAAGGACTCATGGCCAATGAACCTTACAAATAAAAAGCAATTGTGATAACAAATACTTAATGGCAGTAAACAAAAATATACATGTTTCCTAGATTCATTGGCTTCAAGAATTCTTTATACATTGTCAAGCATTCACAAGTGAGAACTACTTCAAGAATATGAACCATGCCCTAACACTAAATGGAAAATTCATTTATGCTTAAAAGAACAGACTGTGAATGTCAATGGCATTTTAATTATCTCACTTGATCACCCTCAGACTTGTTTATGCAGACAATTAAGCTTTAAGCAAGCAATTATGCTAAATAACCTTAGAACCTGCACAGATCAGCTGGTTTGGGTATTTGCAGACATTTGTAACCTCTCCCTACTTCAATCTGAGGTTCCCAGCTACTTAAGGAAGACCTCTATTATCCTGGTACCAAGAAAAATAAGGTAGAGTGTCTTAGTAACCATCACCTGGTGACTTTTAACATCCACATTCATGAAATGTTTCAAGAGGCTGGTCATGTCACACATCAATACCAGCCTGTCAGACAACCTTGACCCACTGCAATTCACCTATTATTGAATCAGGTCTATGAAAGATGCCATTTCCCTGATCCTACACTCATCTCTGGAGCACCTGGACAATTGAAACACCTACTGTAGATTAAACTATTGTTTATTGACTCTAGCTCTACCTTCAATACTATAATCCCAGGTAAACTCACCTCTTAGACTTAGGACTCAATGCTTCCATCCTCAATTGGATCCTTCATTTCTTGGCCAAAAGACTGACAGGACGGATAGGCAACAACTCTGCCATGATTATTCTCAACAAGGCCGAGTCCTCAGCTCCCCATTCTACTGCATGTGGACACACAACTGTTTGGACAAGTTTGCAAATGACACCACTGTAATGGGCCTTATTTCAAATAACAATGAGTCAGAGTATCAAAAAGAGATAGAGCCTATTGACATGGTGTCAAGATCTCTGAGGATCTAACCTGGTCCCAATATATCAATATAGTTATAAAGAACGCAAGACAGCGGCTATACTTTATTAGGAGTTTGAAGGGATTTGGCATGCCAACAAATACATTCAAAAACTTCTATAGTTTTACCGTGGAGGGCATTCTGACAGGCTGCATCACTGTGTGGTATGGAGGGGCTACTGCAAGGACCAAAAGAAGCTGCAGAAGGTTGTAAGTCTAGTCAGCTCTATCTTGGGCACTAGCCTACAAAGTACACAGGACATCTTTAGGGAGCGGTGTCTCAAGAAGGCAGCATCCATTATTAAGGACTTCCAGCACCCAGAGCATGCCCTTTTCTCACTGTTACCATCAGGGAGGAGGTACAGAAGCCTGAAGGCACAAACTCAGCAATTCAGAAAGCAGCTTCTTCCCCTCTGCCATCTGATTCCTAAATGGACATTGAAGCTTTTTACACTACCTCACTTTTTCAAAATGTACAGTATTTCTGTTTTTGCACATTTTTAAAATCTGTTCAGTATACGTAATTGATTTATTATTATGTTTTATTTTATTTATCTTTTCTCTCTCTGCTAGATTATGTATTGCTGCTAATCTAACAAGTTTCTCATCACATGCCGGTGATAATAAACCGGATTCTGATTCTGATTCTGATTCACATCCCTCAATGTCAGCAAAACAAAGGAACTGGTCATTGACTTCAGGAAGGAGAGGGAGGGAATTGGTGCACACATTCCTGCTTACGGTATATCAACAGTGCTGAGATTGAAAGAGTTGAAAGCTATGAGTTCCTATGAGAGAAGAGCCTAACCTGATCCAACCACATAGAAGCCAAGACCAAAAGAGCTCAACAGAGCCTCTACTTCCTTAGGAGGCTAAAGAAATTTGGCATGCCCCTGTGTATCCTCACCAATTTTTATCAATGCACCAGAGAAAATACCTTATTCAAATGCTTCACAGCTGGGTATGACAACTGCTTTGCCCATAACCAAAAAAATCTGAGGACGTTGTAGACATAGCTCGGCACACCTTACAGCACCAGTAACTTTGCAGTCTTGGATAAGTTCTGGCAGAGATGTTAATGACAGAAGGAGAGAAAGAAATAAACACAGCCCCTAGATTTATGCAATGTGTATTTATATGAATAAATCAGCATATAATGCTTACCTGAAAGAATCATCAATTACCCTAAACAACGAAGGATGATAGGCTGATACTTTTGGCTGCAATAAAAAAAAACGTTAATTGGAGTGTTGACCTTGTACTAATTTATTGAACAATGGAATAATTAACTTTTTCTAAAACAGTTGTTTTCACTAAAGTTCCCAATTTAAAACATTCCAAGGTGAACTAAATTTGACAAGCTGAAAATGCAGGTTTTGCACGAAGCACATCCTGAATATCACTGTAGACTTCCATAAATATTCTGTTTAATATTCTGAGTTAATAAATTCTAGCAACACTGCAAGCATATCCAAGTCTGAATTTAGACCTGCTCTGGATATCCTTATTTTTTAACTAGTTAACCCTTAAAGCAAGTAACAATAAAAAATAAAGATAAATGAAAATTATTCATCTTTATTTGATAAACACTTGAACATGTTTTTATCTTTGAGATACTATAACATATATTCTTCCAATATACAGTTTTTGTAAATTTGACTTCTTTTGTGCATACTGACTACATTAACGTGAATATATACAAAACTTAGAATCTATAATTTTTTTTCTATTTAACCATATTTCATACTCTGCTGGCTTAGTCTCAATTGTGGTACTTATATTGCCAGGTTAAAATAAAGGCAGTAGTTTCCACTCCAGGACTGGAAGCCATAAAGTAGAATATTGCTTCAGTGCAGTAGTTTGGAAGGGCTGCACTATCAGAAGTGATATTTTTTTCAGAACACTGTTAAAGAAATGATCACCTGTAAGTACAGATGTGACTGTTCAGTTAAGAGCTTGGTATTCTGCCAACATGCTGAATCAAATTGAGATTTAATATCACAGGCATATGTCGTGAAATTTGTTGTTTTGCAGCAGCAGTAAGTTCATTGCAATGCATAATAATTTATAAAAACTATAAATTACAGTAATAAATAGATATAAAAATTTAATTAAGTAGTACAAAACTGTCCAGCAGTTATATGCCGTCTGCACCACTAATTTACTGTGCTATTGTTGGAGCAGTCCGGTCATAGGCAAATTGCCTACATAATAGTTTATCTACAATTCTAATTCCCATCAGTGAACTTAAAAATAAGGGCAGATCTTGCAAGCTCTCTTCCGCCATACCACAGCATCACTTTATTACACCAGCTCTTCATCCCATTATTTCCTTAATAATCAAAAATCTATCAATCTTGTCTTGAACACACTCAGCAATGGTGCCTCCAAAGCCTTCCTGTGTAAAGAATCCTAAAAATTCACTGCCCTCTGGATAAAAGAATATCTTCCCATTTCAGCACTTATTTTGTATATTCTGGACATTCTATCCCTGGGGAAAAAAATCATTATTGCTATTATCCTATCAAACCCATTAGAACTTTCTGTTTCAATGAGATCAACTCTCATTCTTCTAAACTTGAGATTATCAAACTAGTTTGCTTAATCTCTACTCCTAGGCCAACTCTAATCAAAGAATCAATCTGGTGAACCTTTTTTGCCCGATCAACAAGACCTGGTTCCCCAAGTGAGAGTAAGCAATGTTGCAGATGGGGCTGTAGCCTTAAACTGGGCAAATTTTCTATTGGGGAAGAAATGACAAATATAGCAAGGTTGGAGACGGCTCGAGGGCAAAGATAAAGGGAGGGGTGAGACGAGTGTGGGGGAGACAGAAATGGTAAAAGTAAGAGTGGTCATTCCAATTGCAAAGGCTGCAGCAGGTTTAATTTGGCAGGGTATGTGCAGTACACCTTGTAGCCCAGAAGCAGTGCTGGTAATCACAAACCATTTCTACATAGAAAACCATACTTACCTTCCATGGCCAGGCTTGCTATTGACAATGTCACACCAGGAAGGAAAGCATAAATTTCACAGTCTCAATAGAATACTAGAATAAGCAACTGACCTCCCAGAAGGATTTTCTTCCTGCTCCACATCCCACCTCCATTAAAAGTGTGTAGGTTTCTCAAATTTAACTCAAACAATCTCAAACAATAATGAGGTGGCCTACAGGGAAGAAGTCACCTCTCTGACACATTGGTCTCAAGAAAACAACTTTTCCCTCAGTCACAAAAACAAAGGAGCTCGTTGTGGATTACAGGAGGAATAGAGATGGGCTAAACCCTTTTAACATCAATGGATCTGAGGTTGAGAGAGTAAACAGCTTCAAGCTCCTCGGCATCCACATACCGAGGACCTCACGTGGTCTGTACATACCAGCTGTGTGGTGAAAAAGGCACAACAGCGCCTCTTTCACCTCAGACGGTTGAGCAAGTTTGATATGGGCCCCCAAATCCCAAGAACTTTCTACAGCGGCACAGTTGAGAGCATCCTCACTGGCTGCATCACTGCCTGCAATGGGAACTGTACCTCCCTTGATCGCAGGATTCTGCAGAGAGCGGTGCGGACAGCCCACCACATCTGTGGTTGTGAACTTCCCATGATTCAGGATATTTACAAGGACAAGTGTGTAAAAAGGACCCGTAGGATCACTGGGGACCCAAACTATCCTAATCACAATCTAAACACGAGGAATTCTGCAGATGCTGAAAATTCAAGCAACACACATCAAAGTTGCTGGTGAACGCAGCAGGCCAGGCAGCATCTGTAGGAAGAGGTACAGTCGGCTATACCTCTTCCTAGAGATGCTGCCTGGCCTGCTGCGTTCACCAGCAACTTTGATGTGTGTTGCTAATCACAATCTATTCCAGCTGCTACCATCCGGGAAGCGTACCGCAGCCTAAAAGCCAGGACCAACAGGCTCCGGGACAGCTTCTTCCACCAGGCCATCAGACTGATGAACTCACGCTGATTTGAGTGTACTTTATATTACATTGCCTGTTCTATATATTATAATTTATTATAAATTACTATGATTGCACATTGCATATTTATACGGAGATGTGACGTAAAGATTTTTACTCTTCACGTATGTGAAGGATGTAAAAAATAAAGTCAATTCAATTCAAATTCCTCATTTCCCTTCTGTACCAATTTACTGTTGCCACACATTACTTTCAGCTTGAATAGTTTTTTGATTCTGGTTCAAAGTCTAGTCATTAAGCATTTGAAAGGTCACCATCGATCTCTACACAAAACTTAATGAAGTATAATTCGTCTTTGATTCCAGGCTAAATTATGTTGTTTCACATATGAAGATACCTGCTTTAGATGGCATTGTAAATTAAAATCTCACTGGGATTACTATAATTGTCATAATCATTGTTTAAAGTAATAATATGCAATGCACATTGATTGATGTTCCTCACTGGTATACGTCATCCATACTATTTATCCACTGGATACAGGTGAAATTCTGAGCAGTGACTAGTCATAATTACTGCAGCTGCATATTTAGTATCTTAATTTATTCTGCTCAACGGGAGCAAAGGATTTGCACTTATAAAGCCCTCTAAAACCTCTTACAAACACTCCAGAGTATTTCAAATACGATGAGCATGACAGTCATTTAGTGGAAAGCAACATTACGTGAACAGAATAATTGAGCTTGATGCTAAGTATGCCACATGATAGGAGCAGGGAGTCCTGTACTATACAGGAAACAAGGAAATAGATGCTTGACAGCAGCTTTTGAATCAAGCAAACCATATAATTTCTGATTTTCCTGACCAATTAGTGATGTGCATCATGCGATTTCAACTGCAATATTTAAAGACAGGTTCCCTACGTGAAATTAGTAGGAACTTAGAGTTAGAAGCCAAAGACAAGGAAGTGGTGGAATGAAATTTAGAAGTTATATAGCTCCACCTCAGTTCATAGATCGAACTGTGGACTTAACAGTTGCAAAGGGGTGCTGTTTTCCAATCACGGATAGAAGAAGTTGGCTGAGTACAACCGAGAAGCAGCAAGAGCACAGTCCATGAAAGAATATTTGACTTTTTCAGACATTGTTATCCTGAAAGAACTTATTCAAACTTTTTATCTCCCACAGAGCCTTCATGCATCCCACAGGGCCTTCGCACTTTCTACAGGTGCAGAGCAATAACAGCTCATCAGTGGAGATCATTTGCACGAAGAGGATACTACCATAGGCCTTTCTTAACCAATGCAGCCGCTCAATTTCTCATACCACTATGCAGTAGTGAGCAAGAGCAGATGTATTGTAAAGGAAAGCTTAATTGTCTCCTATGGAAGCTGTAAGATGCTTCGAGCTCTGCTGGTTAGATGGGAAATGAATTCTCTTGGAGGTGCATATAAAAATCTGCAATGTACTACCAGGTGTTAAAAATGCACTATGGATGATCAGAGCCATTTCAAAGATCTGTGGCATGATGTAATGGGTCTTTTCAATGACGTTGTGGCCACTGTCAAATGTAACAATCACTTGAGGGCATTCAGGTTCTCAGAAAGGGCTTGCGCTTTCTGAATATCACTATATGTAGAATGATTGACAGGAGAGTTCAACTGCATCATCCTTCTCCAATATGTAGCCAACAGAGAAGTACAGCTTGGACAATAAAAGGATAATGAAGAAAAGTGATGCAAAAGAGGGGCCTTAGCTCAAACCATTTCTTATTTCTCATACTTCGAATCTTCTCCTCAGTGAATATTTCTCTTGACCCAAGAGGTGCCATTGGAACTGTCTTTGGCAGCTATGGATTCCAAAATTCTAAAGACACGGGCCCTGAAGGATCTCAATGGTAGGACAGCAATTCAAGCAGTCCAATGAGCCCCAACGATTGCATAATTTAGTAATGCCAGAAGGAAGAGGATGTACACAAAAGCACACACATGGGTCACAATAGTAACATTAAGTACTTGGTACTTAGAACATAGAACATAAAAGAATACAGCGCAGGAAAAGGCCCTTCGGCCTACAGTGTTGTACTAAACCAAATAAATTAGTAATCAAATGGCTAACTATAAACACAAGAAAGTCGGCAGATGCTGGAAATCCAAAGCAATGCACACAAGATGCTGGAGGAACTCAACAGGTCAGACAGCATCTATGGAAATTAATAAGAATTCAACATTTTGGGCAGAGACCTTTCATCAGGACCTTCTATATATACAGTTTTATTTTCTCATGATGCCTATAAAGATGATAAATACTCTGTGTGCTTAAGCAGATTTAAGAACAAAACAGGATTAAAAACCTTCTCCATTCAAAGAACTAGTGTGCTCTACACAAAGCAACGCTGGCTCTTGCTAATTCAGCCATGGTTTTCCAAATGCTCATAAATCCCATCCCTAAAAATTCTGTCTAGTAACTTCCTTTCCACTGACATGAGACTCACCAGTCTATAGTTTCTAGGATTATCTCTGGTTCCCTTCTTGAACAATGGACCAACATTAGCTACTCGCTAGTCCTCTAGGACCACATCTGTGGCTAGAGAGGACACAAAGATATTAGTCAAGGCCCCAGCAATCTCTTCATTTGCCTCTCTCGAAAACCTGGGGTATATCCCATCAGTCCCTGTGGACTTATCCAATTTAATGCTTTTTAAGAAACTCAACACTACCTTTTCCTTTACTTCGAAATGCCATAGCCTATTAATAATCTCGGCACTGAGCTTCCTGTCCTCCATGTCCTTCTTCTTTTTTGTTTTATGGCGGTTGGCAACCTGTTTTCAGTGCATTACCGCCACCTGCTAGACTTCTTGTGTTCCAACCAAATATGTCCTGGAGTTCTCTACTTTAGACAATCTAGTTCAGCCTGCAGTTCTCTATTAGCATCACACTGTAGTTGCAATTACTCATGAATGCTTAATGCACTCATTAGATAATGCCGCAAACTGCTATTCTTCCCTAATTTTGTCACATGTTTTCATGTAGTTGCATTACCTCAATTACACTGATCTCATCTACATCACTTGTAAGACTAAAATTGTCTTGTTAAAGAATAGTAATTAGCGCAAGTCATACTTTTAAAATTGCTATTTTTCCAAGTCTATCTGCTTTTTCAGGTTTTCCTTTTCTTGGATCGTAACCTGCAGTTGTTTACTGAGACCTCGGAGTTCTTCTTCATTTGCTTCCATGTTTTCATTTTATAATCTGAATGTAGATAATTCACTTTGCAACAAATTCCTTTTCCTTTTGTATCTTTGTAATAATTTCCTCCATTTTCCAATCGCTTTCCAACTCACCCTTGTTCTTGTCGGGTACTTCTTTGTTGTTGGAGTTCTGCACATTTACCCTGGGTTTCAACCATAAAATCTGAGGATTTTCCTTAAGTTCTGAAACATTTCTTAAATTCTTGACCATTTGCGATAAATATACTGCCATTAAGATTCCATCTCCCCTGCCTGTGAACTGTTGGATCCTCCATTCAGCGTTTCTTTGACTTCTTCCCATCTCGTCCCTTTAATACCAAGATACTTTTCTGCAGACTTGACGATAATTTTAATTTCCTCAGTTCTTTTGCTTGTTTGCGCTGAACAATTAATTGCATCCACCATAAAAAGCATGAAATCCTTTCTAGTCATTAATAGTGCATCCTTATTTTTCATATTACAGCTCTCATAATTCACCAGTTTATTATTCCCTGTATTTGTTTGTCTGACAGCCTTTTTTTCATCAAATTCCTTTACTGCTTCTGCATGACTGATTCCTTGAGTTACTTTTACATATTGTGTCTCAGCCGCCTTCTTGCTATAAATGCACCCTCGATCAGCTGCACTGTGTTCCTCGCCACAACTGCAGCATTTCAGGCTAGCTCCAGCTTCACATTTCCCATATTCATGATCTCCAGCGCATCTCCCACATCTTTGTTATCCTCTGCAGACCGCCGCAATATACCCGAATTTCTGATATTTATAGCAACTTAAAGGCAGTGGTATATATATTCTAACTGCATAACACATATACCCGAAGTAAACATTAGTCAGCAATCTCTCTTCATCAAAGTTAATCATTACCGATCAACTATCACACTTTTTCCCATTAAACTTTCAAACGTTTAGCCTCAATAATTTTTGCTCTTTTTATGTTCTGTTTAATCTCAACCATAGTAACTTTTGCTGGTATCTCCGAAATAACTCCTCTAGTCCACTTTCTATTGTTGGGTATTGAGCATTGTACTTCTTTGCCGTCTATTTTACATAATCTTATCACTTTACCTTGCTGAGCATTATCCTGACAAATCACTAATAGCAATCCATTTCGTAAAACCTTTGCACCTTTAATCTCGCCTATAATTTTGTTGAGCATCTTCGTCAAACGAATCAGGTTCCAATCACCAAAAGACGCCCCGTCCTCACTTAGTTTTATAATTGCTTTAATCTCATCTTCTTTCCATTGTTTTGCTGTCCTGTTTTGATCATCTGCTGACTCCTCAGAGTTTGATATCCCATACCTCTGCTTTCTTTTCTTCCTCTTTCTATTCCATTCCTCTTTCCCGCCGACCTCCATCTCTAGTTCACTTCCACTCTTGCCAAAAACTTCCTTCAACAGCTTGGCTCTTTCCTTGATGTTCTCTCTCTCCACCATTTTCCAGTCACAACTCCT
Source organism: Mobula birostris (assembly GCF_030028105.1). NCBI lineage: Eukaryota > Metazoa > Chordata > Chondrichthyes > Myliobatiformes > Myliobatidae > Mobula > Mobula birostris. The sequence goes on from NC_092386.1 coordinate 45,311,293, forward strand.
CTTATCCTCCATGTCCTTCTTCTTGGTAAATATTGATGCAAAATACTCACTAAGGACCTCACCAACATCCTTTGCATCCAATAAAACGTTTCCTCCCTTATCAGTGCTCTCATCTTCTTCCTACCCTGACTGGCATGTGGCACTAGAAGTAATCCAGAGATTACTATCTTGGAGGACCTGCTCTTCAGCATCTTTCCTAACTCCCTATACTCTCTGCACAGGACATTTTCCCCCTTTCTACCCGTGTCATTAGTGCCAATGTGCACGACAACCTCTAGCTGCTCACTCTACCCCTGAGAATATTTGGCAACCGCTCCAGGATGTCCAGGATCCTGGCACCTGACAGGCAACACACCATCTTGGACCCTGCTCCCTTTTCTCCCATGATCCAGTCTCCTCTCCTGTCAGCTTCCTGCTTCTCCAGCCCTTTACCTTTTCCACTTAACACCTTCCACCTTCTTACCTCATTGCTCCTCCCCCACCCAGTGGTCATCTTCTAGCTTGACCTCCTTCCCCTCCCACCACCTTCTTCTGGCATTTCCCCGCTTCCTTGCCAGTCCTGAAGGGTCTCAGCCTGAAATAGCAACTGTTTATTTACTTCCATAGATGCTGCCCAACCTGTTGAGCTCCTCCAGCATTTTGGGTATGTTTACTGCAATTCGGTTTTCTTTTCTCTCTGTTATCATGTATTGTATTGTACTGCTTACGCAAAGTTAACAAATGTCATGACATATGCCAGTAATATTAAACCTGATTCTGATTCGGAGTCCCCAGTCACCATAACTCCGTTTGACTTCACCCTTCCCCGCTGAGCCTCAGAGCCAGCCACAGTGCCATTGGCCTGGCTGCTGCTGTTGTGCTTTGTTAGGTCATCCCCTCCCTAGCAGTATCCAAGGGGGTATACTTGTTACTGAGGGGAAGGGCCACAGGGGAACCCTACACTGACTGCTTACTCCCCTTGCTTCTCCTGGTGGTCACCCATCTACTATCTGAAGTGTGCGCTCTGGGTGTGACCACCTCAGTTAGTCTGATCTATGAGGTTTGCAGCCTCTAGGATGGTCCTGAGTACATCAAGCTCCAGCTTCAGTTCCCTGACCTGGTCAATCAGGATCTGAAGAGAAGTGCACTTCCTGCAGATGTAATCATCAGGGAGACTCTCAAGTGCCTTGAAATCCCACATCTCACAGGAGCATTCCATTGCCTTAACCACCCTGCCTACATTAAACTAAGGACTAAGGATTTACAGGCAATAAAAAATCTTAGCTGTTCTTACCTACATCTTCTCTCTGAAACCTCTGGCTCCAAGTTCTCAAGTCCAAATTTCACAATCAGAACAAATGATAACAAATACACCCTCAACAGCATCGGTGAGCTGTTCTCACCAAAGTATGACCACTCTAACATTGGTCCACTCCAACAACTGTTGCTTCCACAATGGCTGCTTACACCTCTCTACTTTTTATTGGTTCAAATAAAACTCACTCAAATGGCTCCCTGCAACAATGCCGCTCTCTCTCTCTCGCTACTTCAAAGAATGACTCATTCCCCACGAGACTTGTTCTTTTTAAATGGCACCCGCTCTGCATCAATGCCACTCTCTTTCTCGCTAATTCAAAAAATCATATGACACTTGAATCATATATGTGACAGCGAAGATGGTATCAATGAAGCACGGCGACATTCTGCAGGCAGCGTACAATACTTCTAAATTAGCCTCTTTTGAATTACCTTCATTGAGACCTGCAACACGTACTTTTAAATCAACTTAACAATAGACAGATTTCATGATCTTATTAAGGACTTATCAGACCTAACTTTCAAGCAAGCAGGTACGACACCTTCAAGCAGACAAAGTTGCACCACGGCTGGAAGCAAGGTGGGAGGGGGGGTTACTCCAAGCCAGGCTGAAACACGGAGGAATGAGGCCCCTCTACTCAGCATCTCATTAGCAAAAGTGTAGTCACTGGAGAACAAAATTGAGGACCTGAGGGCAAGGTTGCGTATTGGAGAGAAATGAGAGATTGTTGTGCTCTATGTTGGATCGCGACATGGCTTGCTTCCAGTACGTCAGATACAGCAATCAGACCCAAAGGCTTCTCGATTCACAGAGTGGACCGACCGGCTGATTCAGAAAAGGCAAAAGGTGGAGATGTAAGTTTCATGCGTAACTCTTGGTGGTGCTCCAATGTGGTGGTTTTGTCAAACTTGTGCTCCCCTGACTTTGAACACCTAACAGTGAAATGCTGTCCGTTCTATTTACCTAGGGAGTTCTCGTCCATAACTCTGACCGCAGTTTACATACCACCCAGTGGATGACTATAATCAAGCACTTGAGATACTGCATAATGCCATCTCCAGACAAGAAACAGTCCATCCCACAACGCACTTCAAATTGTAGTCGGGGACTTCAATCAGGCTTGTTTGAAAACCCTGCCCAATTACCATCAGCATATACAGGTGTCCCCCACCTTTCGAACGTTCGCTTTACGAAACCTCACTGTTACGAAAGACCTACATTAGTACCCTGTTCTCGCTTTCAGAAGGTGTTTTCACTGTTACGAAGAAAGGTAGCGCACGATAAAAAATCAGCGTGCGAAAAAATCAGCACCCTGAGCAGCCGCTCTCCCCCGGATTTGGAGCGGCATTGCTGAAACACGTTGCATTGAGCAGTCATTAGCAAGATGAGTTCTAAGGTGTCGGAAAAGCCTGAAAGAGTAAGGGTGTTACACTTAGCATAAAACTAGACATAATTAAGCATTTCGATCATGGTGAACAAAGCAAGGACAAAGTGAGTTTGGCTTGTGGAAGTTGACGAAGATGATGTTGAAGAGGTTTTGGCATCCCATGACAAAGAACTGATAGATGAAGAGCTGATGCAATTGGAAGAGGAAAGGATAACAATTGAAACTCAATGCAGTAGCGAACTGAACGTGAAGCAACTGCGTGAGATTTTCGCTGCAATGATAAAGTACAACTTTAATTTTGAAAGGGTACGTAGGTTTAGAGGATATTTGCAGGATGGTTTGAGTGCTTACAAACAACTGTATGATAGAAAAATGCGCGAGGCTCAGCAGTCAAGCAAGCCTTCCACATCAGCCACAGCAGACGATGAACCTCGACCTTCGACATCGAGGCAGGCAGTCATAGGAGAAGATGAGCTGCCTGCCCTGATCGACGATGAGATGACACCCCCGTGTCCCACCACCTCAACACCCAGGTCCTGGACAGATACTGTACCGATTCACGAACAACGCAGCAGTAGCCGGGAGGCACACAGCACATCTTTAAGAAAAAAGCCAAAATACACATGCTAATTAATTAGGTGCCACCTAGCACTTAATTGTCAGCCCAGATCAGAGATCTGCACCGACATTTACGTGCCGGGCAGCACCTAATTAATTTCTCTTAGGTGTCTCCCTCCCCCTTCTAGATCTTTCTGTCTCTATCTCTGGAGACAGCTTATCTACTGATGTCTGCTATAAGCCTATTGACTCTCACAGCTATCTGGACTATTCCTCTTCTCACCCTGTCTCTTGCAAAAATGCCATCCCCTTCTCGCAATTCCTCTGTCTCCGCCGCATCTGCTCTCAGGATGAGGCTTTTCATTCCAGGACGAGGGAGATGTTCTTCTTTTTTAAAGAAAGGGGCTTCCCTTCCTCCACCATCAACTCTGCTCTCAAACGCATCTCCCCCATTTCACGCACATCTGCTCTCACTCCATCCTCCCGCCACCCCACTAGGAATAGGGTTCCCCAGATCCTCACCTACCACCACACCAGCCTCCGGGTCCAACATATTATGCTCCGTAACTTCCACCACCTCCAACGGGATCCCACCACTAAGCACATCTTTCCCTCCCCCCCCCGCTTTCTGCAAGGATTGCTCCCTACGCGACTCCTTTGTCCATTCGTTCCCCCCCCCATCCCTCCCCACTGATCTCCCTCCTGGCACTTATCCTTGTAAACGGAACAAGTGCTACACATGCCCTTACATTTCCTCCCTTACCACCATTCAGGGCCCCAGACTGTCCTTCCAGTTGAGGCGACACTTCACCTGTGAGTCGGCTGGGGTGATATACTGCGTCCGGTGCTCCCAATGTGGCCTTCTATATATTGGCGAGACCCGACGCAGACTGGGAGACCGCTTTGCTGAACATCTACGCTCTGTCCGCCAGAGAAAGCAGGATCTCCCAGTGGCCACACATTTTAATTCCACTTCCCATTCCCATTCTGACATGTCTATCCACGGCCTCCTCTACTGTAAAGATGAAGCCACACTCAGGTTGGAGGAACAACACCTTATATTCCGTCTGGGTAGCCTCCAACCTGATAGCATGAACATTGACTTCTCTATCTTCCGCTAATGCCCCACCTCCCTCTCATACCCCATCCGTTATTTATATACACCCATTCTTTCTCTCACTCTCCTTTTTCTCCCTCTGTCCCTCTGACTATACCCCTTGCCCATCCTCCGGGCTCCCTCCCTCCTTTTCATTCTCCCTGGGCCTCCTGTCCCATGATCCTCTCATATCCCTTTTGCCAATCACCTGTCCAGCTCTTGGCTCCATCCCTCCCCCTCCTGTCTTCTCCTATCATTTTGGATCTCCCCTCCCCCTCCCACTTTCAAATCTCTTACTAGCTCTTCTTTCAGTTAGTCCTGACGAAGGGTCTTGGCCTGAAACGTTGACTGTACCTCTTCCTAGAGATGCTGCCTGGCCTGCTGCATTCACCAGTAACTTTGATGCGTGTTGCTTGAATTTCCAGCATCTGCAGAATTCCTCGTGTTTACCTATTAATTAGCATGTTTATTTCGGCTTTTTTTCTTAACGATGTGCTGTGTGCCTCCCGGCTATCGCTGCATTCTTCGCGGCAATGTATTGCGTGGCGGCCCGGAGGGTGGGGGCCACTGCCTGCGACGACTCAGTCTAACACACCACCATCAGTGTGCTCAGCGCTGTTTTCCCAATTCTGGTAAGTGGTACTACACTGTACATACATTATTTCTACTTTATATAGGCTGTGTATTTTTACGTGTTATTTGGTATGATTTGGCAACTTCATAGTTTAAAGGTTACTGGAGAGCGCGTTTATGCCAACAGCGCTTGCGTGAGATTTAATGCCGAGAGCGCTTGCGTGAGATTTTCGCTACGGAGACCTGTGCAGGCAATCGTTGTAGAGAAGTATTTCTACTTTATATAGGCTGTGTATTTATTATATCATTCCTGCTTTTACTATATGTTACTGTTATTTTAGGTTTTATGTGTTATTATGTGTTATTTGGCATGATTTGGTAGGTTATTTTTTGGGTCTGCGAATGCTCACAAAATTTTCCCGTATAAATAAATGGTAATTGCTTCTTCGCTTTATGACATTTCGGCTTACGAACCGTTTCATAGGGACGCTCTACCTTCGGATGGCGGGGGAAACCCGTAACCTGTAGCACCAGAACCCCAACACACTAGACCACTGTTATACTAAGATAAGAAATGCCTACTGTTCCATGCCCAGACTGCATTTCAGTAAATCTGATCACCTGGCTGTCCATCTCCTACCTACATAGAGGCAGAGGCTAAAAAGCAAAGCTCCAGAGATTAGAACAACAGAGAGGTGGTCGCAAGAGACAGAGGACAGCCTATGGGATTGTTTTGAATTAGTGGACTAGGCCATGTTTTAGGACTTCTGTGAATCTGAATGAATGAAGTCGCAGACTTTATTAAAACACTTATAGATGAGTATGTCCCCACAAAATCATTTTGAGTCTACTCCAGCCAGAAGCCCTGGATGAACTATATCTGCAATCTTCTGAGGGCCAGATCAGAGGCATTCCAGTTTGGTGACCAAGGAAGGTACAGGAGGTCCTGGTACGCTGTCCGGAAAGCCATCTCACAAAGTAGCAATTCTGGACCAAACCTGAATCAACGAAGGTTGCTCAACCGTTGTGGCAGGGTTTGCATATTGTCAACCCTTATAAAGTTAGATCAAGCAACATAGGCAACAAGACCTTCCAGATGACCACAATGCCTTCTATGCCCACTTTGTCCACCAAAACATGGAGGAACTATCACAAACTCCCACAGCCCCCGATGATCTTGTGAGTTCAGACTCTGAGGCCAACATGAGAGCAGCCTTCAGGAGGGTGAACCCACAGAAAGCATCCAGCCCAGGTGGGATACTAGGCCAAGTACTAAAGACCTGTGCTAATCAATTAGCTGGAATCTTCACTAAGATCTTTAACCTCTCACTTTGGCAGTCAGAGGTACCTGCCTGCTTCAAGCAAGCTTCAATTATGCCTAAGAAGAATGTGGTAGCCTGCCTCAATGACTATCATCCAGCAGCACTTACATCCACCTTGATGAAGTATATCAACTCCTGCCTGAGAAGTGATCATCATCCGCTCCACTTTGTCTACCAAAGCAACAGGTCTGCAGCAGATGCCATCTCATTGGCTCTTTACTCAACCTTGGAACATCTGGACAGCAAAGAGGCATACATCAAAATGGTCATTACCACATACCATCATCCCCTCAAAAATAATCAATATGCTTCAAGACCTTGACCTCAATACCTCCTTGTGCAATTGGATCCTTGATTTCATGACTTACGAACCCCCATAAGTTTGGATTGGCAACAACATGTCCTCAATGATCTCCATCCACCCATGTGCATCACAAGTCTGTGTGCTTAGCCGCCTGCTCTGCTCTCTTTACACATTTGACTGTGCATAGCTATGCAAAGCTCCAATGCCATATTCAAGTTTACTGACGACACCACTGTCATAAGCCGAATCAAAGGTGGTAACAAATTGAAATATTCCCACAACCTATGGACTCACTTCTAAGGACTCTTCATCTCACATTCTCGATATTTATTGCGTATTTATTATTCTTATTTCTTTGTTTTTGTATTCTCACAGTTAGTTGTCTGTTGCTCACTGGCTGAACCCCCAAGTTGGTGCGTTCTTTCATTGGTTCTGTTATGGCTGCTACTTTATTACGGATTTAATGCATATGCCCACAAAAAAATTAATCTCATGGATGTATATATGGCGACATCCACGTACTTTGATAATAAAATTACTTTGAAAACTTGAACTTTGAACTTTATTTACCACCACATTCATATTTTGTCTACTGGTTTCTCACCAGCAAATAATATTATCAATATAACCAAGACACACACAATGCTGTAGGAACTCAGCAGACCAGGCAGCATGTATGGAAAAGAGTACAGTCTATGTTTCAGGCCGACACCCTTCAGCAGGACTAGAGAAACATAGTCAGAGTTAGAAGGTGGGGGGACGGGAGGTAGAAACACGTGATAGGTGGAACTGGGGCGGGGGGGTTGAAGTAAAGAGTTGGGAAGTTGATTGGTGAAGAGGTACAGGGCTGGAGAAGAGGGAATCTAACTGGAGAAAACAGAAGGCAATGGAAGAAAGAAGAAGGGGGAGGAAAACCAGATGGAGGCTGCGGGCAGGCAAGGATATAAGGCGAGAGAGAGAAAAGGGGATGGGGAATAGAGAAGGGGTGGCATTACCAGAAGCATCAATTCATCAATTCCTCTAACTTAGGTAATCCCTCCACCCCACTTCTCTGGTTCTCCTCCCCTTTTTCTGTTTTCATGGCCTTCTGTTTCCTCCTATTAGATTCCCCCTTCTGGAAGGGTTTTGGAGAATCAGGAGATATTCCACTATCACAAATTATCTCTGAACTTGTGTTGCAACTGCTATTGTCACCATGGCTACTCGAGTTAATTTTCTAAACAGCGGTGACTCCTAGAAGATATTGACGCAAAGTTCAAAGTTTGAAGCAAACTTATTATCAAGGTATATATACGTCAACATTTACAACCCTGAGATTAATTTTCTTGTGGGTATTCACAATATATACAAGAAACAGAATAGAATCAATGCACCCAACAGGATGGCCAACCAATGTGCAAATGACAACAAACAGTGAAAGAGCAAGAAAGAAAGAAAAAATGGAAATAAAAATAATAAAAAAAATAAATATTTAAATGGTACAGAAACACAGACTGACATTCCATTTTGTGGCTGAAGACCTCTGTTCACCATGTACAGCACAGATGTTACATGTCACATCACCCTAGCCCAAACACTGTATAGATCTTGCTACATGCAGAGCAAGCCTCTTTAGTTATTAAGAATGACTAATGAAACTGAACACAGTGATGGGCAAACTTCCTAATACTAACATCATGGAAGGAAAGATATTAATGAAGCATTTGGCCCTAAGAACTACTGTGGCAAAATTGTGCAATCCAGATGACTATACTCTGGGTAGGAGTGGAAATTCCAGTGCTTAATCTGTTGAAGGCAGAGGCTAGTGAGATGCAAGGTGAGAACACGGGAATTCCTTCCTGATTCTGCGAAAGAGAGAGAAAGGGTAAAGCAGCACACCACAAACATGAGGGCAATCAGAGGATCAAAGCCCAGGGGCAGAGTCTCATATTCTGGAAGGAAAATAAAAGGAATCAAAAACAGACGTACTGCAAGAAAGGTGACATTAACACGACAGATATAACAAGTGATTGAGAAAGCAGAAGAATGCAACAAAATCCTTAAAGGAAGCAAAGTGGGAGAAAGTCCAGTACATCTTTACAAATCATTACCTTTCTGAGACGTAACACAATGCTTCACAACACTGGATTACTTTTTTTCCTCAATTTTAAATTATCATGTTGTTAAAATAGCAGGTGTAAAGAGATAGAAAACAATAATTCATATTATTGTAAAATGGAATTAATCTTATATCAATGAAAGGTATAAAAACTGGTTTACAAATTTGGAACAGTGATCAATGAAACCTTTCATTCATGGCACTTTGCTTGTTTTCTTGTTCTAATACTAGACCAAATCAAAATTATTTTAAAGTAGATTTTCAAACCACATTTAGACGTTACTACAAATCTTAGTCACAATACAATATACTTATGTAGACTGATGTCTGCTTGGGAAAGGCTCTTTGTTATATTAAGTTGTCAAACCGTATTTAGGTGTCAGCTAAGTACTACATTAATGGTATCATTGAGGGCATAACCAGTATAATAGAGAGCTTTTCCCAAGCAGGTATCAATCTACTAAAATAAGGCACGAAACAATGCTGATATACAATTTCTCAGGAATGCTGACCAAATGTATCTATAAGTAAAATGCAGTAAGAGCACTGCAAAGGTAGAGAAAATGCTCATAAACCTTGCAGTATACAGGAGTTGCTATTTCTCCAAAGTTAGAAGTCTTGGCTCCCTGCTTACTTTAATTCTGTTATGGATGCAAATGTCACTGAAAATCAGCAGTTGGAAATTAGGAAATTGCAAAGTGAAATTGACAATATTTATACGTTGGAAACTCAAAGAAATTTCCTTTACCTGAGACAAAAGAATTATGAAGTAGGAGGTAAATCAGCTAGATTATTAGCATATAAATTACGAAAACAACAAGCAGACAATACAATTCATAAAATAAAGAATCCAAAGACAAAGCTTGTGGAGAGTACAATAGGGAAAATTCAAGAGAGTTTTGAAACATATTATCGAGAGCTGTACTCCCAACCCCAGGCCTCCAATGAGCCCTATATACACAGTTTATTGAATTCTTTAGATCTACCTAAACTTACAGATTTACAAAGTGAAAGTCTATTAGAACCAGTAACTGCCAAAGAACTGAATGTGGCCATTCTTGGTTAAAGGCTGGAAAGTCCCCGGGTTCAGATGGGTTTACCTCAGAGTGGTACAAATCCCTGAAGTCACAGTTAGCCCCATTACTACTTAACACCTTTAATTGGATCTTGCAGAGAAGAGAAACTCCACCTTCCTGGAAAGAAGCGATTATTTCAGTTATTCCTAAAGAGGGTAAAGATAAACTAGAATGTGGCAATTATCGGCCAATTAGTGTTCTTAATTTAGATTACAAACTATTTACATCTATATTAGGGCGCAGATTGGAAAAGCTCTTACCTGGCCTAATCCATTTAGACCAGATTGGATTTATTCAACAAAGGCAAACACAGGACAACATAAGGAGAACTCTACACATATTAGAACAGGTTAATAAGAACGAGACAGAGACAATGGTAGTAGGATTAGACACTGAGGAAGCTTTTGATTCGGTTAGTTGGGCATTCCTATACAGAGTGTTAGGAAGATTCGGCTTTCAAGAAAAGTTTATTAAAGTAATTCAGACTCTATATGACAGCCCGACAGCTCGAATTAAGATAAATGAGGACCTCTCTGACTCCTTTATTTTAGAGAGAGGCACTAGACAGGGATGCCCAATTTCTCCTCTCCTTTTCGCGCTCTATATTGAACCGCTTGCCCAACTAATAAGACAGAGCGAAATCGTAAAAGGTATCAAGGTGGCAGGGATTGAACAGAAAGTGGCGTTATTCGCAGATGATGTTTTAGTCTATCTGAGTGAACCAGAAAAATCATTTATAGGATTGTTTACACTGTTGGATGACTTTGGGAAAATATCAGGTTATAAAATAAATGTAAAGAAAACGCAGGTTATGTCCCTAAATTATACACCATCCAAAAAATTGCAGGATACATATGATCTTAAGTGGGAAGCTAAATTATTAAAATATTTAGGAATAACCCTGCCGAAGGATCTTTCAACACTGTCACAGGTACATTATGGGCCATTAATCTCAGAGATAAAAGCAGATATGCATAGATGGAATCTTATCCCTTTTTTAAGTTTAAATTCAAGGATAAATACCATAAAAATGAATATTCTTCCTCAGTTACTGTATCTTTTCCGTACTTTACCTGTGGAGGTGGATGTTAATCAATTCAGGGAATGGGACAAATGGACTTCCCGCTTCATTTGGCAAGGAAAGAAACCTAGAATTTGATATAACACCTTACAGTTAGGGAAGAAAGGAGGAGGTATGGTTCTTCCCTGCCTGAGAAATTATTTTTATGCCTCACAGATAACCCCTCTGTTATATTGGTGTAATAGGGAATATAAGGCTAGATGGAAGGAAATAGAATTTGGATTGGTTGACAGTTTTCCTCTACAGGCCTCAATAGCTGACAAAGGATTGATGGCCCAATTGGAAAAATTTAAAAACAGTTGGATAAATCTTACATTAAAAGTATGGCAGAAGGTGGTTAATTCATGTGGGATTAATAACATGTTAAAACTCTTCAGATGGTGTGCATATGATACCGAATTCCTTCCCAGCAGAGGAGATAAAAGATTTGAGCTATGGATAAAGAAAGGTCTTACACTCTACCTCTCATTTATACATAAAAGAGTATTACAAAGTTTCCAAATCCTGCAGGACAAACATGGCCTAGAACACAATGACTTTTTTAGGTACCTTCAAGTACGAAATTACGTTAACCAGAGTTGTAGATATACAGACCTATCAACAGTAGAATTAGAATTTTTCAAGATTCTTAATTCATCTTGCGGTTCAATACCTAGTAAATCAGTTTCTCGATTATATAATGCACTCTCCCATGCTAAAAATGTAAACACATTGTATATTAAAGAGAAGTGGGAGAAAGAAGCGGGGTTGGTACTTTCAGAGGAGGCTTGGGGGAAAATCTGCAGCTTTCAGTGGTCTTCGACTAATTCTTTGACTTGGAGAGAACATTGTTGGAAAAATATTATAAGATACTTCAAGACCCCATATCAGGAAAAATATAAAGATACAAACGTGACGTGTTGGAAAAGGTGCGGCTCCAAGGAGGCAAATCATTTCCATATTTTCTGGGATTGTCCTAAATTAAGTCTATATTGGGAAGGTATTCATAGAACATTAGTTAAGGTACTTAGGACCCAGATACCTCTGAACTTTGAGATGCTTTATTTGGGGCATGTATTGTTTCTTGAACAGAAGGAAGATATAAAGTTGCTGCAGGCCCTTTTAGCGGCAAGTAAGAAATCAATCACTAGAAAGTGGCTAAATCCAATACCACCTACATTAGAAGATTGGCACGAAATTATCTTGGAAAGATTTAAAATGGAAAAGTTGACATACTCCCTGAGAATTCAAAAAGAAAAATTTTATCAAATCTGGAATAAATGGATTGAATATATAACCCCAATGCGAGCAGACTTTAGATGACTCTCCTAATGATTTATACTGCTCTTCTCATCAACACAGTAATATTGCTAACGTAAGCACAGTCTAAATGTTTACTGTTTTTGTTTTTTTTGGAAAATAGAGAATTAATACAAATAAAGGAAAAGATTTGGGTAAGGGATAAAAAATGATAAAATTAAGTAAATAAGTACATAGGGATTGGATAATTATGTTTGCGGGCAGGAGCAAGTATGAACAAGTTAGGATATAAACACCTACAATGGTTGTTACATAGGCTTACATGCAACATTTTGGACCAGAAGAAATGCTCCAGAGGAGATATATGGAAACTATTACTAATCCACTATTATTACTATTTTTCTTAACAATTAATACCATTACTTAGCCTAATAGATTAGAATTTCCACTGTACATAATTACCTATTTAAGTGTCTAATTTCTTTTTATATCATCCCAATGTGTACTTAAGAATGTATAAATAATTATAGTTTTATACATATAAAAGAATGGAAATGGTTATACATGTGAAAAAAGTACATGATACTTGTGAATTCCTTATCCAAACAAAAATAAATTTTTTTAAAAAATCAGCAGTTATCACCCAAACTACCTTCAATAAGTAAAAGTGAGCTGCCTTCTTGAACCGCTGTTGTCTGAGTGTTGAAGGTATTGAGTCAGGTGTAGCAGGGTTTAGTGTCAAACGTAATGGAGAATGGGTCTTGATGAAGGGTTTCCGCCTGAAACATTGACTGCTTATTCCCCTCCATCGATGCTGCCTCTCCTGCTGAATTTCTCCAGCATTTTGTGTGTGTTGCTTTGGATTTCTAGCATTTGCAGAATCTCTTGTGTGTATGGAGAATATAGTACCAAAATCTGGATAGCGTGCAATTTGAAAGGAACAAGGAGGTTGTGTAGTTCCCAGTTGACTGTTGGCAGAGGTCCCGGAATTGGGAGGTGCTGTCATACAAAACAAGTTATTTTGAAGATGAAATGCACGACCAACTGCCCTCCAGAAATGGAGAGAATCAACTTTTACAGTGAAGGATTGAATACCAAGCAAAGGACTGTTTTATCCTGGACGGTACTGAGTTTTCAAAGGTTTCAATCTTCCAGGCACATGGAGAGTATCCTATCATACCCCTGATATGGCAGACAGATGGTGTAGTTATTTGGCTAGTCAGGAAATGAGACACTTGCTATAAGCTTCCTCGCCACATACCTCCTAAAACAACAGTATTAAGCTGGCTAGTCAAGTTAAGTATCTGGTTAATGGCGATGACCCTGGATAGTTAATCATGAGAGAGTTGGCAATGATAATGCTACTAAATGTCAAAGGGACATGGTTAGATACTTGAGAGAAATAATTATCCCTTGCACTTGTGTTTACAAGACGCTGAGGATACAATATGGACAATTTCATTATCTGATTAGCATAAAGGGGAAAAAGTTGTACAATCATCAGCAAGCATCCTTATTACTGACATATGATCATTGAAGAGGCATCTCAAGATGGCTGGACCTTTAACATTGTCCAAAACATTTCTGTAGCAATATTCTGAAGCTGAAGGAACTGACTGCCAACAAATGTTACAGCTTCTTTTAGCTAGGTATAGGTTCAGCCATTGAAGACTATCTATTACATTTCTGCTGATTTTCAACATAAATTCATCAAAACCAATATTTATACTTGATTAATTATGCCAGTCACAGATGTTTAAATGATGATTCCTTACTATTTATTAACTTACATGTAATTTTTTTCTCCCCAATCAATCAAAGGAGAAAAGTACATATTTCAGAAAAAGAAATTTTGAGACATAGCTCTCAGGAAAAATTTTTATCTTCATAAAATTAAGTGCACTATCATCAGAAAAATAAGATATTATGGATTGTCCCTATTTGAATTAGTTCAAGTTCATGTTCAATTTCAAGTTTAACTGTCATTCAACCATACATGAATACCCAAGAATAGAGTCAAATGCAACGACGTTATCCTGGGGCCAAGGTGCAAAACATAGTACCAACAGTCATACACAACACTAGACACATATAGCACATATAAGACAGCAAGCGCATATGAGATAGCTAGCACACACATAGCAGTAAAATACAAACACACAAAAAATATAGTTCAAGTCCTTGAGTCCATGAATGTTGCAGCAGTCAAACACAATAGAGCTTGTTTTCTGCCAGGCGAGCACTGGAGGGCAGCACTGACTCCAGCATGGATGTCGTGCCACACTGCCTCCGGCATTCCAGCACCTCCCCCTGAGTGGCTGAAAACAAGAGAAACTACAGCTTGAGGCCTAGTCCTCGCTACAAGCAAGGCCACGCAGCTTCTCAGCTAATCGCCAATAAGCCAATGAATTGGACTTACAGCATTCCACACCATCAATGTCCAACAGGGTCTTATGATCACAAGAAAAGCAATTAAAGATAGTGACTCACTGTTAGACCACACATCTGTCACGCACCAAGACATCTCTATCGCAGGCAGTCTCACGGTCCACTCCAAGTCCAGCTACTTCAGTTTCTCTGCCAACTAGCAACTCACTGATGGTGTAGAGCTGCAGAACTTTTAAGTTTCTTAATATCCAGCAGGGTCTTGCGATCGTAAAAAATACATTTAGAAAAGGCAATAACTGGTTGACTCCATAGAAACCACTGCCTCTGAGCACATCACCATCTTACCAGAAGTTAATCACTGACAACCTGCTGAATGTTGTTCAGAATGACATTCAGATTTGTCAGAATGACACAACTTCATGCTTCATTACAGGCTCCTTCCCAATGTTTTATCATCATTACTTGGCTAACATACATTAAGAATTTAGTAAGTAAGCGACAATAGAGCATGAACACTAATGCCAAGTCTGATGGCACAGAAATAATTTACTAGGATTACATTCAGGGATAAAGAATCATGAGAACAGACTTTGATTATTCTTCGTCAAGCAGAGGTAATTAAATGGAGATCCAATAGAAATGTTCAAAATTATAAGGGGTTTTGATAAGCATCATTAACAGTTCAAACGACACGAATTTGAAATAGCTGGTAAAAGCTCAAATTCTCTTGAACTCTAATTTTTTTTCAGATATTTAACTAAAAGAGTTCAGCTCTCAAGGAGATGGCTTTATGCTTTGAGTTGAAATAGTGATGGAAACAGATTCTATAGCAAATTTCTGAAGGGAACTGGATATGTACATATAGAATAGAAAAAAATAACTGCAGACTGAATAGATTGTACAGAGGAGTGAGACAAACTATTGTTTTGTTTTTCTAAAAAGTGAGCATAGGCAGGATATATGTGTACCTCTGATGTATCATATTATAATTTACACCATTATAGAATGATACAATATAAGACGAGTCCATTATCCTTATCACATTCCATTGCCCTTGTAATTCCTGTTGGCATCATGCTACAGATATGCCAACTTGGTCTTTGACAATGTGATTCTTCTCAGTGTTATTCAATTTGAAATTCTTCCCAAATCATTTAATACAAATTCACAGGAGAATAAATTGAGCCTGCCAATGAACATCTGTAAGTTGTTTCTAATCAAAAGACCTACCAGTAACGAGTCTGCTATAATAGCTTCAACTTCTGCTAAAGAAGTACATGGATGTGACATCAAAGATTCAGTAAGATGCAGAATAGCTTGTTCTAGACTAGGAAGATAACGCAGCCATAAGTTCATAACTGCAGACTCTGACAGGAAGATCTTTCTCCTAGTTAGAGGGAAAAGGATGAGAAAAGAATAAAAAAGATAAGATTAGTACTGTATTCCTTTTGAATGTGATTTAAAATCTTATTGATACTCAAGTACAAATTGTAAATCTAGTTCCAAAAGATGTAAATCATCTCAGTCCCATCCAGAAACTGATGTCACATTAACTCTTCCACTAGTGCTGAAAATGGTGACTATGACTGCAGAAATGATGCCAAACTGACTGACAGACTGCTGAATTTCAAAAAATAATACTTAAGTATGCTTATAACTTCAATTATTTAGCAATACCTTGTAAATTGTATGTTAAGCAGCAAAATGCCTGAACTTTTTACAGATCAATCTTTTTAAAACTCTAAATTTTTTTCAAGGTATTTAACTAAAAAGAGTTAAGCTCTTAACATATTATTGACTTGCAAATAAATCCAGATGCATCGACATATTGGTAGAGAATTTCGGGCATATTTCCAACTCTTTACTGTAACTCTGCACAATGATTGGGAATCTTTTGCAGAAAAAAAAAGTTGCTACTTCTAGCAACACACACAAAATGCTGGTGGAATGCAGCAGGCCAGGCAGCACCTATAGGAAGTAGTACAGTCAACGTTTCGGGCCAAGACCCTTCATCAGGACTAACTGAAAGAAGAGATAGTAAGAGATTTGAAAGTGGGGGGAGGAGGAGGGGAGATCCGAAATGATAGGTGAAGATAGGAGGGGGAGGGGTGAACCTAAGAGCTGGAAAGTTGATTGGCAAAAGGGATACAGAGCTGGAGAAGGGGGAGGATCATGGGATGGGAGACCTAGGGAGAAAGAAAGGGGGAGGGGAGCCCAGAGGAAAATGGAGAGCAGGCAAGGAGTGATCGTGAGAGGGACAGAGAGAGAAAAAAAGTGTGGCGGGGGGGGAATAAATGAATAAATAAGGGTTGGCGTGAGAAGGGGAGGGGGGCATTAACGGAAGTTAGAGAAATTAATGTCATGCTATCAGGTTGGAGACTACCCAGACAGAATATAAGGTGTTGTTCCTCCAACCTGAGTGTGGCTTCATCTTGACAGTAGAGGAGGCTGTGGATTGACATCTCAGAATGGGAATGGGATGTGGAATTAAAATGTGTGGCCACTGGGAGATCCTGCTTTCTCTGGCAGGCAGAGTGTAGGTGTTCAGCGATACAGTCTCCCAGTCTGCATCGGGACTCACCTATAGAAGGCCGCACTGGGAGCACCGGACGCAGTATATCACACCAGCCGACTCACAGGTGAAGTGTCGCCTCACCTGGAAGGACTGTCTGGGGCCCTGAATGGTGGTGAGGGAGGAAGTGTAAGGGTAGGTGTAGCACTTGTTCCGCTTACAAGGATAAGTGCCAGGAGGGAGATCAGTGGGGAGGGATGGGGGAACAAATGGACAAGGGAGTCGCAAAGGGAGCAATCCAGCTCTTAGCTTCATCCCTCACCCTCCTGTCTTCTCCTATCATTTCGGATCTCCCCCTCCCACTCTCAAATCTCTTACTATCTCTTCTTTCAGTTAGTCCTGACGAAGGGTCTTGGCCCGAAACGTCGTCTGTACCTCTTCCTATAGATGTTGCCTGGCCTGCTGCGTTCCACCAGCATTTTGTGTGTGTTGCTTGAATTTCCAACATCTGCAGATTTTCTCGTGTCTGCTACTTCTATCTTTCTTCAAAACTCCCACCAAAATCATACAGATCAAGAGCTTCATGGACATTTCAAACAGTAATTGGCACACCAACCTCAGATTTAACATCGACAAAGTACCAAAAGACTGGGGTCTAAAAATGTTGGTAAATTAGAATATACAGATTCTTTTACTACCCTCAACCTCCAAAGTAACATAAAATCCATTTACTCCCTATCAATGCAGACTTGAATAATTCTTCCCATTTGATCTGAAATGGAATGCATCTGTCTTGCTAATTGTCAGCTCCCATGTTCAGTTCCTGTGAGGAACCGTGCAACCAAGACAGTTCCTTAATAAAATCAAAAAGCTATTTTCAAAAATATAGATGTCAGTTCCAACCCATGCCCATTAATTGGTGCTTGTTGCTGCCTGGCTATAAATCAAATTTTCCATGAGGGCTGACTATCAAATTCTGAATAGAATGACCTTTTGCTAGGTTCCAACAGTCCATACTGACCAATTTTCATTGTAAGTGTTAGTAATTTCTAGGTGTTGTGCAAATGTTGAAATCACAAACCTATTGCACTAGTTCTGCCTCGGAGTCCAGTAACAGTGCAGTCTTTTCAAGTTTTCCCCAACAGCTACAATGGGAAATTTGAGGTCCAAATTAGAAAAAGATCTGAAAGCCTGTTTTTTTTAAATAGAGACTGTAAGGTCTGATCAAGAAATTCATTTGTTTTATTTGAAGTCTTTAGCATTTTAAAAATATTTAGTATTTTAGTGATTTTTATAACTCAATTATTTCAATTGTTTTAGTTATTAAAGTTTTTAAACTTCTGATTGTCAGCAACATTCAGAAATACTGGAAGAGCTGACAGTTTTGACAGATTGCAAAGCTGTGGTGGGGCATTGCCAACTGTCCAAGATTCCTAGAAGGGTTGGCCAGGATTTGTTCTGACTCATTCTTCTTGCCATCTAATATTGCTCAGGAGTCTTGCCAATCAGTTCCAGGACTGTCAAGAGCAGTGAGATCAGCCACTTAGATCTACAAAAGTTTTCCTTATTCCCCCGGGATCAATAAAGTATGACTATGACTATTTACAGTACTTAACTTTATTAATACATTGCAACTTTACACAAAGTGGCCTAACACCCATGAAACATAAACCTACTCTCTCAAAACAAAACTGCCAGAATGTAAATGTGCAGGGCACATATTAAGAACACAGAATAAAATTTACCCAAAACATAATCACTCAGGTGTAATGGATTAATGCAGAAAGTACAAGTAGTGCTTTAGTGAAGGCAAAAAAAACAAATGTATTCCAACTTAAATAAAATATACAGAGAAAGCCAGAATATATCCATTTGAAGTCAAAATTTTGAGGAAAAAACACAATTAAGATTATACTTCCCCTGAATAGGTTTGGTCTCCTGTCTTTTACATTTGAAGAATGAATTGAAGTCCACTTCAGACAGATGAGATCAAAGTGTATTCTGAATGCTGACGTACAAATTCCTTCCAAAATATACTTAATTCTATTGATGGTTCTTCAGGTTTCCTAACACAAACTTTGTCATCATAATGCTATTAATTAGCAATCACACTTTGATTTTATATTATAACTAAATGGAAACCATTTCACATGATCTTTACAGTTTTATTTGGCAATTATCTTAAATATGGCCTTTGGTTACCAAGCTGCCAGCCACTAGAAACAGTTTTGCTTCAGTCACTTAGTTGAAACCCTGTCTCTTTTTAGTACATCATCTAAATTGCTTCTGTACTGCTTTGTCAAAGGAGGATGTGTTTTCCAGTCTATCCACTAAATTATAATTCCTGGAAACCTTCTGGTAAAACTCTTTCATATCCCACCACATCCCGCCTAGAGTATAATGCCTAAAACTGAACATGCAACTCCAACTTGGGATAAATGGGTTGGATATTGGTTTAAATGCACTATTTGATTCAATGGGTGCAGACTCAATGGTAAGGAGCAAAAGACTGCAGGATGCAGGAAAGAAGGGAAGAATAACAAAATGGTTGCAAACTTAATCAGCCCATAGGCCAACCTTTTTGATTACATGATGGCAGAAAAAAAAAGGAAGTTTTTCCAGAACGGCAATATTGCTAGCTGCCCCAGTAGTTTTCTGCAACAGCTTCTGGTCATAGGTAGAGCCATAAAAACCAGAAGCTTGACACCCAGTCCTGCATTTGTTCTAAATAGACTAATCTCAGTTGTAGCATAACAGCAGAAGGGCTAAACAGCTTTGGTGGCTTCATGGGCTGAAAATAATGGACCTGAATTTACATAATTGCCTGGTATAGACCTCCTGACAGCAGCTTATCATACAAAGATTGTTGTTGTTGTTCCATTCCATGCTTTGTGGTAACCTTGCCATTTCTTTAGCACTTCTGTCTGCTTTTTTACGAGGCCGAGTTGCTAGCTCGACGCTCAATCCACACAGGCCGAAATCATACAAGGAGCCGGCTGGATTCGAGCCCTGGACTACTCACCTCGAAATTCGGTGTGATGACACTACATCATACAAAGATGCCTCCAACTTTAACCTGTGGAGGCCCAGCTCAGTGTCTAGGCTATTCACATTCAGAGGTATGAGTAGTGCACTCACAAAAATGCTGAAAATAACCAGAATATGGCCAATCATATGGCATGGTTACCTGCCAAAGCTGTTGAAACCTTTCCGAATCTTTTTTGACATTCAGAAGCAATCATTAAAAATTGTAGAAAACAAGATGCTTTCATACACTTAAAAATAAACTAAACCCAAGTCAAGATAAATGAACTGAAGATTGCTTAATGTAAGTAATGTAATGTATTCAACTTGCAGGTGGCACAGCTTAATGTTCCAGACGACTGATCCTGGGCTCAACGTATTGCTGCAGTTACAAATAAAGCACAACAGTGGCTATATTTCATTTAGAGTTTGAGGAGACTTGGTACGTCACCAAAGACTCTTACAAATTTCCACAGATATACTGTCGAGAGTATTTTAATTGGTTGCATCTCTGTCTGGTATGGAGGGGCTGCTGCAGAAAATTATAAACTCAGCCAGCTCCATCATGGGCACCGGCCTTCTTATCATCAGGGACACCTTCCAGAGGTGATGCCTCCATCATTCAGGATCCCCATCATCCAGAACATACCCTCTTCTTAGTCCTACCATCAAAGAGGAGGTATAGTAGCCTGAAGGTACAAGGTCAACCTTTCAAGAACAGCTTCTTTTCCTTTGCCATCAGATTTCTGAATGGACCATGAACTCCTGACCATCTCACTTTTTTTTTCCTTTTTTGCACTAATTTAATTTTTTTATATATACAGTACTTATTGTAATTTATAGCTTCCTTTATTATTATGTATTGCAATGTACTGATGCCAAAAAGCAACAAATTTCACAACATATACCACTAATATTAAACCTGATCCTGACTTTGTTACAGAATACTGTTTAGAAACACAATTCTCCTGTGATGCAGTGGGCCAGCTGTAATAAGCACCACTGCACATGATATGGGATATTGAACCAAAAAAAAGCACAGGGAGTTGAATGATCACAGGAGGTAGTGCAGATACTTTAAATCTAGACTAGGACGCACAAGATGCTGGAGGAGCTCAGCAGTTCAAGCAGTGCCTATGGATGGGAATAAGCTGTCGACATTTGGGGCCGAAACCCTTCGACAGGACTTGAATGGCTTCTTTCTGTCTCTTCTGTTCTTAGAGTCATAGAGGTACACAGTACAGAAACGTGCCCTTCGGCTGAACATGTCTATGTCAACCAAGATGTCTATCCAAGGTGGACACATTTGCTTCAGTTTGGCCCATATCCCTCTAAACCTTTTCCATCCATGGCACAAGATGCAGCAGTAGAATAGAAGAAAATTCCATGTAAGAAACATTTTTACCAGTACTAGAAAAGGATGATTAAAACAAAGTTTACTATATAATACGTAGTTAAAATACTCACTTTTTACACTCACTGTGGTGTTCATTCAAGCAATCTGATGACTACAAAGTTTGCTTCAGAGACTAATCTACCCATCATCACATGACCAGCAAGAACAATGCGGTGCATGAAAATTGTCTGGCCTCATTATTTCCATTTGTGTCTTTAGTAATAAATATTTTGGTCTCTAACTTGGTGTGCTGCTGGGTTTTATTACTGCTTTTCGTTAAGGAACATATTATCTGTAGATGAATCTGTAGTTTTCAACAACCGTTGCAATTCCACTGGAAATTAGCTCTAGCCTCTAAAGCAGCATGATGCCAGTTCATTTTTGAAGCACAACAGCAGCATAAATTAATATGAAGAGACTGTTCCCAATTTTCAGCTACGTTAAAGAATTAGTATATAAATGTGATAGAACAAAAATTTATTTCATAAATTAAATGTTTTTCATGGACAAAAATTTACTTATCAAAAATTTTAATTGTGTTCATTAGTTAGTATTCAAATAAATATATTGTATTCTCAAGAATCCTTGAAATTCATAGCACAAGAAGCAGTTCTTTGTATTATTGTATCCATACCAGAACTAGATGACCAGCTGACAGCCTCAGCCCAAAATTATAATTCCCCATCCAAGGTAGTGTACTTGTGAATCTCATCTGCACTGTTCCTGATGTCATCATATCCTTACTGTAGCAACACACACAAAATGCTGTAGGAACTCAACAAGTCAGGCAGCATCTATGGAAGTGAATAGATAGTTGATGTTTCAGGCCAAGATCCTTCTTCAGGACTGAGAAGGAAGGGGGAAGATGTCAGAATAAAAACATCGGGGAAGGAGAAAGAGGCTGGCTGTAAGGTAATAAGTGAAACCAGGTGGTTGGTAAAGGTCAGGGCTGGAGGAGAAGGAATCTTATAGGAGAAGAGAGTGTACCCTAGGAGAAAGGGAAGGAGGAGGGAACCCGGGGGAAGTAATAGGCAGGTGGGAAGAGGTAAAAGGTCTGAGTGGGAAATAGAGGAGGGGAGGGTGAATTTGTTTACCGAAAGGAGAAATCAATATTCATGTCATCAGGTTGGAGGCTACCTAGACAGAATATAAGGTGTTGCTCCTCCACCCTGAGGATGGCCTCATCTTGGCATTAGAGAAGGACATGGACCAACACGTCAGACCAAGAATGGGAATCAGAATTAAAATGTTCAGCCACTGGGACGTTTCGCTTTTGGCACTTGGAGCAGTTGCCCAATTTACCATGGGCCTCACTCATGTAGAGGAGGCTGCATCGGGAGCGCCAGACACATTAGACAACTCAGCAGTTATTGCCTCGCCTGGAAGGACTGTTCAGGGTCCTGAATGGAGGTGAGGGAGGAAGAATATGAGCAGATGTAGCACTTCGGCCACTTGCAAGAATAAGTGCCAGGAAGGAGATTAGTGGGGAGGGAGAAACGGACAAGGGAATCGTGGAGGAGCAATCCCTGCAGAAAGTGGAGGTGGGGGGAGGAGTTATGAATATGTTTAGTGGTAGGATCCCCTTGGAGATGGTGCAAGTTGTAGAGGATAATGTGTTGGATGCAGAGGCTGATGGGACGGTAGGTGAGGACAAGAGGGACTCTATCACTATTATGCCAGCCAGGAAGATGGGGTGAGTGCGGGTGTTCGGGAAATGGAGGAGACGCTGGTGAGGACAGCATCAATAGTAGAGGGAGGGAAACCCTGTTGTTTAATGAAGGAGGACATCTCTGGTGTCCTGGAATGGAAATTTGCATCCTTTGAACAGATGTGGTGGAGGCGAAGAAACTGAGAAAGGGAAATAGCATTTTTACAGGAGATAGGGTGGGAAGAGGTATACTCGTGATAATGTTGGGAATCAGTACGTTTATAAAAGATGTCAGTTGATAGCTGGTCTCCAGAAATGGAGATAGAGATATGGAGAAAGGGGAGGGAGGTGTCAGAGGTGGACCGAGTAAATTTAAGGGCAGGGTGGAAGTTAGAGGCAAAATTGATTTAAAAAAATGATGAGCTCAGCACAGATGCATGAAGTAGCACCAATGTAGCGGAGGAAGAGTTGGGGAGTATAACAAGGGAAGGCTTTGAACATGGACTATTCTACGTAGTGAGGCAGGCATAGCTAAGGCCCATGGGAATGCCCATGGCTACCCCTCAGGTTTGGAGAAAGTGGGAGGAGCCAAAGGAAAATTGTTGAGGGCGAGGACCAGTTGTGCCAGATGGAGGAGGGTTGTGGTGGTGAGGAATTGGTTAGTTCTTTTGTTAAGAAAGAAGCAGGGAGCTTTGAGGCCTTCTTGATGGAGGATAGAAGTGTTTAGAGACTGAACATCCATGGTGAAATTGAGGAGGTCAGGGCCAGGGAATTGAAAGTTACCGAGCAGATCGAGGGCATGAGAACTATCACAGATGTATTTGGGAAGGGACTGAACCAAGGGGATAGAATGGAATTGAGATATGAGGACACAAGTTCAGTAAGGCAGGAGCAGACAGAGAAAATAGGCCTACCTGGACAGTCCAGTCTGGATCTTGGGTAGGAGGTAGAAGTGAGCAGTGTGGGGTAAGAGAAGTATGAGTTTCGTGGCAGTGGATGAGAGCTTTCCAGAGTTGATGAGGTCAGTGATGGTGTCGGAGACAGTTTTCTGATGGTCGAGGTTGGGGTTAGGTACGAGGAGGCAGCTGAGAGTTTCAGCAAGGTAGAGGTCAGTGCACTACACTACAACAGCAACCCCTTTGTCAGCGGCTTTGATGGTAAAGTTGGGATTGAGAGTGGAAGGCAGTGTGTTCAGAGGGTTAAAGTTCGAGGGGGAGAGGAGTGCTGAAGTCGAGACAGTTGATGTCTTGTCAGCAATTCAAAATGAAAAGATCCAGAGCAGGCAGAATCCTTAGTGTAGTTTGATGACATGAACTGTACTGTATTCTGCAATGGTTTTGCTAGTTCTATGTAGCTTTAGCATAACTTCCACTTTCATATTCTATGCTTTGGCTGATAAAGGCTGGGATATGAAATGCTTCACTATCAACCCCCCTATTTTCAAAAATCTGTTGAGATAATTCTGAATCATTCTGTTCCTCTACATTCTTCTGTATCTGGCTACCAATCATGTTTATTTTCATCTTATTTGTCACTCTCATCATCAAACATTATCCATTCTAAACCCTTCGAAAGTGTTCAATTCTGTCAAAATATTTCCAAAATGTAGGGCCTACCAAAAAATCAAACACACAGTTCTGTAAAGTTAATGCCTAAGCGGCACCTCAGAAGTTCTGCAGTGAGCATTTGTCCCACTCAGAGAAGAAAGATGTTTTGCTACCCCAATCTAAAACAAGTACATAATCTTGCTGTAACTTCCAAACACAAATTCAGGTACATTATTAGGAAACAGCATCTATGATACATTTGGATCGTAAAAACAATAAGTTCAAGCCTCACTGTACAACACCAACTGCCTTAAAAGACATTGTCCTCAAACGTTCTCTCATCCCGACACTCTTCCAAAGCCTCCACAATTTTCACATTCAATCCTCCTAGAATGCAAAGCCACACTCATCAAACTCAAACCTTCATCAAAAAATATAGCACTAAAGTGCTTCTTAGCTTTGGGGCAACACAAAACAAAAATGCATTCGGAACCAGTTATCAGGCCAGGTAGAAAATATTTACTTGGGATAAATGAAAATGAGAAGAATCATAATCAGATTTATTATCACTGATGTGAAATTTGTTGTGTTGCTCAGTGAAAGATTAGAGCCAGGGAATCACCTAAGGTGATCAGACTTGAAGAGATTCCGGCAATCAATGGGGGTGAGGCCATAGGTGGATCTGATTTCCACAACACTAGGTTCTAACCAAAAACTTACGCTGCAGATGCTAGAAACCCAAAATAAAAACAGAATGTTATGCAATTACTCAGCAGGCCAGAAAGGATCTGCAGAGCTAATTATGCAAACTGATTATCTTTCATCAACATTAGTAAAAATGAGACAATAAGCTGCAGAAGAGTTTCGACGTAGAGAAGATCGTGAGGCTGGAGATGGTTTGAAAAGAGTTAATCTGTCTGGAAGAATTGAAGGAGATTAGAAATAAATATGATAGAACTTCTGGGTACAGGATACCGTCATTGTTGAAAACCTGAATTAAAATAGAACATAGGACGTATTCTGCAAGTCTGGCAGTAACTGCAGGCAAAGAAAATCAGCTACTATTACATGTTGATGAGCTTGCACTAGAAGTGGCCAGTTCTACTACAAATTGAAAGGAGGGTAATGTGAAATTGTTCAATTCATGTTGGTCCAGCAGGCTGGGAATTTGTCGTAAGAACACAAGATGCTCTTCCTCCAGCTAACATTGGTTCTTGTAGGAACTGTTAAAGAGACCAAAACAAAGTCAGACTGGGAGTAGGAGAATGGGACTGAAATTACTAAGCACTACTGAATTATAGCTAGTTTTGGTGTAAAGACTTCTACCACTAAAAAGTTGATTAAAATTCCAAAATTAATGCTCTTAGAATCTTTTATTTTTCTGTGATTATGATTTCTTCCCATATCACATTTCAATGGATATTTTTCAAACTCTATGTGTCACTCCTCATTATAAAGTTATAAATACTTTTGCCTATAGTCTAATATCTGTATAAGTAAGTAGAGGTCTATGTATAGCTGTGAGTATTCACTCTGCTTAACTGATTACAGCTTTTTGCGCAGGATAATATTTAAAGTACTAGACAATCATATTTTGTACTAGATTTTTAAAAATTAAAATGTATTTAAAGTTTTAGTACATAATTGTTCCTATTACATCCCAATGAAGTTAAAATCATGCAATATATTTTGCAAAATGGAATTACTATTTCACATTGTGGGAAAAAATTGGGTACATTCCTGACAATAATCTAAGCACTGTAACAAAATCAGTTTACCAGATAATCTCAAACGTGGCAGAATACTGCATTGCCAAGGAAGGAGATTACTTCACTTAAAGTTCAGCATCCAATTCGTTCCATTTCAGATTAATTTTCAATATTGAGTTTGGCACACACTTATATTAAAAGGTATGTTAATTCATTCCACAATGCTATCTTTGGAATCTGTACAAAAGGAATATATTTTACCAAGCGTAGTTTATGGATTTGCTTTTGATGATTTCTGTGTGGGCTTGGAGACTATAAATTATTCATGCCAAATCACAAGCCACAATTTAATGTTTGAGTATGAAGAGCTGGGATTGCATACATTAAAAGAATGCAACATTTGCCATCAATTTTGGAGGACCACTGTAAATAATACTTTGTTAAAGAATGCTAGTATGTTATTATATTTTTCCATCTGTTCATACAGATATTTTAAAAAATCTACAAATGTAGCAATTTATTACGGATGAGCAAAAGTTTAAAACAATTTCACTTTATCACCTTTCTGCCAATTTTCATACTCTGTCTATATTTGATCTGGGCAACTTTCTTGAGTTTCAGCCACCACCCCATTTCTTGCTAGTGTTCAACAGTACTACTGAACCCAACATGGTGTCAACATTGTTAGCATTCATTTTCAAAGGATTAGAATATAAACTCAGGGATGTAATACTGAGGCCTTATAATGCATTGGTCAGATTGCACGGAGTACTGTGAGCCCCTCATCTAAGAAAGAATATGCCTAAAATGGAGAGGGTTCAAAAGAGGTTCACTAAAATGATTTTGGCAATGAAAGGGTATGAAGAGCAATTAATGACTCTGGGCCTGTACTTGCAAAAGTTTAGAAGTAGGGGGAATCTCAGCCAGACAATGCTGAGGATGTTCTATGAGTCTGTGGTGGCCAGTGCCATCATGTGTGCTGTTGTGTGCTGGGGCAGCAGGCTGAGGACGGCAGACACCAACAGAATCAACAAACTCATCCGTAAGACCAGTGATGTTGTGGGGATGGAACTGGACTCTCTCACGGTGGAGTCTGAAAAGAGGATGCTGTCCAAGTTGCATGCCATCTTGGTCAATGTCTTCCATCCACTACATAATGTACTGGGTGGGCACAGGAGTACATTCAGCCAGAGACTCATTCCACCGAGATGCAGCACGGAGCATCATTCCTGCCTGTGGCCATCAAACTTTACAACTCCTCCCTTGGAGAGTCAGACACCCTGAGCCGATAGGCTGGTCCTGGACTTATTTCATAATTTACTGGCATAATTTACGTACTACTATTTAACTATTTATGGTTCTACTACTATTTATTATTTATGATGCAACTGTAACGAAAACCAATTTCCCCCAGGATCAATAAAGTATGACTATGACTAAAACCTTCCGAATACTGAAAACCTAGATAGAGTGGACACAAAGAGGATGTTTCCTATAGCGGGGGAGCCCAGGACCGGGGGGCACTGCCTCAGAATAGAAGGAAGTCCCTTTAAAACAAAGATGAGGAAGAATTTCTTTAGCCAGAGGGTGGTGCATTTGTGGAATTCATTGGATGTATTCAAAACAGAAGTTGATAGGTTCTTGATTAGTAAGGGCATCAAAATTTAGGGTAGGAGAATGGGATTGAAAAAGATAATAAATCAACCGCGATTGAATGGCAGAACATTTTCGATGGGCCAAATAGCCCAATTCTGTTCTTCTATCTTATGACCTTATATACAGACATCCAGCAATATTTTAGATTATGATAAATGTAGGAATCCTAATGAATTTTCATTTGCACAAATTATACCGTAGATACTGATCAACTGTAGTAATTGCATACGGGGGATCATAGTATCAACTAGGTCTAGTAACTCATGCTTTGATAAGAGAGATTTTAACAGAATTAAAGCAGGTGTTGAGAAAGTAAAATCATATACTAGATGCAAGACACAACCTTCCCTGGCCTTCAGGTTCAATATTTTTTAGTCTCTCACTTTTTTCTTAATAAAAGCCTACGAAGCACAAGGTGGCTCAGCTCGAGGTATAACTGACATTTAGCAGCAACACAGTTTGGCCTTCAGAATCAGTGTGAGTTAATCTTGGTGTCTGACAGAAAGCAGTGGTTTCCCAAGGCTTTTAATAACCTTGTGGTCTGACACAAGACTTTTAATTATCTTGAGTGCTGCTAGGAGCAGGCATCAGTATGTAAAGGTTTAGGTGATAAAGGCTATTCATAAATTTCCTCCCCACCACACATCCCCTTTGGCCTCCAACAGTCTATTTCTCTTTCTTTTCCTGTTCCATTCTTTTTTCGTAATTCCTCTGTTCTATTCTGTCCCTAGAATAATATTCCTTAGTAATTTTTGCTAGCATTTCTCTGTCTGATTCAGTTATTTTTTAACCAATTGTTTTTATTTTATGGATCGTGCTACTTGGTAGAAAACATGTGAATTCACAGTGCTACACAGGAAAATAGCAGGAAGGATATCACGAGCCATTTGAGTTTCCAAGTTTTGGGTATACATGGAACTGACTTAAGTTACTTATCTACTTTTGAAATGGAAGAAAACGTGTGTGCCAGAAGTGAACAGCACTTGTTTTAGCAAACTTATCGAAAACACAGGTAAAGAACAAGTTCAAGAGGCAAACCTAGATCATAGATTTCACAACTACGCTCTCACAATAGGACAGAGAAGACAAAATTAGTGGGGTGAGCTTCAACGTAGCAAAGGAAATTAAACTAGTATAGAATAGGTCTCCAAATACCACTATTACTCAAACTCACAAAAACTAGCTTTAAAGTTAAGGCCAATCTTATCATGCAATATAAAGTATTTCAAATCTTTTGTCATATTATAAATCTTATTTTGATCTCTTTGATTTAAGAGAATTGTAGAATAATTCATATGAAAAATAATATTTTTTGTAGAAATTTAGCATGAGATATTCGTCAGACCATAGCTGGGATAGAATAAGTGCTGCTCCTAACTCTTTTCAGCAACTGAACCAGCCACCAAATCATCTCAAATCCCTTCCATCTTGCAACAGAATCTGAGCAAAACATATTTCTGAGTCACCTGGAACCCTTTTATTAAATTACTCTGTCCATCCCCTTTCCTCCACACGCACTACTTCGGGAATGTTACATATTTGTATGCCAGGCTCTTTTACATCGAATTCAAAGTTTAACTGATGTTTTATACCTAATCAGAAGAAATCACTTTAAATAGACCAGTAAACAACAGGAATTCTGCAGATGCTGGAAATGAAAGCAACACACATAAAAGTTGCTGGTGAACGCAGCAGGCCAGGCAGCATCTCTAGGAAGAGGTGCAGTCGACGTTTCAGGCCGAGACCCTTCGTCAGGACTAACTGAAGGAAGAGAGCTCTTCCTTCAGTTGGTCCTGACGAAGGGTCTTGGCCTGAAACGTCGACTGCACCTCTTCCTAGAGATGCTGCCTGGCCTGCTGCATTCACCAGCAACTTTTAAATAGACCAGTACCCATTTGGTGCTGCACTGATTTCTCAGCCTTGATTAAATCCCAGAAGTGGATTAGATCCCCTGCTTTCTGAGTCAGAGTTGGGTGTTGACACTGAGTCAATGCTGACAACTTTATGATAATGTTATATGTGGTAGAAACAATGAGAAAACAATATGAATACTAAATTGCTGATAATTTTACACTGTATTTACATGCCATCCATTATATTTCCAAGCTCTTAATATATTTTTAAGTACCCACAATTAAAAATGAGAAATGATGAGATTGAAGAGTTCCATTAAATTTTCACAAGAAAAGCAAAAATAAATACAGTCAAAGGATGATTTTCTAAATGAATATCATTTATTATTAATGGTACATTAATTTTTAATCGAGCACTTTAGCAATATCACATCATTAAAGAACATCAATATCCCTGTGAGGAATAAAAACATCCTCAGGAGCCGGGGGGAAAATGGGTGTTTTAACTGCAAGGAGATTGAACCATGAGGCAAATTATTATACAGATTGCAGTTGGTTTAAAAGACTCTTGAACCAGTTTTCAACAGACAAAATCTCTGCAGACCAGGCAATGGAGCAACCATTTTGAGAAGGTCTGCTTTGAGATGGAAGTGCTGTGCTTGAGACCTAATTTCAGCAGCTTTGACAAGGGAAATTTTTTGTGAGGAAGCTGAGTGGTGACAGAGTATGGGAAGTCAAGGTCTATCCTTTTCATTTATTTTAACCCAATACAATCTTAAAAGGTAGAAATAACAGTCAGTTTAATGAGATGCTCCACCTAAAACAAATATGGAAGAACAGGGAGAAGTCAGGTGTCCCTGACAGCTTCTCTCAAACAACTTGGATTGGTTGGAGCGACAACTAGACTTACTGAGGGGCATACAGCAGGTAGGGATTGTTCTAGATAGGAATTCCAAGGAGGTGGTCACATCACAAGTTTATCCAGATAGAATGGGTGACCACCTGGAGGGGCAGGCAAGTAGTAAGTCCTATTAAGGACCAACATGGTAACCGATGTATGGAACTATGGTAAAGGAATGAGGTATTAAGTGAATATTGCTTGTATGTATTTACTTCGGAGAAGGACATGGCAGCGAGTGAATTCTGGGAATTGGAACTGGAAATGATTTATTACTGCCATACATAGAGATACAGTGGAAAGTTTTCGATAAGTATATCAAAGTGATAAAAAGAAAACAAAATGTAAAATATAGTGCTACAATTACAGAGAAAATGCAGTGCAGAGAGACAAATGAAGTGCAAGGGCCACGACGAGCTAGGTTGGGAGATCAAGAGTGCATCATCTGTCTGAGAGGTTCATTCAAGTCACAGCGGGAGCAGGACAGAAGCTGGCCTCGAGCATGTTGTGCCTTGTAAAAGTATTCAGTCCCCAACCCTTAGTTCACATAAATGAGTATTACAACCAGCAATTTTGATCAATTTAACTGAGGATTATTAATTGTGAATCAAATGCTCCTTTTTTCACAGTAGAACCCAAAAAAGAGGAAAAATTATAAAGCATGAAAAACTAAAAATTCAAGAACTGTCCTAGACACATCATATTAATATAATTGCAAAGAAAATACGACAGTGCCTCTACTTCCTCAGGAGTCTGTGGAGATTTGGCATGTCAGCAAAATCCTTGGCCAATTTCTAAGAGATGTCTGGTGGAAAGTGTACTGATTGGCTGCATTACAGCCTGGTATGGGAACACTACTGCCTTTGAGTGGAAAACGGATCCCAATGCATCACGAGTAAATCCCTTCCAGCCATTCAGCACATCTACTTGAAACATTGCCGTAGAAAAGCAGCATCAAAGATCCTCATCACCCAGGCCATGCTCTTTTCTCGCTTCTACCATCAGGTAGAAGGTACAAGAGCCTCTGGACTCACACTAACAGGTTCAAGAACAGCTACGACCTATAAACTAGTCTGGTGACAGGGTGGCCCCAAAGTAGTATGTATCAGATGAAAAAGGACACACAAGGGCATGACTGATAGCATGGAAAGTCTAATAGACTAAACTATATTTACTTCAATGCAAGACACTCCAGGTAAGGCAGATAGATTTAGAGCACAGATCAGCACATGGAAATGTGACATTATAGGCATTATGGAAGTATAACTGAGAGATGGGCAAAATTGGCAGTTCACCATTGAAGGTGGTAATGTTTCTAGCATGACATAGGTGGCAGCAGTTGCAGTATTAATTAGGGAAAATATTAAGGCAATACTTGAAGAGGAATGTTCACCGAGGTCATATGGGAAGAACTTAGAAATAAAAACAGGGAAGTGGAACTACAATGGGATCACACTAAAGGCACCCCAATGATCAATGGGATTTAGAGGAGTGCTTATGTAGAGAAATTACTGATAAACATAAAAATAATAAGGTTGTAATTGTAGGTAATTTTAAGTTCTGTAACATTGATAGGATTGTCTTAATGCTAAAGGATTAGATGAGTCAAAATTTGTTAAGTATGCCCAAGAATGGTTTCACTCGTAACGTGTAGACAATACTACAAGGGAAGGGTCTAAGCCTGATCATCTATTAGGAAATGAGTACGTCATGGAGTCATAGAAAACTACAGCACAGAAACAAGCCCTTCGGCCCATCTAGCCTGTGCTGAACTATTAATCTGTTTAGTCCCATTGACCTGCACCCAGACCATACCCCTCCCATCCATGTACTTATCCAAATTTCTCTTAAATGTTGAAATTGAGCCCACATTCAACAACTTGCGCTGGCAGATTGTTCCACATTCTCACCACCTTCTGAGTAAAGAGGTTCCCCTCATGTTCCTCTGAAACATTTCACCTTTCACTCCTTACCCATAAACTCTCACCCAATTTCAGTGGAAAAAGCATGCTTGCATTTATCCTATCTATATCCCTCATAATTTTGTGTACTTCTATCAAACTACTACTACTACTACGTCAACTCAGGCTTAGGGAGCCGGCACTGGGCACGATGATGGACTCTCCACTTCTCCCTCTCCCTCATCAAAGCTCCCCTCAATCTTCGACATTCTAGCGAATAATGTCCTAACCTATTCAACTTTTCCCTATAACTCAGGTCTTGGCAACATCCTTGTAAATTTTCTCTGTGCTCTTTAATCTTATTTACATCTTTCCAATAGGTTAGTGATCAAAACTGTCACAATACTACAAATTAAGCCCCACCAATGTATTATACAATTTCAATATAACATCCCAACTCCTGTACCCAGTACATTGATTTATGAAGGCTAATGTGATAAAAAGCTTTCTTTACAACCTTATCTTCCCATGACACAACTTTCAAGGAATAATGCATCTCTATTCCCACATACTTCCATTCTACAGCACTCCTCAGTGTTCTACTGCTCACCGTGTAAGACTTACCCGGGGTTGTCCTCCCAAAGTGCAACACCTCACACTTGTCTGCATTAAATTCCATCTGCAACTTATTAGCCCACTTTTCCGGCTGGTTCAGATCCTGCTGCAAACCATGATAGTCATTCGCAATGTCCACTACACCCCCCATCTTGGTGTCATCTGCAAATTTGCTGATTCAGTTTACCGACTACATTATCATCCAGATCATTGAACGACGAACCAGCACCAATCCTCGTGGCACACCACTAGACACAGGCAAGCATCTACTACCACACTTTGGCTTCTCCTGCAAAGCCAATGTCCAATTCAATTTACTACCTCATCCTGAAAGCCAAGTGAATGAATATTCTTGACCAACCTCCCATGCGGGACTTTGTCAGAGGCTTTGCTAACGTCCACGTAAACAACATCCACTGCCTTGCCTTCATCCACATTTCTGGTAACTTTCTCAAAAAACTCTATAAGGTTGGTTAGATGTGACCCAACACGCACAAAGGAATGTTGACTATCCCTAATCAGTCCTTGTCTATCAAACACTTATATATCTAATCTCTTAGAATATCTTCCAATAACTTTCCCACTACTGATATCAGGCTCACCTGCCAATAATTTTCTGGCAGGCGTAGTCTTAGAACCTTTCTGAAAGAACAGAACGACATTAGCTATCCTCCAATCCTCTGGCATATCACCAGTGCTAAAGATGTTTTAAATATCACTGCTAGGGCTCCAACAATTTCTGCACTTACCTCACACAAGGTCCAAGGGAACATCTAATCAGGCCCTCGGAACTTATCCACTCTAATATGCCTCAAGGCTGCAAATACGCCCTCCTCTGTAATCTGTATAGAGTCCATGACCTTGCTGCTTTGTCTCACAACTCTAGGCACTGCATCTGTCTCCCGAGTAAATGCAGATGCAAAAAAATACATTTAAGATCTCTCCCATCTCTTTTGGCTCCATGCTCTGATCTTCCAGAGGACTGATTTTGTCCCTTGCTATCCTTTTGCTCTTAATATATCTGAAGCCCTGAGAATTCACCTTCATCTTGTCTACTAGAGCAACCTCGTGACTTCTTTTAGCCTTCCTGCTTTCCTTCTTAAGTATCTCTTGCATTTCTTATACTATATACACACCCTTATTCCTTCCTATCTGCCTATACCTGCTATGCACCTCATTTAATTCTTAACCAGGGCCTCAATATCTCTCGAAATTCAAGGTTTTCTAAACCTGTTATCCTTGCCTTTTATTCTGACAGGACCAGACAAACTCTGTACTCTCAAAATTTCACTTTTGAAGGCCTCCCACCTACCAAGTACACCCTTGCCAGAAAACAGCCTGTCCCAAACCACATTTGACAGATCCTTTCTGATACCATCAAAATTGCCCTTTCGCCAATTTAGAATCTCAACCCAAGAACCCGACCAGTCCTTTTCAATAATTGTCTTGAAACTAATGGCACTAGATGCGAAGTATTATCCTGCACAAACGTCTGTCACCTGTCTTGTCTCATTCCCTAATAGGAGATTTAGAATTGCACTCTTTCTAATTGGGACTTCTATGTACTGATTAAGGAAACTTCCCTGAACACATTTGACAAACTCTTTTCTACCCAGCCCTTTTACAATATGGGAGTCCCAGTCAATATGCGAAAAGTTAAAATCACCTACTAGCACAACCTGATGTTTCTTGCAACAGTCAGCGATCTCAAATTTGCTCCTCTAAAGCCTGTGGACCGTTGAGTAGTTTATAATATTATCGTGGTAATACTGTTCTTATTTGTTAGTTCTACCCATAAAGCCTCACTAGACTTGCATTTTCCTAGCACCCTTCCCACTCTTTCATGTCTAAAACAACAGAACCCCGGAACATTGAGCGACCAGTCCTGCCCCTCCTGCAACCAAGTCTCACCAATGGCTACAATGTCAAAATTTCATGTGCTGATCCATGCCCCAAACTCTCACGCCTTCCCTACAATACTCCTTGCATTCAAATATATGCAGCTCAGAACATTAGTCTCACTAGGCTTGACCTTTTGATATCCAACTTTGTGTGTAAGCTTAACAACATCCTTCCCCACAACCACTCCACTATGTCTACCAGAGCTCTGGTTCCCATCCCCCTGCCCCTCAGGTTTAAACGTCCCAGTGGAGCATTAGCAAACCTTTCCACTAGTTCACTTCCAGTTCAGGTGCAAACCATCCCTTCTGTACAGGTTCCACCTTCCCTGGAAGAGTGCCCAATGGTCTAAAAATCTGAAGCCCTCCCTCCCACACCATCTCCTTAGCCACGTGTTAAACTGTATGCCCTTCCTATTTCTGGCCTCACCTGCACATAGCATGGATAGCAATCCTGAAATAACAGCTTTGGAAGTCCTGTCCTTTAACTTAGCACCTATCTCCCTGAACTCACTTTGTAGGACTTTGTCATCCCTCCTACCCTTGTCATTGGCACCGATGTGGACCATGACCTCTGAATGCTCACCCTCCCACTTAGGAATGCTGTGGACTTGATCCAAGATATCTCTCACCCTGATACTCGGGAGGTAACATGCAATCCAGGAATCTTGTTCTCATCCACAAAGCCTCCCTTCTCCACCCCTAAACAATGACTCCCCTATCACCACAGCCCGTCTCTTCTCCCTCTTCCCTTCTGAGCTACAGAGCCAGACTCAGTGCAAGGTACTGCTGTAGCTTTCCTTCCTAAGTCATCTCCCCACCCAACAGTATCTAAAGTGGTATACCTGTTGTTGAGGAGAACGGCTAGTGGGGTATTCTGCACCTCCTTTCCCCCTCCTGACAGTCATCCACTTACATGTATCCTGCACCATGGGTGACTACCACTGTATGCCCTGTCTATCAACTCCTTACCCTCCTGCACTTATGGAGTTCATCCAATTCCAGCTCCAAATCCTTAAAACAGTCCAATAGAAGCTGCAGCTGGATGCACTTCTTGCAGGTATCGTCATCAGGGACACAAGAAATTTCCCTGCCTTCTCATATCCTGCAAGAGGAGCATTCCAGTATCCTAACTGGCATCCCCACTGCTCTAAGAAAAGGAAGAATCAATTACAAAAAAAATCTACCTATGGCCTATGTCTCTCCTCATTGAGCCAAAGCTTTAACTCCCCACTCTAACACTGGCCCACTCTGACAATGGCCACTCCAATTAAACCTAGCTTCTTTTTATTAGCTGTTGCCAAGTGCCTAATTATGTGCAATCCAATGTCTCCTCAGAAACTGTGCAGTCGACTGCCCCTGCTCACTTCTTTTAAACTCTCTCTCCCTCTACACAATACAATGTCTCCTCGAGAACTGTGGAATGCAAAATGTAAAAGGTTGATGTGTCGATGGGCCAGTAACCATAATTCTATTAGTTTCAAGATAGCCAGGAAAATAAATAGGGCAGATCCTCAAATTAGTTCTAAACTGGGGGAAGAATAATGTTGACACCATTAGACGGGGATTCTCAAAAGTTGATTGGGAGAGGATGTTTACATGTAAGGAGCATTTGGCAAGTGGGAGGCTTCTAAAAGTGAAATAAGAATAAGAAGAGTTCAGGGCCAGAATGTTCTTGTTAGAGTAAAGAGCAAAGCTGGCAAGATTACAAAGCTGTGATTGATGAAGGTTATTGTGGCTCTGGTCAGGAAAAGGGAGGCCTTTTCTAGATATGGGCAGGTTCCTTCAATGACACAAGGGACATAGGAGTACACTTAAGAAGGATATCCAACAGGCAAAGAGGGACCTTGAGATATCCCTGGCAGATAGGATAAAGGTGAATACTTAAAGATTCTATAAGTATATTAAGAGTAAAAAAGGTAGCTAAGAAGAGAATACATCCTTTAAGGTAATCAATATATGGAACTATGGGAAACAGTTGAAGTACTAAATGAATGCTATTCATCTGCATTTACTATGCGAAAGGACGTGGAAACTAGGGAATTCAGGGGAGGGAACAATAATAATCTGGAGCATATGAAGGAGTAGAAGTTGAAGGTCTTGAAACGCATAATGGCGAATAAATTCCCAGGGCCTGACCAGGTCGTCCTGGACTGGTATGGGGTGCAAAGGACAGATTCCTGGGGCACTAAGCAGAGATTTTTGAAACTTCCTTTGCCACAGGTAAGGTACTGAAGGCTAGAAATTTGCTGATGTTGTGCATTTGTCTAATATAGTGAGGATAATCCAATGAACTACAAACTGGTAAACTTCACATCAGTGGTGGGAAAATTACTGGAAGAGATTCTGAGAGAATGGATTTATTTGCATTTGGAAAGCAAGAAGTGATTAGTGATAGTCAGCATAGCTTTGTACATGGGAAATCATATCTCATAAATTTGATTGAGCTTTTTGAAGAGTTAACCAAGAGGATTCAGGAAAGTAGGGCAGTAGATATTACCTACATGCAC
The DNA here is from genome assembly GCF_030028105.1 of Mobula birostris. Taxonomy (NCBI): domain Eukaryota; kingdom Metazoa; phylum Chordata; class Chondrichthyes; order Myliobatiformes; family Myliobatidae; genus Mobula; species Mobula birostris. The sequence goes on from NC_092386.1 coordinate 45,348,879, forward strand.
TTTAGCAAGGCCTTTGACAAAGAACCTGCATGGTAGGCCAGACTGTTAGAACACATGGGATCCAGGGTGAGCTGGTTAATTAGATACAAAATTGTTTTTTTGGTAGAAAGCAGAGGGTGATTGTGGAGAGCTATCTACACATTGGTGGCTTGTAACCACAGGAATCAGTGCTGATTATATGCTAATAATTTATGCAACCTTCTCACCAGCCTCATATGCGAACTTAGCTTGATAGCTAATTCTGCTAACACTTACGTGACTCAGCAGTGTGAAGGCCACCTTTATAACAATATACATCTAGGGTCGGTATGGTTTTGAGTTCAATCAAACAGGAAAGTTGGGATGTTCAGATTAATGGACCCTCGATTTGAGCAATGCTGTGTAAACACTGCCCACAAGAATTACCGGTCACCAAGACATGACAAATCATACACCAGCATAAAATTATAAAAAAAAGTATATTTACCAATTTCAGCTTTATCAAACAGTTATTCAGAGAAAGAAAAAAAAGCAAAAGGGCCCATTCCAGTTAGACCAGTCTAAATGAGCACATAACCATTGCAGCTCATCTCTTCCAAAAGCTGGGTAAATTGTTACTTGTGGCACTGAATTCTCATCAGCAATCACCATTAGAGCTTCCCATCTTGGGCTCTTTCGTCTCATGAAGCACTCCTTGCAATCGCATCTTCCCACCGGATCAAATCCTATGGGCGCCTCCTCCAATCTTCTCTATACTGCATCTCCCGCCAAAAAACCAAGAACCCCATCACTGTCTGGCACTAATCTCTCTCTGCCCAGCTCCCTCTAAAACCTTCTCTCAATCCCACCATCCTGATCGGCTGACATTGCATTCCAAAGTTGAACGACAGGACCCCTTATCTTTAGCCAAAACCAAAACATTCTACCAGCAGGACCCACCGCTTTTACAGAAAACTAGTAATTGAAATACCTCACAGCAAAGCAGCAGAAAGCTTAGCCAGGGCATACATTTAAATGAGAATTTAAGTGGCACATTTATTAAGCTTGCTCATGATAACAAAATTGGTGGTAGAATAAAATTGTATAAGGTTTCAGTAGGATATTGATCAAATGGGAAAGTTGGTAAAGGAGTTCAACTGTTTAGAAAGTGCACAGGTTATCAATTACCAATTACAACCAAACCTTGCCTTATCACTTCTTATCTTACAACTCTCTGCAACCTAACTTGCCATTTCTTTGATTCAGGTGCGAAAGGATCATCTCTTCACCCCTCAAATGCTGCCTGAATAAGCTTCCTCCCATACCCCTTCCGCTCACCCTTCTGCTAGATCAAACTTTCCATTCTTTCCTCTTTTACTTATCTAAGCTTCCCCTTAAATAGATCAATGCATTTCATCCCAGCTATTTTGCCCAATACTAAAATCCACACTGTAACCACACAAGTGGCGCATGCAAGCTCGATTTCAATGTTTAAGAGAAACTTGGACAGCTACATGGACAGTAGGAATATTGGAGGCTACAGTCCCAGTTTCATCATGGACTAAATGGGCCGCATGTGCTGTACTTCCCTATAACTCTAATGATGAAAGACATTTTGCTTGGATTTTTTAAGTGATGCAGAGCCCTACTTTTTGATCATCTCGTAACGGAAAACATTTTTTCCTATACTTCCCCAATGAGTTCTTTTATGATCTCACCCTCTACTATCAAATCACCTTCAGTCAATCTCTTTCTGGAGTAAAGAACTGTTCAATTTTTATATGGGTAAATCCTTTTGCTACAGCTTCAGTTGTGGATTTAATGCCACCTCCGGACCAAATGACAAGACTTACAAGCACACTTTAACAACTTTAAATGTACTTACTGTAGAAGGCTATTGCTGACAGATTCTAGGAACTCTGTGCTGAGAGTTTCATCCAAGCCATCATTACAATTCAGAAGAGCCTCCACCAATGGAACAATCTCTGGTAAAGTGATAACAGGTAAACAGAGAATAGAAACATTCCTCCATCGTGCTGGTCGTAACCTATAAAAGACAACACCATTTATTTATTGAGACACAGCATGGAATAGGCCCTTCCAGCGCTTTGCGCCACGCCGCCCAGCAATCCCCCGATTTAATCCTAGCCTAATATTGGGACAATTTACAATAACCAATTAACCTACCAACCGGCACATCTTTGGGCTGTGGGGCGAAACCTGAGCACCCCGAGGAAACCCACGCAGTCACGAGGAGAACATACAAACTCCTTTCAGGCAGTGGTGGAAATTGAGTCTGGGTCGCTGGTACTGTAAAGCATTGTCCTAACCACTACGATACCGTGCCATGTCTTAAAGATAAATGGAAAAATAAGGAAATGTTTCTAATTTATAAAATAAATGAAAAAATCTGGAAATACACATCTGTCTATATCTGAAAAGAGGGAAGCTAAGTCCACTGGCAGTGACCTTGTGAGAACTCGGATATATTTGTTCAGATCCTTTATCGTTTAGTATGTTTTAAATCTAGGTACTTTTATCACTTTGCAGACACGAGGAAATATGCAGATGCTGGAAATTCAAGCAACACACACAAAAAAAATGCTGGTGAACGCAGCAGATCGGGCAGCATGTATAGGAAGAGGTACAGTCGACGTTTCGGGCCGGGACCCTTTGTCAGGTCTAACTGAAAGAAGAGATAGTAGTCCTGATGAAGGGTCCTGGCCCGAAACGTCGACTGTACCTCTTCCTATAGATGCTGCCTGACCTGCTGCGTTCACCAGCATTTTTCTTTGTATGTGTTACTTCTATCACTTTCTACCTTTATTTCAGAGTTTTGGCATAGTTCTATCTTTTAGCAAATACTTGTCAGACTTCAACTTGTCGCTAGCAGAGACGTATAGGTAGAATCCTAGGAGATAAAAAAATAACAACTGTCCAAATTTGTAATGTCCAGACATTGAGAAACAAGTCAAAGGAGTTGTAGTGTTCAAAATCCATCTGTAACTTTTATTACGTATGATAGCAATTTTAGGAAACTCAGTTAGCATCTAATCCAGATTTTAAAACGCACCTGCTTATGAATTTTAATATTTGTTTCCACCAAAGTAATGACGCTATTGATTTAAAATGCTGCTGATACAAGAATTAAAGTATGGATCCAATTTAAGTGTTGAATTTAATCCACTGAATGCATCAATTTTGTTTTCTTCACTAATTACCAATTCAACTGACTGGAAATATGTCAACCTTGAAGCACAGAATTAATTCATTCCAATCTATAGAAACCAATGTTGATTAGCTAAATCTGTGTCAAAATTACCAACAAACATAGCTCCAATCAGCCACATTATCTCCTATTGTTCTTCAACAGTGGCCCTTATGCTTCAAATAAGCAGATATCATTATAAACATATAAATATAATTGAACTAATTCCAATAACGTAACAGTAAGAAATCAGGAATAATTTATTTTAAGTCATTTTTAAGAAATTGTAAACAGACAGCACCCACTTTGTCCGATGTGTGCAAAGATGTAACTGGAGTCTTGGCTTATTATTATTTTCTGATATACAGCGGATTCCAGTTAATTGAGACAGTTACTTATTTGGGATAACTATTACGGAACAAACCTTAATTGGGAAAATAGCCAGGATTCCCTACATTTATTTGGGACAGTATACCACCTAATCAGGACACAAGAATTTTGCCAAACAGTTTCTAACTAGCATCAGTCGTGTGTACTTGCATGGCTGCTAGACACTACTCTGTGCTTACAGCAAAGATTTTAAGAAGTGTCAGTTGGGGGTGTTTGTGTTCAAAAAGCAGTGATTTTTGTCACTGAAAGTTAGTGAGAAATAAGCTATAAGACCAGTCAGAACGGTTTTGTTCACTGTGGTTTCAAGCATTCAAGCCTGGAGATGCTAAAATAACCAGGAGTGAAAATGAAATGATTTCACTGCTTCAACAAGTAGGGAACTACAGAGAATTTGAAGATATTGACAATCATCTTAAATGTTACAATGAAAATGAAGATTTGGAGGATGCAATCACCGAAAGCATTTTATGAAAGTCTATTATCTGCACTAGGTGTCTGTGCTGATTTTGATCATTTACAGTCAATCAAAAAACATGGTAGTGTACAATGGATGAATTCTTCCTTTGATAATTATTGGGAACTAATACACAATTATATCGTACTGTAGAAGTATTGGTAATGTTCTAATATGTTCCATATTTCACCTAAATACCTAATGTGTTATTCAGTTAAATAGTAGTTTGTCTTTTTTATACTGTTTTAGCTGTTTCTATGAAACTTCAGCTAATTGGGGCCAAAATATACTGGCACCAATTCACTGGAATCCACTGTATAACAATTACATCCTTGAAGAACATCAGCCAACAGTATTATGACTTTCTGTACTCACTCCTACTCTACTGCAAGGAAATCAGAATCTGTGTTTGGTGTGGGAAAACAAAGTTATGGTGCAATGGGTAGCAGGTATGGTGTCCATGTGATTTTCTAATGCTGTATCACAGTCCTCATGAGCAGAACAGTGATATAAATAATTGGAAAGATAAACCCTTACTATGATACTTACATTTTAAAAGTAGGGCAGCCCCTCCTAAACTAGTTCCATTGTCCATAAAAAAATTCCAAGTACCTGGCACCCTTCAATAGCAAACCTCCACCCACCCTCATAGAATTTCTCTGTGGTACAGGATCTCACAGAGACATGAACAATCGCCAAACAGAAGCTGTTGGAAATACTTAGAAGGTCAGGCTGCAGCTGAAAAGAGAAATAGAAGTAACTGTTTCCGGTTGGTAATGTGTTATCAGAGTAGGGAAAGGCTTGTATTAATTTCAGTTTACCAATCCAAGAAACTAAGTAGATTGCTCCAAAGCAAAGTATTTCTTGATCCTAGAAACCACATGAAATTTTCAATGGAAAAATCTTAAATCTGTATTGTTCAACGTATGTATGTGGCATAAATCAAGTTGTCAAGCCAGCAATGCTACTTGTTTGGCAGAAAGAAGTTTTTAAAATATACTGCCAAAAGATTTATGTCTCCTAATGTGGAGCCATTGGAAGTACTAAAATTATAGTTATTTTACTTTCCAATTGGCAAATTAAGCACTTTTCGAAAGTAGCCAGTTGTCACATTACCGTATTTTTTAAATGGGTGGGAGAGCTACAATTATGCAATGATTTTCCTGAAACACTGGAATGAAGCATTTCAGAGAATGCTCATGCACCATGTACTACTGATTTTGTAGTTGCTGCACGCTGTCCTGAACACCCATGGACGTAAATACTGGTCAGATCCTTATTCCTAAAATTAAACAGACTGTCTACAAATGAAATACCACTTCATATGGTTGCATCAAAACTTCCGAATACACTCAGAATTATACTTTGATATATTAACATACATATGTTCTATTCGGTCCATGTTAAGTTTAATTTTCTAGATCAGATAAAATTTTTAATGAATTGGTATAACTGGTAATGTAAGCCATTCTGAAGCATCTACATTAATACCAATCTTTCATTAAATCATTCATGATTATTAGCAATGTCTAGAAAAGTGATACCTCTTGATAAATGATACACAATTTAACATACCCACCAGAGACATACAAACATGAGTGCAGCGTGGTGAGTCTTCAACATTGACTCCAGGTCCCAAAAGTCTCATGATGTTAGATCAACTGTGGAAATTGGAACCTCCTCCTGATCATAATCTATCTTGCCATTGATCAAGCAGTACTCCCTTTTATTGAGGAACACTTTGAAAAAAACCCACTGTAAGTAGCAAGGACATATAACATACTCTAGAATTTCAGTGTCAAGGTCCATCATAGAGAGTGGCTTGATAGCACATTCACTAACCAAGCCAGCTAAGTCCTGACAGACAAAGTTACCAGACAGGGCCTGAAGCAGGTTGGAAGTGAATCAAGAATGAGTTTAACTGACTTGATCTTGACCTCATGAATCTGCTTGTGTCCATTATAACTGGCAGAAGTTACCATCACACAGTCCCTGCAGCAACAAAACTCCATTTTAGCACAGAAGACACATTCCTTTGTGATGTGTGGCTTTCCACCCATGTTAATTAAAACAAATGCGGCAATTCAAACTGGTTATCAACAAAGTGCTGTGGTGTACTTACACCAGTGGGAACGTGCAACCCCCTAATCTCATAGCGGGGCATAGCCCTCATTAGACCATTACCATTGAGTTCAAGTTCTAAGAGACCGAAGGGCACACCAGGAGCAGCGGCAGGCATACCTAAAAAAGAGATGCCAGCCTAGCAAAACTCTAACATAAGACTACCAGATATTCTTGAAGCTCTGCAGTCTTGTCAGATCTAGTTGTTAAAAGTGGTGTACAATTAATTAAAAGGACAAAACTCTAAGAATATTATCACCATTAACAATGCTGGAAAGTGCCTCCTGTGTTAAAATGGAGTTTTGTTGCTGCAAGGACTGTGTGTTGGTAACTTCTACTGGTTATACTGGCACAAGCAACTGGCACAGGTAGATTCATGGGCACGTGAGTGTCTGAGACAATGTTAAGGTTTTCACAATCACATTCAACAGAAGCACAAGCTTGATAATGCATCCCAGCTTGTTCCTGGGATGCCCAGTCAATTCAATCTACTCCACAAGATGTCAAGAAATGGCTGACAGTACAGGATACAGTAGGAGCTACTGTATGAGAACAATAGGAGTACCAAATGTGGTAGCTGTGTCTCTAACCAAGCTGCAGGAATATAATAATAACACTGCTATCTATTCGAGCAAGTGAAAAATTGACCGTATATATCCGAGTCACAAAAAACAGAAAAAAAATCTATCTAGTTATTACTAAAGTACCCTACTCTCGATCATCAGCAAAGTGATAGAAGGTACCCTGTGCAAGTTTAGGTTTCAACAAGTTTTATTGCAACCACAGACCACACTTGGACAAAAAAGATGAATTCCAAGGTAAGGCGAAAGTAAATACCCTTGGCAACAAGGCAGCATTTGGCCCACTGTGGCATCCATATACCCAGGTAAAACATATCAAAGGACATCAAAGGGAAATTCTGCCAAGAGCTGAAGTTGAATGTGGGAGTATTTTCACTAGAAGGAAGGAATACAGTGGTTTAAAAGATAATTGATCTGAACAAACAAAATCTGAGCAGTCCATGAATACGTCCTCGCTATTCCTCTTTTGCACTATCTATTGTAACATAGTGGTTTTTATGTCTTGTTCTGTACTGTATTGCTGCCACAAGATATATGTCAGTGATCATAAACCTGATTCTGATTCATCACCATCTTCTCAGGGAAATTAGAGATGGACAATAAATGTCAATCCTGGAAAAAATGAGGCTACTATGGATTCCTTTCTGAATCAGTATCTGGTGACTTCAATGGTTTGAAATGAAGTGGCAGCTAAAAAATATAAGAAATAATAATGAAGAAAAATAACTGTAGCATACAATCTGATTTAATAATATCTAACAAATCTATAATTTCGGTGGGCATAAACAAGCTGTGTTACAAAGTGACAAAAGGAAGATTGGCACTCATGAACCTGCATTGAAAGGTCTAATTGCAACCATAAATATGCAAAATAAGAACAAGTAGATGGAAATGGAAAGAAGACAATCAAAGTAAAAATATCTGAACTTTCTTCTTGTTTTGTACTTCCTTCGATTAAACTACTGAGCAGAATGATGGAGTGCTTCAATGTTGTTCTACACACCACATTATCATCTGAAATAAAATATTAATGTAAGGAACATTGAGAGAAATATGGAAACTATACAGTATATTTAAATACAAGATTAAATTAAAATAAACTTCATGGTTCTTTTTGCAAAAAAGTAATTCGTCTGCCACAATTGAAATCCTTAGAAAGTGTAAAAGAAAATACTCCTTGCTCTATGAAGAAATTTTAATCAATAGCAGTTACATTTAAATGATGCCCATTTGAGCAATATTCAACAGGGCACTGGAGTTACAGTATTTTCTGTGTACTTTTACTCACTTTAAAGTGAAGTAAAGGTACTTCAATTTAAACATCATCATAACCATATATATAATGAACCTAAACCTGCAGTAAGAACGCAAACCACAATATTTCATTACATGAATTTCTCCCTTTGTTAAGAGGGCAGAAAAAATTAACAAATGAAATAAAGCCCAATTTTGTAAATGTTTACATCAATCACCAATTATACTGTAAAGATTTGAATGATTTCACACCTTACTTCAAAGATGACTTGGAGTTTAGAAGAATGAGGGGAGACCTCATAGAAACATTTCGAATGTTGAAAGGCATGGACAGAGTGGATGTGGCAAAGTTGTTTCCCGTGATGGAGGAGTCTAGTATGAGAGGGCATGACTTAAGGATGGAAGGGCGCCCTTTCAGAACAGAAATGCGAAGAAATTTTTTTAGTCAGAGGGTGGTGAATCTATGGAATTTGTTGCCACAGGCAGCAATGGAGGCCAAGTCATTGGGTGTATTTAAGGCAGAGATTGATAGGTATCTGAGTAGCCAGGGCATCAAAGGTTATGGTGAGAAGGCAGGGGAGTGGGACTAAATGGAAGAATGGATCAGCTCACGATAAAAAGGTGGAGCAGACTCGATGGGCCGAATGGCCGACTTCTGCTCCTTTGTCTTATGGTCTTATGACATTTACTGTACCTAAATGATATGGAACTTCTGTCGCAGTGATGGTCTTGAAGCTGCTTCACTAGAGAAGTGACCACCTGGAAAAACGAAATAGAAAATCATACAATACGAAATAAAAACTTAAGTCCATTAATCTTAAGTTTGAATATTTCAAATGGTTTACTAATTTCTATTACTTTATATGAAGGAGGAGTAACTTGAGATCAGCCCTAGCTCTCAATGAGAAGGTCCTGTCCTCAAATTTTGAATTCCCTCTTTATTAAATGTTTTAATCCTTTAGTTATTTTGATGACTCAATTATATCATCCCATAACCTACTAAGATAAAGGGAATACAATATTACTCTCTATAAACTGTATTTAACCCTCTTTGCCTTGGTATTGTTCTGGTATATTGGCAGTGCATCGCTACAGAACCAAAACACAAGAGTGGGACTTTGAGGCTACTCAGGCAGACAAACCTGCTTAGTAGCTTGTAAAAATGACGTTACTGACAACATAGTAATTGAATAATAAGACACCAAATTACAATTAACTAAGTAAAGTAGGAATGCAGGATCAGATGATCTGTTGTAGCTGCACGATGTGGGAGCCAGTGGATCCTATTGTGGTTTCTGGTGACCACATCTACTGCACGTGTTGGTTGATTGAGGGATTTAGGCTCAAACTTGTTAATCTGGAAGCACTGAGTTTCAAACACAGCGACTCATCAGGGAGGGGGAGAGTTACCTGGATGCTGTGTTTTCGGAGATAGTCACACCCATTAGGTTAACTGCTTTAAATTCAGTCTGTGATCAAGGACAAGGGGATGTGACTGAAAGTGAGTCAGGTAAAGGAATCCAAGATGTAGTGCTGGAGAGGATGCTTAACCCTTGAGGTTCTTGCTCCTTGTGTGGGCAAGTAGGGGCTGTAGGAAGTACAAGCAATCTAACTGTAGCACCATGGTTCAGGGATCCATTCAAGAGAGGGGAGAGAAGAGAAATGTAGTTGTAATTAGGCATATGATGGACAAGGAAATATACACAATTCCCTTTTGTAGGGATCAAGAGTCCCAAAGGCTGTGTTACATGCCCCATCTGACCTGACGTGCAGAGGAATTTGGAAGGGGAAAGATCTAGTTGTTGTGGTCCATGTGGGTACCAATGATGTAGGAAAAGTAAGGAAGGCGGTTCTGCTGAGGGAGTTTGAGCAGCTGGGGACTAAATTAAAATGCAGAACGAAAAAGGTAATAATCTTAGCATTGTTAATTGGGACACGTGAAAATTAGCACAGGGTTAATAAGATCAGAGAGTTATGTGCGTGGCTCAGATTGGTGTGGGAGAAGTGGGATATTGGCACCAGTACTGGAGAAGCAGAGAGATGTTCCAATGGGACTGGCTCCATCTGAACTATGTTGGGACCAGGGTCCTGTGCTGAATTGCATAACTATTGCTGTGGATAGGCTTTAAACTAAATAATAGAGTGGTGCAGTGGGTGGGGGAGCAGATGGTTCAACACGTTGAAAAAGTATGGAAAAAGTAAAAGGGAAGGATAATACAGGCAAGATTACAGAAGTCTCCAGAATAAAAAGAGAGAAAATTTAGAAAGGTATAAGAATTTTACTGCAAGTAACATGAAAACACATTTGAGAAGATGGGTGGTGAATACATGACTGAAGATGTTATATCTGAATGCACAGAGTATTTGAAACAAGGCAGGTAAGCCTATAGCGCAGTTAGAAAATGGAAGATACAATGTTGCATTTTCCAGTCATGAGCCATATTCATCTGTCCTATTTCTGGTTTAGGAGGGAGACTAGTTGGCTTTTACCCTCCCTCCCAGACAAATGCTGCTGGAGTCAGAGCCTTAGTCGTTCTAGGGAGCAAGGAGTTGGTTGCTATCCTCTTGGTCTGATTGCTGCTGCCAGACCCTTCAAGACCTGCCTGTATCTGCCTTGTGTGAGGCTCACGTTGCAGCTTGCCGGGATATGTTTGAGGGTCGTCGGAATCGGGCACAGGGTACTGAACCATTCGTGGAGGGTTTTTTTTTGTGAGGGAAGCACATCATATGTAGCTCTGATGAGAAAGCTAATTCTGTTTGCTTCCATCTCTCATATGTCCTTCCAGTTGATTTCTTCCTCTTGGTGTTTTCCCACCACATCCATTGCCCCTGCTTAGTCAGGGAGACGGCCTTTGCATTTCTGTCTAACTCTTCTTGTCGCCATACTTCCTCGACAACCATCTTCCTTCGGTCTGGAGTTGTGGCCTTGTGCCAGGTGGGTCCATTTGCTGCCAGACCAAAGGTACCCTTGCTCTATTGGACTTGCCCCACAATGTCTCTATGCCTAAGGGCTGCTGGGTCCATTTCCACCCAGATGATAAGATCCATGCAGTTTTACTGATGGTCTTGTCAGGAGAGTCTTTCAATGTTACCTGTAGATGCACCTTAGAACCCTTGAATTCCTCTGTAAGGCCAGTGAAAGGTAGTTCAAGGACTCCTTTACCATAGAGGCTGATGTCACTGATACACCTTGGGACATGGAGCCACTTCTTTATGAGCAAAGTGATGGTTCGCTCGAGCTTCTTCACGGTTGTTAGTGGGACTTCATAGACAGTGAGTGGCCACATCACCCCGGGTAGGAGTCCAAACTGTCAGCACCAGAGCTTCAGTTTTCCAGACAGCATGGTCTTGTCGATATTATCCACGCTGTTGGCGATGTATTGCTTTAGTTGCTGCACCTGCTCTTTGTCCATGAGGCTGGTGTTGTACCATCTACCCAGGCTTTTGACAGGCTGTTCAGACACTGCTGGAACAGGGTCATCACCGATGAGGAACTTCATGTCTTTCAGCATTCCCTTGACTATGGAGATGCTTCGTGGCTTGCTGGGTTTGATTTTCATTCTGGCTCACTTAATGTGTTCCTGCAGCTTTCCAAGTAGTTGCTTGGTACGCTGCAGTAGTAGTCAGTGTTGTTATATCGTCCATGTACAGCCTAATGGGGGAAGACGAAGTCCAGCACTTGTTCATTTCTGCTGTTCCTTTTAATCCTCCAAAATTTTCATCAAGTTGTTGTTGATGGTTTCCAACTCTTTCATATCAGCAGCTTTAGGCCGCTTCACAAGTGATCTGTACCCTTTGATCTTTTTCCCCTTGGGAGGTGCTGGTGGTGGGGTAGGACCCTGTACTGGGGTCTCTGTGCTAACCTCCTCAGTGACAGGGGTGTGGATACTCTGTGAACTTTGGTTTGTGCCCGGTCGCTGTGCTTCACTCGACTTAGTTGATTGACTTCGCTGCAAGATGTGATCAATGCGAGGTCCCCTGTCCCTGCTCCCTCAAGCACCTTTTCCTCCCCTGATGGATCTTCCACCCCTTTTCTGATGTTACTTTCTACCACCCACAGATGCACACCCGACACTTGTGTCCCACTACTGCTGCTGGTGTTTTGGTGTCTCTTGTGCAGTGCTCTCTTTATTCATGGTAGATTCCATTCGTAGGCCCGTAGCCATGTTATCAGTCACTGAGCTATATTGCGCCCCTGCTCTCACAGGCTCTAGGGGTATCTTCCTTTGTTGCCTTTTCATAGCCGTTGGTGGTTGTCTCCAACATGCTGAGACAGCATTGAGGACTGCCGCCATGGGTATCTAGCCCATGACAGCCCCACTGGGGTCTATTCCCTCCTCTCAGCTGTCTTTCCATGCTGTCACATGGTCTTTCCCTTGTCGTCAGTTACCCTTTCACAGCAGTCTTTGGGAAGGTCCAGTTAATCAAAATCAAAACACACAGGATAAGATAGCTTGTGCCAATGGGTCGTAGGCATTTGCTTGAGACTGCCTTGACGTTGGGAGATGCACAGGGTTGGCACGCAGGGGTTTTCAAGTTGTTTCTCGATGTTTCGTCGGTTAGCCCACTACATCTCTGGAGGGCTCGACAATAACTTCTGGCATCCCAGAGTCACCCCCGTTGTGGCTTTCCACACTCTTGCTATCTTGGAGCCCAGGACAGTTCTTTTCGCTTGATGTAAAGCCAGTGACTGCTTCTTTCTGCTCCCTCTAATGTGGATCTGATGGTTTGCCGTAGAGTCTGATCATGGATCCCCAGCTCCTTCAGCAATTTGATGGTGGATGTGGCTATAGTTCCCCTACAACCCACTTCCACAAGACAAACATTGGTTTTCCAGCCCCATCGCTGAGCTTCAGCTGCTAGATCTGCATAGCGTAGCCTCTTGTGCTCACATGCTTCAGCCACTGAATCCTCACACGGGACTGTGAGTTCCACAATGTAGACAATCTGTAATGAATTGGACCAGAAAACCGAGTCGGGCCTAAGGTTGTGATAGCAATTTCCAGAGGAAAGGTGAGTTGTTTATCGACACCCACCAGCATTTTCCAGTCACAGGCCATGTTCAATTTGAGAAGCTGAAATCAGTGCATCAGTATTAGAGTTGAATAAAGAAAGACACTGGATCACTTCATCTCAAAGAAGAAGCAGCATTCTAAAGGGAGAATGAGGCAACTGTGGCTGAAAATAAAGTCAAAGCCAGCACGAAAGCAAAAGAGAGGGGATGTAATATTGCAAAATTGAGTGGGAAGCTAGGGAATTACGAAGATTTCAAAAACCAACAGAGGGCAACTGAAAGCCAATAAGGGGAGAAAAGATGGAATGTGAAACTAAGGTAGCCAATGATATAAAAAATAGAGGATACCAAAATTTTTTCCAAATATATAAGGTGTGAACAAAAGGCATTGGACCACTGAAAATTGAAAACCACTGGAGAAAACAGGAACAGAGAAATGGCAGCAAATTGAATACGTACTTTGCATCAGTCTTCATTCTGAAATTCGAGAGTCAGAAGGCATGAGTGAGTGTAGTTACTATTATTAAGGAGAAGTTGCTTGGGAAGCTGGAAGGTCTGAAGGATCATTCAAGAATCACCAGAGTCTGGAATGGTTCCAAAGGACTGGAAAATCACTCCACTCTTTGGAAGAGAGGGAGGCAGAAGACTGGAAATTATAGGCCAGTTAACCAGACTTCAGTGGTTGGTAAGGTTTTAGAGTCCATTATTAAGGATGAGATCTCGGGCATACTTGGAAGCATAGAAACATAGAACATAGACTATTGCTAATCATATTGTGCCTCTCCGAATGTTCATAAATCCTGCCTCTCAGGATCTTCTCCATCAACTTACCAACCAGTGAAGTAAGACTCACTGGTCTGTAGTTTCCTGAGCTATCTCTACTCCCTTTCTTGAATAAGGGAACAACACTTGCAACCCTCCAATCCTCCAGAACGTCTCCAGTCCCCATTAATGCTGCAAAGATCATTGCCAGAGGTTCAGCAATCTCCTTCTTCACCTCCCACACTAGCCTGGGGTATATCTCATCCAGTCCCGGTGACTTATCCAACTTGATGCTTTCCAAAAGCTCCAGCAATCCTTTTTCTTAATGTCTATATGCTCAAGCTTTTCAGTCCGCTGTAAGTCATCCCTACAATCACCAAGGTCCTTTTCCGTAGTGAATACTGAAGCAAGCAATTCATTAAGTACCTCCGCTATCTCCTCCTGTTCCATATACGCTTTTCCACTGTCATACTTGATTGGTCCTATTCTCTCAGGTTCTATCCTCTTGCTCTTCACATACTTGCAGAATGCCTTGGGGTTTTCCTTAATCCTGCTCGCCAAAGCCTTCTCATGGCCCCTTCTGGCTCTCCTAATTTCATTCTTAAGCTCCTTCCTGCTAGCCTTATAATTTTCTAGATCTCTATCATTACCTTATTTTTTGAACCTTTCATAAGCTTTTCTTTTCTTCTTGACTAGATTGTCAACAGCCTTTGTACACCATGGTTCCTGTACGCTATCATCCTTTCCCTGCCTTATTGTCTCACTGTCACATGGCACAGGCAATAATCTAATTATTATCCTTGTGGTCCTGCTTCTCAGCTTCTTTCCTAACTCCCTGTAGTCAGTTTTCAGGACCATACAAAATAGGCTGAACTCAGTATGGTTTCCTTAAGGGGAGAACTAGCCTGACAAATCTATTTTAATTCTTTGAGAAAGTAACAAACAGGATAGGCAAAGGAGAGTCAGTGGCTGTTGTTTATTTGGGATCTGTTTTTAGTTTATTTGAATTACAAGGTGCCACATGAGGCTGCTAAACAAAATAGGAGCCCATGGTAATACAGGAAAGGTACTAGTATGGACAGAAGATTGGCTGACTGGCAGAACACAAGGAGTGGGAATAAAGGGCGGGGCCTTCTACTTGGCTGCCGGGGACTAGTAGTGTTTTGCAGGTGTCAGTGTTGGGTCAATTACTTTTTAAGTTATATGTAGATGATACAAAGATGGGTGGTGGGGCAGATGGTCTGCAAAAGCACTTAAATAGGTGGGGGAATGGAAAAAGAAGTGGCAGATGGAATACCGCATAGGGAAGAACATGTTCACGTCCTTTGATAGAAGGAATAAAGGCATAGACTATTTTCTAAATGGAATGAGAATTCAGAAATCAGAAGTGCAAAAGGACTTGCAAGTCCTAGTTCAGGATTCCCTAAAGGTTAACTTGCAGGCTAAGTCAGTAGTAAGGATTTCGAGAGTACTTGGATAGACATGCAAGGATGTAATGCTGAGGCTTTATCAGACTAGATTTGGAATACTATGAGCAAATTTGGGTGCCATATCTAAGGATGGATGTGCTGATGTTGGAGACGATCCAGAGGAAGAATGAAAAGGTTAACCTATGAGAAGTAGTTGATGGCTCTGAGACTGTACTCACCAGATGAGGGGGAATCTCACTGAAACCCACCAAATATTTAAAGACCTGGATAGAGTGGATGTTTCCAGTAGTGGGAGAGTCTAGAACCAAAGGGCCCAACCTCAGAATGAAAGGATACCCATTTTGAACAGAGATGAGGAGGAATTTCTTTAGCTGGAGGGGGTTAGATATGAGGATTGTTTGCACCTGATAGCTGCGGAGGCCAAGCATAGTTGGGTATAGTTGGCAAACTAGTGGTTGTGTAACCACCCTCCTCACGCCTTTTGTCAGAATTCCAGAATAGTGAAAAAAATATATCAGGACCCAGTACAAAGGTATACAATCCACTTTGTAATTACTAACACATTCACGACAAATATAGATATGAAAATTATTTCCATCTTTGCAAATTAAAAAAAGAACATGCATGCAATGAGAGCATTTGATTTAGCTCTTAAAAGGTATCTTCCAAAAATATACATACATTTTTCAATAATTTAAGATGGTAGTCCTCCTCTGGGAAATGTAAGCTCTGAATAAAGCTTCTAACTTCTTGATCTACACTAGTCAAACTCTGCAGCAAGTTCTATTGAAAAAAACAGCAAACATGCAATATTAATATATTTTAGAATGTTACTAATCAAATCATTTGGGTAATAGGTAACAAATAGTGGTTCAGTACCTCCACAGTATGAAATCAAAAATTTTTAACTATCTTCATTTACTGACTCTTAAAAGCAAAGTGGGTATCAATCACTGATTAATACAGCTGTGAACATAACTTTAAAGAACTGGAAAATCACAAAGATAACTGTTACATATATATAAATATATGAAGTTTCTAGATCTAAAGGCCAAAATGAAAAATCAGGGCTAGTATCGTCTGTCATGTCATTTTCAGTGGTCTGTAGGGAATTTCATGATGAATTGTTTAGACTTCAGATTCCAAGCATAATTCTGGAGAGATCACAGCTAAGGAAGGATAGATTTCTCAGATGTGCTATGTGCAGAAAATAACATCAAATTAACTGGGGAAAATCACAAGCAGATCATTCAAAATATTATGAAATTTTGTGGATTAATGATTGACATGTTTGTGATAAATGGCATCCTGATATCAACGGTGGACATCATGAGATACTGAAGTGAGAAATGAGACACCCAGAGCTAAGAATGTTTTACATTGAAGGCCTTTCAAAGTGTAAGTCATTATTTTTCTGAAAAATCAGGCAGTTGGGATTTTACTGATAAATTCAGAACATATCTTCAAATATGTTTTATGACACACAACATGGCAGTTAAACAACATAACAAAAGATGCAAACCTAATTTAAAAATCTAAGATGTGACACAGCCTAGGCAATATACTAAACCATTCTCTGGCAAGAAAAATACATTATTCTTGCAGTTATTAAATTGGAAGATTTTACCACACATCATTTAGTGATTTCCCCATTCAATAAAAATAAGGTCACATTTCTATAGTGCTTACTGAACTATCCATTCAAGTTTCAAAGTTCAAGGTACATTTATTATCAAAGTATGTACAAAGTATGGCACCGTTGAGATTCATTTTCTTACAGGCATTCACTGTAGAACAGAGAAACACAATAGAATCAATGGAAAACTACACACAAAGTCTGACAAACAACCAATGTGCAAAAGAAGACAAACAGTGGAAATAAAAAATACAAATAAATCATACTGAGAACATGAGAAGTTAAGTCTATTCTAGGTATTCCTGAACAAATTTGTACAGCTGACACCTGCCTAGCCTTTCTGGCATGTGAAAGGACTTTAGGGCAGGAGGTGCAGAGTAACAGTGCGGCAGCTGTGACTGTTAGCAATTCAAATAAAAAGTTATAGCATGAGCAGTTCAAACACAAGCAGGTGAGTCTTACAGTAAGATCCATTGCAGCACTTTGGCCCTTGTGTTCAACAATGTCCAGAAATTAAGAATGCATAGTTCAGGATAGATTCAGACTTTATTTAAACTAGCAGTGGAGCAGGATCAGAACAGATACGCACTGTGGGGTAAAGCAAGGGAACATAGTTCTGATATCATTGGGGTCAGCAGGGAGAACAAACTTACCGAGGTTGGAATTATCATGGTAAAAGAGCTGGGGCAGATAGTGAACTCGCCACACGTGGCCTTTAGCATGCAGGCTGAAGCTGCGATTTAGGATAAAATGTAGATTAGACCCAGCAAATCTTAAACTTGGAATAGAAAGTCAAAGCACAGTAAGAACTACCTCAGTCCCAAGCTATTTTAAAGGTTATTCCCAAGAGGAAAGAAAAATCACTGCCCTTGGTGTGACACCTAATCATTATCAAGGTCGAAGTTGAGTTTATTGTCATAGGCACACGTATATATACGCAGACGTGCAATGAAAAGTTTACTTGCGGCAGCATCACAGGCACATAGCATCAGAGAAGTAGCATTCCCAAGAAAATCATAAATTATACACATTACTACGAAGAAAAGACAATTTGAACAAAAAAATAGTCAGTCCTTTCTAGTCCAAAATGATCAGAGTTGTGATAGATATTTGGTTCAAGAATCAAATGGCTGAAGGGAAGCAGCTGTTCTTAAAACTGATAGTACAGGACCTCAGGCCTCTGTACCTCCTGGCTCATGGTAACTGCAGAAAGATGGCATGGCCTGGGCGCTGGGGATCTTTGGATGTTACCTCCTTGAGGCAGTACTTCCTGTAGATACTACCAGCAGTGCGGAAGGATGTGCCCCTGATGCATTGTATAATACTCTGCAAATTCTTGTGTTCCTGTGCGTTTGAACTGGCATAGCAAACCATCATGCAACCAATCAGGATACTTTCACTGAGCACTTTTCTATAACACATCTGTAGAAGGGTGTTAAGTGGCAAGCTGAACCTCCTTAATTTCCTAAGAAAGTAAAGGTGCTGGTGCATGCAGTTTTGATCGCATCTAAGTGCTGGGCCCAGGATAGTTCATCCAATATGTTAACACCCAGGGATTCAAGTTGCTGACCATCTCCACAGCCAGTCCCTGAAGGTAAGTTGGCCTGTGTTTGCCCTCCAGCCACTTCCTGAAGTCAACAATGAGCTCTTTAGTTGTACTGCCATTGAGTGAGAGGTTGTTACTGTGGCACCCCTCAGCCTGGAATCCTATCTCACTCCAGTAAGTGGACTCATTGCCACCTGTGATTTGTCCAACAACAGCGTCAACAGATGGCACTGGAGCTGTGATTAGCCACACAGTCGTGTATGTATGGAGTTGAGCATGAGACAAAGCACGCAGCCTCGAGCTGCACCAGTGTTGATGATCAGTGATAAGGCGATGTTGTTAATAATCCTCACTGGCTGAGGCCAGCCAATGACAATCAGAATCAGACTCAGGTTTATTATCACCGACATGTGTCGTGAAATTTGTTAACTTAGCAGCAGCAGTTCAATGCAATACATAACATAGCAAAAAATTATAAATGAAAAAAAAGTAAATCAATTACAGTATACATATATTGAATAGATTTTTAAAATGTGCAAAAAATGGAAATATTAAAAAAGAGAGGTAGTGTCCAAGGGTTCAATGTCCATTTAGGAATCGGATGGCAGAAGGGAAGAAGCTGTTTCTGAATTGCTGAGTGTGTGCCTTCAGGCTTCTGTACCTCCTTCCTGATGGTAACAGTGAGAAAAGGGCATACCCTGGGTGCTGGAGGTACTTAATAATGGACGCTGCCTTTCTGAGACATCACTCCCTGAAGACGTCTTACGTTGAGTGTCAGGTTGTTGCTGTGGCACCATTCCACTAGTTGGCAGATCTCAATCCTGTACGCCCTCTCATCACCACCTGAGATTCTACCAATAATGGCTGTATCATCAGCAAATTTATAGATGGTATTTGAGCTATGCCTAGCCACACAGTCATGTGTATATAGAGAGTAGAGCAGTGGGCTAAGCACATACCCCTGAGGTGTGCCAATGTTGATCATCAGCAAGGAGGAGATGTTATCACCAATTCGCACTGATTGTAGTCTTCCGGTTAGAAAGTTGAGGATCCAATTGCAGAGGGAGGTACAGAGGCCCAGGTTCTGCAACTTCTCAATCAGGATTGTGGGAATGATGCTATTAAATGCTGAGCTACAGTCGATGAACAGCATCCTAACATAGGTGTTTGTGTTATCCAGGTGGTCTAAAGCCATGTGGAGAGCCATTGAGATTGCGTCTGCCATTGACCTATTGTGGTGATAGGCAAATAGCAATGGGTCCAGGTCCTTGCTGAGGCAGGAGTTCAGTCTAGTCATGACCAACCTCTCAAAGCATTTCATCACTGTTGATGTGTGCGCTACCAGGAGATAGTCATTAAGGCAGCTCATATTATTCCTCTTAGGCCCAGGTATAATTGTTGCCTTTTTGAAGCAAGTGGGAACTTCCACCCACAGCAGTGAGAGGTTGAAATCGGTGAGTGAAATATCCAGTTGCAGAGGGAGGTACAGAGGGCTAGGTCTTGCAGCTTGATTCATAATTCATACTTCCTGAGCTTTCTAGTTCTCAGTTGCCTGTTATGTAATTTAATTAATTTGTTATGCAATAGAAAAGCTATTTGAAAACTATACTTTGAGCTTTTCCTGCAGAAATAGTTCCTGGACTTCATGACTCTTTTACTAGTATCATTCTATCCTACTGTATCTGCTCCAACACACACTGCACCTATTTGTTATTGTATAATTGTATATTAACTGCATATAAGGTAAGCTGATATAGATAAGAGGGTAACATACCGTGGAAAGCTTGATCCTAAAATGCTTTGCATACACTACTTTTTAAGAATCAATGGTAATCCTCGGGATCTTGACGCAAAGCTAGGCAATGGTGGTGCCCCTGAAGATCTGGTGAAGCTGAGTTTACTTTCTCAGATGGCCATTGCCTGGCCAGATATTACCTGCTATTCATTACCTCAAGTTTGGCTTTCATATTACACAACTGAGTTGTTAAGGAAGGTAAACACCTGAATTAAGCTTCAAGTTTAAAGTTTAATTATCATTAAACTTTATCAATCCAGCTAAATGAAATAGGATTCCTTTGGAGCCACTGTGCAAAACACATTACCAACAGCACACAACACACTGCACATAGCACAAATAGCACACAATAGACTATTAAGAGTAATAGTCCATTCCTGAGCAAATTGATGAAGACTCTTGCAACAATATTTCAAGTCTTTGGTGATAATTCTTCCATTTCCTATATTTCTGAACAATATCGTACTGAGTTCATTTAGCCTTTCCTCCTGCTCTATCCTCTACACTGAATTACTTCTCCTCTTACTGGTTTCTTCTTCCACTTCATTTCTAAACCTTTTTTCTTTTGACATTATTACTCTCCTGTATCCTCTCAATTTCATCCTTCATTGAAACTTCCATTATCTCATTCTTAAAGATCCATCAATACCATTGCCTGCCATTCATTTCCAGTCCTGAAAGTTTTCAACTTTGACTATTTTTCTCTACCATCACACAGTAACAGAGAAAACAGGAGCAGAAGCATTCAATGTGAACACAGAAGATAATCTATAGTATTACCATCTTCCTAGCCCTTCCCCAGACTCCTCAATGCAATTTAAATCTCAACATTTACTCTCATGAAATAGTCATTCCAGTCTCTGATACACATCAACAACTTCACCCTCAATGACACACCTACCACTCTCAACCTAATTAGCTGCTCTCTGTCTTGGTCCTCAACATTCTTGCTCTCACAAAATTAATCATTGTCTTCAACATACAAACACACCTGGTAAAGACCTACAGTAGATGCAGCTCCATCATTTCAACTGTGCTCTTTCAGTTATAATCGATTACTTCATGATCAACCTTAACTTCCAGATCAACTATCATATAAAATTTTTAACCAGACTTTGTACATTCCAATTACTATCACAGGTGATTTTTTTTCTTTCTCCACTAAATACCCTTAAACGACACCCTGGATCTGCTGCTACAAATTACCTTAAACATCCTTCCTGGGTTCTTCTGGTCTGACTTCTTTTGCTGTGGAAAATCTGAAATAGTCCTTAATGAAGCCTATAATGATACTTTGTGAGCTATCCTGATGTTAATTTTTCCTCAGTTAAGCAAATCATCATTCATCAGTGTCTTTTCTTCTTTGGCATACAATGTGATCTCACTAGCTCTCCTTAACTTCCTTATCCTGATGCCTCGCCGTAATTATACCACCTATGTATATTTCCACATGTCATAGATATAGAGGTATACAATGAAATAACTCCAACTCCCTTTCACCATTTTTGGTGTCAAATTTAGCATTTTGTGTCAGCTAAGACAAAAAAGAATCAATTTCAATAAAAGGAACACAAAAGCAATGAACGAATATTTCCTGTGGCAGCTTTAACATTGACCATATTTTGCAGTGCGATTTGCTGGAAGTGGCACAACACAACACACAGGGTACTGAGTGAAACCGGTGAGAAACTAAGTGACACCCTATCTACACCTCAGATCTAAGATTGTTTGTCATAAATCTGAATTATCGTCTCCAGCTCTATCTCTCGATTCCTTCTATTTGCTCTTCCTACCACTTCACAAAAGAAACTGGTTTCAGCAGCTTCAGCTCCACCTTGTTCCAGAATCGAATCTTTTTATTGCAGTTTGAAAAGATATATACTTAAGACTTATTTTATTGACCAAGTTCATAAACATGCTTCTAATTTTTGCTTTCCTCCTTCCACCTGCGCTTTCTGTATTCTTATTTGTAATGAAATTCAATGTATTGAAACCTGAATTTACTTTAGAAATTATACTTTGATATTGATTTTCCTCTCATGGAGTACAACCAATAATACAACTGATCCCACTAAAACAGTGAAATCTGAAAGTAAATCCCCTTCATAAGCAGAAGTGCAAAAGGTAAAGGTACTCTAGTGCCCTCTACAGTTCAGTTGAGATAGTGCATTACCTAAATTTGTGGAAAACTGAGACAGACAGAAACAGAAGGTAAAAGACAGACTAAGAAACAGAAAAAGAGAGAGAAACAAACAGACAGACAGGATAAAAGAGAGACAGGGAGACAGAGAGAATGCAGTTAACTTGACATCAGTAGCAGTGATTTGCCATTTAGAAAATTCTATCAAGGCATTAGAAAATAAGATTAGAATTAAACAGGCAGAATGGTTACAAAGGCACATGGTGAATTTGGACATTCATACGATCAGAAGATCTTACACAAAAAGTTATTGAATCAAACTATAACAGATGGGATTGGGCTAAGGAGTGGAGTGGCGGCTATGCCTAATATATAGGTGACAGAAACCAGTAGAAATAAATGGTGGATAGAAACAGATTAAGTGAATGAACTAAAACATGTCAAATGCAAGGTCATCCACTGTAGTAGGAAGAATAGAAAAGAAGACTATTTGCCTTAATAGTGAGAGATTAAAAAGTGCTGGCATTTCTAAAGCCTGGATATGCATGTACACAGGTCAGGGACAACATACAATTAGAAAGACAAATGGTATGCACACACACAAAATGCTGGAAGAACTCAGCAGGCCAGCCAGCATCTATGGAAATGAGTAATCCATCAATGTTTCGGGCCAAGACCCTTCATCAGAATCAGTCCTAATGAAGGGTCTCGACCTGAAACGTCGAATGTTTACTCTTTTCCATAGATGCTGCCTGGCCTGCTTAGTTCCTCCAGCATTTTGTGTGTGTTGCCCTGATTTCCAGATTTCCAGCATCTGCAGATTTTCTTGTTTAAGTCAAATGGTATATTGACCTCTACAGCAAGGACATTGACACAGAACAGTAAAAATGGGGACACAAAAACTGCATATGGCTTCAATGAGACTGCCACTGGACTACAGGTTTGCAAGCATTTCACTCACAATTGTGGGAGTGCAACAAAGGTGCACTAGAATAATTCCTGGGATGATGGAGATTTGTCTCGTGAGGATAGAGTAAGCAGACCGAGCTCAAACAATCTATCTTCGAGAAATCTGAGAAGTGATCACATTGAAGCATAAAGTATTCATACAGAGCTTCTTAGGAAAGATGCGGAGATGACGTTTCCCCTGGTTGAAATGTCTAAAACCAGGAGCCACGGTCACAAAATAAGGGCCTAGTCATTCAAGAATAAGACTTGAACCATTTTGTCAATCAGCATATTGAATCATAGGAAATCTCTATCCAAGAGTGCAATGAGAGACTCAGTCACAGAATGTACTCTAGACAGATATTAAAAGAATCTAGGGTTATGGGGCTACTGCACAAAGGAAAACGACTGAGTTGTTCTTATTGAATGGCGGTGAAGGTTAAAGTAGCTGAGCAGCATACCCCTCCTTCCATCTCATGAATAGGCCTGGATTCTGCATGTGCTTCACTGGTTTAGCACTGGACTACCTTTCTCACAGATGACCAAGACCATGGAATGCAAAAAAATACTGATATTCTGTCAGGAAAGTTTCTTGGCCAAAAACAGAAGCTGCTGTCTGCTTCTTACACCAGTTTCCAGCACTGGTGACCCAGCTATGTGACTTATCCTCCATTAGCTGAAGTTATCACACTTCAGCACAGATTTCAAACATACAACTTACATTTATATTATATCATTGATCAAGAAAATGTCCCATGGCATTTAAAATGAGCATGACCAAACAAAAATAAATGGCAAACAAAAGGAGATGTTTCTAGGTCTGGCAATCATTAGCTGTAACAGAGACAAGCTTTAAAATTGCCATCAGGGATGATTAAAGAGATAAGAGATGTTTAAATAAAGGCAGCAGAAACAACTTGCTGTCAGTAGTGCAGCCAAAGGATTTTTGAACGCACTAAAAACCATCAGTAGAGGAACACACGGTTGCTGAGAGCTGTAAAGGTTACAAAGAGAGGGAACAGCCATAAGGTAAACAAGAGAAAATCTGCGGACGCTGGAAATCACACACACAAAATGGTGGAGGAACTCAGGCAGCATCTATAGAGAAGAGTAAACAGTCAACGTTTTGGGCCAAGACCCTTCACGAGGACACATAAGAGGGAAGGAGAGAAGAATTGTGGGGTGGATCTAATTTACAAGCTGAGGTTTGTGTGGGCCAGGACAAAAGGGATCTGAAAAATGATAGGCCAACCATGAAGCAATGACATAGCCAAATCTAGAAGTTACAACACTTTTGTAGGAAAATCCTACCAAAGGTAGTGAATACGGCCCGGTCCATCACAGGTAAAGCCCTCCTCGCCACTGAGCACACCTACACAGAGCGCTGTCGCAGGAAAGCAGCATCCATCATCAAGGACCCCCACCACCCAGGACATGCTCTTTTTTCACTGTTCCCATCAGGAAGAAGGTACAGGAGAGCCAGGACCCTCACCAGCAGATTCAGGAACAGTTATTACCTCTCAATCATCAGGTTCTTGAACCAGTGGGGATAACGCCACTTGGCCCGTCGCTGAATTGTTCCCACAACCTATGGACTCACTTTCAAGGACTCTTCATCTCATGTTCTCGATATTTATTGTTTATTTATTATTATATCTTTTGTATTTGCACAGTTTGTTATCTTTTGCACATTGGGTGCGGTCTTTCATTGATTCTATTCTGTTTCTTGAATACTGACCATGCTTACTTACTTTGAACTTCAGAGCGTAGCACCACCAGATGCTGAACTAATTTGGGGGGGAAAGTGTCAAATGAAGTGGATTGGAAGCATTCTTGAATTATAGAAATTTGGAAACTCAGCTAGGAGGCAAGGTTACAATTACAATGGATCGACATGAGCTGGTGGCTAAGGTAGGAGAAGAAATCAGCACAGATAAAGATGCAATAGTTTTTTCTTCTAACATTCAATCAGAGTAAATTGCTGGTAGCCCAGGGCAAGAGTCCAGAGTATTTATGCTCCTGAGTGAAGTTGTGGATGACTGAGGGTGGACGACATTAGCCATATGAGAATCTGACCAGGCTTGTGCAAGGATGTTACTAAAACACTAGAAGAGACAGAAGAAACTTCATATGTTGGTATATGGAGCAGAAAAGAAGTTACTAAAAGAACTCAATACTCAAGAAGCAACTGTGGAAGCAACATTGCTGTTCAAGACACTGCATCGGACTCTGCACAACCTGTTGAGTATAGTTTGTGACCCAAGATTGGGGAATGTTGGAGGTGACATCTTGAGGACAAAAAGAAACCATTACAGTAGATGCTCACACTATAATTAGATCAAGGAAAAATGCGTCAGAAAAGAGTACCCATCAAACATATCAAATTTGGAAAATATGTACTTTGTTAGTGTACTCATTGATACAACTAAGGGGTATCCATCAACTAAAATACACACAAGATTTTAAAAACAAACAACAGAATGAATGATCAGATAATGTTTTAGTGAGAACAGATGAGAGATGAATAT
Source organism: Mobula birostris (assembly GCF_030028105.1). NCBI lineage: Eukaryota > Metazoa > Chordata > Chondrichthyes > Myliobatiformes > Myliobatidae > Mobula > Mobula birostris. The sequence continues at coordinate 45,374,644 of NC_092386.1, forward strand.
TGTCCAGGACACCAGCACTTGCCAGCTCCTTGGGATTTTGCACATCCATCTGGGGCGGCATAGGTCCAACTCAGTAAATCACTGAAGGTTATCAAAGGCAATGTGCTCAAGTCATCAGAATAGGTCTTGACCCTATGACCTTCTGACTTGGTATTTATATTTCATTTAAATTGTAATCTCATACCTTTAAAATTCTACAATATGAGTACTTGTAAATTGCTTAGTAATTTGCAATGTGCAGCTGCCTTTTACGGGAGAAATGAAAATTTCAAGTAAATGTCAACACCTGACAGCAATTGGAAAAATATCCACAACCAACTTGATCACAGTAATGATAATGTTGAACATGATATATTTGCTCTGGTTTACTAAATGACCATCCCTGGGATAAGAATGTTTTATACTACACTAGTAAGGCAGAATAATTTGCAAATATGTTTGCACCAAAATGTACAAATATTAAATATGTACATGAATGTACTGAAAAACTGCTTACAAAATACAAGAACAATCTTTGCATCTACAGCGCCCTCTAGTGCAGGCCTCTGCTCTTACAGAATTTCCAGCTCAGAGTAATTTATAAAACTGCATCTCCAGTTTCCGAGTCTCTGGCCCAAAATGTATGGAAGGGGGCTCTACATTACTTCTCACTATTGACTAGTGCCACATATTCTTTGTTGCGGAGGAAGCTGTGGAGAATGGTGTGCTGGATGCGGAGGCTCATGGGGTGGTGGTGAGAACAAAAGGAACTCTATCCCTGTTAAGGCGATGGAAAGATGGAGTTTTCCCGCGACTTCCACCACCTTCAATGGGACCCTACTACCAAACACATCTTTCCCCTCCCCCCTCTCTCCACTTTCTGTTGGGATCATTCCCTCTGTAATTCCCAAGTTCATTCATCCCTGCCCACTAATCTCCCTCCTGGCACTTCTCCCTGCAGACAGAAGAAGTGCTACATCTACCTCATGTACCTAAGGCAGATACAGGGTTCTGAGTTGGATGATCTGCCATGATCATACTGAATGGCGGTGCAGGCTCAAAGGGCCGAATGGCCTACTCCTGCACCTATTTTCTACGTTTCTACCTATTCCATCTCCTCCCTCACCTCCATTCAGGGCCCCATACTGTTCTCCCAGGTGAGTTAATACTTCATCCACTGTGGTGATAATTTACCAAAATTCTCTGGACTCTGGATAGGGATCAGCGGATTGATGACAGCACATATCACACCACTGTTCAAAAAAGGATGTAGGCAAAAGGCAGATAACTATAGACCACTTATTTTAACATCTGTAGTTGGGAAAATGCTTGAAGCTATCATTAAAGAAGAAATAGCGAGGCATCTGGAAAGAAATGGATCCATCATTGAAGGATTTAAGATGCCGCATCAAAGACTTATCCATAAGATAAGGATGCATAGAGTTGGGGGTAATGCATTGACAGATGATTGGTTAACTAATAGAAAGCAGAGAGTTGCGATACATGGGTGTTACTCTGGTTGGCAATCAGTGGTAAGCGCTTTGCCGCAGGCGTCGGTGCTTTGCCCACAACTGTTCACGATATACATTAAGGATCTGGAAGAGGGGACTGAGTGTAGTGTATCGAAGTTTGGTGATGACACTAAATTGAGGGGAAAAGCAAATTGTACAGAAGATACAGAGAGTCTACAGAGAGATATAGATAGGTTAAGTAAGTGGGCAAGGATCTGGCAGATGGAGTACAATGTTAGTAAATGCAAGGTCATCCACTTTGGAAGGGAAAATGAAAGAGCAGATTATTATTTAAATGGTAAAAAAAGATAGCAGCATACTGCTGTGCAGAGGGGTCTTGGGAGTGCTTATGCATGAATCCAAAAGATTGGTTTACAGGTGCAGCAGGGTATCAAGAAGGCAAATGGAATGTTGCTAGAGGGATTGAATTTAAGAGCAGGGAGATTATGCTGCAACTGTACAGCGTACTGGTGAGGCTGTACCTGGAGTACTGTGTGCAGTTCTGGTCTCCTTACTCGAAAGGGATAGATGAGATAGAGGCAGGAAAGTTGTTTCCACTGGTAGGTGAGACTAGAACTAGGGGAATTAGCTTCAAGATTCGGGAGAGTAAATTTAGGAGGGAGATGAGGAGGAACTGCTTTTCCCAGAGGGTGGTGAATCTGTGGAATCTGCCCATGAAGCAGTGGAAGCTACCTCAGTAAATATACTTAAGACAAGGTTGGATAGATTTTTACATGGTAGGGGAATTAAGGCAGGTAGGTGGAGATGAGTCCATAGCCAGATCAGCCATGATCTTATTGAAAATCTGAGTGCTGGATTAGGTACTGTCCATGGAGAAATAAGACTGAGATGATGTTGCAGGGGGGACGATGTTCAGGCCAGTGTTTGATACCAACAACTCAGTGGCTGTTGTGAGCCCAGTCTGGTCTTTATGTTCTTCAGAGTTCAGGCAGCTTCATAAGTGTTGGTACTACCAAGTCACCCTCAACATTGAACATTGAAATTACCCACTAAGAGTATATTGTAATCCTCAATTCTCCTCCTAAATGGTATTATATGTGAAAGAGTGAAGGTTTCCCAGTTGAAGCTGGACAGCAAGTAGTAATCAAAATAAGCTGCCTTGGCCATGTTTGACTCAATGTCATGAACTTGCAAAAGAATCTGTGTTAGGGACTACATGCCACCACATCGCCACCTCTTATGGACCCCAGTCTGGTGTTCAAGTTCACGTTTATTGGCATCTGACTGTAGATATATACAACCAAACAGAACAGTGTTCCTCCAGACCACAGTGCACCCACAAAACGTATATCACACACAGCATATAAACCAAAATATTAACACAAGTTATTAAAATATAATTCAAAGTGCACGCAGTGTGCAGCACAAGTAAGCAGTAAACTGCTTGCTATCCTAGTGACGAGGCCTCGGTGCTGGCTGGGTATTCATTGGTCTCACAGCCTAAGGGAAGAAGCTGTTAGCAAGTCTGACAGTCCTAGTCCTGATGCTTCTGTATCTCCTTCCTGACAGTAGTGAGTCAAATAGATTATGAGAATGGTGGTAGGGATCCTTAGTGTTTTGGGACCTTCGTAAACAATTCTCCTGGTAAACAATATAAATGGGGGGGGGGGGGGACCTCTCGGCAGTTTTTACGATCCTCTGCAGAGTCTTGCAATCTGATGCCTTGCAGCCTTTGTACCACACAATGATGCAGCCAGGCAGGACACTCTTGATGGTGCTCCTGTAAAACGTTGTTAGAATGGGGGAGGAGATACTTGCAAGCTTCAGTCTTCTCAGTCCATGTAGACACTGCTGAGCAATCTTAACTAATGAGGTGGTGTTGTGGGTCCAGGTTAGATCATCCATTATGTGCACGCTAAGGAACTTCATGTTCTTCACTCTCTCTATGGCAGAGCCATGGAAAGTGGTTGATCTACACCTTCTTGAAGTGCACAAGCATCTCTTTTTTCTTGTCCATGTTGGGACTCTGGTTGATGTTCTCATACCATTTGACAAAATGAATGATGTGACATCGAGGAAAACCCCCTCTCCCCTGAGTAACAGGCACCCTAACTGACTTCCTCTCTGCAGGTAGACTCAAAAAATATCGTTGACAAGGCCAACGACTGTTGTATCAACAGCAAACTTGATGATGCAGTTTGAGTTGGATGTGCCAGAGCAGTCATAAGTCAGCAGCATGGACAGCGATGGGCTGAGCACACAGCCCTGCAGGTCACCAATACTCAGCCAGATGGAACTTGTAATGTTGCTGCCAACTCAGACTGACTGGGGTCTTTCTGTCAAGAAGTTAAAGATCCAGTGACAGAGAGGAGTGTTGAATCCCAGCGAGAACAGTTTACCAACCCACCTCTATGGGATAATCATATTAAACGCTGAGCTGAAGTCAATGAACAATAACCTCGCATATAAGGCATTGTTTTCTAGGTGTGATGGGGCCGAAACTATGGCATTATCAGTGCACCAGTTTGAGCGGTAGGCAAATTGGAAAGGGTCCAATGTAACTGGAAGGTCAGATTTTATACAATCCATTCCAGCCGCTCATAGCACTTCATGATTGTTGAGGTCAGAGCTACTGGGTGGTAACTGTTTTGGTCAGTTACCGTCACACGCTTGGGCAGCAGAATGATGCTGGCTGCCTTGAAGCCTGCAGGGACAGCAGACTGTTGCAAAGAGAAATTAAAGTGATCCAATAAGACCTCAGTTAGCTGGGCCGTACAATCCCTCAGCACCCGACCTGTCTGGCCCCGCAGCTTTGCTTGGATTTACGCTGGCTAGGCTCCTCCTCTACTCAGCTGCGGCCAGACAGGGTGCCTGTTCCTCGGGGAGAGAGGGGGCTTTCCTTCATGATACATCATTCATTTTGTCAAATCCTGCATAGAAGCCATTCAGCCTATCAGGAAAGGAGGCATCAAGGCTTCAAGGAAGGGTAGTCTTGTAATCTGTTATGGTTTGTATACTTTGCCACATGCGCAATGTGTCCCTATGCCACAAAGATACCTGTGAATTTTCTGTGAGTACTCTCGCTTTGCCTTCCTGATGACAAGTAAGAATGCCTTGGGTGTGACATGACCAACAAGGAATATCTGTAACCTTGGATGGAATGCACAGTTTTCAGAGTTTGACTATGTCTTTCTGGAGTAACCAGTGAATCAACTCTTCTGATTTTTACAGAAATACTGCAGTGCCCCCTAGGCCACATTGGGTTGGTTGTATGTCTGTGGCAAAGTCAATGATCCAATTGCTTGATTCTTATTGATTTTTTAAATATATAATGGGTTTCTTCAATTGAGACAGATATTAAAATGAAAGCAGATTAGATTAATTTAATAAAACTTTAACTCTGTCACCACTTACATAAAGACTGCTTGACCCACTGAGTGTTTCCACCATTTTATTTTTACTTCAAAATTTCAGCTCTATTTTAGTTTGCTCTTGACTCAAACATTAAGTCATTTCAGAGGTTAAAACTCCACCACGTAGTTTGTGGTCTGGGTCTGGAGGCATCAGGAGACCAGATACAGATAGAAGAGTTCTTTATGATAAAGAGGGTTATAAACTAGCTGGTTTAGTAAAAATTTGTCACTGAGAAATACTTTTTAAATTCTACTGCACAAATGGAACTGAATTTCACTTAATTAACTGTATTTAAATTTCCTGGCTTATAGGGTGTGATATGATCTCCTCTCTACAGATCTTTCTGGTTTTTGTCCAGTAACAAATTTAGTTATTTAAACTTACAGATAATGGTTAAATTTTACTGGAGTCAAATAAGAGCAGATCTCCAATAAATGTGTTGCATACAACTAATCCCTTAAGAGGGAAACAAAGAATTTCAATATTGCCATTTGTCAATTAAACAAACCAGAATTAATATAAAAGAAAGTTATGACCGTATTTGAAACAATGTCATTCCGAATAACAATAAATGTATGGATATTTAAAACAGGGCATTAAAAGAGAGTGACCAAACAGAGATAAATAAAAGCTTTGGTGTATTAATTTAAATTTACTGGGAGTTCCAAATTAAAGTTAAAAAGCACAAGATAAACACTGGTACATTTATTAAGGAACTCTGAAAAACATTTTCCAAACAGTGTTATGATGAACTGAATTGGTTATTCCCAGTTGCACCACAGATTAATTTAAAGGAAAGCCAGATAGATACATGAGGAGGATTAGAATAGATATTGATAGCCTGCGTTGAACTGGGTGGGTGCAGTATATACAGTACAATATCAGAAAGCCTTTTTCAGAACTGAAAACCCTATGCACATTGTGAAGTGAAGGGACATGCTGCAGTAATTTCTTGGACAATTTCTGTTGAAAACAGCAAGTAGTTCGTGAGTTTGTGTACATGCTATAAAAGGATGGTGTATTGAAGAGTAAGGTCTGTTTTGTTTTTTATTCACAACAGTAGCAAACTAACTCATTGGGCAGCACAGTAAATGAAAAATGTGAAAATACACTTCACTACAGCTATATTCTATTCCTGGACTCCTTGACTCCAAATTGCCTAAGCAATGGAAAGTATCAACTAAGACTTAATATAGAAAAAATTACTGGACTTCTGGCTTCTAAGGAAACAGCCCCATGTTAGTTTGGCTGAACAAACCCACAGATTGTGGTTCAGTAAGTTCTATCAATCAGAACACAAAGGTTCTTTCATAGATTTAAACACAGAAGTGACTATAGCCATACATTTAGAAAATGCTATTTCAAAAAACAGTTTGACTGTCATTTGAAATGTAGGCACACTCAATCATGTTCAGCCAGTCTCAGAATGACTACTACATTAGCAGCCATAGGGCAGCATGCCTGTATGAAAAGGAAATAGAAAAGTAGACCAGCTAACAAGGCCAGCTTCATGTCACGGCAACAGGTATATCGGGCAATCAAAGAGAGAGGTTGATTGCAGCCAAGCAAAACTGCGTGATCCATTCTACGCCATTTGACCTGAAATATAATCAAATTTTATGACAGCTATTTTTAGAAATGGGAAATAATTTACTTTAAGCATATTTCTATTCAATGTATTATACACCATACATGCAATTCAAGAAAACTTTGTAGAATAACATTCCTAATTGTGTTCAGATTGGGAACGCAAACAACATTTCAAGGGAGTCAGAGCTTGCTGCCGGCAGTGAGATGCCTGCACTCAACGGGCAGATCAAGCAAAAATGTACTGTTTCTGAATACACCCATGTCAATTTGTTGCTCAGTATCAACGCAGTCCAAAATGGTCAATCCTTGTGTGAAGCTGTTACTTGGTGAGTTAAACAAATTCTGCCTGTGGGTGGGGGGGGTGGGGGCGGGGGGAGAGAAAATCACAGCTGGCTGATCTGTGTCTTCAAGTTTTAGAGTTATAGAGCACTACAGCACATTTGGCCCATCTAGTCCATGCCAAACTATAATGCTGCCTAGTCCCATCAACTTGCATGCACACCATAGCCCTCCATTTCCCTTGTATCCATGACCAATCTAAATCGAACCCACATTCACCACTTCCACTAGAACTTCATTCCCCACTCTCAAAACCCTCTGTGAAGAAGTTCCCCTTTGTGTTCCCCTAAAACACCTCACCTTTCACCCTTAACCCATGACCTCTAGTTCTAGCTTCACCCAACCTCAGTGGAAAAAGCCTGCTTGCATTTACCCTATTTATACCTCTTATAATTTTGTATACTGTACCTCTATCAAATCTCTCATCATTCTCCTATGCTGTAGGGAATAAAATCCTAACCTATTCTACCTTTCCCTACAACTCAGGTCCTCAAGTCCCAGCAACATCCTTATCAATTTTCTTTGCACTCTTTTAATCTTATTGATATCTTTCCTGTAGGTGGGTGACCAGAACTGCACCCAATACTCCAAAGTAGGCCACACCAACAACTTATACAACTTCAATATAATATCCCAACTCCTTTTCCCAATACCTTGATTTAGGAAGGCTAATGTGCCAAAAGATCTCTTTAAGACCCTAAATACATATGACCCCATGTTCAAAGAATTACGGATCGGTATTTGCAGTCACTCTGTTCTACTGCACTTCTCAGTGCCCTATTGTACAAGCCCTAATTCTGGCTGGTCCCCCCAATGTGCAACATCTCACACTTATCTGCATTAAATTCCATCTGCTATTTTTCAGCCCATTTTTACAGCTAGTCCAGACCCCGCGGCAAGCTCTGATAGCCTTCCTTACTGTCCGCTACACCCCAAGTCTTGGCATCGTCCACATTATCCAGTTAACCATATTATCATCCAGATTATTGATATAGATGACAAATAACAACTGACCTAGTACCAGTCCCTGCAGCACACCACTAGTCACAGGCTTTTAGTCAGAGAGGCAACCATCTACTACCACTTCCTGGTTTCTCCCGTGAAGCGGAAGTTTAATCAAATCTACTACTTCATCCTGAATAGCAAGTACTTAACCTTCTTGATCAACCTTCCATGTGAGGCCTTGTCAACAGCCTTGCTAAAGTCAATACGGACAACATCCACTGACTCTCTTTCAGCAACTTTCCTGATAACATTCTCAAAACTCTACCACACACAAAGCCATGTTGACTATCCCAAATTAGTCCCTGTCTATCCAAATACAGTCCCTTAGAATACCTTCCAATAACTTTCCCACTACTGACATTATGCTCACTGACCTACAATTTCCTGGCTTATTCTCAGAGCCTTTCTTTAACAGCGGAACAACATTAGCTTTCTTCCAATACTCTGGCATCTCACCCGTGACTAAGTTCATTTTAAATGCCTCTGTTAGGGCCCCTGCAATTTCTGCACTCGCCTCTCTCAAAGTCCAAGGTAACACCTTGTCAGCCCCTGAGTATTTATCCATCCTAATTTGCCTCAAGACATTAGGCACCTGCTGTGTAATACCTTATGGTCTACGGCCTCAATGTTTTTATTTTTGCCTCACTTTTATAGATTCTGTCTCCATTACCTGAGTAAATGCAGATCCAAGAAATCCATTTAAGATCTCCCCCATCTCTCTCGGCTCCAGCTGTCAAACCTGTCAAGGACTTCACATGTACCTCTTTCCCACATTTAAATCAACTGAATTTGAGAGTTACCCCATTTTTTAATGCTAAAAGATACCATAGAGCAAGACAGTTACAATATTAATAAATATTTGCACTTCCACAGGGATTTTTAGTACATTCTGACACTTGTGAATCTCTTGGTTCAGTGACAAAGAATTTGGATTCCAAATGGTATCTTACTCAATTTTGTTAAATCAATTTACAGATAATAAAAGAATTTCTAAAGTTACTGCAGTCAATTTTGTGATATAGAAGATATGACAAAGTTCATGGAATTGATGACTGACAATATGGTTTGAAGGGTTGATTAAGGGATAAAAAGCAGAAGATGGGTGAGCTGCCTTCCTATCTAAATGGTGATGTGGAATCTTTTAATTCCACCTGTGAAGCATCTGCATTCAGTCCCACGATATGCCATTAATTCTTCATCCTACTCCCACCTTAATCTCAGTTTAGGCTCCTGCATTATTGAAACAAGGCTCAATGTAGCTCACCTTCTGTCTGGGCCTGGTGCAGCTTTCTAGACTCTGTATCAAATTCAACAACTGTTATATTCCTTAGTTTATGTTCTCTCATTTAAGCTATCCCCATTACCTACTAACCAATGAACTTCATCTCCAGCTTATCACCACGTCAATCCTACTCTCAAATGGTCAAGGTAATTTCCTCCGTCCTATCCATCCAACACACTTTTCCTCCCTCTTCCCTCCGGGAGAAGGTTCAGGTGCTTGAAGACTCGTACAGCCAGATTTGAGAACAGCTTCTTTCCAACTGTGATAAGACTGCTGAATGGATCCTGACCTGGATCTGGGCCGTAACCTCCAAATATCCAGACCTGCATCTCCATTTTTTTGCACACATTCCATTTTTATATTTTCTATTTATGATATATAATTTAAATTTTTAATATTTACTATCGATTTGTAATCCAGGGAGCGGGAAATGCAGAAACAAATATCGCTATGATGATTGTACGTTCTAGTATCAATTGTTTGGTGACAATAAAGGTATAAAGTATCCCATTCCCATCGTCTCTGCAAATTAAAATTTGTTTTCTCTTTCCTGGTTTAACATCAACTCCATTTCTCTTTCCACATTCGCTGCCTGGCCTGTTGACTGCGTCCAGCATTTTCTGTTTTTTTTTTCATTTTTCCAGCATGTGTTGTATTTTGGTTTTCAGCAAATCAGCATGCCTGCCTGTACATTTAGACACTGGAGGTAGTCTCCAGCACAAGTATCATAGCGGTCTCCTACATCCAGTGATTTGATCAAATGCCAAGAAACTTGAATGCAGTTCCATATTTATCCATATCCTACAGTCACCCCAAACCATCAATCTACTTTCTCCATCATATTAATTCTCACAATCTGCGAGTTCCCTTTTCTTTTTCTCTCTGCATGCCACACATCCATATTCATCAATACAGCCCTCCTATCAGCACATCCTAAAGATTTTAGAGACCCTCTCCAAAGGCTGATTACACATCCCAAACTTGATGGGACACAATTGTACAAATCTGATGATCAAAAAAGTTACAAATCCTCAGGCTCTGGTAAGCTCTTTATAAATAAACACACCAATGTTGACAAATCAGAACCTGAACCCAGCAACTGAGGTAACATTATCAGACAGAAAGCAAAAAAGAACAGAGAGATTTTACACAGGTTGGCAGGCTGTGAGCAGTGGAGTACCACAGGGGTTAGAGGTGTGTCCCAGGTTTTCAGTCTGTATCGACAACTTGGTTGCGGGAGTCAAATGTCATATTTCCAAGTTCGTTGACAATATAAAATTATGTAGGATTGTGAACAGGAAAGATATAAAGAGACTTCAAGGGGATACAGCTAAGCTGAGCGAGTGGACAAGAACACAGCAGATGGAATATAATATGGAGAATATGAAGACTATTGTGATGCACAAAACAGACTAAACGAGTTTCTTTTTATAACATGTAAATGATTGACTAATGTTTATGTTCAAAAGATCTTTGATGTATTTGTGCACAAGGTGCTGAAAACCAACATGCAAATGTAGCAAATAATTAGGAAGCAAATGTTAGTCTGACTTAGTTATTATAAGATTTGAGTAGAGAAGAAAAGAAAGTGACTTGCAATTATGGGGGGTCTCAATGACGTTCTTATGGCTACCATCAGGGACACTAAAGACACACAATGTGTTGGGAACAGCTTCTTCCCCTCCACCATCAGATCTCTGAAGGGACCATGAACAGTACCTCACTTTTTGCATCACTTATTTATTTGTTCTGTAGCTTACATTGCACTAACTGCCATCGTAAAAGCACAAATATCACAACATACAATATGTCAGTGATAGTAAACCCAGTTTGGATTCTGAAGCAGCTGCTGAAGCTGGTGAGTAGTTTGAGAGATGATGCATTCCTTCTGCAATTTACAGTGTTCTCGATGAACGGACAAGATTATCAATACTATCCAAATATGTCCTTGTCACCATCAGCAGTCAAGGATCATGGATTCCCAGAAGGCACTCTTTACCAAGGAGACTTTGAAAACACATACTTATCTTTTCCTCTAATCACCTGGTAATTTCTTTCAATGACAGAGCTCAGCATGTCTGTTTCAGGAATCTGGCGTCAAGCGTTGAGAATGTGATATCTCTCTCGGAGCCGACTGATTGTAATCACCTGGTCATTCTCATCAAATCAGTCCTTGAGAGTTATGGTAGAAAAGCCAAAAATCTCATCAGCTACTAATTATGCTGGATTTCACTCAGACCATACACCGTGGATGTTCTGTGCTTTCTACTGGTTGGGCGGCATCCAGTTATTTGTTTCCAAGAAACAGCTTTTTTTGCTGGGTCCTTGGGACCTTCAACAATGAATTCCTTGCAGCAATATTTCTGTAGACAACTTTGCCTTTGGACATGAAAGGGTAAAAAGGAAGGGATCTGAATTTTAGCCATGGAGGTCATCTCCAATTCACCCTCCACCTCACCATCAACCCCCCTCCCCCCCCCACATCATCACCACATGCCATTTATAGATGCAGAGTACAAATCTGAATGGGCTAGAAGGTTAAAGAATAGCGGGCCTTTCTTCAGAGGAATCAAATTAAAACTACAGTACTGTGCAAAAGATTTAGGCACGTAGATATACGTATATATAGTTAGGGTGCACAGTACTGTATTTGTCAACATGGAGTGGAGAGGGACAGGTGGCAGAGGAGGAATACCAGGGCAGGGTGGCACAGGTGAAGACACATCCAGCTGAGTCACCAGACAACTGGTTTATTGACCATTACAGAATGTCATTCTAGTGCTTCCCACCTGCTCCTCTCTCCCTTCCTCTTTTCCCAACTGTGATTCCCTTCTCCCTGCCCTCTCCCACTCTAAGTCCTCAATAGAGACCCATATCAGAATGAGGTTTATAATCGCTCATGAATGTCACGATTTTTTTTGCAGTAGTACAGTGCAATACATAAAATTACAACAGTACTATGCACCCTAGCTATATATATGTGCCTGAGACTTTTGCTGCTATCAATCAGATTATAAACAAGGCTCAGAAAGCAAACTGGACACAGCAGAGGACAAGGCCATTTAGTTAAAAAGAATATCAATGAAAATATTAAGGTCGCTTTGAAAATTGCCTTTAAATTGGAAATGCGAAACCTTTAAATACTTTGACATACAGAAGAGCATGATCCAATACAAAAACTGATAAATCTAATCACAAGATCTTTGACTACCAATCCAATCATCCTTAGAAGCTGCTTACAATTAAACAAATCATTTTTAATAACTTCACAGCAGAACTAAACTACAGCCCTTATTTAATTTTGTTTTGCTTCTTAGTTAAATCTTCATCACACATGATTAAAAAAAACACCAAAGTTTTTAATTTATAGCTCTGGATCACAAATGTCTGGTAGTCATGCAATAATTTGTTTTTATGTGCTGCCACATCCTGCCATCATTCCCTGTCTTAAAGTATGAATGTCCAGACCTCACTTATAACATGAGGTCATTTCCTAAAACTGAGTCTGCTGCACGGTTTCTTAGCCCTTCATAAGTAGCATGTCAAGTTTAGATTTTCCTTTGATTTGTGGATTACATTTTCACTGCAAATGATCACAAAACAATATCTTATAGGCTGCTATTCACTGCATTGGCAGCATAATATTTAGTAATTTATTTGGCCAAAAGTGTTATCATAGCTTCCTCTTCCTAGGGAGTCTCTTGAGATCACAAGTGACCTGCTTCCACTCCATTTCTGTGGGTTCTAAGGGGGCTGAGAAAGTCAAAGTGGGACCTGCAGGTACTGCCTCACGTGAACAGTAGGTGCAGTGGATAGTTAGGGAGGTGTTCCGCTCCTTCTGTAAAGGAACTTTAAGGTTGTAGTGCTATCGCAAATATTCCTTCTCCGGAACCATGGATTTCATGAGTCAGTGGGATATTACAATCATTCAAGCTTCTGAGAGCATATTTGAATTGCTGAGAATAATTCTCAATAAGACTCCTCCTCCTGCCAAACAATGAGTACATTTGTTTATTGAAGTCACATGTACAAGGTGTAGTGAAAAACCTATTTGCATACCTTTCATACAGATCATTTCATTTCAACAATGCTTTGAGGTAGAACAAGATAAAACATTAACGGAGTGCAGAATAAAGACCATAAGAAATAGGGGCAGAACTGGGCCATTCGCCCCATCGAGTCTTAGCTAGCATTCCATCATGGCTGATTTACTATCCCTCTCAACCCCATTCTCTTGCCTTCTCTCCATAACGATTGTCGCCCTGAATAAGCCCATAAGACAAAGGAGCAGAGTAAAGTGTTACAAAAGAGAAAGTGCATTGCAGGTAGACGGTAAGATGCAAAATCAAAATGCGGTACATTGTGAGTTTGAGAGTCCATCTTATCATACTGGGAAACCATTTAATAGTCTTATATCAGTAGAGTAGTTATCCTAGCTCATCGTGGTGCATGCTTTCAGGCTTTTGTAACTTCTGCCCAGTGAGAGGGGGAACAAAGCATGTCCAGGGTGGGTGGAATCTTTGCTTATGCTGTAGTTACACAACCCTCAAACGTTTGGCAACCTATGGAGAAACAAATTGGATATAGCCACAGGATTGAGCAATAACAGGTTAACGATACCCTTAGATGACTGCAGTTACATGCATACCTCACTAGATAGGCGGCATAGACACCAAATGCAGATAAGTTGTTAAACCCCATACATCCATTATTTTGTTTTTGTTTCAAATTTCAAGCAGCTGCAGAATTTTACTTAGTGAAATATTTTGCTGAAATTAAATCTTTTCCTCAGATTTATAGGGCCTGTGTTTTTGAAGGTGAGTATAGGTTGCACTCAAATATTAATAACTCAAGCTGGACAGAGGAATTTTTTTTAAAAATCAAGTGTCTCCAGAAATTTATGTGCAGTTGATACACCAGATGTCCCATGAAATTACACAGTTCTGTATATTATCAGTACTTTTTCCTTAGATGATGAGAAGAGGCTGAGATAGGCATCTGCAGACAATGGCTTATTAGCTCAAAACTCCAATCATCATAGAAAAGTAGACAGATCCACAAGATAGCATTGGTGAATAAATCTGTATAATTTTTTTTAAAAAGCCAGCACAGTTGCTGAAAGGACTTAAGATTGCTTTCCAAGTATTTAATTTTTTGTGAATAGATATAAAGGAGAAAGCAACTTTAATACAGCAATGCAGCAATTTATTTGTATAGTGATTTTTAATTGTATTTCACTGAGAAAAAGACATGAGCCAATATTTGATAATTATTTTGACTATCTTTCTTCCTGGATATACATTTTTTGTTATCTTGACAATATGACACTTTCAAAATCCCATTAATGTCCAAAAAGAGTGCAGTGAGAGAGAAACATAGGTATTGTTCTAATCTCAGCTATCCCTATGTGCATAGAGAGTGGTGGTGATACTCAGAGAGACATGGCCAAACCCTAGCATGATCACTAATGCAGCCACCACACACTGGGTCTGCCTTTTGCTTCAAAACTCTAAGTTACATACAAACAATATCCAGTATTCATATTCAAAATTGTGAGAATTGTGAGAACATAATTATGAATTTACTAACATAGACAATTCATAATCTGTAAGCATTTCTCTTGAATTAAATAATATTTTAAATCCACATCTTTATGGCTCCTAGGTTTACTGGATCTAAAGTTCATGGCCTGAAGATAATTTACTAATCCAATTGAATAGAGCTGATCAGCAAATATATCAGGAGACAAGACATTAGATTTTACAATCTATGGAAGTCCATTTATAACCACAAAATACTGTATGCATTCTACCTTAATACAAAAGAACTAAGTAAAGTATTGAAAGATATAATTCACATCCACATTACATCATATTCACTGTTTATATGGGAAACAGGATACTTTTAAATGTATATTAGATACTTAACCACCCCCTAATGGGAAACTAGTGATTAAAGAAAATCTGAGTATTAATATTTAGTGATTGCAGTCTCTCCAATCAAGAACATAACTTATTTATTATCTCTTGAGAATCTGACAGTTGTGTTGTGGCAACTGTAGGTGTATTAGTATCACACTGAACTAACAAAACACATTGCTTCTGCTACATATGCTTCTAAATAAAATGCTCTGCAGTTACCTCAAATTGTTGAACAAAGCAATTTTCATAGCCAATGGTGTTCTTGTTCTGTTTTTTTTTTAAAAGTGCTTGGGTTGTTGAATTGTATTGCCTGGTATGAACAGAATTTGAAATGTAGAACGCTAATGGAAAAGCCCAAGTTGGCTTTTCTTCTGCTTAAAATGTGACATGTCTGCAATAAAGACCACACAAGAGGCTGTCTAAAACTGTAAAACAATCATTCTATACAGATGCTAAACTTTTGATTTAAAACTAAGTAGTTAGCAGGGCATTCTCATTATTAAGCAACAGAGGGGGTCACTTCAGTTCTTTAAAAAAGGCAGGTTAATGATGTCATAAATGGTCCAAGTGCCAAAGAAGATGAACAGTTTGCCTTGATTAATATTAGATTGTTAAATGTTTCTCCATCAGTGCTAACACATGTTTGTTTTTAAATAAATGGCTCCTTCTTTCGCTTTATTTGTAGTTGAGCTGTGGGCTACAGAAGCATATTTATTATCTATAGGGACCAGATATAGCATTTTAATTATACTACCATACATTCTAGCTGTCAACACATGTTCTTAGAATGTATCTCCACTTTAATACCATGATAGCAGCTACTAAATTAAGTTTTATGTTAACTGAAGGCAATAGACATTTGAACATTGAAATACATGAAAACACATGCAAAATTAAAGCACAGAAATCAGCCAAAGCAACCACTTCCATCAAAATATCTATCTCGACTTATGAGATTCAACACTGAATTACGTCAAAACAACATGAAGCTATGCTCCTAGAATACAGATCCACGCTAAACACTAAATTAAATCATGGTGGCACAGATAGTGAAACAACTTCCTCACTGCACGATAGATCTGGGTTCAATCCTGACCTTGGATACTGTCCGTGTGGAGTTTGTACATTCTGCCTATAACTACATGTATTTCCTTCGGGTTTTCTGATTTCTTTTCACATCCCAAAGGCACAAGGGTTGGTAGTTTAACTGACCGCTGTGTGGTGTCAAATTGTAGTATTTGGCGGGAGATGACAAGGGTGGAGAATTTTGAAAAATGGGAGTAATGCAGGATTAGTGCAAATGGGTGCTTGAAGGCTAGTGCAGATTTCATGGATATTGGACTGTTTACAAGCTGTTTCTCTGATTCTAAAATAACTAGGATAAAACTTAGGCCTTATTCATTTCAGTGGAAGCAAGTCTTGAATTCAGTGGCAATTCTTAATTACTGTTAAACAGTCACACTGCCACTAAAAATCAACTTTTTGAGTGCAGACTTCCTCCTTCAAATTTGAAATTATACTTGGAGACATTAAAACATTTTAAAATGAAATATTTTTTCTTCCCATCTTACTTTCTTGCTCATTCTCCATTTCACTTTGTGCATAATCTGGGGCTGGGTTAGATATTTTAATTTACAATTCAGACTCAAGAAATGCTCAGTCACAATGCTTCTGTTTGATTAGTCTGGAGATACACAGTTGCCTGCCCAAAAAAGACGCAGTACTGAGACAGCATTCATCACAGCAAGTTCTAGTGCAAGCCCTCAAAGAAAGTCTCCCCAGTAATTTCTGTGGGAATTTTTCCTATTGGGGTCTAACAGCCACAAAAGTACAAGTGTATGTGAAATTAGCAACTGGTACCATTCCTTCACACCAGAAAATTTACCCATTTATAGGCTCAATTAAACCACAGAGCCAACAATTGCATAATTGCTCTTAAACAATACCAGATCCTTCTATCATTTCTATGATTCTATTTATTTATAGAGATGCAGCACACAACAGGCCCTTCCAGCCCTTCAAGTCGCACTGCCCAGCAACCCCCAATTTAAACTTAGCCTAATCAAGGGACAATCTATAATGACCTAATAACCTACCAACTGATACGTCTTTCAACTGCGGAACGAAACCAGAGTACCCAGAGGAAACCTACACGGTCACGGGGACAACAGACAAACTCCTTACAGACAGTGGCAGGATTATGTTACTAAACAAAATTTACCTTTTGTTTTGTATGAATGAAATGTTTCCCATAGAGATACAAAAAATATATAAACGTATTTGATAGTAAAGCATTTGAGTTATTTCACAATCTGAAACAAGCAGAGACTCACTGGCTTATGATATTTTATGTAAAATTATGTATGGTGTTTGAATGCTGTGCAATATACACAAATTATATTTTTAATAATCAATCGCATTTCAAAAATAGGAATCAATGTGACATTTAGAAAAATTTGGCAGTAGATCAACTTACTGTTCATAGTTAATTCATAATTTACAGTATCTATTAAAAATTACCAATTGAATTATTAGTGTTATTTTAGCTTTATTTTAAATCAATTAAAATGAAGGCATGAAATGTACAGTAGGTACAGTGGATTCCAGTTAATTAGGACACATAAGTACCAATACATTTTGGCTCAGGTGACTGCCCCAATTAGCCAAAGTTTCATGAAAATATTTTAAAAAGTATTATAAAGTCAAACTACCATTTAACTGAGTAATAAATTATGTATTTAAATGAAAAACAGAACAAATTATAACAGAAACAGAACAATGCTACTGGAGTACTAGAGTACTATAAAACTATGCAGTAGTTCCTAATAGTTATCAATGGAGGAATTAATCTAGCTGCCACGTTCTTTTGATTGACTGTAAATGAACAAAATCAGTTCAGTCACCTAGTATAGACATTGAACTAGCTTCATATAATCCTTTGTGCGATTGCATTCTTTAAATCTTAAATTTTCATTGTAACATTCAAGATGAATGTCAATACCTTCTACTTATTTCCTTAACTTGTTGAAGTAGTGATGTTGATTCATTTTCACTCCCAGCCGTTTCTGGCATCTCCAAGCCTGAATGCTTGAAAATGCAGTGAGCAAAACAGTTCTGAATTGTTTAACTGCTTATTTCTCAACCACTATCAGTGACAAAATCACTGTTTTTTGAACATGCTATTTAAAAACTGTTTGCTCTAAGCATGGTTTAGTGTCTAACAGCCTCACGAGTAGACAGGTCTGACACTGTTCGGCAAAAGTCTCCTGTCCCAATTAAGCGACATAATGTCCCAAATAAACAACAAGAATTCTGGTTATTTACTCAATATCTTTTGTTCTTTAACAGTTGTCCCAAATAAGCAGCTGTCTTGATTGACCGATGGCCCAACTAACCGGAATCCACTGTACTGTATATAAACGCATTTTAAAAGCTTCATAAATGTTCTACAGTTTCTTGCCATTTGTTTCAGCAGTAAACAAATTTTTCTGAGATTTCCACTGATCATTTACTTAAATTAAGGGGTATAATAGGAGAATTTCCCACAGAAATTACTGGTGGGAATATAAACTCATTTTAAAAGTCCGACACTAGTTGCAAGAGCCAGGTCTTACCCAAATCCAGTCATTCGCCTTTTGTTCCACAGGATTCTCAGGTTCTGCACTGTAAAGACACCACAAGCATTCCAACAGGTGCTGCTGGCTTTCATCTGCATTAACAAACAATAAAGGAGCCTGAATTTAAATAAGAAAGAGGTGCACTTTGTAAACTAGATTTGACTAAATATCCTCAGCCAGATTTTTAATAGTAGTTGTAAACATACTTACATTTTGTATTGTCGATACTGATTAGAATATCATTTACAAAGCAGGAATGAACAAACACACAGAGTATCTGAAACAAGCATCTCCATATTGACGAGAAAGCTATATTTCAGGATTACATGTAAACTTTAAGAACAATAGTACTGATTAGGCTAAAAGTCTCAATGTTGGACTGGAGAGTCGCAGGTTGAAACTCTCTAGCCCAACATTCTATGGTCCAGCAACTCCTATGGTTCATCAGTTTTTGAATCTGTAGTACATATTTACACCAATTAATTAGTTCTTACAAAGATCAATACTAATCTGTAGCTAATTAAGCTACCAGAGCAACTTTTGTGATTTCAGCCAACAGTATCTTTTACTTACGTAAACCACAGGTTACAGACAGTTCTGGGAATCCTTATGTCACTCGGAAAGTTGTCTTGTACAGAGGAAGATGACTGGGGGCAATCTCTGAGGTCTGGGTTTTCTGTGGTCCAACACCAGTCATATTCCAATGAAGCTGGACTATACGGATTCTTTAATATCAAAATTAGCTCTGAGCCCACAAGTTTCAAGGATGTGTTTCACAGGGATGTATGCTTAGCCCATTGCTCTACTCTCTCTACATCCATGACTGTGTAGCTTGGCATAACTCAAATGCTATCTATAAATTTGCTGATGATACAACCATTGTTAGCAGAATCTCAGATGGTGATGAGAGGGCATACAGGAGCAAGATATACCAGCTAGCTGAGTGGTGTCATAGCAACAACCTTGCACTCAACGTTAAGAAGACCAAAGAGCTGATTACGGATTTCAGGAAGGGTAAGATGAGGAAACATAACCAATCCTCACAGAGGGATCACAAGTGGAGAGAGTGAGTAATTTCAAGTTCCTGGGTGTCAATATCTGTGAGGATCGAACCTGGTCACAACATATTGATGCAGCTATAAAGAAGGCAAGACAGCAGCTATATTTCATTAGGAGTTTGAGGAGATTTAGTTTGTCACTTAAAACACTCAAAAACTTCTGCAGATGTACTGTGGAGAGCATTCTGACTGGCTGCATCACTGTCTGGTACGGGGGGGGGGGTGGGTGGTGGGGGTCACGGGTGGAGCTATCCTGCACAAGATCAAGATAACTTGCAGAAAGTTGTAAAATTAATCAGCTCCATCATGGGTGCTAGCCTCCATAGTATCCAATACATCTTCAAGGAGAGATGTCTCAGCAAGGCGACGTCCATCATTAAGGACCCCCATCACCCAGGAGATGCCTTCTTCTCATTGTTACCATCAGGAAGGAGGTACACAAGCCCGAAGAGACACACTCAGCGATTCAGGAGTAGCTTCTTCCCCTCTGCCAGCCAATTTCCAAATGGACATCGAACCCATGAACACTACCTCACTACTCTTATTTTTCTTTGTGTTGTTATATTACTTATTTTAACTTAACTAATTAATATACATAATTACTGTAATTCCATTTTTTCCCTATATTTATCATGTACTGAATAGTACTGCTGCCACAATGTTAACAGATTTCACGACATATGCTGGTGATATTAAACCTGATTCAGATTCCGATTCAAGTGAGATAGAATCAAAATCAACTCCAATTTACTGTATAGAACACTGAGTATTTCCCTGGTTTTGAATTTTTTCAATATATATTTATTTTTGGGATGATTACAGGCAGGGTCAGAATTTATTGACCATCAAAGAAATGGTGAGCTACATTCTAGAAGTGCCACAGTTCTTCTGAAGATGCATAGCGAGTTCCAGGAATTAAAACATAAAACAGTACAGCACAGTACAAGCCCTTCAGCCCGTGACATTGTGGTGACCTTTAACCTACTCCATGATCAATCTAATGCCTCCCTCGCACCTTGCCTATTTTCCTTTCATCCATTTGCCTATTTAAGAATCTCTTAAATGTCTCTAATGTATCTGCCTCTACTACCAGCCCTGGCAACACATTGCACACATCCACCACTTTCTGTGTGAAAACCCAACCTCTGACATCTGTTCTGTTGCTTTCTTTCAATCACCTTAAAGTAACACCCTCAATTAGCCATTTCTGCCCTGAGAACAGGTTGTTGGCTGTCCACTCTATGAATGCCTCCCATCATCTTGTACACCTCTATCAAATCACCTCTCATCCTCTTTTACTCCAGAGTGAAAAGCTCCAGCTCACCCAGCCTTTCCTCATAAGACATGTGTAGCTCTCCCGGCCATGCTCAGGGTCACTCGGCTCGCTGTCGTCTAGGGAAACAGCCCTCGGCCCCGCCAAACTGGGTAATTAGTTTGTGTGGATGCTGTGTGATGTACCCCACCCCGCCCAAATAACAGATAATACACCAGATACGATTAAATGATTTACAGTTTATAGGTATTACTGGAACTATATAATTAATAGAGAATAAAATATAAAAGGAAAATAAAAGGCGCCACACTTATCAAAGTTCAATCTCTTTGTGCACAAAACAGTTGGAGCTCAAGACTCTTCTTCTTCTTCTTCACCCTGCAACCTTTCGGACCACCTTGACTGGCCGCCTGGGACCAACAACGGTGGTCGACCAGACACTCCACCCTAGTCTGTCTCCGTCTCCACTCCTCGCCAAACACCCTCCTCGGGGGTCCGACCCCGTTAGCGGACTCACAGCACCTGGTCCATCTTCTGCCTTTCTCTCCCGCCTTCTGCCCCAAAACCCCACGCATACAAATCTTCCAGATACACCAAAATCATAACAACTATCCCAATTGGTTAATAGCACCCTGCTATCTGTACTAACCCAAGCAAATGTCTTACTAGAGACTTTCTCAGCATTTAACATAACAAAGAAGCATTCCCAAGTATAACATAACAAAGAAGCCATTTTAATTAGCCTCCGCAGTAACATAAAAGACGAAACCCCCTTACACATGTTTTCTAATCCAGCCAACATCCTGGTAAATCTCCTCTGCACCCTCTCTAATGCTTCTACATCCTTCCTGCAATGAAGTGACCACCATGCTCCAAGTGCGGTCTAACCAGTTTTATACAGCTACATTACCTCACAGTTCTGGAACTCAATTCCCTGACCAATGAAAGCCTTCTTGCACACTTCATCAACTTTGAGAGACCTACAGACATAAAGCTCAAGTTCCCCTACACTGCTAAGAATCCTGCCATTAACCCTGTAGTGTGCCTTTAAATTTGACCTTCAAAAGTGTGTGTATGCATTTGCATTTTTATATATGTATATATATTTATATCTCTCTCACACACAGAGCAGTTGTCCCAGAACTGATCCCTGTGGAACACCACTGGACACCAACTTGTCAAATGCCTTCCTAAAATCACATACACTACATCCACTGCTCTACATTCATTAATTTGTCTTGTAACTGCCTCCAATAATTCAATCAAGCTTGTAAGGTACAACCTGCCACCTTTCCAATAGTTTGCCCATCAGTGATCTAAGGCTCAATGTTCTACAGTTCCCAGGGTTATCCCTATTACCTTTCCTGAACAAAGGAATAACATCTGCCACACTCCAGAATCAATGAGGACACAAAGATCATCACTAAAGGCAAAGCAATCTGTTTCCTCACTTTCCATAGTAATCTGGGGTATATCCCATCAGCCCCAGGGACTTATCTATCCAAATGCTTTTCAAAAGTTCTAGCATATCCTTTCTCTTAATGTTGACATGTTCCAGTATACTAACCTGTACTATGCCTCCCTCACAGCAATCAAGGTCCCTCTCACTGGTGAATACTGAAGCCAAGTATTCACTAAGGATCTCCCCTACCTACCTACCTCCTCTAGCTCTAGGCACATTTCCTCTTTCATCCCTGATCAGTCATAATCTCACACTAGTCATCCTGTTTTTCACAGACTTCATGCAGAATGTCTTGGGGTTTTCCTTAATCCTACTTGCAAAGCCTTCTCATGTCCCCTTCTAGCTCTCACGTCTCAAGGAGGTGACATCTATCCCTGGGGACCCCTGCCATCCGGGCCATGGCCTTTTCTCGATGCAGCAGTCTGGCAGAAAGTACAAAAGCTTAAAGACCCATACTTTAAGGTTCAACAACAGCTTCTTCCCCACTGCAAAAAAAATTACTGAATTTGACCTGAAAAAAAAGCAAATTCTATCTGGAACTGTATTTCCCTCAACGTGCACAGATATTGAATATGTATAATTTATGTTAAATTATGTTTGGCGTGATTGTAATGTACTGAGCTGCTGCTGAAAACAAAAGCTGATTTTAATGGTATTTATATCTACGACATTAATATTTAACAAAGTTCAATTTTTGAATCCTTAGCAATTTTTTTTCAAATTTCAGGTTCCTTCAATTCTAGCCAACTAAGTGAATAGCTCTAACATTAGTGTCTCCTTCTCCAGCAGCTATATCTATTTTCTTCTTTAGAATACTCTTTCACAGGCACCTATTTATTTAAGCTTTGGGTCACCAGCTTGAGTATCTCAAGAGCATTGACATAAAGTGGCAGTAAGCATAGATGCAATGTCAATATCCATCCAAAAACAGGTGATTTCTCCATCTTCTAGTATAATTAATACTTGATAAAATCGAAGCATTTTGATTTCATAAGTGATTCTGATGCAAGTGTAACCCTTGAAGTTTTTATTTTCCATCTCATCTGTTCATCTTGCCTATTTCCTACGTCCTTCATACTTAATTCCTTAAAACACTTCCAGGTTCCTCTTTATAACTGAAGCCATCATATAAAGCTTATAAAGTAATTTCTCTCTGCTTAAAAGTACGAGCAAGGATTCTCACTAATCCCTAATGATGGAACATTGGCATTCTGTTGAAACATATATTACAGACAAGATTTTGATTATTATCAATTTGACAATTACTTCATACAGGAGATCTTCAGTATTTCTAATTACTTTAAAACTCACATAATAAAACCTCCCTGGCCAATGCTGTCCTAAAAATTAAATTTATTGTTATTATATGTTAATGTTACATTAGGTGTATTAGAAGTCAAAACACCAAGGATCATGTAGGGTACAGCCAAGAATCAAAACTACATATCCATGACTAAAGAAAGGTTTCAATAGAAGCATTAAATATGACTGGATTTTTTTATGTTAATGCATTATTAATGATGATTATGCAGAATTATTAAAGATGATAAATGACAAGTGGTATCCTGTTTCCAATCACATTAATTTTAAATGACGGATCATTACTGCCTTGATGAGATGTTAGAACTATGAAATTTAGTGAAAACAAGAGAAAAGATGCCTGAAAATACAATTTTTAATATTATAAGAATAATATTAGATCTCAAGGAAGTCTTCCTCTCAAGTTATGTAGCTATACCCGAAGATGAAAATAACTTTGACTGAACAAAGGTTTTTGTTTTTTAAACTTACCATGTGCTACAACAAAAGGGTTCCAGCAAAGTCTACCCAGAAACTGACCGATCATTGGAAATAATTTTAATGCTTCAGTAGTGTTCTGCGATAAGAAGAGATATGTGTTGGTCAGTATTTATACAAACTCCATGACTAGCCAGAGAAAAGAATTACTTCATATTAATATAACAGCATCAAAAAAATCCGCAAGTGTTTAACTTTATTCAGCCACATGATGTTAAAGTAAAGGTTAATTTTGGTGACCTTTGACAAGCATATGAGGAACAGGGAATCCATATGATGCATGTACTGTATGCCACTGTCAGTTTCTTTAATTGTATAGTATTTCTAAAACATTTCGTTCAAAACAGACAATAAATTCACACAATACTGTGTAACTCATTCACGTACTGATAGTCGGAGAGATACAGCAAGGAAATGGGCCCTTTACCCTATTCCGTCTATGCTGACCATCAACCATCCACTTATACCCATCTTATATTAGTCCTTTTTTTTTTCCTTACATACTCATCAACTCTCCAGATTATTTCACTGACATACACAGTAGGGGTAACATATAGTGGCCAATTAATGCCCCAACCCACATGTCTTTGCAAGGAGGGAGAAAACGGGAGAACCTGGCAGAAACTCATGTGGTTACAGGGATGTCATGCAAACTCCACACAGTACCCAAAGTCAGGATTCAACCTGGTCACTGTCATTTTGAGCCAGAGGATCTACTAGATGCACCACTATGCACATAGAAAATGATGGGCTCCAGCAGAACCCAGATACTTCACGTACACAAGCACTCATATCCAGTTGCATTTTAAAGCCAGATATCACTCTGCACTGTCCTATGTTTAAAAAACAAAAGTCCAATAGCTTCACAACGGTTCACTAGATTACAGAAACATTTTTGAAACCTACTGTAAAACCAAGCTGGAGATTAATTAGACCCATGGAGGTAGCTTCAACCTTCCTAGGAAGTTGGTCTAGTTAACTGTTACTTATACCTTTAGCCTTTCCCAATAATTTTATTTTCTGGTTAATTTTAACACATTTATTACTCCTTGTATTATCTAACTTCCACACTTCTGTCACATGAAATCTGTAAACCTTAACTGCAGGAGTCTTTTGATCGTCAGTTAATCATTTAAGATGATCATCAAAAAGATCTGAAGATCACAAGGGCTACACTCGTTAATAACTGGATATATGGTGGAATTTCCCTAAAATACTTACCTCTAAATATCCATTATTGATGAATCATTTCATGTTCATCCTGACTACCGTTGAGTATACATCAAAAAATAAAGGAAGCCTTTTGACACAAGTCTGGTTGATACTGCGATAACAATCTAATTTACTTCTAACATTTTATATTCTAAGTAAAGAGCTCCTTTTATAA
Organism: Mobula birostris; assembly: GCF_030028105.1. Classification (NCBI taxonomy): domain Eukaryota; kingdom Metazoa; phylum Chordata; class Chondrichthyes; order Myliobatiformes; family Myliobatidae; genus Mobula; species Mobula birostris. The sequence continues at coordinate 45,400,240 of NC_092386.1, forward strand.
CTTGGTTAAAAGATATTTTTCTAATTTCTGCTTCCTCGTCATTTCTTGCATTTTTCACCTGCTCGCTTCAAGTACTTGGCAAAGCATAAATCACTGACTCTGGTTAAATCTACTTATATAAAAATAAACATTAAAAATAAAGGAACAGACTGAAACAAGCAAATGATCAGTGGTGATCAACATTGCACTGTTAAACCAATAGCAACTTCAGGAGTTCACACATACTGTATATATCTAATTAAACTAAATCCAAAAGTTCCTGCAGTGATAGTCTTCAATCTAACTCGTGTTAAAATGATTCGAACGAATGAAACTCGACATTTTATGTACTATACTCACAGTAAGTACACTTAAAAGATTAAGTTGATTCAGGTGTAACTCAATTTTCCTGCTAATCATAATTACTGCTAAAATATCTCACAAGTCCTGAACAACTAACAGAAGATGTGGAATCTATTTCTGAGTCTAAGGTTTTGAGATGTTTATTTACATTCGTGTTCATCTTCTTTCTTAATGTCTACGTGAAGAGAAAATATAACACACGGGAAAAATAGCAGGGAGTAGGACTGCGGTAAGATGACATAAATTTGATGGACTTAAGGGATGATGGCATATTGTGTAGGAACTGGAGGTGACCACGCACCATAACATGAGTCTCCCATTCAAAATGGTTATGGCTGCTCAACCCTCCTGCATGTTCCCATGGCCTTCAACACCCAAAGACATCTCTACCCCAGTCTTCAACATTTCAATGAATTAATCTGCACAATTTACTAGGGCTGAGAATTCCAAAGATCCACAAAACTCAATTATAAGACTATTGAATAATTCCCTACTGCAAAAATATGGACTCTTCACCTCACAATCTCTCGTTAGGATCTTGCACCTTATTGTTTATCTGCACTGCACTTTCTCTGTAGATGTTTATCCTGGATTCTGTGATTTTACCCTGTTCTACCTCATTGCACTATGTAACGATTGATCTGAATCAAGCTTTTCACTATACCCTAGTACATGTGACAATAATAAACCAATTCCAATTCCAAAAGTTTCCTTCTCATTTGTCTTCAATGGGTAGCCTTATATTCTAAAACTACAGTAGTGTAATGGTTAGCATAGTCCTTTGCAGTACCAGACACCCAGGCTGAATTCCCGCTGCTGTCTGTAGGAGCTTGTACGTTCACCCCATGACTGCCTGGGTTTCCTTCAGACACTCCCGTTTCCCCCACAGTCCAAAGACGCGTGTGCACAGAAAGAGAAACAGAGCGGAAGAATGTTTTCAAATTGGAAACCTCTCTCCCTATTAATGAAAATTTCAGCATCCACCTTGACCAACCTTGTCAGAACCTTGTGTCTTAATCAAACCATCTCTCTTTATCCTTAACTCTAACGACCATAGGACCATCCGCTCTTGCTTTCCTCACAAATTAAACCCTTCATCCCAGGAATGAACATAGTTAAAAATTTCAGGCAGAGATACACAGTTAATGTTACAACTCAATAAATTTCATCATATATCAACTCTAAATGTGAACTGTGCTACTTCTTCCACAAATACTGCCTGACTTGCTAAATAGTTCCAATAATTTTTATTCTTATTTTTATTTCAGATATCCTTTTTTTACTTGAGTTCAAAGTAAATTAATTATCAAAAAAAAAAGAATAGAATTGATGAAGAACTGCACACAGCAACAATGGACAAACAACCAATAAACAAAAGACAAGAAATAGTGCAAGTACAAAAAAGACAGATAAATAACACTGAAAACGTGGGTTGTAGAGTACTTGAAAGTAAGTCCACAGGTTAAGGTACCAGTTCATTGTGGGGTGAGTGAAGCTATCTACTCTGGTTTAAGAGGCTGATGGTTGAGGGTAATAACCTAAGGTTCATATACCTGCTTCCTCATGGCAACAGTGAGAATAGAACATGGCCTAGATGGTGAGGTTTCTTGATGTTGGATGCTGCTTTCCTGTGACAGTGTTCTTCATAGACACCCTCATGGTGGGCTCAGGGTAGTTTTTCTCCAAACTACCCTGAATACAGTACAGGCCCTCCTCAAATGATGAAAGCCTGATTTATGGACATCCTCCCAACCAACGAGCTCCCACAGTATTATTAAACAATGTGCATACCCCTTTATTATTCTTTGAGACAAACTATATAGTCTCTTTCGATCATCCACCTATCTTATCACCCATTCTCTCAAGTGTGATTATTTCTTTGATAAATATGGCCACTAACTTATCCCACTGCTCCCCTTATCTGAAAATACTAAATTCAAAAATAGTTTCCATCAGGCTTCTCTGTGTGATTGGTTTGTAATTGTATCATGTACCAAGATACAGTGAAAAACTTTTGCTTGAATGCCACCTAGACAGAGAACTCATTAATACAAGTTTTCAGAATAGCTATGATATCATACTTTCACCTATCCGTGACCTCATCTCTTCTGCTTTATTCGAGACACATAAGCATATTCCATGAACTGCAGCAACCACTGTATGCCCAACTTCTGTTTTCTCAGCTTTCAGAACTTCCAGTTAATCTGTTATCTACTTCTAGTTTTGTATTTGATTCTTCCTCTACCTTCACTAAGCTTTCCATTCCACTGTCAAGCTGGTTTAAACTCTCATTGCCATTACTAGCACATTTGCCAAACAGGACACTGATTTTGGCACCAAATCAAAAGCCCTCCTTCCTGCACCATCTCTTCAGTCATATGTTCTGTTCCTTTTCACATTAGCACGAGGCACCAAGAGTAATCCAGAGTTTAGTATCTTTAACATCCTTCTTCACTTACTTCTTTTCAATACAGGAGACTGCCACAGGCCCATTGAGCATTCCCATACACATTTCCTTGTATATTACAGGTAATTCACAGGAAACTGTTAACTTACCAACAACCACGTCTTTGAGAACACTGCAGAAAACAGGGGCATCAGGGGCAAACTCATGCAGTTACAGGGAAAATGCGCAAGTTCCAAAGAGACAGTATCTGGGGTCAGCGTTGAACCAAGGTTGCTGGAACTGAAGCAGCAGAGCTACATCTTGCTTCACTGTGTCACTTTAAAATGTGCACACAGACCCTCATCCTTGCTTCCATCTATGCTGCTTATCTCAATACAGACCTCAAACTTTATATGTCCTTCCCAAAAGTTCTTCAGACATTCAGTGCTATTCTAAATCCTGACACTGTGAAGGATACATCCTATCTGGAAATCAGATCTGTAATCAAAGAAACAGCTGTCTGTCACTAACTCCTGAATCCCTACGACGCTTGATCTACAGAGGAAACATCCATTGCTCTGTCTCCAGATAGTTTTTTCAGGGAAACCCTCTCCCCATTCAGTATGTAGAAACAAAATGCTTAGACAGCAAGATACCTTCAGGATTCACCTAAACTAGCTGCCTGCTCATTTATTTCTCTGTCTTGTAATCACCCGAGTGAACACCCGGAATGCCCCACCACTAAACACCAAGCCTTACAGAAGGATTACAGCAATGTCTGCAACTACACAGAACAAAGTTCTTCAGCCCAATTTGCCCATGCTGACCACGTCCCTATCTAGGCTACTTCAATTTGCCTGGCTACTTCCTGTTTGGCCTACATCCCTCTAAACCGGGGGCTCCCAAACATTTTTATGCCATAGACTAATATCATTAAGCAAGGAATGCATGGACCCGAGGTTGGAAACCCCTGTTCTGAACCACTCCTCTCCATTCTTATCCATGTATCTGTTTAAATGTCTTTAAAAAGTTACAATTAGGTATGGCACTTCCTTGTTTAAAAATTATTTTTATGCTTCATAGATAACCCCTCCATTATATTGGTGCAATAGAGAATATAAGGCTAGATGGAAAGAAATAGAATTTGGATTGATTGACAGTTTTCCTCTACAGGCCTCAATACCGGACAGAGGATTGATGGCCCAATTGTAAAAGATTAAAAACAGCTGGATAAATCTCACATTAAAAGTATGGCAGAAGGTGGCTAATTCATGTGGAATCAATGACATGTTAAAACTTTTCAGATGGTGTGTTTATGATACCGAATTTCTTCCCAGCAGAGGAGATAGAAGATTTGAACTGTGGATAAAGAAAGGTCTTACAATCTACCTCTCATTCACACATAAAAGTGTATTACAAAGTTTTCAATCCCTGCAGGACAAACATGGCCTAGAACACAATGACTTTTTTTTTTAGATACCTTCAAGTACGACATCATGTTAACCAGAGTTGTAGATATACAGACTTATCAACGGTAGAATTAGAACTTTTCAAGATTCTGAATTCGGCTTACAGTTCAGTACCAAGTAAATCAATTTCTCGATTATATAATGCACTCTCTCATGTCAAAAATGAAAACACATTGTATGTTAAAAAGAAGTGGGAGAAAGAAGTAGGGTTGGTACTTTCAGAGGAGGCTTGGGGGAAAATATGCAGCTTCCAGTGGTCTTTGACTAACTCTTTGATTTGGAGAGAACATTGTTGGAAAAATATTATGATACTTCAAGATCCCATACCAGGAAAAATATAAAGACACAAACGTGGCATGTTAGAGAAGGTGTGGCTCCAAGGAGGCAAATCATTTCCATATTTTTTGGGATTGCCCTAAATTAAGTTTATATTGGGAAGGTATTCACAGAACATTAGTTAAGGTATTTAAGACTCAGATACCTCTGAACTTTGAGACTCTCTAATTGGGGCATGTATTGTTTTTGGAACAGAAGAAAAATATAAAGCTGCTGCAGGCCCTTTTAGCGGGAAGCAAAAAATCAATCACCAGAAAGTGGTTAAATCCAACATCACCTACATTAGAAGATTGGCATGAAATCATTTTGGAAATATTTAAAATGGAAAAGATGACCTACTCTCTGAGAATTCAAAAGGAAAAATTTTATCAAATTTGGAATAAATGGATTGAATTTATAACCCCAAAGCGAGCAGACTTTAGATGACTCTCCAAATGGTTTATACTGTGTCTCACCAACATAGTAATAGTGTTAATGTAAGCACCCTTGGGTCAAATGTTTACTGTTTTTTTTTGGAAAATGTGGAAGTAACACAAGTAAAGAAAAGATCTGGGAAAATTTTGGACCAGAAGAGATACATGGAAATTAGTATTCAACCACTATTATTAATATTTTTATAACAACTATTATTATTTAGTTTAATAGAGTGGAATTACAATTGCACATAAACATCTACTTGAGCGCCTAATTATTTTCTATATTATCTCAATGTGCACTTGTGAATGTACAAATTAATATAGATTTACTCACATAAAAAATGGAAAAGGTTATATATGTAAAAAAAAGTTTGTGTATTACTTGTGAATACCTTATCCAAATAAAAATAAAATGTTTTAAAAAGTTACGATTATGCCTCTATCACTTCCTCTAGCAGTTCATTCCACATCCTCTCTGTGGAAAAACTTGCCCTCAATTCCCCTTTAAACTTCTCTCTCACCTTCACGTTAAATCTATGCCTGCTAACAATAGCCTCCCAGATTCTAGGAAAAAGATTTACCATTCAGCTTATCTCTGAACCTCATGATTTATACACCTTGATATGGTCACTCTTCAGCCTCTTATGGTCCAAAGAAAATAGCACCAGCCTATCCAGTCTCCTCTTATACCCATGGCTACAGACTCTGTAACACCCTTATGAATCCTTCCAGCATCCTTTCAGCTTGTTGATACATTTCTTATCGCTAGGTGACCAGAAATGCACAGTCCACTAAGTGTGGTCTCACCAACATTTCGTGCAATTGTACATGACATCTTAACTCTTACACCCACTGCCCTGACTGATGAAGACAAGCCTGCTAAGTACCTTTTTCACCACCCTGTCTGCCTGTGTCACTATTTTCAGGGATCCATGTACTTTTAGACTTCCCTGTTCTGCAGTACTATACAGGACCCTAACATTTACTGTCTAGTTCTTCAATATTGGAAGCTCAATAGACTTGAGAACAATTACCATTGTGTGAGACCACACTACAAAACCAGAGTTCCCTCAGGCCAATATCATAACAAATGTAACCCTAGGAAATAAAGATCCATTCAAAACATCAGTGGATAGTCACGAGCGGCTTTCTTCAAGGTCAGCAACAAACGTTGGTTGCCACTTTGTCAATCACTAAGAGTCTGGTCTTCCAAACTTTCACAGATGCAAATATATTGGAAAGGCAAATCCAGATTACTATAGGAAAACTGATCTGATGTTGCTGTCCCAAAGAAGTCTACCTAATATATTAGTACCAATACATCTCTAAAAATTGAGACATTTCATGTTTGACAATCTGGGAAGGTTCACAAATTTGTACAATTCTTTAGATAAAATAGCCTTCTTTACCCCAAGTCATTTTGAAGAACCTACTAAGTGTAGTGACATTATCTCATGGGTTAACTTAAATAGATAAACTTCGTAGCATGGATAGGACGATGAAGATGCCTCATAAAACACAACCCTTGGGTTTTTAAACAATACTTTTGCATGTTATTTTGTTCTGAAAAATTGTTTTAATCTGGATCAATGTTTGTGTAACAACTGTGTAATAATTTGATCTGTATGAAGAGTATGCAAGATTTTCACCGTATGTCAGTAGATGTGACAATAATAAACCAATTCCAATTCCATAAAGTTTCCTTCTCATTTGTCTTCAATGGGTAATCCTTTATACTAAAACTACAGCAGCATTGTGGTTAGCCCAATGCTTTACATTTCCAAACACCCAGGTTGAATTCCTGCTGCTGTCTGTCAGGAGTTTGTACATTCGCCCCATGACTGCCTGGGTTTCCTCCGGATGCTCCAGTTTCCTCCCACAGTCCAAAGACGCATGCATTTAGAAAGAGAGACAGAGTGGAAGAATGTTTTCTTAATTGGAAACCTCTCTCCCCACTAATGCAAATTTCAGCATCCACTTTTCAATCAAACTATCTCTTTTTATCCTGAACTCTAACAAGCATAGGACCAATCTGCTCTTGCCTTCCTCAAAAGTTAAACTCCTCATCCCAGGAATTAACCTAGTTAAATTCCTCTAATATATATATTTACAAAAATCAGGTAAGGCAGCAGTTGTACGCAGAGATACAAAGTTAATGTTACAACTCAATAAATTTCATCTTCTGTCATCTCTAAATGTATACTCTACTTCTTTTTCCACAAATACTGCCTGACCTGCTAAATAGTTCCAATAATTTTTAATTCAGATTTCCTTTTTTTATTTCAAAGTTCAAAGTAAATCTATTATCAAAAAAAAAGTATCAATGAAAATCTGCACACAGCAACGATGAACAACCAATATACAAAAGCCAACATACTGTGCAAATACAAAAAAAAATATTCAGAACGAGAGTTGTGGAGTGCTTGAAAGTGGGTCCACAGGTTGACGTATCAGTTCATTGTTGGGGTGAGTGAAGGTATCCACTCTGTTTCAAGAGGATGATAGTTGAGGTGTAATAACCTCAGGCTCCTGTACCTTCTTCCTGACGGTAACAGTGAGAATAGAATACGGCCTAGATGGTGGGGTTTTTCAATGATGAACGCTGCTTCACTGCAATATTGCTCTTTGTAGATGTGCTTAATGGTGGGCTCAGGGGAGTTTTCCTCCAAACTACCCTGAATCCAAGAACAGGCTCTCTACAAATTATGAAAGCCTGATTTATGGACATCCTACCAACCAACGAGCTCCCACAGTATTATTAAACAATGTGCATACCCCTTTATTGTTCTTTGGGACAAACTATATAGTCTCTTTCGATCATCCACCTATCTTATCACCCATTCTCACAAGTGTGATTATTTCTTTGATAAATATGGCCACTAACTTATCCCACTGTTCCTCTTAACTGGAAATACTAACTTTTGTTTGAATGCCATCTGGACAGAAAACAGGACTCATAAATACAAGTTTTTGGAATAGCTATATCATACTTTCACCTATCCGTGACCTCATCTCTTCTGCTTTATTTGAGACACATAAGCATATTCCATGAACTGCAGCAACCACTATATGCCCAACTTCTGTTTTCTCAGCTTTCAGAACTTCCAGTTAATCTTTTATCTACTTCTAGTTTTGTATTTGATTCTTCCTCTACCTTCGCTAAGCTTTCCATTCCACTGTCAAGCTGGTTTAAACTCTCACTGCCATTACTAGCACATTTGCCAAACAAGGCACTGATTTTGGCACCAAATCAAAAGCCCTCCTTCTTGCACCATCTCTTCAGTCATACGTTCTGTTTCTTTTCACATCAGCATGAGGCACCAAGAGTAATTCAGAATTTAGTACCTTTAACATCCTTCTTCGCTTACTTCTTTTCAATACAGGAGACTGCCACAGGCCCATTGAGCATTCCCATACACATTTCCTTTTATATCACAAGTGATTCACAGGAAACTGTTAACTTACCAACAACCACATCTTTGAGAACACTGCAGAAAACAGGGGCATCAGGGGGAATCTGGTGCAGATACAGGGAAAATGTACAAGCTCCACAGAGACAGTATCTGGGATCAGAGTTGAACCAAGGTTGCTGGAACTAAGGCAGCCGAGCTACATCTTGCTTCACTGTGTCACTTTAAAATGTGCACACAGACCCTCATCCTTGTTTCCATCTACGTTGTTTATCTCAATACAGAACTCAAACTTTATATGCCCTTCCCAAATGTTTTTCAGACATTCAGTGCTATTCTAAATCCTGACACTGGGAGGAATACATCTTATCCGAAAATCACATCTGCAATCACAAAAACACCTGTCTGCTCCTAACCTCTGAATCCCTATGGCTCTTGATCTACGGTGGAAGCATCCTTGGTTCTGCATCCAACTAATTTTTTCAGGAGAACCCTCTCCCCATTCAGTATGTAGAGAGCAATATGGTTTTCAAACAGTTTGTTGCGCATGTTATTTTGTGCTGAGAATTGTTTTAATCTTGAAAAGTTTTTGTGTAACAATACTGTGTAATAATTTCATCAGTATGAAGAGTATGGAAGATGTGACAATAAAAGACCATTTGCAATACCAGAAAGGGCTAATCTACTGGTTGCACAAAATAACCAACATATTTTGATATTGATTCCTTACATTTAGGAGATGAACAAGTTGCAAGTTTGCAAGTGTGTCACTTCATTCACCTCACAAGCCATTGCTCAAGTTTTAATTTTAGGCTTTTAACTTTGTGTTGTATTCACCAACAGTTATATCATGCAAGATTTCATATTTTCCTCTAATTTTAAAATTAGAGTCTCTCCTAAAATTTCAAATAGCAATTAAAATGTTTAATTATTTTCAAAAATAACATTTCGATTCCATTTTACATTTTCCTGTTTGGCTTTCATTTATTCTATAACAACCTACTTCTTGTCTTTAAACTTATCTATTTCCATTTTGTACAGTAGATGGAGATCTTTGGCCTGAATTTCTCTATCGTATTGATTGCAGCCAGGTACTCATACTTCTGGATCTCATTCTCTTTTAAATATGAATTACTTTTGGTCCTAATTTCTTAGATTTCTTAGATGAACTAATTTGTAACACCATTTTTCCTTAATCAAACCAGATCTGAAGTAGTTTTAAAGAGACAGGCTTACTTGGTTCAGACTGTTGTAAATCTCAACTACGTCACCTCTTGCAGTACTGTGGACTTGCCTCTGGTTATGTTTTTTTTGCACTAGTATCTTGTTTTGCACACTTCTTTTCCTCTTCACTGTCTTACATAATTTATATGTAATTTCTTTTCTGTGTGTTGTCTAAACTTACATGCCTGTGGATGCTGCTGCAAGCAAATTTTACATGGTACCTTTACCTCACCATACTGGTGGCCCAGTGGTATATGGAAGTATTCTAAAAGTTCTACAAGGTCTGTTACTCCCCATCTGGAATATCAGTATCATTCCTTGCTCCTTTCTATTTCACTTCTAATTTTTGAAACTTATAGTCTTGACATTTTTTGCAATTTTTAGGATTCCTTTTAATAGAATATGAAACAGTCAAAGACTAACATGAATTAGCTCCATTTGCAACATTCTGTTTTAATCATAAATGCTGCAAGTGTTTATAGCTGGTTCCACCTATTTAGTTAACTAGAAGTATTCCCATTTTATCTCTCTGGTCAAATAAAATCCAGCCCATTTTTCAGACAGGGCAGAAATTTTTAAGTTTGTGGCACATTGAATGTAGGAGATCCTAGCAAGTTGAGGGAAACCTAGAAATCAATGGGACACATCATCAATAGCTTTTTTAAATTCAGCCACTACATAACCATAGGATTTCCAACATCAGGAGGCATAATAATTAATATAACAAAACTTAGACATTAAAATTACGCAATTTAAATGAGTTGGGCCAAAGAAAAGAACTTATCATAATCAAGTCCGGAGATCAAACCCTACCTCCCCGCTCAGTGACAGATCCCTAAATATACTGCTAGTGACAGTTGTGATGAGTGGTGAAACTGCTTGCTAGGGAGAAACTGAGAAAGCTGCTTGGACGGAGACCAGAGGAGGTTAACAAAGTCTGCACAATGCCATACTGCTGAACAGGACAAAGACAGCAGTTTGGAGACCTAGGTAGACCAGTGAAGGTGAGAACAGTGATACATTCACCTACATCTTAAAACTCTTCAGTATGTTTTCTCAGTCAGTTGCCAATCACTCTGTATATGCACACACACTCCCATTTACCACTCAGAATCACTCTCGTTCTTACATCCCTTCGCCACCTTTAAATTACACCCAACAAATGCTTTCTTTCCAATTCAATGTATGCCCTTATAAATACACTGCACCTTTGTGTTAGAGTGGTTTCTGAACAGAAATTCACCTTTATAAATTTCACAAATCACTACCAAAAAATTTGAGAAAAAGAATAAAAATTCACTCTTAAGGGATTACTGTGGTAAATATAAATACAAAACGTACATAGAAAACTAAGCTACCAGGGACAACAATCAAGGCTGCCAATTTACAGTGGAAGACTAGTTTCAAGTGACTTGCTTTGGAAACAAGGCAACCTCTTCTACCCACAAACAAGAGAAAATGTGCAGATGCTGGAAATCCAAGCAACACACACAAAATGCTGAAGGAACTCAGCAGGCCAGGCAGCATCTATGGAAAAGAGTGCAGTCGATGTTTCGGGACAAGACCCACCTCTTCTACTGATATTTGAACCTCATCAAAGCCCAGGTACAAACATGGACTAAAAAACTGAATTACACAAGTGATGCGCAAGCGACTGTCCTTAACATCAGTGTGCGATCAAGGTCCTCTAGTAAAAATGAATCAATCAACATCAATGGGAAACTACTCAAGTGGCTGGATTCATACGGCACACAAGCATCCAGAGATTTACCATTGACCAGTTTATCCAGATCAGCCAAATAAATGTTGGAACTACACAGCATTTATCCAGCAGCTAAGTATGCTATGCTGAAGGACTCTAGACATCTAGGAATCCTAACATCCGGAAGGCACAAGTCAGGAATGTGATGGAATACTTGCCTAGAAGACTGTTGCTCCAAACATTTTCAAGAATCTTAATGTTGTCAAGGACAAAACAGCCAATTTGATTGGTGTTGTGTTTTATAATTTCAAAATATAAAACTAATCAAAAGAAAAACATGGAGTCAGGGTTAACTTGTGTACTCTTCACTTTTACCTTAGTGAGGTGCGCACATATGACGCAGTGGCGTGATGACATATGCCATTTAAGTACTTTTACATATAACCTGTAATGAATTATTTAAACAAAAAATGCTTAATCAAACAATATATGTACAATATTAGCCAAATATTACTGAAATATTAAACAATTGGTACCCCAACCACTACCCTAAACATACTCTCCAACAGCATCTTATACACCTCAAACCTCTACTACCATGCAGGACAAGGGGGGCAGGGACATGGGAACATGAACAGCATAGGTGCTCCTCAAAATCAGATGTCATCCCAATATGGAAATATATTACTGGTCAGTCAAAATCCTGGAACACCCTACTCTGCAGAAATGTATGATAACTTCACCCGCAGGACTGCATTGGATAATGGTGGCAGCTCAAAAATCACCTTTACAAGGGCAAGGACCAGCAGTAAGTGCTAGCCTTGCTAGTACCCTAGATTCCCCCACCCCCAAAAAATAAACAATAAATTGAAATGCAGCAATAAAACTATCCCATCAAAGGGCATTGGATGCCCCAAGCTCTGTTCATCAAGAAGCAGATGTTATAGGCTAAGGGTTGTCAAGAAATAGGATAGTTTCAGAAATGCAGAAATTAATATATATTGCTCTAACCACACTATACATGCTTGCAAAGAGACTGGCAAATCTATTGAAAATCATGGCATTGCCACGTCAAGATAAAAAATGTCCTTGCCCATTGAAAAACTGAAGACTGCATGAAACATCAAACACAGTATACAGACTTCACCAATGGTCTGCACACTAAGAATGCCACATCAGAAGAATTATACTCTAGCCCTGGCTTCATTAGCTCCCTATTTCCTATTTAGTCCAACTAAGGAAGTACAGCTGGGCAACAAGAAGGATGCTGCTGATAAAAGGCCTGACAACTCAGAGTACTTTAGCCCTTGCACTTTATTCCTTGGTACATAGGAGATTGTAGGGTGACTTGACAGAGTCATAGAAGATCAACAGGGATAAAAACAGGGTGAAACATAGAAACATAGAAAACCTACAGCACAAGACAGGCCCTTCAGCCCACAAAGTTGTGCCAAACATGTGCCAGCCTTAGAAATTACTAGACTTACCCATAGCCTCTATTTTCCTAAGCTCCATGTATCTATCCAAAAGTCTCTCAAAAGACCCTATTGTATCCGCCTCCACCACCATTGCCAGCAGACCATTCCACGCACTCACCACTCTGAGTAAAAAACATACCGCTGACATCTCCTCAGCACCTACTCCCAGGAACCTTAAACCTGTGTCTTCTTGTGGCAACCATTTCAGCCCTGGGAAAAAGCCTTTGACTAGCCACACGATCAATGCCTCTCAACATCTTATACACCTCTATCAGGTCACCTCTCATCCTCCGTCACTCCAAAGAGAAAAGGCCGAGTTCACTCAACCTAATTTCATAAGGCATGCTCCCCAATCCAGGCAACATCCTCGTAAATCTTCTCTACACACTTTCTATGGCTTCCACATCCTTCCTGTCGTGAGGCCACCAGAACTGAGCACATTACTCCAAGTGGGGACTGACCAGGGTCCTATATAGCTGTAACATTACCTCTCAGCTCCTAAATTCAGTTCCACGATTGATGAAGGCCAATACACCATATGCCTTCTTAACCAGAGTCAACCTGCGCAGCTGTTTTGAATATCCTATGGACTCGGACGCCAAGATCCCTCTGATCCTCCACACTGCCAAGAGTCTTACCTTTAATACTATATTCTGCCATCGTATCTGACCTACCAAAATGAACCACTTCACACTTATCTGGGTTGAACTCCATCTGTCAATTCTCAGCCCAGTTTTGCATCAATGTCCTGCTGTAACCTCTGACAGTCCTCCACACTATCCATAACACCTCCAACCTTTGTGTCATCAGCAAACTTACTAACCCATCCCTCCACTTCCTCATCCAGGTCATTTATAAAAATCACAAAGAGTAAGAGTCCCAGAACAGATCCCTGAAGCACACCACTGGTCACCGACCTCCATGCAGAATATGACCCGTCTACAACCAGTCTTTGCCTTCTGTGGGCAAGCCATTTCTGGATTTCACAAAGCAATATCCCCTCGGATCCCATGCCTCCTTACTTCCTCAATAAGCTTTGCATAGGGTACCTTATCAAATGCCTTGCTGAAATCCATATACACTACATCTACTGCTCTTCATCAATGTGTTTAGTCACATCCTCAAAAAATTCAATCAGGCTCATAAGGCACGACCTGCCCTTGACAAAGCCATGTTGACTATTCCTAATCATATTATACCTCTTCAAATGTTCATAAATTCTGCCTCTCAGGATCTTCTCCATCAACTTACCAACAACTGAAGTAAGACTCCCTGGTCTATAATTTCCTGGGCTATCTCTACTCCCTTTCTTGAATAAAGGAACAACATACGCAACCCTTCAATCCTCCGGAAACTCTCCCGTCCCCATTGATGATGCAAAGATGATTGCCAGAGAGTCAGCAATCTCCTCCCTCGCCTCCCACAGTAGCCTGGGGTACATCTCATCCGGTCCCAGCGATTTATCCAACTTGATGCTTTCCAAAACCTCCAGCACATCCTCTTACTTAATATCTACATGCTCAAGCTTTTCAGTTCACTGCAAGTCATCCCTACAATCACCAAGATCCTTTTTCATAGTGAATACTGAAGTAAAATATTCATTAAGTACCTCTGCTATTTCCTCCGGTTCCATACACACTTTCCCACTGTCACACTTCTTTCACATGAAATAGTGAGCTGCCAGAAACTCTTTTTCCCCAGTGAGGGGTGTTAAAAAGAAGAGAGCATAGGTTTCAGATCAGAGGTGAGAGACTTAAAAGGGACACCGGGGCACCTTCTTCATGCAAAGGGTGGTGCATATTTGGAATGAGCTGCCAGAAATAGTGGTTGAAGTGGGCACATTAGCAATAATTAAAAGCCATCTAGATATGTACGTGGCTCTTGGCCAAACACAGACAGGTGTGGTGAGCTTGCTGGGCGGCACAGTCACATTGATCCAGTTGGATTGAAGGGTTAGATTTCCATGTTATATGTATGACTCTGTAACTTGACTCTTTTCCTAATAATCCCTCCATGACCATACATCGACCAACCACACAAGTGCTATTGTAGTGGTAGAGCCAGTTAGCTCTAAACTTCCAGCAAACATTAGCAAAGTCCATCTCAGTAGCAGGGAAGAACATAAGCAGCCTGCGTATACTTGTGCTGAAATATCCAATGTTCCACTACATACTGGTGTTGGGATATGAAAAGCAAGAATTTCTACTGTAATTGCACAAGTTTATGCATGCAGATGTATTAGAATTGTTAGGACTTCCACTTTCTTTTTTATATAAATGTCATGCAACTTTACCCATGCTGCCCATTCTTGGTGGCTGATCTGCTAATCTTTACAATGGCATGATGAAGGGAAAAATATAAATCATCACAAAAACATCATGAGGTTGTAAAATAGGGGCTTATTTGTTTTAAACATTGAGGGACTGCAATATTTACACTCGATAGGCACACTGGTAGAACCAAAGTGTATCAAACAATAATGAAGGCATGCAGACACAGGAGAAGGCAGATGCTAGATTCTGAAGCAACAATGAAGTTATCCCTGGCAATAACATGTGTCACTGATGTGGCATAGACCACACCTTCAGCTGACTGCTTCAGGTCAAATAAAAGTGCTCTGCGTTCTTCACTTCAACACTCAATACTGTAAGAAGTTACTTTTAAATATAGAGAGCAATTCACTATCAAGACACAAGAGATACTGCAGATGCTGGAAGTCTAGAACAATACACACAATATGCTGGAGGAGCTCAGTAGGTCAGGCAGCATCTATAGATGGGAATAAACAGTGAAGGTCTTAGCCTGAGACGTCGACTGCTTGTTCCCACCCAAAGATGCTGCCTGTCCTGCTGAGCTCCTCCGGCATACTGTATGTAATACACTATTAAGAACTTCAACAAGAAATGATGCTTCAGGATGGCACCCATCATTAAAGACCCTCATCATCCAAGACATGTCCTCTTCTCATTACTACCATTAGGGAGGTGATACTACCTAAGTACAAAAGGTAGCAGTGGGTCACTACAGCGAGAAGGAGCTTTGACTAGCAACCAATCAGTGTTTTAGATTGATTATCAAGAGCAAATTAAAGGAAGGGGCAAGTGCAGCAGTTGTCGTCTGACTGAACAGAGTCAAAGTGGTGATCTTGAGGCTTTAGCTCTTCAAGGCTTCAGTAAAGAGAGGCTTCAGTCGAAGAAGGCAAAGAAAAGAAAAACCCTGGGTTAAGTTTTTTTTTCCTTCCCTTCTTTATAGCTGCTCATCTAGGACAGTAGAGATGCCAGACAGGATAGTTGAATGCTCCTCTTGAGGGATGTGGGAAGGCAGTGAGACCTTCGGTGTCCCTGACGACTACAACTGCGAGAAGCGCATCCTACTGCAGCTTCTAACAATCCATGTTAAGGAGTTGGAACTGAAACTGGATGAACTCCAGATCATTCAGGAGGCTGAGGGGTGATACATAGAACATATAGAGAGGTAGTTACACCCAAGGTGCAGGACACAGGAAACTGGTGACAGTCAGGAAGGGGAAAGGGGTTAAGGAGCCAGTAGAGTAACGCTGTGGCCATCCCTCTCAACAATAGGTATACCACTTTGGATACTGTCAGGGGGATGACCTAACAGAGGAAAGTCACAGTGTTTGGGTCTCTGGCACTGAGTCTGAGTCAGAAGGGGAGAGAAGGGGCACGCTGTGGTGAAAGGGAATTCATTAGTTAGGGGAATGGACAGCAGGTTCTATAGGCAAGAACGAGATTCCCAGACAGTATGTTGCTTCCTGGGTGCCAGGGTCTGGAATATCTCGGATTAGAAACATAGAAACCCTACAGCACAATATAGGCCATCAGCCCACAATGCTGTGCCGAACATGTCCTTACTTTAGAAATTACCTAGGTTACCCATAGCCATCTATTTCTCTAATTTCCGTGTACCTATCCAGGAGTCTCTTAAAAGACCCTATTGTGTCCACCTCCACCACCGTCACCGGCAACCCATTCCATGCACTCACCACTCTCTGCATAAAAAACTTCCCCCTGACATCTCCTCTGTGCCTACTTCCAAGCACCTTAAAACTCTCGTGTTAGCCATTTCAACCCTGGGAAAAAGCCTCTAACTATCCACACAATTAGTGCCTCTCATTTAAAAAAGGAGGGAGGAGAAGATGGCGACACGACGCAGCGTGCACGGCTGTTCTGAATGAATATCGATTATGTGTAACTAGGGGGCCGTGCACAATCCGGATTTGATGGAGACAGCTGTGAGGAGTGCAGAGGAATATCTGCAGTAACTTCTGAAATGCCTGCTTTGCTGCCACTGCGATCGAGAATCTCCGGAGACAAAGGCCCCAAATCTTCGACTTTGCCTATCGCCCGTTGCTGGGGCCGGGGTTGAAGCGCTCAGCAGAGATGGTGCTCGGTGTCGAAGAGGTGGTCGGAGGCTCGGAGTTTTTGAAGTCGGACTGTGGTCAGATGCTTCCAGGATGCTGCATTGGCAAGTTGGTGGCGCTGGAGGTTTACTGTCTGCGTAAGTGATGGGACTTTCGAAAGACTTTGAGACTTTTACTGTGCCATGGTCTGTTCTTATCAAATTATGGTATTGCTTTGCACTGTTGTAACTATATGTCATAATTAGGTGGTTTTTGTTAGTTTTTAAGTCAGTTTGTCATGTGTTTTCATGATATCATTTTGGAAAAACATTGTATCATTTCTTAATGCATGCATTACTAAATGACAATAAGAGGGGACTGCGTGTCCTCATAATCATAATAATCATCTTATACCCCTCAGGTCACCTCTCATCCTCCGTCCCTCCATGAAGGAAAGGCCGAATTCACTCAACCTATTCTCATAAGGCATGCTTCACAATCTAGGCAACATCCTTGTAGGTCTCCTCTGCACCCTTTCTACGGTTTCCACATCCTTCCTGTAGTGAGGCAACCAGAACAGAGCACAGTACTCCAAGTGGGGTCTGACCAGGGTCCTCAGCATTCTTAAGTGGGAGGGTGAACGTCCATAAGTCATGGTCCAAGTAGGTACCAATGACACGGGTAGGATGAGTGATGGGGTTCTGCACAGGGAGTTCAGGGAGTTAAGTGCTAAGTTGAATGGTAGGATCTCCAGGATTGTGATCTCAGGATTGCTGCCCAGGCCACATGCTAGTGAGGCCAGAACTAGGAAGATTATACAGTTTAATACGTGGCTAAGGAATTGGTGTAGGAGGGAGGGCATGGGATTTTTGGATCATTGGGCTCTCTTCCAGGGAAGGTGGGGCCTGTACAGAATGGACACTTTGCACCCGAACTGGAGCGGGGGGAGAACCAGAGTGCCAGAACCGTTAGTGGAGAGGCTGTGGAGGCAGATGTTGGTAAGACCTCAGACAAAATTAGGAATCAAAAGGTTGAGCAAGATGCAACTAATGTCCTGAGCTGAATATATTTCAATGCAAGAAGTATTGTAGGAAAGGCAGATGACAGTTCTGAAGATGAGGTAGCTGCTTTACAAATGGAGGCAATGTGTAGTGAGGAGAGGATGTTGATAGGGCAAAATTGCAGTCAACAGGATGAGTTGCAACATAAAAGGTGGACAAAATCAAAACGGATAAAAACAGGACTGAAGGTGTTATATTTAAATGCACACAGTATACAGAATAAAGCAGATGAACTTGCAGCGTAGTTGCAAATTTGTAGGTATGGTATTGTAGGTATTACTGAACCACGGCAGAAAGAAGATTATAGCTGGGAGCTTAATGTCCAAGGATACATATTGTGTTGAAGGGCAGGCAGGAAGGCAGAGGGGGCAGCGATGCTCTGTTGGTATAAAAATGAAATCAAATCATTAGAAAGAGTTGAGATAGGGTCGGAAGGTGTTGAATCATTGTGGATAGAGCTAAGGAACTGCAAGGGTAAGAAACTCTGATGACAGTTGTATATAGACCCCCAAACAGTAGGAAGGATTTGGCCTACAAATTACAATGGGAGATAGAAAATGAATGCCAAAATGCAATGTTACTATAGTCATGGAGATTTCAATAAGCGGGTAGATTAGGAAAATCAGGATGGTGCTGGATTCCAGGAAGGGATATTTCTAGAGTGCCTGCAAGTTGGCTTTTTAGAGCAGCTCATGGTTGAGCCCACTAGGGGATCAGCTGTTCTGTATTGGGTGTTGTACAATGAATGAGAATTGATTAGAGAGCTTAAGGTAAAAGAATCCTGCAAGTGATCATCATATGATCGAATTCACCCTGAAATTTGAGAAACAGAAACTAAAGTCAGATGTATCAGTATTACAGTGGAGTAAAGGGCATTACAGAGGCATGAGAGAGGAGTTGGCCAAAATTGATTGGAAAAGAACATTGGCAGGGTTGATGGCGTGGAGCAATGGTTGGAATTTCTGGAAGCAATTCGGAAGAAACAGGATATATACAAAAAGGAAAAGGTATTCTAAAGGAAAGATGACACAACCATGGTTGACATAAAGTCAAAGCCAACATAAAAGCCAAAGGGAGGGCATATAATAGAGGAAAATTTAGCAGGAGGATAGGGAAGCTTTTAAAAACCAACAGAAGGCAATTAAAAAGGTCATTAAACACAAAATAATCTGCAGCTGCTGGGGTCAAAGCAACACTCACAACACGCTGGAGGAACTCAGCAGGTCGGGCAGCATCTGCGGAAACGATCAGTCAACGTTTCGGGCCGGAACTTTCGTCAGGACTGTAGAGGGAAGGGGCAGAGGCCCTATAAAGAAGGTTGGGGGAGGGTGGGAAGGAGAAGCTGGTAGGTTCCAGGTGAAAAACCAGTAAGGGGAAAGATAATGGGGTGGGGGAGGGGAAGCAGGGAGGTGATAGGCAGGAACGGTGAAGATGGAACAGGGGAAAACACAATGGGTAGTAGAAGGAGCCGGAACCATGAGGGAGGTGATAGGCAGCTGGGGGAGGGGGCAGAGTGAAATAGGGATAGAGGAAGGGAGGGGAGGGAATTACCGGAGGTTGGAGAATTCTATGTTCATACCAAGGGGCTGGAGACTACCAAGATGGTATATGAGGTGTTGCTCCTCCAACCTGAGTTTAGCCTCATCATGGCAGTAGAGGCGGCCATGTATGGACATATCTGAATGGGAATGTGAAGCAGAGTTGAAGTGGGTGGCAACCGGGAGATCCTGTCTGTTGTAGCAGACGGAGCAGAGGTGCTCGACGAAGCGGTCCCCCAATCTGCTTCGGGTTTCACCGATGTAGAGGCCGCCGCACCGGGAGCACCGGATGCAATAGATAACCCCAACAGACTCACAAGTGAAGTGTTGCCTCACCTGGAAGGACTGTTTGGGGCACTGAATGGTGGCAAGAGAGGAGGTGTAGGGATGTAGGGACAGGTGTAGCACTTACACTTACAGGGATAAGTGCCAGGTGGGAGATCCGTGGGGAGGGACGTGTGGATCAGGGAGTCGCGGAGGGATCGATCCCTACGGAAAGCGGAGAGGGGTGGAGAGGGAAAGATGTGCTTAGTGGTGGGGTCCTGCTGAAGGTGGCGGAAGTTGCCAAGGATAATGTGCTGGATCCGGAGGCTGGTGGGGTGGTAGGTGAGGACAAGGGGAACTCTGTCCCTGTTGTAGTGGCGGCTGGATGGGGTAAGGGCCGAAGTGAGGGAAATGGAGAAGATGCAGGTCCTGACGAAGGGTTCCGGCCCGAAACGTCAACTCATCGTTTCCAGGATGCCGCCCGACCTGCTGAGTTCCTCCAGCGTGTTGAAAAGATCATTAAAAAAGGTAAAGATGGAATATAAAAGTAAGCTAGCTAATAATATTAAAGAGGATACCAAAAGTTTCTTCAGATACATAAAGTGTAAAAGAGAGGAAAGAGTGGATATTAGACCACTTGAAATTGATGCTGGAGAGGTAGTAATGGGGACAATGAAATGGCGGATGAACTGAATAAGTATTTTGCCTTAGTCTTCACTGTGGAAGGCACCAGCAGTATGGTGGAATTTCCAGGTGTCAGGGTCATGAAGTGTGTGAAGTTACCATAACTAAAGAGAAGGTTCTTGGGAAACTGAAAAGTCTGTAGGTAGATAAGTCACCTGGATCAGATGGTATACACCCCAGGGTTCTGAAAGAGGTACCTAAAGAGATCATGGAGGCATTAGTAATTATCTTTCAAGAATCACTAGATTCTGGAATGGTTCCAGAAGACTGGAAAACTGCAAATGTCACTTCACTCTTCAAGAAGGGCGAGAGGCAGAAGAAAGGAAATTATAAGCCAGTTAGTCTGACCTCAGTGGTCGATGATGTTGGAGTTGATTGTTAAGGATGTAGTTTTGGGGTACCTAGAGGCATGTGATAAAATAGGCCATAGTCAGCGTGGTTTCATCAAGGGAAAATCTTGCCTGACAGATCTGTTGGAATTCTTTGAAGAAATAACAAGCAGGGTAAATAAAGGAAAATCGGTTAATGTTGGTTTTTCAGAAGACAAAGTGCCACATATGTGGCTGCTTAACAAGCCAAGAGCCCACAGTATTACAGGAGAGATTCTAGCATGGATAAAGTAGACGATTGGCAGGAGATAAACAGTGGGAATAAAGGGAGCCTTTTCTGATTGGCTGCCGGTGACTCGTGGTGTTTCACAGAGGTCTGTGTTGGGACCAAATCTTTTTACGTTACACGTCAATGATTGGATGATGGAATTGATGGCTTTGTTACAAAGTTTGCAGGTGATACAAAGATAAGTGGAGGGGCAGGCAGTTTTGAGGAAGCAGAGAGACTACAGAAGGACAGACAGATTAGGAGAATGGGCAACGAAATGGCAGATAGAATACAGTGTCAGGAAGTGTATGGTCATACACTTTGGTAGAAGAAATGAAATTGTTGACTATTTTCTAAATGGAGAACTGAGAAGTAACGGGACTTGGGAGTCCTTGTGCAAGATTCCCTAAAGGTTAATTTGTAGTTTGAGTCTGTGGTGACGAAGGCAAAAACAATGTTAACATTCATTTCAAGAGGACTAGAATACAAAAGCAATGATGTAATGTTGAGACCTTATAAAGCACTGGTGAGGCTTCACTTGGAGTATTGCAAGCAATTTTGGGCCCCTTATCTTAGAAAGGATGTGCTGAAAACTGAAGAGGTTTCAAAGGAGTTCCACAAAAACGTTTCCAGGGTTGAATGGCTTGTCATATGAAAAGCATTTGATGGCTGTCGGCCTGTATTCTCCAAAATTGAGAAGAACGAGGGGCGACCTCATTAAAGCATCAAATGGTGAAAGGCCTTGAATAGAGTGGATGTGGAGAGGATGTTTCCTATGTTGAGAGAGTCTAATTTGAGAGGACACATCCTCAGAATAGAGGGGAGGGAACGTCGACTCAGAACATGATAGGCCTGCATCGAGCATTTTCATGCCTTACAAGGCGCAGATTGGAAGTCTGTGTGGGGCGCCACTCCTCGCACAGACACTAGAGCAATGTGTGGTTAAGTGCCTTACTCAAGGACACAAACACGCTGCCACAGCTGAGGATCGAACTAGCGACCTTCAGATCACTAGACGAACGCCTTAACCACTTTGCCACGTGCCCAACACAAATAGAAGAATAGAGGAGCATCCTTTTAGAATGGAATTTCTTTAGCCAGAGAGTGGTGAATCTGTGGAATTCTTTGCCACAGGCAGTTGTGGAGGCCAAGACTTTACGTATATTTAAGGCAGAGGTTGATAGATTCTTGAGTGGTCAGGGCATGAAGGGGTATAGGGAGAAGGCAGGAGATTTGGCTGAGAAGAAAAATAGATGGTGGAGCAGACTCAATGGGCCAAATGGCCTAATTCTGCTCCAATATCTTATAGTCTTGTGGTCTTATACAGAAGTCTGAAGACCCACTCTCAGTGACTTAGGAACAGCTTCAATGCCACCACCATCAGATTTCTAAACAGTCTGTGAAAACTATCACATAATTCCCTTTTTATATAATATTTATTTATTTTTGTAATTTATAGGTTTTTATGTATTCTCACAGTTCTGCTGCCACAAAACAACAAATTTCACATCATATGTCAGTGATAATGAACCTGCTTCTGATTCTAAGACTCCTGGCTGGGGTGCAAAGAAACAACAATAACTTGAATATACATACAGGCTTTGAAATGCAAAAACAACCCTAAAAACTTCATAGGAATGTTGATAAACTACTGATGCTAAGCTACAATAAGAGATGTTATAGCAAATTACCAAAATTGTTGACACAGAGGAAAAGAAACATGGAAAGGAAATGGTGGACCAAATTACTGTAAAGCAGAGCAACTATCTCAAATAATTACTGTTGTTAAGAATATTACTGAGAACATGGTGTTAGCAGCATTATGCTATCAAATCTCCCCATCTCTTTAAATTACAATAATCAGTATACTTGACCCATTCATGGAGTAAGTTAATACTGTATTTTCTTGCCATCTGTAATCAAAGGAAATGTGAAAAAAAAGTTGGTGTTTGACAAATTTTTTAGATTATTCTCTTAATCTAGGAAAGCAGATTAATCTAAAACACTGACATATCCAGTTCTAAATCTGCTGTCATGTCCCTCTAGACCTCCAGCTAATCTCAAAAATCATCTTAAGTAGGGCAGAAATACTCAAAAATAAATGAACTATGAAACCTGATCTACTAATCTCAAATTAATCCTCCCTTTCCAACTTAGTTTTCCCATGTCCTACTCCACTATGGTACTTTCACTTTTCCTTTTTAATGACTTTTTTTAGTTGCTTTCTGTTGGTTTTTAAAAGCTTCCCAATCCTCTAACTTCCCACTAACTTTTACTCTATTGTACTTTGGCTTTGATTTCTTTTGTTAGCCACGGTTGCGTTATCTTGCCTTTAGAATACTTCTTCCTCTCTGGGATATATATCTCCTGTGCCTTCTGAATTGCTTCCAGAAATTCCTGCCATTACTTTTCTGCCTTCATCCTTGCCAGTGTTGTTTTCCAATTAATTTTAGCCAACTGTAATACTGATACATCTGACTTTAGCTTCTCCTTCTCAAATTTCAGGGTGAATTCGATCATATTATGGTCACTTTGCCCCAAGAGGGTTCAACCACAAACTGCTCTTAAAAGCCATCTTGTAGGCATTCTAGAAAATGCCCCCTTGGAATCCAGAACCAGCCTGATTATCTCAATTTACATGCATATTGAAATCCTCCATGATTATTGTAACATTGGCCTCTTGGCTTGCGTTTTCTAACTCCTGTTCTAATTTGCAGCCCGCATCCTTACCACTGTTTAGGGGTCTGTATACAACTCACATCAGGATCTTTTTGCCCTTGCAGTTCCTTAGCTCTATCCATAATGACTCAACACCTTCCGATCCTATGTCACCTCTCTAATGATTTGATTTCATTCTTTCCCAACAGAACCACATCACTCCCTCTGCCTACCTGACTGTTCTTCTAATACAATGTATATCCTTGGACTTCAAGCTCCCAGCTATAATTTTCTTTCAGCCATGATTCAGTGATGCCTGCAACATCATATATGTCAATATGTAACTGTGCTATGAGTTCATCTCACTTATTCCATATACTGTGTACATTCAAATATAACAACTTCAGTCCTATATTCACCCTTTTCAATTTTGTTTGCGTTTTACACTGCAAATTACATTATACAATTAAAGTGGAACTCACATTATAATTGCAAATAGAGTCTTAGGTATATTTTCTCTCAACAGTAATGATGTGTATACAGCTACAGGTTCATGGTTTATGGCAGTGGGAGTAGGGGGAATGTTGGAGAGCCATTTAAGTTATTTGCTTTGGAAACTGGTAAACCAAACTCTTATGAGACCAACAACTAGAGACACATGCAATGGTAAATGCTTATCACCTTTCAACCTTCAGATGGAATGGAGACATATCAAATATAGTTTAATGATTTATCTCACAACAAATAACAGTAGTCATTAACATTTGCAGCTTGCACTTAAACTTGCTGGCTGTATCAAACATCTTAAGAGAAAATAATACGGAAAACTCTTGGAGAAAAAACTGATAGCAAAATGAACCTATCACATTAAAAAAAACACATTAGCTGCATTTCTGTTTAAGAAACTTGATGAAAAAAAGATCAAAATTTGTTATTCTTTCACGCTTTATATTTAAGTAATTCTTTCCCCACATAATTCTGTTAGAGAAGATTTCATTCTGCATCTTGGATTTTTGGGTAGTGCTTTGCGAATTCCATAATGACAAATTTCCTTAAGCCCAAACGGTCATAATGTGGGGGCCACCTGTACTATAATACTTAAAGTAATGTTTATTTAAACCAAATTACCTTAATTTCAAAATTACAAGTCAGTTTTTATAAGTATTTAATTCTGGATGCATTTATGGTCGTCAGCTTTGAAATACTTACAAAGTCACCAGTTCAGTGTTGAAGATCAACACTACAACCCAAGGGCAAGGTACCAACTCACATGTGGAAAACCTGTCAGTCACCCGATTCAAAACCTCATAATTGTTTATTTCAAGATTCAAGAAATTAGATTACTTGATTAGCTAGGAAGTCTCATGTGACATCTCTGTCAGTCTAGAGAAAATCTCCTTTCATAATAAATCAAAACTGGAGGAAATACATTCCTGTCAGCAATGGACATGACCGGTTTCCCAACTAGACATAGTGAGATTCAGAAAACAAATAGCAACAGATTAGCTGCTATTAACATTCTATTTGTCTGAATCTGTGTAACAGATTGGCATTAATGATTCTTTCCTTCTGTGAATTGCTTACCATATGCTGTATAGCTTCATAAATCTGTTTCAGGAACTCCTGTAATTTAGGCAGGTGCAGGCAGACATCTTGCTGGGATTCCAAAGTAGTGGCCTGCCCCCATTCAACGGCCTTATTCAACCAGTATTCAAAGGCAAAACCGGAAAAAGGAATGGAAGTTGCTTTGGCCATAACACAAGCCATAAGACTCAAGTTTAAAAGTCATTCAAAAGGAAAAGATTCTTCTGTTTACTGTGGAATCTGCAAAATAAAAGAAAGGAGCTTTCAAACCTTTTTTTTACGTAAGGCTTTTCAGCAAGTTCTTAAAACAAATCAAAGGTTTATATATAATGGACCTTTTGTGAGAAAACAGCGCAATAATTCTAATGAATGTGGTAAACCATATATATGTGTTGTAACTGGGTTAACTGTCTGGACACGCCCCTCTGCTGACTGCCCCTGTGGCTCCTCCCAGAGTTTCCTGTATAAAGGTGTTTCGCCTTGCCCCTCCCCCTCAGTCCAGGGGCAGACACTCACCATGGAGGTCGTATTGTACAGCGAATAAAAGCCTTTCAGTATTTTACCAAACCTCAGTTTTATGGAGTTATTGTAGGTGCTTCAATGAGAAAATTACTTTAAAATGTTTTATGGGTTGGTTCCAAAATTTTACCACCTGAATTTGTCACCACCATAATTTCATTACAATAACAGTTAAATACTACTCACTGGAAAGTAACAACTCAACCACAATTTTGAACAGGCATGAAACAAAAATCTTAACTGATTATATTGTATCAAGACCTCTGAAAACTGAAGGATCTTCACCTCTGTTTCTCTTTAAATAAATGATGCCTGACCTGCTGAATAATTCATGTATTTTCCATTTTATTTCACATTTTCAGTATTTGCTGTGTTATTTCTAAATTTTCCTTTAAAAATGTTAATGCTTTAATGATTAGATAAGGTAAAGAGTCACTTCATTAAACTTGCTGTATCCTAACAATTTCAACCAGTAAGAAAGCAGGAAAAAATTCGTAGAAGATTCCAATGGAACACAATTTCTTCAGTTTTGACATTCAAAAAACCAGAGGGAAATGCAAAGTAAATCAAAGTGATTCCAACAAAATCAAAGTTCTAATTAAGTTTATTATCAAAGTACATACTTGTCACCATACTCAACCCTGAGATTCGTTTTCTTGCAGGCATACTCAGTAACTCCAATAACCATAATAGAATCAATGAAAGACTGCACCCAACAGGGCAAACAAACAATGTGCAAATACACAAGAGAAAATAATAATAATAACAAAAAATAAATAAGAATAAATATCAAGAACATGAGATAAAGAGTCCTTGAAACTGAGTCCATAGGTTGTGGGAACAGTTCAGTGATGGGGTGAGTAAAGTTGAATGAACTTATCACCATTGGTTCAAGAGCCTGATGGTTGAGGGGTAATAACTGTTCCTGACTCTGGAGATACCCGTACTTTCTTCCTGATGGCAGCTGTGAGAAGAAATCATAGCCTGGATGGTGGGTGTCCTCGATGATGGACACTCCTGTGACAACGCTCCATTTAGATGTGCTCAATGGTGGGGAGGGTTTTACCCATGATGGACTGGGCCATATCCACTACTCTTTGCAGGAGTTTCCGTTCAAGGGCACCAGTGTTTCCATACCAGGCTGAGATGCATCCAGTCGGTATACTCTCCACCACACATCTATAGAAGTTTGTCAGTTTTAGATGTCATGCCAAATCTTCGCAAACTTCTAAGGAAGTAGAGGTGCTGCTGTGTTTTCTTCATAATTGCACTTACATGCTGGGCCCAAGACAGGTCCACTGAAATGATAACACTGAGGAATTTAACCTCTGATTCCCCCAAATGAGGACTGGCTCATGGACCTCGGTTTCCTCTTGCTAAAGTCAAAAATCAGCTCCTTGGTCTCGCTGACATTGAGTGAGAGGTTGTTGTTATGGCACCACTCAGCCAGATTTTCAATCTCCCTCCTCTATGCTAATTCATCACCACCTTTGATTTGGCCAATAATAGTGGTGTCGTCAGCAAACTTAAATATGGCATTGGAGCAATATGCAAAATCTTACAAATATTTTCTCAATAGTTCAGAGCTGAAACACAATTTTGTTGACAGTACTAAAATATCTGTACCTAATGACTTACTGTTGTCAGCAGGAAAGTGTAGAAAACCTATCTCCCCTGTTGTTAGCAAGCTTATCCAAAGAACAATGAAGCTTTGATATTCATTGACCGAAGTCAATTCAAAGTCAGTACACCCATTAGCTGTGCTGTTCCTAAAATCTCTTTGTGAAGTAATACCAAAACTCTGGGATGTGAGCCTAAAAATCACTTAAGGCAACACAATTTACTGCCCTATGAATATACTTCTTGTGTGATCCTCACCATTCATCTCAAATTGCTCACGTCACTATTCTTGCCAGTGCAATCATTACTACCAACACAAAATATACTTTCCAGACATAAACAGGACTTTGAAAAAAGATATGTTACTCTATTGCTGAGTGTTTTCCCACAGTCTAATTAGACATAAAACTTCGACTAAAAATCCACTGCATGACGATCAGGTCTTCCATTGTCCTTCAGTCTAGAAACACTGGATTTTGAACCATTCTAAAAATGAAAGGGACCATTTGAATGCTCTAAATCATACAAGCTAATTTTTAAAATTAACTTGTAGCTTATGATATTTAACTCAAATTCCCCCTTGAAAATAATGGCTTCCCTTCCAAAACACGTTGTACAGGGCAAGCTTCAAAACCAGAAATTCCAGAGATGTTTTCTAAAGAAAAATACTGGAGCATTATAGATATGAACACTCGTTAAGAAAGTCAAGAATTATGTTGGTTCTATATCTACTTACATTTCACTTTTTGTTGTAGTAATCAGATCAGTGCGACTAAAGAACACTGACATGGTACCCATATCGACTGCTAAATAAGGGTTTTCCACAATAAAAAATTCTTAACCGAAGCAAATGTAAAATTTCACATGTTCCTTCAAAATAATTCTTCATAACTAAAGGCTGAAATTGAGCCTGCTTGGCTAAATCTACCAGCTGCTGTTCACTAAAGAACTAAGATTCTGATCGCTAGTGGTGATAGCAATGCCCTTTAGCTTCCATGATAGATCACAAATGAGACAATCTAAAACTGCACACGGCAAGACATGGGCAACGTACAACCCTAGAGTGACACATAGCAGAATAATTTGATGTCACAAATACAGCAATGAATATCTCCAATATTTCCTTACGATACAGCAGGCTATTTTGGCCTATCAAGTTTAAGCCAGCTCACAACACTATCATATTCTCCAATATTTTTCCTTGCAACCTAATCTCCCCACAATCCCATTAACTCCCCCATGTTCCACTACTCACTCACATGCATGGGGCAACTTAACTTACTGACCTGTATGTCTTAGGATGTGCAAGGAAACCAGAGTATCCGGGAGAAATCCATGGAGTCACAGGCGGAACTGGAGATCAGGGCTGAATTCAGGTTGCTGTAGCTGCAAGGCAGCTATGCCGCTGTATTGCCCAACAAAAAAGGGCATCCCCATTCCGGGAGTCAGCATTTATCAGACACTCAGCAAAACAAGTGGTTGGCTGCTGTGGCTACTACAACAGATGATTATCCTTCTGCAATAGGCTTCCCTCTCCAATCTAATAGCTATTCCACCAGCTACATAGGCACAAGTCAGGTGTGTAATAGAACACTATTCATCTGAGTGGTTACGAATAGTTGCAACAGCTCAACTTGATCAGCATCTTAGTTCTGCTTAAATCTCTCTCCTATGGTGAATCATGATGGTGGCACACTGCCACCAACTCAAGTGAACACAGGATATGGGCAACACATAAATAGCAAGGGCTGGCCTGGGAGTGACCCCACTCTATTCTTACTGTACAGTTTTTAATCAATTTGGCACAACCGTGAGAGTTAACCAGATAAGCTCAGAGGTGGCAACGTGTTGTTCATACACATAGGTCTGCAGTCAGATGTAGGCCCGAATGGTCAAAGCCGGAGATTCCTTCTCTGAAGAAATTATTAACCTTTGTGACATAACCAGTGCGACTGCAGTCAAAGTCTGTAATTCATCTAAAGCTTCTTTAAATGTTCCTGACATTCAGGAACGTTTTAAATGATTAAAATAGATGTAAATAATTAAATTAAATCTGCTGAATGGATCCTGACCCGGATCTGGGCCGCACCCTCCAAATATCCGGACCTGCCTCTCAGTTTTTTTTGCACTACCTTACTTTCCATTTTTCTATTTTCTATTTATGATTTATAATTTAAATTTTTAATATTTACTAACGATTTGTAATCCAGGGAGCGGGAAGTGCAGAATCAAGTATCGCTGTGACGATTGTACGTTCTAGTATCAATTGTTTGGCGACAATAAAGTATAAAGTAAAGTGTAAATTTGAAAGCTTAAAAATAAGCTAAGAAAAAAAATACACAGATTCAGAATTACAAATATTAACTAAAGTTAGAAAACACTTACAAATAAAATCAGTTACCTCGTACATTGATTCCCATTCCAAAGCCACGAATCCTCATTGATATCAATGGAATGGGAA
Source organism: Mobula birostris (assembly GCF_030028105.1). Classification (NCBI taxonomy): domain Eukaryota; kingdom Metazoa; phylum Chordata; class Chondrichthyes; order Myliobatiformes; family Myliobatidae; genus Mobula; species Mobula birostris. Next base: position 45,430,349 of record NC_092386.1, read on the forward strand.
CACAGACCAAGCCTGATCTACTGTAGGCTCACAATTGCAATAACCTGACATATAGGGTGCCACAACAGCGTAGCCGTTAGCGCAATGCTGTTACAGTTCAACGTGCCAGAGTTCAGAGTTCAGTTCTGGCCTCCATCGTAAGGAAGTTTGTACATTCCTTCCTGTGTGCGTGTGGGTTTCCTCCCACAGTCCAAAGACGTACCCGTTAGTAGGTTAATTGGCCATTGCAAATTGTCCCATGGCTAGGCTAGGGTGGACAACCAGAGTAGGACTTACACAGCGAGTGGTAAGGCACTGAGGGGTGTGGTAGAACAGTGATCCATAATTCCTTGAAAGTGGTGTCACAGGTAGATAGGGTAATAAAGAGAGCTCTTGGCACATTAGTTATCATTAAAGTGCTGAGTACAGGAGTTGGGATGTCATATTGAAGTTGTATTAGAAATTGGTGCATTTGGAATATTGTGTGCAGTTCTGGTCACCTACCCACAGGAAAGATGGCAATAAGATTGAAAGAGTTGAGAGAAAATCAACAAGGATGTTTCCAGGACTTGAGGACCTGAGTTGTAGGGAGAGGTTGAATAGGTTAGAACTTCATTTCCTAGAGTGTAAGGGAACGATGAGAGATTCGATAGTGGAGTGGAGCTTAGGAGACGATGGCGCCTAATGGTGATTCCTTTGCTTGCATCTTCAAAAACAGCTCTATTTCTATCTTTAATATCTCTATTTTTTCCTTTCAGGGTTCTTTTCAAGACCTTGACCTGGAACTACACACTGACTTTGGTCCTTTACAGGAATGGGACCCACTCTCAGAGTCTCACAACTGGCTGCTATTCAATATACCGAGGATGCGGCCTAGAAGACTAGCACGCCTTCGGAGTTTCGGGATTTCGTGACTCTGGAGGCGGGCGGACTCCAGGTCGGTGCTGCGGTCTGATATATCGTGGGAGTACACAGAAGATCAAAAGCAACAAGCTGGCAGCAGGCTGTGTGCCCAAAGACCCGAGTCCTTCAGGCACAGAGCTCAGAAAAAGCAACACAACAGACTGTTAACATTGTAAATCAGCGAACAACAGGAATTCTGCAGATGCTGGAAATTCAAACAACACACATCAAAGTTGCTGGTGAACGCAGCAGGCCAAGCAACATCTGTAGGAAGAGGTGCAGTCGACGTTTCAGGCCGAGACCCTTCGTCAGGACTAACTGGAGGAAGAGTGAGTAAGGGATTTGAAAGTTGGAGGGGGAGGGGGAGATCCAAAATGATAGGAGAAGACAGGAGGGGGAGGGATGGAGCCAAGAGCTGGACAGGTGATAGGCAAAAGGGGATACAAGAGGATCATGGGACAGGAGGTCCGGGAAGAAAGACAAGGGGGAGGGGGACCCAGAGGATGGGCAAGAGGTATATTCAGAGGGACAAAGGGAGAAAAAGGAGAGTGAGAGAAAGAATGTGTGCATAAAAATAAGTAACAGATGGGGTACGAGGGGGAGGTGGGGCCTAGCAGAAGTTAGAGAAGTCGATGTTCATGCCATCAGGTTGGAGGCTACACAGACGGAATATAAGGTGTTGTTCCTCCAACCTGAGTGTGGCTTCATCTTTACAGTAGAGGAGGCCGTGGATAGACATGTCAGAATGGGAATGGGATGTGGAATTAAAATGTGTGGCCACTGGGAGATCCTGCTTCCTCTGGCGGACAGAGCGTAGATGTTCAGCAAAGCGGTCTCCCAGTCTGCTTCGGGTCTCGTCAATACATAAAAGGCCACATCGGGAGCACCGGACGCAGTATATCACCCCAGTCGACTCACAGGTGAAGTGTTGCCTCACCTGGAAGGACTGTTTGGGGCCCTGAATGGTGGTAAGGGAGGAAGTGTAAGGGCATGTGTAGCACTTGTTCCACTTACATGGATAAGTGCCAGGAGGGAGATCAGTGGGGAGGGATGGGGGGGACGAATGGACAAGGGAGTTGCGTAGGGAGCGATCCCTGCGGAATGCAGAGAGAGGGGGGAGGGAAAGATGTGCTTAGTGGTGGGATCCCGTTGGAGGTGGCGGAAGTTACGGAGAATAATATGTTGGACCCGGAGGCTGGTGGGGTGGTAGGTGAGGACCAGGGGAACCCTATTCCTAGTGGGGTGGCGGGAGGATGGAGTGAGAGCAGATGTACATGAAATGGGGGAGATGCGTTTAAGAGCATGCGTTTAAGGCGATGCTTTTTTTGCTGGTGGGGGAGGGGGGGATCATTGCTTTGCTCCTGCTTACACGCAGGAGGGGGGAGCTGGGGGGGGGGTCTTTGGGTTTCTAACATTTAACTGTCATTCATTCTTTGGGGCACTCCTCTGTTTTCGTAGATGGTTGTGAAGAAAAAGAATTTCAGGATGCATATTGTATACATTCCTCCGGCATTAAATGTACCTTTGAAACCTTTGAAACCTTTGAAAATTATGAGTATAAACAGGGTAAATGCAAGTGGGCTTTTTCCACTGAGATTGGGTGAGATTTCATGTGTTAAGAGTGAAAGGTGAAATGTTTAAGGAGAACATGAGGGGGGTGAGAGTGTGGAATGAGCTGCCAGCTGAAGTGGTGGATGCAGGTTTGATCTCAACATTTAAGAGGAATTTGGATAGGTTGCATGCGTGGAAGAGTATGGAGGGTAATGGCCTAGGTGCAGATCGATGGGACTGGGCAGACTAGTAGGGCTGAAGAGCCTGTGTCTGTGCTGCAGTGTTCAATGACTCCATAAACAAGTTGGAGGGATGCCTGACAAATTCCTTTAAGGAAAACACAATTAAGGAGTTCATCATCAATGTTATATACAATATAATAACGTTCTTTCTTTTTATTAACTTACTGCAATGTAACATCTGAGTTGCAGTTCAAATCCACCCAGTAGTAACCAATCAGAAAAGAAGAGAAACGTTATGCCACATTTAACTTCATAAATATCTTCCTGTTTGGGAACTAGAAGGCACAGTTAAATTGGCCTATAATTTTTGGGACTTGGCTTTAAGCCCATTCCACTGATCAGATAAAAATTTTCCCAGCTAAGGAGCGACATAGCCCTGTGTCAAAAAGGCTAATGTAAACAAGTCAGCAGCACAAACTTCTCAATTTGACATTCTGCATTCTTTCTCCTAGAAAGACCAAATAATGGCATTAACAACAGAGAAAGATATCAAACTGATACAGAAGTAAATGCATTTAGGTCACAGTAAAACAGCAAATATGCCAGGTATGGGTTTAGGGGTTTAGCCTGAAGCCCAGCAGAGGTGCAGTAAGACCTGCACATTCCCATCCTCCAACCTCTGTGCGATTAAGGAATATACGAGGGGTGATGGATAAGTTCATGGCCTAAGGTAGAAGGTGTCAATTTTAGAAAACCTAGCACATTTATTTTTCAACATAGTCCCCTCCTACATTTACACACTTAGTCCAGCTGTTGTGGAGCATACAGATCCCTTCTTTGTAGAAGTCGGCGTCTTGGACTCCAGTAAGTGGTCCACAGCAGGGGTGATTGATAAGTTTGTGGCCTAAGGTAGAAGGAGATGATTTATACAGCTCTTGTTACATGCACGTGCAGTTTAACTCTTTGAGTGATCATGCAGAAAGTTCGAAGTTAATAACTCATCTCCTTCTACCTTAGGCCACGAACCTATCAATCACCCCTGCTGTGGAACACTTTCTGGAGGTCCAAGACGCCGACTTCTACAAAGAAGGGATCCATGTGCTTCATGACCGCTGGACTAAGTGTGTAAATGTAGGAGGGGACTATGATGAAAAATAAGTGTGCTAGATTTTCTAAAGTTGCACTGCTTCTACCTTAGACCACAAACTTATCAATCACCCCTCGTATACCATTCTTCCTGACTGCACTTTGTGCACCAACTCACCAAGATCCTGCCATCCACATGCACTTATTAATTTTTCTGTTTGAAAATGTTTTGTTATTCCACCAAAACTAATAGTTTCCCTGTTCCCCCAATACACTTCAACATCCTTGCCCACTCACATAACCTAAGTAAACTTTTGCAAACTTTTCTGTCCTCTTCACTCATCACTTTCCCACCTTGTTTTGTATTATCAACAATTGTATAGTTACATACTGTTCTTTCAATTCAACATTATTGAAAAGTGACTGAGGTTCGGATCTTTGCAGAAACCCACAAGTAACAGTAATGCATTATCCCAACTTTATTCCACATTTCAAACAACACTGTATCCACATGACAATATCATTCAGCGCAGATGATGGGACTCGACCCACTTAGTCAATTGTCCATTTTCCTCTATTGATGCTGCATAACCTGCTGAGTTCTTTCAGCTTTTTGTGTGTTGTTCCGGATTCCAACATTTGAGCATCCATGCATTTCCAAATCCTGAAAACCCCAATATGATCTACAACCTTTTGTATGTCTTCTTATGCTTATTTTTGAATATCACCAACATCGAAAATGTTCAAACTTCATACAAATGCAACACAAATTACATTATGCCACAATTAAGGTGAAGAAATTAGATTCCTTAGTAATGATTTGGCTAGCAGGATAGGCGGAGGTCCCAAATAGCAATCAGTTATTCATTTTTATACCCTTGTGAATTTGTTCATTAAATCAAATATCAAGACCTTCATTGACTAGGAACTCAGACACTTTGCTAATGACAACAGCGCCTTTAGTAACTCTCAACAAACAGGAAAGAGCCATTTCAAAGAATAAGGCACTGGACAGAATCCTTCTGGAAAGATAAACTAGAAAATGATAACTTTCTTCACGTGGTGGTTTTTACCATCAAGAATGAATTAGCCTGGTGTCTCAGTACTCCCAGGTGGGACAAATGAACGCTGCGGGATCCTCAGGCTCACTCAAATGCAGAAACCCCAGAAACAGTGGATGAGGCCAAGGGCTTCTGCTTCAATCTTGGAAAACTTTGGCTTCAGGACTAGAGGAAAGCAAAGCAATTCTTCACTGTCATAGATGGAAGAAAAACAATAAAAACATAAAATACTGAAAAAACTCAGCAGGACAGGCATTGTCTGTTATGATGAACGGTCTTTAACCTGAAATGTTAACTGTTTACATGGTGCTACTCGAATGTTCATTTACTGCACCCTCGTCTACTACATTCAATAATCTTGATATGGCTTTGTTTCCCAATTATTACCTTAGCTCCGCCTTTACCATCCCGTCCCTCACTTGGCTCCATCTGCCTTTTTTATCAACCTGTCTGCTTCCACCATCATCAACCTTCACTCCCCCCCCCCAGTCCACCTATCACCTACCAGATTGTCTCATCCCTCTCCCTCCCCTCACTAAACTGGTTATTTTCCTCTTCCACTCCAAGTCCTGATGCAGGGTCTCGCCAAAATATTGTTAATTTCTCCGCCCACCACACTGCAGATGCCATTTGATCCACTGATTCCTCCAACTGTGTTTTTTTGCTACAGATTCCAGCATTTGCAGTCTCTTGTGTCTCTATTCAACACTCTTTATTCAGCATGTAAAGTCCAAATACCCAAAGGCTCACCTCACTAACAGCCAAGAACAGAAGTTAATTCACATGGAAGGAAGCAAATTCTCTACCACTGGTAGTACCTACAAGAGGCACTGCCTCAAGAAGGCAAGATCTATCACCAAAGATCCCCACTATTCAGCCCGTGCCATCTTTGCGCAGGAGGTGCAGAAGCCCAGAGTTCCACACCATCAGGTTCAAGACAGCTCCTTCCCTTCAACCATTCAGTTCTTGAGCCAAAATGCTAATCACTACAGTTTAGCAACACTATGACCGCTTTGCATTAAAATGGACCTTTTTTTCTGTCCTGAATTTGCAAAGCAAGTTGTGTATATTTAAGCTTTTCTGGTGATTATTGTTCAGACAATGCTATGGGCCTGTGATGCTGCTGCAAGTAAGCTTTTCATTGCACATGTGCATACATGTACTTCTACGTATGACAATAAACTTGACTTTAAATTTTCAAAGTCAAATTCAAGTCAAAGTAAATTTATTATCAAAGTACATACATATACTGACTATATACCAATCGAGATTCATTTTAGAGTCATAGAATACTGCAGCACAGAAATAAGCCCTTTGGCCCATCTAATCCATACTGAATTATTAACTTGCCTAGTCCCAGCAACCTGCACCTGGATCATATCCCTCCATGCCCCTCCTATCCATGTACCTATCCAAATTTCTCTTAAATGTTGCAATCAAACCAATACCCACCACTTCCACTGGCAGTTCATGCCACACTCTCACACCACCCTGAGTGAAGAAGCAACGCCCTCATGTTCCCATTTCGCCTTTCACCCTTAACCCATGACCGTTAGCTCTAGTCTCATCCAACATCAATGGTCCCGAAAAAGGGTCTCAGCCGAAACATCGCCTGTTTACTCTTTTCCATAGATGCTGCCTGACCTGCTGAGTTCCTCCAACATTTCATGTGTATCAATGGGAAAAGCCTGCTTGCATTTAGCCTATCTATATTCCTATTAATTTTGTCTGCCTCTGTCAGATCTCCCGTCAATCTTCTACGTTCCAGGGAATGAAGTCCTGACTATTCACCTTTCCCTAGAAACTCAGGTCCTCAAGTCCTGGCAACATCCTTGGAAAGTTTCTCTCAACTAACTCTTTCAATTTTATTAGATTAGATTAGATTCAACTTTATTGTCACTGTGCCGAGTACAGATACAAAGCCAATGAAATACAATTAGCATCTGACCAGAAGTGCAAAAGAATAGTGTTATTTACAAAATAACTGCGAATAAAAAGTAAGTGCTACAGCACACAAATATAAAAGTACTGAGACAGTACAATATGGGTGCAATACTGCTTAGCGCTGTGATGTGAGGTTCAGCAGGGTCACAGCCTCAGGGAAGAAGCTCTTCCTGTGCCTGCTGGTGCGGGAGCGGAGGCTCCTGTAGTGCCTACTGGATGGGAGGAGAGTAAAAAGTCCATGGTTAGGGTGAGATGCATCCTTGATAATGCCCAGGCAGCATTTATGGTAGATATTCACAATGGAGGGCAAATGGGTGCCAATAATCCGCTGGGCATTTTCACCACCCGCTGGAGTGCTTTGCGGACCGATACGGGACAATTGCCATACCACACTGAGATGCAGTTGGTGAGTATGCTCTCAATTGTACAGCGGTAAAAGTCCGTCAGTATCCTGGGACAGAGGTGAGCTTTTTTGATGCTCCTCAGGAAATAAAGGCGCTATTGCGCCTTTTTGATCAGGATGGAGGAGTGCAGGGACCAGGTGAGATCATCGGAAATGTGGACACCAAGGAACTTGAAGCTTAATACACCCTCCACTACAGCTCTGTTGATGTAGATGGGGATATGAGTGCGGCTCCTAGCATACCTCAGTCCACAATAATTTCCTTGGTCTTCTGGGTGTTAAGGGCCAGGTTGTTATCGACACACCACGTGGCCAGGTGCTGGACCTTATTGTTATATTTCCTGCAGGTAGGTGATCAGAACTGCACACAATTCTCCAAATGCACCAATGCCTAATACAACTTCAATATGACACCCCAGCTCCTGTACTCAGTACTTCGATTTATGAAGACTAATGTGCCAAAAGCACTCTTTATGACCCTATCTACCTGTGATACTACTTTCAAGGAATTATGGATCTATATTTGCAGATGGCTCTATTCTACTGCTCTCTTCAATGCTCTACTGTTCACCATGGAAACCTTACCCTGGTTTGTCCTCCCTTCTGCCATTTCCAGTACATTTTTTCCAGCTGGTCCAGATCCCGCTACAAGTGTTTATAGCCTTCCTCACTTTTCACTATGCCTCAATCATGGTGTCGTTCACAAATTTACTGACACAGTTTACTACATTATCATCCAGATCATTGACACAGATGCCAAACAACAACAGGCCCAGCACCAATCCCTGCATTACACCACTCGTAACAGGCATCCAAGTCAGGTCAAGTCACTCTTGATTGTCATTTCAACCATGACTGCTGGTACAGAACATAGTAAAAATGAGATGTTTTTCAGGACCATGGTGCTACATGAAACAATTCAAAAACTACACTGAACTACACAAGAAAAAACACAAAACCTACACTAGACTACAGACCTACCCAGGACTGCGTAAAGTGCACAAAACAGTGCAGGCATTACAATAAATAATGAACAAGACAATATGCACAGCAGAGGGCAGTAGGTTGGTGTCAGTCCAGGCTCTGGGTATTGAGGAGTCTGATGGATTGGGTGAAGAAACTGTTACGTAGTCTGGTCATGACAGCCCAAATGCTTCGGTGCCTTTTTCCAGATGGCAGGAGGAAGAAGACTTTGTATGAGGGGTGCGTGGGGTCCTTCACAATGCTGTTTGCTTTACGGATGCAGCGTGTGGTGTAAGTGTCTGTAATGGCGGGAAGAGAGACCCTGATGATCTTCTCAGCTGACCTCACTATCCGCTGCAGGGTCTTGTGATCCGAGATGGTGCAATTTCCGAACCAGGCCATGATGCAGCTGCTCAGGATGCTCTCAATACAACCTCTGTAGAATGTGGTGAGGATGGGGAGTTGGGAGATGGACTTTTCTCAGCCTTCGCAGAAGGTAGAGACACTGCTGGGCTTTCTGTGCTATGGAGTTGGTGTTAAGGGACCAGGTGAGATTCTCTGCCAGGTGAACACCAAGAAATTTGGTGCTCTTAACGATCTCTAACGTTGATGCTCAGCAGAGAGTGGTCGCTCTATGTCCTGAAGTCAACAACCATCTCTTTTGTTTTGTTCACATTCAGAGACAGGTTGTTGGCTCTGCACCAGTCTGTTAGCCGCTGCACTTCCTCTCTGTATGCTGACTCATCGTTCTTGCTGATGAGACCCACCATGGTCGTGTCATCGGTGAACTTGATGATGTGGTTCAAGCTGTGTGTTGCAGCACAGTCGTGGGTCAGCAGAGTGAACAGCAGTCGACTGAGCACACAGCCCTGGGGGCGCCCCCATGCTCAGTGTGATGGTGTTGGAGATGCTGCTTCCAATCCGGACTGACTGAGGTCTCCCAGTCAGGAAGTCTAGGATCCAGTTGCAGACGGAGGTGTTCAGGACCAGTAGGCTCAGTTTCTGAGGATTGATTGTGTTGAATGCTGAACTGAAGTCTATGAACAGCATCCAGTTAAAGAGGCAATCATTTATTACCACTCTCTGGCTTCCGCCTTAAAGCCAGTGTTGAATCCAACTTATTACCACATCCTGAATGTCAAGCAACTGAACCGTCTTGACCAACCTCCCATGCGGGTCCTTGCCAATGGCCTTGCTAAAGTCTACATATTCAACATTCGCTGCCTTGACTTCATCATCTTTCCAAGTAACTTCCTCAAAAAACTCTGTAGGATTGGTTAGACACAACCTACCACACACAAAGCCATGTTGATTATCCATAATCAATCCCTGTCTATCAAAATACTTTTTCATCTGGTCCCTTAAAATAACTTCCAATAACTTTCCCACCACTGATGTCATGCTCACAAGCCTATAAATTCCCAGCTTATTCTTAGAGCCTTTCTGAAACAATGGAACAACGTTTGCTATTCTGCAGTCTCCTGCACCTCACTTGTTGCTAGGGATGTTTTAAATATCTCTGCTGGGGCCCCTGCAGTTTCTGCACTAACCCACATGGTTCAAGGCAACACTTTGTCAGGCCCTGAGGATTTATCCACCCTAATTTGCCACAAGACAGCAAACACCCTCTCCTCTGTAATCTGTATATAGACCATGACTTCACTGCTGTGTTGCCTCACTTCTATAGTCTCTATGTCCATCTCTTGAATAAATACAGATGCAAAACATCTATCTGATGAGTAAATACAGATGCAGGCATTCTTGTAGACATATACAAGAAAATAAAGAAATACAACAGAATTTACAAAATACTATACGTAAATAAAGACTGACAAACTACCAGCATGCAAAAGAAGACAAACTGTGTACAGTAAATAAAAAAATAGTACTGAGAATATGACCTTCAGAGTCCTTGAAAGTGAATCTGTAGGTTGTGGAATCAGTTCAGAGTTGAGGTGAGTGAAGTTATCCAAGCTGACTTAACAAGGATAGAGACCCCTAGACCTCCCCTCTTTAAATCAGCTATAGGTGATACACTTATCAACACAGAAGCAGACGACATCTGTTGGAATTAGCGTTTTGAAGGATTCTTCGACCATGACTCTGTCCTGGACTCAAATCTCACATCAAAATATCCTTGTCTAGTCATAAAAAGACCAGAAGCTAACTGAACAAAAAAATCATAAATTTACAACCTCATCTCTAACAACCACCGCTTTCTCAGAAGAAAATGCCTAGGGACTTCAGATGCTTGTAATCATGACCATCACCAAGAAAGCAGATAAATCCAACCGTATTAAAAACAGAGAAAGTCAGCACCGTCACTGCCTCTTCCCGTTGGCTGAACAGCTGCTTCTGGAATCACAGTGTGGATTCAGTTCATCTAAGGAAATTGAACATGATCTTTATTGCATGTCAACTCCAGGATAAGTGCAGGAAGCAACATCAAGCTCTATTTACGTCCTTTTTGTACTTTACAAAAACCTTTGACTCCCTCAATTAAGCAGTTCTTTTCAAATTTGACATCTGTAGCAGTCGACTATCTCTGCCATGTGACAGTATACAAGCCAGGATCTTAACAAAGGGGTCCACAAATAACCCAATCATGATGCATATTGAGTCAATGAAAGTTACAATACCATCCCAACTTTTCTTGCTGGAAGTTGTACGTCACGTCTAACAAATTTCCTGCTGGAATGAAACCAACTTTTAGGATAAATGAAAAAACATTCAAACAATATCACCACCTCTCCAGAACCCACATTATCTCACCTTAAAATATCTTGAAATTAAATATGGAAGCATTCAAGAGAACAGTTTTACTCTTAACATTCATAAAACAAAGGTCATCTACCAATCTGCCTCCACTGTACAACAGTTCCCTCAATGATAAAGACCCGTGACAAGACCCTGTAAAACACAATTACACTCCACAACTCAGGACCCCTCAATGAAGGAAGTCAATGCTGATGAAATTCACCATTGCTTCAATGCACCAAGTCAGCTTTTAGCCACCTGAGAAAAGGACTTCAAATCTAGCAGAAAGCTTATGGTACATCAGGCAGCTGTGATCCCTGGCCACTTGGATCCTTCAGAGCATAGATTACCAGCAGATTACACCTTAAAGCACTGGAAAGTTCTCAGCAATGCTGGCTATGTAAATCCCTCCAATATCAGTATCCCCAGCACAGATGTGCTCATGTTGGTGGGCCACATCACTCACAAGTCTACATCGGTGAATCTGCAGTACAAAGCATCAGTTAATGCTGAACATTAACATATCGAATGAACTTTCCTGGGCCCAGCACATTGATACAATCACAAGAAAGTCATTCCAGTCATACACAGAAGGATTCTTCTCTGGGAGTTTCATCATCTGAGCGAAGTAAGGAGACAGGTACCTGGCATAATTCATCTTGTCATAGGCAAAGCACCATGGGATCATGGTTCTTATAGCATGGAGGTGCAACTCCCAGTCCCCCTCACAGAAAGCTACCATCGCTGCAATGCTATCAACATATTTTCTAGCACTAGGGGTGTATACCTTGCCAAAAATCACTATAAGAATTATTCCCCCCAGATGGTACCGGTGGCCCAAATTTGGGGTCCTGGCTTATGGACAAAGATTGAGGAGGTTTAGCATATCATCTAACATAGCAGTCCCCAACCACTGGGCCGCGGACTGGTACCGGGCCGCAAAGCATGTGCTACCGGGCCGTGAGGAAACGATACGAGTCAGCTGCACCTTTCCTCATTCGCTGTCACGCACTATTGAACTTGAACATAGGGTTGCCAACTTTTTCGTATTTGCCTGGACATCCTGTATATTGGGCTAAATTGGTTTGTCCCATACGGGACCGCCCTTGTCCCGTATTTCCCCCGCTAAGGTAGAGCGTTCCTATGAAACCTTTCGTGTCGAAATAGTGTGAAACGAAGAAGCAATTACCATTAATTTATATGGGAAAAATTTTTTGAGCGTTCCCAGACACAAAAAATAACCTAACAAATCATACCAAATAACACATAAAACTGAAAATAAATAATACTAACATATAGTAAAAGCAGGAATAATGTGATAAATATACACCCTATATCAAGTAGAAATAACGAATGTACAGTATAGTCGGGAAGTTTAAGCGAAAACCGATTTGTGGGGAAAAAAATTGGCACGTACGCACTTGCGCACATCAGATGCGCACGTCGCACATGCGCACACAGGTGCCCGTGCAAGCCTTCATGGTCATGGTAGTCTTTCCTGGGGTAAAGTGTCCTGGGATTTGACTGCTACTTTTGTCCCTTATTTAGGAATGAGAAAGTTGGCAACCCTAACTGTAAAAGACACATTGAGGTGAGTTTAACCCTACTTGAACACCACCCCCCCCACCCCGGTCGGCTGGTCCACAAGAATATTGTCAATATTAAACCGGTCCGTGGTGCAAAAAAGGTTGGGGACCCCTGATCTAACATACTTCCAGATATGTTCCAGTATGAAAATATCCTGTCTGGTTGCATCATGGTCTGAGATGGCAATTCAAACGCACAGGAATATAAAAGGTGTAGAAAGTAGTGAACTCAACATAATATATCACTGGCACTCCCTACCATCAGTAGTATCTAAAGGAGGCACTACCATCTAGGCCATAACATCGTCTCACAGTTGCCATCGGGCAGGAGATACAGAAGTCTGAAACCCCATACCATCAGGTTCAAGGACAGATAGTTCCCCTCAACAATTTAATTCTTGAACCAAACTGCACAACCCTGATGAGCTCCGATGGCATCACCAAAATTGCCGATGACACCACTGATTTTGGACAAATCACAGATGGTGATGAGTCTGCTTACTGGGTCACCTGGTTGAGTGGTGCTGTTAAAATAACCTGAAACTGAACGTCAGCAAAACTCAACAGCTGATTCAGGAAGAGGAAGGAGGGCAAACGTGCATTGGCGGATTGGTGGTGGAGACTCTGCAGTTTTAAGTAACTGTGTGTTAACACATCAGCAACCTGTCTTTGGCCCAGCACATAGATGTAATCATAAGGAAAGCACGGCAGCACCTTTACTTCCTTAGGAGATTAAGCAGTTGTGCCTTATCATCAAAACTCCAACAAGCTTCTACAGATGTGCTGTTGAAAGTACCCTGACTGGCTGCATCGTGGCCTGGTATAGCAGTTCAAATGCATAGGAACACAAGAAGCTACAGAGAGCGGTGGATTCTGTCCAACCCACCAAAGGCACATCTCTCCCCATCATCAGTATTATCTACAGGATGCATTGCTTCAAGAAGACATTTGTTATCAAAGATCCCGGCAATCCAGACTGTGAACTTCCCTTCAATCATTCAGTTCCTGAACCAACTGGCAAAATCTTACTCACTACTGACTAATAACATTATGAACACTTTGACTATTGTGTTTTCTTTAAAAATGTTCTGTACAATTTATGTTTATTTGTGAATGCTGCTTATATGCTACATGCCTGTGATGCTACTGTTAAGTATTTTTTTCATTACACCTCTGCATATATATGACATGTGCATTATGCATATGACAAACTTGGAGTACAGCAACAGTATGAGCACTTTGTACTACAGTGAACTTTTTAAAAATTCTGTTCTGTTTTGCAATATTTTTGTATAACTCATGTATAGTTTGCTGCTCTTGTGTATGTTGTATATCTAATGCTATGCGCCTGCAATGTTGCTGCCAGTAAGCTTTTCGTTGCTCCTATGCATACGTGTCCTGTAGAAATAAAGCCCCGTTTTGACTTTGGCTCTGTCACAGCAAGACGACAAAGGTAATGATTGAAAAATGTTTTGAAAAGTAAAACATCTTCACCAAATTCCTGGCCCATGACACTCAAAATAGAGATGTAGCGTTAGGAATGGTTTTGAGAACGTCGTGTCCATTCGCTGGGAGCATCCGGCTAGACCAAAACAAACCGCAACAGGAGCCTCGCAAGCTACCTACCCAACCCACTGATGTCCACCTTTCTCCTTCAAGATAGTTCTCAAAACCTACCACTTTGATCAAGTTCTTTCTTGATCGTCTGTTCCAATGTCCTCAGAGCGGTAGAAGCCGTTTTATGATTGACTGTGAAGCATCTGGGAACGTTTTATATTACGTCAATCGCGCTGCATGGATGGAAGTTATTGTTATACAAGAAAAACCTTACACAGTAATTGCTTACAAATCCCAGCAACAATTTCTAACTGTAAAGCAATGTCCTTTAGGAACATTTAAGTTGAAAGAATCTGATCGTGAGTAATCAACAACGGTTGAAAGCATAGTGGGCTAAGCTCGAAGCCATAATTTCAGAGACAGGATTTTTCCTTCGGCCAAATATTTCTGGCAACGTTTATAATTTCAAACCTGAATTATTAATGTCACTGACCTGCGAACCGATTCTTCCCAACTGCACCCGGAAACTGCTCGAGATTCCCGCCGGGCTGTGATTGGCAGATGACGTCACGACACGCGGTCCAATCAAACAAACGTGGGCCGTCCCTTTGCTCCCGCCCGTCCTTGGCTTCGGGTTAGCCAACAATTTCGTTGATAAGTATTAAGAATCTGACTAAAATAATGCTGATATCATCCGTTATGAGTCATAAACTGCAAAAGAGAACACCAAATTTCAAAATCTTAGATCAAATGGTACATACTAACTCTGCATGCAGTATTAAAAGTTGCCCTGAGAGTATGAAAATGCTGCTTTGCCAAAGTTTGCAGGTTTATGTAAACCACTCGACCAAAAATGTTTCAATATCACATTAATAGCTCTGGAGCATGTATTGTAACTTCCATTTGCACCTCAAAATATTAGCATGAACTAGCCGGAATTTTAGGACTATTAGATTGCCCTCTCTGCTGCAGGCTAGCACATTTCCAGATTTATTAAATTCACTTTCAGACTTGCAAGGGAGGCATAGGAGCTCGCAGCATTTCAGGTATACGGTATTGTTAAATGAAAGAAAAATGGCAAATGCTGAAAATATGAAATTAAAACACAAAATGTCGGAAATGCCAAGTCCAGCTGCATTTGTGGATAGAAAAACAGAACTAATGCTTCAACTGGGAGATAATAGGGTCCCTTTCTCCACATGGCTGATCTTATTTTTATTCTTAATTGATTACAGAATTGGAAAGTGCTATTGAAGTAAGCTTGATTAATTGGTGCGTTTTAACAAGTACGCAGCCGGGTAGAGATGAACACTTAATATACACCTTTAAATAAATCATTCTATATTGGACAATGTTCACTTTCTCAAGTGATTTTATCGCAACGCCTCCTTGTGTGAAAAGTCACTCTTGTTTGCATTCTAAACTACAACTTTTCGGAGAGTGAAGAAGTCAAGGAGATTCAATCAACACCTAATCTCTTTTCTGTGCTGTTAGCACAAGCTTGATAATGACTGATCCTGTTGAACTGTGACTGCAGTGGTCTGTGGTTAAACATCTTTACAAAAATATTTTTGTTTAATTGACAGGTCACAAGATGTCATGTAAATCACCATTTAGAAATTATTTTTTCTACTTCATGATTAACCCTTTGTTTTGCACATAAAAATTATTTTGACTGCACATGGGTTTGTTTCAGTCTAGCCCTCTTTACAGTATCTTGAATTCACCATCACAATCTATAATTGACATATATTACATCGGTCGGCACTGTTTTAAATAATGTTCTATATGATCTGGAACCAAGATATATACCATGCAGTTGTGGAAGGGGTGGGGTTGGGAATGGAGGTTTGGGATAGGCTGTAATTAAGGAGTAGTGAGATATAGGTGAAAAGCCACCAAGGCTTTGTCAGCCTCAGACCAGAGCAGCATTAGCTCCTGGATTTGGTTTTAACTGACTGTCAATTTGCCTGATTGCACAGTGAACTGAGGAACGAGTCCCACCTGCCAGAAATTGCAAAGCAAGCAGGGATGCAGCTCCTGGCATTAACTGAAATCACTTGTGCAACTCTCATTGTATTCAAACCAAATGTGAACAGAGTGAATAAATACGTAAAAAATGCTGGTGAACAGCAGGCCAGGCAGCATCTCTAGGAAGAGGTACAGTCAACGTTTTGGGTGGGGACCCTTCGTCAGGACTAACTGAAAGAAGAGATAGAAAGAGATTTGAAAGTGGGAGGGGGGGGGGAGATCCAAAATGATAGGAGAAGACAGGAGGGGGAGGGATGGAGCTAAGAGCTGGCCTAAAGCCAACTGTTGGCAGTGGAGACACGTTCCAAGGAAGGATATATGGCTGTAGTAGAGAGTCTGAGTCAAAACTGAAGGGTCGAAGAAATTATAGATGGGGAGCAGTGAGGGAGGGTTTCACTAAACTCCCGCTGAAGAGAAGATTTAAACTTCTTCAATGTAGGCATCACTGGAAGAGGCTTTGCAGTAGTGAATTAAAAAATGCAAACACGAGGAAATCTGTAGATGCTGGAAATTCAAGCAACACAGATAAAAAACGTGACTGTACCTTTTCCTATAGATGCTGCCTGGCCTGCTGCGTTCACCAGCATCTTTTATGTGTGTTGCTTGTAGAGAGAAACTGTTCCCATTAGTGTAAGGATCAAAAACTAGCAGACACAGAATGAAGACGACAGGCAAAAGAACCTAAAGGAATTGCACCGATTGCTAGAGCCTGGAATGTACTGCCCAAAGTAATACTAAAAGCAAATTCAGTTGTGACTGGATAGGTATCAGAACTAGGGAGAGAGGACATCTATGTTTCAGCCAATAAAGGCTTGACATACTTAATGGCCTCCATCAATGGAGTAATTACTTAACATTGACTTTAGAAAAATTTTTTAAAGGTTAGTCAAAGTGCTTCTTCCCAATTTTCAATTACCTCCCTGAAACTTACAGGAAAGAAACTGAGCATAAAGTTTGAGTAATTGTTCAAAAAAAAAACACAAGACCATCTCAAAAGTCACAGTGAAATTTTCTCAAATAGAATGGTGGGCAGAACTGAGGTCAGAACTTTATAAGAAGAAAATGATTTAACTATCTATATTAAAATCAAAGAAGGCATCATATAAGCAGCAGTGTAGTAGTTGGTAAACCTGCCAAAGAGTTTTGGCATTATTATTAGGAAACATTTGTGGTGTGGTATCATCTCACACCAATGGTCTGATGTGAACTTGTTGAATCTTATTGTGTTGAAAACATATTACATCCAGGCTTCTTAACTCTACGCTCTTAAAGTTTGGTATAAGATGGAATAACTGCTTTATAAGCCCTCATCTCAACCTTGTTGAGAGGCCAGGCTACTGGGAATTGATTGTGGACTAGTCAGAGAGTGATTTTGAAGGAATAATTTACTCTCTATAATCTTGCTCATACTCAAATTAATGTAAGTGATGAACTACAGCCCCATGATGAGTATGGTTCACGTTGGCTTCTTGGAACATATTAGCCCATTTATTTCTTCACCGTTTCCTCAATATTTTCCAAACCATGCCTGAAAATCACCTGGGCTGGATTAACTTGCCATCTGATTCATTTGTATCACAATCAACAAGGGTCCCCAGTGTTGATTCCCATGCGAACTATTAGTCTCAGATATCCATCCAGAGAAGTATTCTGTCACTATACTCTGTGTCCTCTGACCAAACCAATTTTGGATTCAATTAGGCCAACTCACCTTGGATCCCATTTGCCTTAATTTTTAGCTACAATGTGAGACCAAGACAAATTCCTTTTTCAAATCCATATAGAAGACGCCTGCCACCCTGCCTTCGGCAGTCATTTTAGTTACCACTTGAAAAAACTCAATCAAGTTAAAGAGGCAGAATTTCTCCTGCACAAAGGCATGCTGACTATCTTAATCAGCTACTGTGTATCCCAATAAATCCCAACCCTTAGGGATTGCTCCAATAAATTCCGTAACTTTCCATATCTATCTTGAAAGAATCATGGTAGTATTTCCCAAAGTTTTCTCACACCGACACTTTCATTGCCTGTCCAGTTTCATTTCCTAAGACAAAGTGGAGAATTGTACTGACTCTAGTGGGATTAGCGACATATTATCACAAAATACTTTCTAAACTGCATTTAACAAATTCCACTTCACTCAAAACCCTTGCATTAAAACAATCCCAGTCACTACTGGGAAGATTAAGATCTTGCTCTACTGTAGCTGATTGTTCTTCCACCTTACTGCAAATTGCTTATATATCTGCTCTTCTATTTCTCACTGACTATTGGAAGGCTTTAGGTATAATCCCAGTGATTCCCCTCTCTTAAACTTAAGTACTACTCATATGAAACTTTGGACAATTCCTCCAGGAGACCAATTGACTAAGCAAAACCTAGTTATGTTATCTCTACTTATTAGTGTCACGCTATCTTCTCTTTTGTATTCCCCTCTATCACATCCGAATGTTCTGTACCCCAAAACATTAAGCTGCCGGTCCTTGCCTTTTCATCAATCACTTCTCTCTGATTGCAGCGTTACCATAATTTCAAGTACTGACCCATGTTCTAGGCTCATCTGAGGCTCTTGGCATTGAAGTAAATGCATTTGAGCCTGCAAGCTGTCTGATAATTTCTAACCTACCCCTGCCCTGGCCCCTGGATTTGCTTGATTTAGTTTCTATATTTTTCTCCCCATCTACTGCACCGATATTATGCACCCCCTCCGCTGCCATATTAATTTAAACTCACCAGAGTGGTGCAAGCAGACCTCCCTCCCAGTTAGATGCACCCTTTCCTTCTTGTACAGGTCCCAGCTACCCTAAAAAATAATCCATGGACCTGAAACCATTCCTCCTGCATTGGCTGGGCTGTTAAGCCATACATTCACCTGCCCTGTTCCAATTCTACCCTTGCTAACGCATGACACAGGAATTAATGCTGGGATTAGGTCCTGATTTTTAACCATCTGTCTGACTCCCTAACCTCACTTTGAAGGACTTTATCCCTCTTTCTACATAGGCCATGAGTACTATGACCTATGGTTGTTGCCCCTCCTCCTCCTGGGCATTCTGTACCCAATCTAAGATATCAGGGAAACTATGTCTCAATTTACAGTCTTGCTCTTAGAAGCAGCAGTGCATTTTTTCTTTGGTTACTAATAAATCCCCCACCACTACTACCTGCTAAACTTTTCCCTCCGTTAACATGTATAAGAGTTAACAGTGTTGCCTCAAATTTAACTGCTACTGCCGATTCTCTCTATTCTCTGAGAGGCCATTCCCTCCAATAGTATCCAAAATGGTACATCTGCTTGAGAGGGGAATGGCCATATGCAATTCCTGCACTACCTGCCCGTACTTGGTGCCCTTCCTGGTGATTACCCGCCTCCTTTCTGTACTTGCAATGTGACCAACTCATGAATCATACTATGGTATTTTCTGTGTCACAGGTGCTCCATAGCAAATCCAAACACAGCTGCAATTATCGTGAGGCTCTTCCTTATCTCCTCTGACAGTAACATCCTCAAAAGGACGTAATTTTGTTAAGAATGATCTCCCTTTCCAAACCTATTATGCTCTCTAGATGTTCTACTATTAAATCCTTTATGATAAATCCCAGCATTTTCCCCTTGCTGATGTTAAGATCAATTATCTGTAATCTCATTTTTCCCTCTATATTTTTATTAAAATAGAGGAATTATACAATCAGTGGCCACTTTATTAGGTACACGTCTACACCTGCCCGTTAATGCAAATATTTAATCAGCCAATCATGTGGCAGCAACTCAATACATAAAAGCATACAGACATGTCAAGAGGTTCAGGCCATACATCAGAATTGGGAAGAAAAGTGACTTTTAACCGTGGAATGATTGTTGGTGCCAGATGGGGTAGTTTGAGTATCTCAGAAACTGCTGAACTCCTGGGATTTTCACACACAATAGTCTGTAGAGTTTACAGGGAATGGTGTGAACAACAAAAAAAAAATCCAGTGAGTGGCAGTTCTATGGGCAAAAATGCTTTGTCAATGATAGAGCTCAGAGGAGAATGGCCAGACTGATTCAAGCTGACAGGAAGACAACAGTAATTCATATAACCACATGTTACAACAGGGTGGTGGAGAAGAGCAGTTCTGAATACACAACATATTGAACCTTGAAGTGGATGGGCTACAGCAGCAGAAGACCACAAACATACATTCAGTGACCCCTTTATTAGGTATAGGAGGTGCTTACTAAAGCAGCCACTCAATCTATTTGTCTCCCTCCAATCTGTAGGAACTACTCCACTATATTAGAAGATTACAACAACGCATTAATTTCAAAGACACTTCCTTTTATTTTCTCATATGTAGGTTATCACTCACCTGATATTTGTCTGTCTTTAGCTACATTAATCAGGCTTGCACTTTTTATTTCCTAATATTGACTTTTAATGGCTCCTCTTTTTCTTTAGAGCCCTGATTTCCTAATGTATTTGGAGATTATCTGTGCCATCCTTCACGAAGGGAGAACCAAAAATGTAAAATGTAAAGGGAAGGTACACCGTCAATGATAGGACCCTTAACAGAGTTAATATACGGGGAGGGGGACCTTGGGGTCTAGGTCCAGAGTTCCCTGAAATTGGGCACACAAGTTGATAGAATGGTAAAGAGGGTGCATATCACGTTTATCTTTATTAGTCAAGGATTTAAGTTCAAGAATCGGGAAATTATGTTGTAGCCTTTTAAAATCCTAGTAAACCCAGATCTAGAATATTGCATTCAATTCTGATCACCCATTGTATTGAGAATGTGGAAGCTTTGAAGAGGGTGCAGAAGAGATTTACCAGGATGCTGCCTGGATTAGGGGGTATAAAAAAGATTTTGGACAAACTAGGTGTCACGCTGGTCATTGGCAGGAATGAGCCTAGACACGGTGGAACTGTAGACTCCCACATAGAGAAGGAAACAAGAGGTTATACTTTGGAATACCAGCAGAGCATCAAAGGCACACCGAGTGACACCGCGAGACACATCATTCTGCACAAAAGGACTTTGCGAACAGCACTAAAAAAAGAGTCCTCCTTAAACAATCATAGAATGTGGAAATCCTGTGCCAGTCACATTTAACTTGAAAAAATTAGACAGAAAGCACAAGGGCTAAACGACTCTAGTTAAGACAACAATGACCAAATACGGGTTCTTGAGAAACCTAGAAAGCCAACACTCTACGGCAAGCTACGGAAGCCTGCAGGGCTCGTGACACTAGGGTTGTTTTCTCTGGAGGCTGAGGGAAAACCCGATGGAAATTTATAAAATTATCAGAGGCAAAATAGAGTAAACAGCTGGTAACTTTTTCCCACAGCTGAAGGAATGCATTTAAGGTGAAAGGAAGAATATTCAAAGGAGATATGTAAGGCAAGTTTTTTTTACACAGAGAGGGGCGGGTGCATGGAATGCATTGCTATGGTTGCTGGGGGAGGCAAGTGTAATAGTCATGTTTAAGAGGCTCTGGGAGAGGCACATGAATGTGCAGACAATAAGAGTCATGTGCAAGCAGAGAAGATTAGTTGAGTTAAGTGTTATTAGCTTAATGAGTTTGGAACAACATTATGGACCAAAGGCTATGCTGTACTGTTCTATTTTCTATGTGTTTAATTATTCTACTATTTCATTCTTCCCAAGTATAAATTTTACCATTGTTGATTGAAGGGAACCTGCATTTGTTTTCACCAATCTATTTTTCTATTCACTTAGAATCTCTATGATCATTTCTTATGTTCCCTGCAAGTTCTCCCTCATACACTGTAATCCCTCTCTTTATCAATCTTGTTCTCCTTTGCTGAATTTCTTTCAATCTTCAGGCCTGCAGTTTTGTCTAGCAATTATACCTGTCATACCTTTGAAACTAATACTAACTCTAAATTCCATAGGAAGTCACATTTCAGGCCACTTTCCCAATTTATTTTTGCGCCAATGAATGATTGCTATAATTCATTTACACATTCTTTAATTATTATTTATTACCTATTCACTGTCAACCCATTTAATAAATCCAGTAATGGGACTTCCTCTTCCCTGTGGTGTGCAGCATACCCATCTTTGATAAGAACCCAATTTTGACAAACTCCATTTCAACTGGGGGAGTATCTGGCTTCAGTGATTATCCTCTTCAGTATGTCATTCATTGCTCTAATTTCTTGGGGATACACTTATATCAACAACCTTGCACTCAATGTCAGTAAGACCAAGAACTGATTGTGGACTTCAGAAAGGGTAAGACAGGGAAACACACAACAGTCCTCATCAACGGATCTGAAGTGGAAAGGATGAACAATTTCAAGTTCCTGGGTGTCAATATCTCTGAGGATCTATCCTGAGCCCAACATATTGATGCAGTTACAAAGAAGGCACAAGGTTGGCTATATCTCATCAGGAGTTTGTCAAAGACACTTGCAAATGTCTACAGATGTACCAAGAAGAGCGTTCTAACTGGCTACATCACCATCTGGTATGAAGGGGCCACTGCACAGGATTGAAACAAGCTGCAGAAAGTTGTGAACTCAGCCAACTCCATCAGGGGCACTAGCCTCCCCAGCATTCAGGAGGCAATGCCTCAAAAATGTGGCATCCATCATTAAGGACCCCCATCACCCAAGGCGTGCCCCCTTCTCATCATTACCAACAGGGAGGAGGTACAGGAGTCTGAAGGCACACACTCAATGATTCAGGAACAGGTTATTCCCCTCTGCCATCAGATTACTGAATGGACATTGAAACCATGAACACTACCTCACTACTTTTGTTTTTTTTTAATTTTTTCACTCCTTATTTAACTTCTTAATGTAGATACTTACTGTAATTTACAGTTTTTATTATGTATTGCTATGTACTGTTGCTGTATAACAACTTATTTCACAACACATGCCTGTGATATTAAACTTGATTCTGATTCCCTCTCCTGCTATGTAAAGCAATGAAACATCCACCTGGTATTGGATTTTGTTCCCTTGGGCAAATTGTAATATTTAGTTTCCAGTGGTGCAGAATATAGGAAGGTATAAAATACTGTACAGCAGAATTATTTCTGTTTCCATAGTCATAGCACTGTGGAGAACTTGTTCCATTTCTTAGTTACTAAGAATATGTACCTTTTTTAACTTTTGTTTTTGTAATAATTTTACTGGCAGATATATAAACAGATTGGCTTCAAAAATTTTTCCAAATTTAAAAAATATTTTATGGCATAATCTCTTCTTCTGTGAGTTCTGAGGTGAATTCATTAAATAATATATCACGGTCCAAGTTAAACATCATGGCCTAGAGTTCCATCCTTTCATTTTACAGGGCTAATTATAAAGTAATGCTTTAATGTGTTTGCATGTGGGAGTAGCTGTGGATGTGCTTGTGTGTGGGTTTATACATTTAGATATTTATAGATCTGTGTGGCTGTATGTGTGAGGTGGTAGAATAGAGGAGGGAGAAGCAATGATTATATTCAGTGAGCTAGCATTTTATTTTAAACTTTACAGAATTTGGGTTCTCTATCATGTGAGCAACATTACCAAATCTCAAGAGCTCCAAACAAACATGGTTGTTTGTTCAAATGACTTCTCTAGACTAACCCTGGAAGGTCTACAAACACAGAGGTCTGTCAACTGCTTAACACTGTAGTTAGAGTGATAGAATACATAAATTATCCTTTTTAAGTTATATTTTATATGCAACTAATTCTATGAGAATGTCGACACAAGGCACAAGATCACTTAAAAATAAATCAGATAAACTATCAATAAAAGTTTTTTTTAAAACTGCAGATGTTAAATATCTGAAATAATAAGTAAAAAGTGCTGAAAACCAGAACAGATTGAGTAGCATCTGTTGAAAGAGAAATAGTTAATATTTCAGGACTGGCACTTTTCATCAGAACTGGAATAGAAAGAAAAACAATTTAGTTATCAGTAGCAGATAAAATAAGGGAGGGACATTTAGAATAAAGGGAATATCTCAGATTCAGGATTCAACATTCAAGATTCAACAAAATTTAAAATATTCATAACCTGACTGCATTATTTCCTGAACCAACGCTTCTAAATTACTAAGTGCTGCAATACCCATTTGTTTTCATAGAAACATAGAAAACCTACAGCACAGTACAGGCCCTTTGGCCCACAATGCTGTGCTGAACATGTACTTACTTTAGAAATTACCCAGGGTTACACATAGCCCTCTATTTTTCTAAGCTCCATACACCTATCCAAGAGTTTCTTAAAAGACCCTATCGTATCAACCTCCACCACTGTCACTGGCAGCCTTTTCCACGCACTCACCACTCTCTGCGTAAAAGACGCAGACATCTCCTCTGTACCTACATCCAAGCACCTTAAAACTGTGCCCTCTTGTGCTAGCCATTTCAGCCCTGGGAAAAAGCCTCTGACTATCCACACGATCAATGCATCTCATCATCTTATACACCTCTATCGGGTCACTTCTCATCCTCCATCGCTCCAAGGAGAAAAGGCCGAGTTCACTCAACCTATTGCAAGTGAACAGCAATGTCAAGTGTTTCTGGGAATAATGCAGAAGGTGCAGGATCAGTTCATTCCAAAGAGGAAGAAAGATCCTAAGGGGAGTAAGGGGAGGTCGTGGCTGACAAGGGAAATAATGGACAGTATAAAAAATAAAAGAGAAGAAGTATAACATAGCAAAGACGAGTGGGAAGCCGGAGGATTGGGGAACTTTTAAAGAGCAACAGAAGGTAACTAAAAAGGCAATGCATGGAGAAAAAATGAGGTACAATGGTAAACTAGCCAAGAATATAAAGGAGGATAGTAAAAGCTTCTTTAGGTATGTGAAAAGGAAAGGATAGTTAAGACCAAAATTGGGCCCTTGAAGACAGAAACGGGTGTATTTATTATGGGGAACAAGGAAATGACAGACGAGTTGAACAGGTACTTTGGATCTGTCTTCACTAGGGAAGACACAAACAATATCCCAGATATAATAGTGGCCAAAGGACCAAGGGTAATGGATGAAATGAAGGAAATTTATATTAGGCTGGAAATGGTGTTGGATAGACTGTTGGGTCTGAAGGCTGATAAGTCCCCAGGACTTGATGGTCTGCATCCCAGGGTACTTATGGAGGTGGCTTTAGAAATTGTGGACGCATTGGTAATCAGTTTCCAATGTTCTATAGATTCAGGATCAGTTCCTGTGGATTGGAGGGTGGCTAATGTTGTCCCTCTCTTCAAGAAGGGAGGAAGGGAGAAAACAGGGAACTATAGACCAGTTAGCCCTACGTTGGTGGTGGGAAAGATGCTGGAGTCAGTTTTAAAAGATGAAATTATGACACATCTGGATAGCAGTAACAGGATCGGTCCGAGTCAGCATGGACTTACGAAGGGGAAATCTTGCTTGACTAATCTTCTGGAATTTTTTGAGGATGTAACAATGAAAATGGACAAGGGAGAGCCAGTGGTTGTAGTGTATCTGGACTTTCAGAAAGCCTTTGATAAAGTCCCACATAGGAGATTAGTGGGCAAAATTAGGGCACATGGTATTGGGGGCAGAGTACTGACATGGATTGAACATTTGCTGGCTGACAGAAAACAAAGAGTAGCGATTAACGGGTCCCTTTCGGAACGGCAGGTGATAACCAGTGGGGTACGCAGGGTTCAGTGCTGGGATCGCAGCTGTTTACAATATATATTAATGATTTAGATGAGGGAATTAAAAGTGACATTAGCAAATTTGTCAATGACACAAAGCTGGGTGGCAGTGTGAAATGTGAGGAGGATGTTAAAAGAATGCAGGGTGACCTGGACAGGCTGGGTGAGTGGGCAGATGCATGGCAGATGCAGTTTAATGTGGATAAATGTGAGGTTATCCACTTTGGTGGTAAGAACAGGAAGGCAGATTATTATCTAAATGGAGTCAAGTTAGGAAAAGGGAAGTACAGGGAGATCTAGGTGTTCTTGTACATCAGTCACTGAAAGCAAGCATGCAAGTACAGCAGACAGTGAAGAAAGCTAATGGCATGCTGGCCTTCATAACAAGGGGAATTGAGTATAAGAGCAAAGAGGTCCTTCTGCAGCTGTACAGGGCCCTGGTGAGACCACACCTGGAATACTGTGTGCAGTTTTGGTCTCCAAATTTGAGGAAGGACATTCTTGCTATTGAGGGAGTGCAGCATAGGTTCACAAGGTTAATGGCAGAACTGTCATATGTTGAAAGATTGGAGCGACTGGGCTTGTATACTCTGGAATTTAGAAGGCTGAGAGGGGATCTGATTGAAACATATAAAATTATTAAGGGATTGGACACACTGGAGACAGGAAGCATGTTCCCGCTGATGGGTGAGTCCAGAACCAGAGGCCACAGTTTAAGTATAAGGGATAGGCCATTTAGAATGGAGTTGAGGAAAAGCTTTTTCACCCAGAGAGTGGTGGATGTATGGAATGCTCTGCCCCAGAAGGCTGTGGAGGCCAAGTCTCTGGATGCTTTCAAGAAAGAGATGGATAGAGCTCTTAAAGATAGTGGAATCAAAGGTTAACAACAGGAATTCTGCAGATGCTGGAAATTCAAGCAACACACATCAAAGTTGCTGGTGAACGCAGCAGGCCAGGCAGCATCTGTAGGAAGAGGTGCAGTCGACGTTTCAGGCCGAGACCCTTCGTCAAGACTAGCTGAAGGAAGAGTGAGTAAGGGATTTGAAAGTTGGAGGAGGAGGGGGAGATCCAAAATGATAGGAGAAGACAGGAGGGGGAGGGATGGAGCCAAGAGCTGGACAGGTGATTGGCAAAAGGGGATATGAGAGGATCATGGGACAGGAGGTCCGGGAAGAAAGACAAGGGGGGGGTGACCCAGAGGATGGGCAAGAGGTATATTCAGAGGGACAGAGGGAGAAAAAGGAGAGTGAGAGAAAGAATGTGTGCATAAAAATGAGTAACAGATGGGATACGAGGGGGAGGTGGGGCCTTAGCGGAAGTTAGAGAAGTCGATGTTCATGCCATCAGGTTGGAGGCTACCCAGATGGAATATAAGGTGTTGTTCCTCCAACCTGAGTGTGGCTTCATCTTTACAGTAGAGGAGGCCGTGGATGGACATGTCAGTTAACCGTGGATGGAATCAAAGGTTATTGGGATAAGGCAGGAACTGGATTCTGATTGTGAATGATCAGCCATGATCACAATGAATGGCGGTGCTGGCTCGAAGGGCCGAATGGCCTACTCCTGCACCTATTGCCTATTGTCTATTCTCATAAGGCATATTCCCCAATCCAGGCAAAATCCTTGTAAATCTCCATCCCTCCACTTCCTCATCCAGGTCATTTATAAAAATCACGAAGAGTAAGGGTCCCAGAACAGATCCCTGAAGCACATCATTGGAACGTACCTATGCAGAACGCCATGCAAATATTCCCTGAACATTTGCCACATTTCTGCCATACATTTCCCTGATAACATCTGTTCCCAATTTATGGTTCCAAGTTCCTGCCTGATAGCTTCATATCTCCCCTTACTCCAAATAAACACGTTCCTAACTTGTCTGTTCCTATCCCTCTCCAATGCTATGGCAAAGGAGATAAAATTGTGATCACTATCTCCAAAATGTTCTCCCACTGAGAGACCTGACACCTGACCAGATTTATTTCCCAATACCAGATCAAGTACAGCCTCTTCTCTTGTAGGCTTATCTACATATTGTGTCAAGAAACCTTCCTGAACACACCTAACAGACTCCACCCCATCTAAACCCCTTGTTCTTGGGAGATGCCAATCAATATTTGGGAAATTAAAATCTCCCACCATGACAACCCTGCTATTATTATACCTTTCCAGAATCTATCTCCCTATTAGCTCCTCGATGTCCCTGTTACTATTGGGTGGTCTATAAAAAACACCCAGTGGATCTATTGACCCCATTCCTGTTCCTAACTTCCTCCCACAGAGACTCAGTAGACAATCCCTCCATGACTTCCTCCTTTTCTGCAGCCATGATACTATCTCTGATCAGCAGTGCCACACCCCCACCTCTTTTGCCTCCCTCCTTGTCCTTTCTGAAACATCTGAAGCCTAGCACTCTAAGTAACCATTCCTGCCCCTGAGCCATCCAAGTCTCTGTAATGGCCACAACATCATAGCTCCAAGTACTGATCCATGCCCTAAGCTCATCCGCTTTGTGCATGATACTCCTTGCGTTAAAATAGACACATCTCAAACCATCATTCTGAGTGCTCCCTCGTCTATCACCTGCCTATCCTCCCTTTCGCACTGTCTACAAGCTTTCTCTATTTGTGAGCCAACCGCCCCTTCTTCCATCTCTTCAGTTGGGTTCCCACCCCCAAGGAATTCTAGTTTAATGTCTCCCCAATAGCCTTAGCTAACTTCCCTGCCAGGATATTGGTCCCCCTCGCATTCAAGTGCAACCCATCCTTTTTGTACAGGTCACGTCTGCCTCAAAAGAGGTCCCAATGATCCAGAAATCTGAATCCCTGCCCCCTGCTCCAATCCCTCAGCCATGCATTTATCCTCCACCTTACTCTATTCCTATACTCACAGTCGTGTGGCACAGGTAGTAATCCAGGGATCCTGAGATTACTACCTTTGAGGTCCTGCTTCTCAACTTCCTTCCTAACGCCCTGTAGTCTGTTTTCAGGACCTCCTCCCTTTTCCTACCTATGTCGTTGGTACCAATGTGTACCATGACCTCTGGATGTTCACCTTCCCACTTCAGGATATTGTGGACACGATCAGAAACATCCCGGATCCTGGCACCTGGGGGGTAAACTACCATCTGTGCTTCTTTCCTGTATCCACAGAATCGCCTATCTAACCCCCTAGCTATGGAGTCCCCTATTACTGCTGCCTTCTTCCTTTCCCTACCTTTCTGAGCCATAGGGCCAGACTCTGTGCCAGAGGCATGGCCACTGTTGCTTTCCTCAGGTAGGTCGCCCCCACAATAGTCCTCAATCAGGAGTACTTATTGTTAAGGGGGACAGCCAAAGGGGTATTTCTAGTATCTGACTCTTGCTCTTCCCTCTCCTGACTTTACCCGCTTATCTGTCTCCTGAGGCCCCAGTGTAACTACTTGCCTATAGCTCCTCTCTATTACTTCCCCTGACCAGATGAAGGTCATCGAGCTGCATCTCCATTTCCCTAACCCAGTCCCTAAGGAACTGCAGTTTGATGCACCTGGTGCAGATGTGGCCGTCCAGGAGGCTGGGAGTCTCCAGGACCTCCCACATCTGACACCCAGTACAGAAAACTGACCTCAGTCATACAAGGGGTGATTGATAAGTTTGTGGCCTACGGTGGAAGGAGTCAATTTTAGAAAACGTAGCATATTTATTTTTCCTACATTTACACATTTAATCCCATGGTCGTGGAGCATACGGATCCCTTCTTTGTAGAAGTCCGCGTCTTAGACCCCAGAAGTTGTCCACAGCAGGGGTGATTGATAAGTTTGTGGCCTAAGGTCGAAGGAGATGAGTTATTAACTTCAAACTTTCTGCACTTTCATTCAAAGAGTTGAATTGCATGTGCACGTAACGAGAGCTGTATAAATCATCTCCTTCTACCTTATGCGATGAACTTATCAATCACTCCTGCTGAGGACCATTTCCACAAAGAAGGGATCTGTATGCTCCACAACAGCTGGACTAAGTGTGTACATGTAGGAGGGGACTATGTTGAAAAATAAATGTGCTAGGTTTTCTAAAATTGATTCCTTCTACCTTAGGCCACGAACTTATCAATCGCCCCTCGTACTTCCTATTCCTATTCTTCACAATAACTTACCTTGCCTTGACCTGTTATCGCCGAAGCCCCTTTGAGCCAAAGCCCTCCTACTCTGTCTCCCTTTACTCTGTTACCCACTCTATAACGCTGTCTTCCTTTTAAACTTCTCCCCCGGTCTAACTCACTGACGTCCATGTGCTTGCACAGTTGTGCCTCAATCAAACCACCGAAGAAAAAACTGTCTTCTTTTCAATACTTCCCGCCGGTCTATTTAGATACCACTGATTCTGAATCACTGGAGGACATTGCAGAGAAGTTGGAACTTAACACAGTATGAACTTCCTATGTACGGTATATATCCAGTAAATGGTGTTCTTTAAACGCAGAAATAGATATTCTTGGGAACAGCTAAGCAGAGAGGAGACAAGAGTAGGGGATGCCTCTTTAAGCACCCTTCTGATCTATCTCCATACTTAAATTATGCTTGAACCAAAACCTCCCTCTGTCCACCTGTAGCAATATGATCATTAAGAAAGTCTTTTTTTTCGGACTGAAGGATAATTTAGAACTTGACAATCCAACTGAACATTTTAATGTGAATTTTATTATGGGAGAAGCAAATTCAATTGAATCCAATTTCCTCAGAAACATTATTTACGAAGTATCTTAAAACTTCCAATACCTAGGAAAATAGAATTACTTTTATGAATTTCTGTTCCTATTGCAGAATTTTAGACATTGGGGCACATGTTAGAAATTAGTATGTGGCATTCTACAAAATCTTTCTAAATGATTAAGTAAGGAGATGTGTAATAGTAGATTCCACTGTCAGAAGCCAAATAGAATTTAGAACAGTACAGCGGGGGAATACTATCATCCCCTCAAAACTAATCAATAAGCTTCAAGACCTTAGCCTCAATACCTTCTAGTGCAATTGGAACCTCAATTTCCACATTGCGACCCCAGTTGGGATTGGATTGGCATTTGGATTCCAACAAAATCTCTTCCACAATATCTATCAACACAGGTGCACCACAAGGCTGTGTGCTTAGCCTTCTGTTCTACTCACCTAACACTTATGAGTGTGTGGGTAAGCACAGCTGCAATACCATATTTAAGTTTGCTGACAACATCACTGTCATTTGCCACTTCGAAGGAGGTGCTGAATATAGGAAGGAAATTGAAAATCTGGTCAAGTGGTACCACCTCAGCAACTTCTTACTCAATGTCAACAAGAGCAAGGAGCTGATTATCCGCTTCAGGAAGAGGAAACTGGAGGTGTTTGAGGCAGTCTTCATTGGGGGATGAGAGATGGAGAGGGTCAGCAACTTTAAATTCCTCTGTGTTATCATTTCAGAGGACCTGTCCTGGGCCCAGCATGGGTGCAATTATAAAGAAAGCATGGCAGTGCATCTACATCCTTGGAAGTCTGCAAAGAATCAGCATAACTTCTAAAGCTTTGACAAACTTCTGTAGATGTGTGATGGAGAGTATATTGACTGGTTGCATCACAGCCTGGTATGGAAACACTAATGACCTTGAATGGAAAATTCTACGAGAAGTAGTGGGTATGGCTCAGTCCATCACAGATAAAGGCCTCCCCACCACTGAGAACGCCATCACGGAGAACTGTCACAGGAAAGCAGCATCCATCATCAGGGAACCCCACCACCCAGAACATGTTCCCTTCTCATTGCTGCCATCAGGAAGAAGGTACAGGAGTACCTTCAGTAACAGTTATAGAGCAGATTCAGTAACAGTTATTACCCCTCAACCATCAGGCTCTTGAACTAGTGGGGGTAACTTCACTCAACTTCACTTGCCCCATCACTAACTGTTCCCTCAACCTATGGACTCACTTTCTTCATCTCACATTCTCCGTATTTGTTGCTTATTTATTTATTATTGTTATTATTTCCTTTTTTTTGTATTTGCATAGTTTGTTGTCTTTCGCACAGTGGTTGTTTGTCCGTCCTGTTGGGTGCAGTCTTTCATTGATTTGATTATGGTTCTTAGATTTCCACAAGAAAACAAATCTCAGGGTTGTATATGATGACATATATGTACTTTGATAATAAATTTACTTTGAACTTTGAATAGCAGATTCCACATTAGGAAGTTAAATAGAATCTAGGACAGTACCGCAAGTGATCAGGCCCTTTGGCCCACAAAGTTATGCCGTACTCGATAAGCTAAGGATGCCCACATAAACTGATCCTTTCTACCTGCACACACAAAATGCTGGAGAAACGTGGCAGGCCAGGCAGCATCTATGAAAAAAAGTGCAGTCAACGTTTTGGGCCAAAACCCTTCGGCAGTACCGGAGAGAAAAGGCTGGGGGGTAGATTTGAAAGGTGGGGAGAAGGCAGAGAGAGAGGCCCGGCAATAGGCGAAACTTGGAGGGGGAGGGATTAAGCAAGGAGCTAGGAAGTTGGCCACACTTAGGTTGGAGGATCAACACCTTATGTTCCGTTTGAGTAGCCTTCAACCTGATGGCATGAACATTGATTTCTCAAACTTCCAGTAATGCCTCCACCCCCCCCCAACTTCACCATTTCCTATCCCCTTGTCCTTACCTTATGTTATCTCCTTGCCTTCCCATCGCCTCCCTCGGGTGTTCCTCCCCCTGCCCTTTCTTCTTTCTTCCATGGCCTTCTGTCTCTTTCACCAACTTCCTAGCTCTTTGCTTTATCCCCCCGCTTCAAGTTTAACCTATCACCTGACATTTCTCTCTCCCTTCCCCCCACCTTTCAAATCTACTCCTCAGCTTTTTTTTCTCCAGTCCTGCTGAACGGTTTCGGCCCGAAACGTCAACTGTACTCCTTTCCGTAGATGCTGCCTGACCTGCTGAGTTTCTCCAGCATTTTGTGTGTGTTGCTCAGATTTCCAGCATCTGCAGAGTTTCTCTTGTTTGCTTTCTACCTGCACATCATCCATACTGTGTGCCTGCCTTCTCTGCAATTTCATGTGCCTACTCAGACCTTCCAATGGGTAAACTTCATCAAAGCAGGGTATGAATCATTCATGATGGGGATATGAGCCAATTTCTCTCTCCTCACAGATGCTGCTCAATCCATTGCACTTGTCTAGCAGATTGATTGTTGCTCCAGATTCCAGCATCTGTAGTTTCTTGTGTGTCCTCATACATATATTTGTAAACAATAGAACTGCATTATAGAAGTGGAATAACATCTACATTTGCCTTTATAGTGCATATATGATGCAGGATGAATCTCAGTCCCCAAAACCTGAATATTAAAGGTTGATTGTAATTTTGATCAGCTCTGAGACTGCAATGCAGAGTCAGAGGTTCCATTTCTCTAATGAAATGATTAACAAAAAGTTATTGATATGGATGGAAACAAAACTGTAATCTTTTGAGCTTGGATTTTTTTTCATTAACTGGATCCCATTTATCCACCAACCATTATCATCACAAACTTTCTGGATTCACATTTAGTTATTTTTGAGACCTTAATGTTCCAAATCCATCTACATAACTTGCCTACAATGCTCAAGTATCAGCCCTAATAAGGACATTTAAATGCTCCAAGTCACTTTTGCTGTATCTTGGATCTGGACATTGAATGACAGTGATATCAAGAACATCCTGATACCTAGCAACACACACAAACTCAGAATCAGAATCTGGTTAATTATCACCGGCATGTGTCATGAAATTTATTAACTTAGCAGCAGCAGTTCAATGCAATACGTAATGTAGAAGAAAAAGTAATCAATCAATCAATCACAGTTTATGTATATTGAATAGATTAAACATGCAAAAACAGAAATAACGTATATTAAAAAAGTGAGGTAGTGTTCACGGGTTCAATGTCCATTTCGGAATTGAATGGCAGAGGGCAAGAAGCTGTTCCTGAATCACTGAGTGCGTACCTTCAGGCTTCTGTACCTCCTACTTGAAACTGCTCACTCTCTCCAATTCTGATCCCTCTATGAGGATTGGTATATGTTCCTTCATCTTACCCTTCCTGAAGTCCACAATCAGCTCTTTCGTCTTACTGCTGTTGAGTGCAAGGTTGTTGCTGTGACACCACTCCACTAGTTGATTCATCTCGCTCTTGTATGCCCTCTCGTCTCCACCTGAGATTCTACCAACAATGGTTGTATCATCAGCAAATTTATATTTGGTTTTTGAGCTATGCCTTGTCACATAGTCATGGACATAGAGAGAGTAGAGCAATGGGCTAAGCACACACCCCTGAGGTGCACCAGTGTTGATCAGTGAGGAGGAGATGTTATCACCAATTCACACAGATTGTGGTCTTCCAGTTAGGAAGCTGAGGATCCAATTGCAGAGGGAGGTACAGAGGACAGGTCCTGTAACTTATCAATCAGGATTGGGGGGAATGATGGTATTAAATGCTGAGCTTTAGCTGATGCACAACATCCTGACATAGGTGTTTGTATTGTCCAGGTGGTCAAAGGCCGTGTGAAGAGCCATTGAGATCGTGTCTGCAATTGACCTATTCTGGCTATAGGCAAATTGCAGTGGGTCCTGGAAGAACCCAGCAGATCAGGCGGCATCTATGGAAATGAATAAATGAAGTTTCGGGCCAAGACCCTTCATCAGGAATGGAAAGGAAGGGTGAAGATGCCAGAATAAAAAGGTGAAGGGAGGGGAAGGAGAACAAGCTAGAAGGTGATAGGTGAAGCCAGGTGAGAGGGGGAGAGGGGATGAAGTAAGAATCTGCGAGGTGATAGGTGGAAAAGGCAAAGGGCTGGAGAAGAATCTGATCGGAGAGGAAAGTGGACAATGGGCGAAAGGGAAAGAAGAGGGGTACCACAGGGAAGTAATAGGCAGGTGAGGAGAAGAGGTAAGAGGCCAGGGTGGGGAATAGAAGAAGAAAGAAGGGGGAGTGAAAAAGAATACCAGAAAGAGAAATTATGTCATGCCATCAGGTTGGAGGCTATCTAGATAGAAGGAGAAGTCATGGGCCAACATGTCAGAAAGGAAATGGGGATAGGAATTAAAATGGTTGGCCTCCAGGAAATTCCATATTTTGCAGATGAGGCAGAGGTGCTCAACAAAGCGGACCCCAATTTATGTCAGTATCACCAATGTAGTAGAGGCTGCATCGAGAGCACTGGAAACAGACGACCCCAATAGATTCGCTGGTGACGAGAGATTAGTGGGAAGGGACAAGAAGGCAAAGGAATCACGGAGAGAGTGATCCCTGTGGAAAGCAGGGGGGGAGGGAGGTGGGATGTGAAGTGAAGATGTGTTTGTGGGTAGGATTCCATTGAAGATGGCGAATGTTGAAGAGAATCATGTTTTGACTGTGGAACTCAAAGGGTAAGGACAATAGGAACTCTATCCCCATTAAGGCAGCGGGAAGATGGGGTGAGTGTAGATGTCCAGGAATTGGAGGAGATGTGAGTGAGGGCAACATCAATGGTGGAGGAAGGGAAACCACATTCTTTAAGAAGGAGGGCATTCCCGATATTCTGGACAGGAAAGCTTCATCCTCGGAACAAATTCAGCAGAGAGGAAGGAACTGAGAAAAGGGAACAACATTTTTACAGGAGACAGAATAGGAAGAGGTATAGTCAAAATAGCCGTGTGGGAATCAGTAAGTTTATCAAAAATATCGGTAGACAGATTGTCTCCAGAAATGGAGACAGAGAGATTGAGAACGGAGCGAGAAGTGTCAGAAATGGACCAAGTGAATTTAATAGCAGGGTGGAAGTTGGAGGCAAAGTTGATGAAATTGCTGAGCTCAGCCTGGGTGCATGAAGCAAAACCAATGTAGTCACCAATGTAAAGTATTTTCAACTTTATCAGCTTAATCAAAACAGAAAAAATCCCATATGACAGTAATTCCAGCTAGAGGAATATCCATTTAACTTGTGTGAAGGATTTACTATAATTTGTGATGATTTCTGTAAAATTAGCACCAGGGACAATATTGTTTCAAGTTAATATAGGATGGACAGCAGTCACAATAACAAACTAAGTACCATCTGACTTCCTGCACTACTAAACTACTCTTTTACCCATAACCAGCATACGCGTTGGTTGAAATGTGTGCAAAACAATACAGTTACATATTCCAAAAAATATCCAGTGGAAAATAGTAGGAATGCTCTCATTTCCAAAAAAGATGTGGTTGGTAATGTCTGCCAGGGCAGTTCACAATTCCCATGAAATTTCACACATCTGTAAATAAAAATCTATATCGGACTGTAATTTGTTGGAACATGACATCTACTTCCTTCCTCCAGTGGGAATACTGAAAAGACTGTTACTGCAAACAGAGGCAATCTCTCCTTGTTTCCCCTTTGATTACCATTTCAACATTTCTGCTATATCATGATTGACCATGTCCATCTTGTGAGCAAGACAAAACAAATGTTCCCAATAACACTTCATTACACCTCCATAGCAATAAATGTAATCTATGACAAAATGGAAAATAAAATTAACATTTCAAGTTCTTGGCCTTTCATCAGAACCCTGATCTAAGTATCTGGAATCATGGCTAATAACCTCCAGTTATGTTTAGCACTCTGCACAAAGCACAGTCAGTTCTTGTAAGGTCCAACAATGAAATGGCCTGATGGTCCCAAGCAACAAGAAGTATGTTCTGGCTGCAAGCTAAACTTATTTTGACCTCAACAAATTGGAATAATTCACCATCCAGAAAAAGTGCACAGATCCACATGCTCTCGCTCAATTTCCTTTTGCTTTGCTCTTTTAAAAAAATGAGAGTGTTAGTATCTAGCAACCTAGTTGACTCTTCATTGCCATCTGAAATGCCCAGCAGTTCCTTCAGTTTAGGGCCTGCTGGGAATGGGCAATAAATGACCTTGCTAACAACATCCAAATCTACAGAATGAATGAGTAAAATGTTGACAAAAAGACTAAAGATGTTGGAAACCAGAGGAAGGCACAAAGAGGCTGGAGGAACTCAAGAGGCCAAGCAGCATCAGTGGAAGGAAATGAACAGGTAGCATTTTGGATCTGAAAGAAAGAGAGGACGTAGCCAGTACAGAAAGATAGAGTGAAGGGATGGGGCAAGAGCTGACAGGTTTCAATTCCCCTTCAGATTCCTACAGCAATATGTTGGTCCATGGTTCCTCCACTGCCAGATCATGGCCAACTGATAATTAGAGGACCAGCACCTCATCTTCCACCCCAGAACTCTACAACCTGGCAGCATGAACATCAGTTAGGTAAATTAATTTGCTATGTTAAAGTTGGTCACAAATAAATTGGACATGGACTTTGAAGTGACTAAAGAATACCTTTATTCATGAATAAGGGAAGGGTGGCTTGTTAACAGCATTCTCTAGTCACTTCAAAGTCCATGTCCAATTTATTTGTGACCAACTTTAATTGAATTATCTTAGGAAAATAATTTCCCTAACAGCATCAAATTTTCAAGCTTCTAGTAACTGCTCCTTTCTATCTTTTCCCCTAATACATTTATTTTTTTCTTTTTTTCTCCCTCCTCCTGATGCAACTGGCCTTTATGACCCTACATCTTTCCCTTCCACCTGCTTATCACCCACAAGTTCCTCTCCCCTCCTCTTTCCCTTTATTTCAAACACCTGACCTATGGACATCATACATATGATTGAGCTCCCATGATATTATTCAGTTCAAAAGTCCTATATATATACGTATGCTTAGCAATTGCCCTTTCTTGTAAGTACATGTTTTTCATGCCATTTTTTCCAACACTGTGAAGACACCATGATCCTCTCCTATCATATTCCATTATCTTTCAAATCTCTTACTATCTCTTCATTCAGTTAGTCCTGATGAACGGTCTCGGCCCGAAACGTCAAATGTACCTCTACCTATAGATGCTGCCTGGCCTGCTGCATTCACCAGCATTTTTTGTGTGTGTTGCTTGAAATTCTACCACATCGTGCAATGCTTTTGTACACTACCCCATGGGATCTTTTTTAAACATCCTGTTTGATTTTACTTCATCTCTCAATCATGCACTAACTGAACTTAGGTACGTGTATACTGAGACTATGATGTATTTATACACAAAGTGGGCATGTGTAGCCATGGCAACTAAGAAACTTGAACTTTGAAACAGATCTGAATTAGAGAGTTGAGGCCTACCTTGATATGATGCATATCTTGAGGAAATTCTACACATACACAGGCTGTCCCTGGGTTGTGAACGCCTGTCTTGTGGACATGGTACATATGATCGCGCTCCCATAATATCATAAAATTCAGAAGTCCCACATATATACATATTTTCTATAATTTTTCTTTCTTATTAGCATGTGCATTTCATGCCGTTCTTTAGAATACAGAGGAGGCGTGGTGATCATATTGAGCAAATTTTGTGTATTTTCTGACTTATTCACAAGTTTGGCTTGTGGATGTCGATAGGAATGGAACCTATTTATTATCTGGAAGTGTCCTGTACCAGCGAATTTTTCTACCTTTCCTCCTACCCATTTCGAGCAGCTTGTCCACTTGCAAAGTACGATGCATTACTAACTATGGCCAATCTCCCCCGCCTCATATCTTTAAGTGGTACTTCCATTCCACTGGTGGATCATTGACACATTAATACAGCAGTATACTGGGGACAGAATGGGAGTGGTTGGAGAACATTATTTTACAAATTTTTGCACACCTGAATCACATTAGTGATACTAATGCCCCATTGTTGCTGAAGAAAATAATTAACTATTGTTGCGGAAACAATTATTTTGTTATGGGTTGGCCATTTCCAATGAATTAGTCTTGCTTTAAATATATTAT
The DNA here is from genome assembly GCF_030028105.1 of Mobula birostris. Lineage (NCBI taxonomy): Eukaryota > Metazoa > Chordata > Chondrichthyes > Myliobatiformes > Myliobatidae > Mobula > Mobula birostris. Next base: position 45,468,816 of record NC_092386.1, read on the forward strand.
TTTAGCACATTGTGAAATTTGAAGTTATCTCCTTAACCTGTATGTTAAAATAATACATGAAAATCTGTTATTGTTAATAAAGTATTGAATTTTGTGAGAACAAATTTTATCTTACAATATGTTTTTGAAGGTAAAAATAACATCAGTTTTATGCTTAAATACAGCAGTTTAATTTTGTGACATAAAATTGATTTTACATTATAAAATTTTAGGCAAGGCAGTGGATGTTGTCTGCATGGACTTTAGCGAGGCCTATGACGTGGTCCCACATGGGAATTTGGTCCAGCAAGTTCAGTCATGGGGTGGTAGATAAGGACAAGAGATGACTTAGTAAATTGGATTTACTTGTCAAAGTAAACTTTATTATCAAAGTATATATATGTCATCATATACAACCCTACAATTCATTTTCCTGTGGGTGGGCATACTCAGCAAATAGAATCGTAACCATAACGGGATCAATGAAAGATCAACCAGAGTGCAGAAGACAACAAACTGTGCAAATGCAAATATAAATAAATAGCAAAGAATAGCAAGAACATGAGATAATGAGATAAAGTATACCTAAAGTGAGATCATTGGTTGTGGGAACCCCAGAGGTTGGGCAAGTGAGTGTAGTTATTCCCTTTAATTCAAGAGCCTGATGGTTGAGGGGTATTAACTGTTCTTGAACCTGGTGGTATGAGCCCTGAGGCTTTTGTAACTTCCACCTGATAGCAGCAGGGAGAGGAGAGCATGGTCTGGGTGGTGGGAATCTCTGATGATGGATGCTGCTTTTCTATGACAGCGTTTTATGTTGATGTGCTCAATGGTTGCAAGATCTTCACCCATGATGTACTGGGCCAAATCATTCCTTTTTGTAGGATTTTTTGTTCAAAGGCATTGGTGTTTCCATACCAGGCTGTATTGTAGCCACCCAATACACTCTCCACACTGTGCTCCTCCAGCATTTTGTGTGTGTTGCTTTGGATTTCCAGCATCTGTAGATTTCTTGTGTTTGTAACTTACACATCTATAGAAATTTATCAAAGTTTTAGATGTCATGCTGAATCTCTGCAGAGTCCGAAGGAAGCAGAGGCACTGTTGTGCTTTCTTTGCAGTTGTAATTATGTGTGAGGTCCAGGACAGATTCTCTGAAATAGTAACACCTAGGAATTCAAAGATGCTAACCCTCTCAACCTCTGATGATCGAATGAGGACTGGCTCGTTAAACACTAGTTTTCCTCTCCTGATGTCTACAACCAGTTCCTTGGTCTTGTTGACATTAAATGAGAGGTTGTTGTTATGACACCACTCAGCCAGATTTCAGTCTCCTTCCCGTTTGTTGATTCACCACCACCTGCAACAGTGGTGTCATCAGTAAACTTGAATAAGACACTAGATCTGTGATTAGCCACACAGTCATAGGCGTAAAGCGAGTAGAGAAGGGAGCTAAGCACACCGTTCTGTGGAGCAACGGAGGAGATGTCCTGCCAATCCAGACTAACAGTGTCCACAAGTGGGGAAGTCCAGGATCCAATTGCACAAGGAGGTATTGAGGCCAAAGTCTTGGAACTTATTGATTAGTTTTGAGGGGATGATGGTATTGAATGCTGAGTTGTAGCCAATAAAGAGCATCCTGATTACTGTGTCCATTGTTGTTTGTCATCTATATCAACAATCTGGATGATAATATAGTAAACTGGATCAGCAAATTTGTAGATGACTTCAAGATTGGGGGTGTAGTGAACAGCGAAAAAGACTATAAGAGCTTGCAGGGGGTCTGGACCAGCTGAAAAAAATGGGCTGAAAAATGGCAGATGGAATTTAATGCAGATAAGTGTTAAGTGTTGCACTTTGGGAGGACCAACCAGGGTAGGTCTTAAACAGTGAGTGGAAGGGCACTGAGGAGTGCGGGACAACAGAGGGATCTTGAAAGTAACATACAGGAAATGCTGGATGAACTCGGCAGATTAGGCAGCATCCATGGAAATGAACAAACAGTCAATGTTTCGGGCTGAAATCCTTCTTCAGGACTGGAAAGGAAGGTGGAAGATGCCAGAATTAAAAGTTGGGGATAGGGAAGAAGGATAACTAGACAGTGATAGGTGAAGCCAGGAGGGCGGGAAAGGTAAAAGGCTGGAGACGAAGAAAATCTGATAGTAGATGGACCATAGGAGAAAAGGAAGAAGGATGGATACCAGAGGGAAGTGGTAGGCATGTGAGAAGAGGTAAGAGGCCAGAGTGGGGAATAGAAGAAGAGGAGAGGGGGAAGGAAAATATTTTTTACCTGAAGGAGAAATCGCTATACATGCCATCAAGTTGGAGGCTACCCAGATGGAATACAAGGTGTTGCTTCTCCAACCTGCGGGTGGCCTCATCGTGGCACAAGAGGAGACCATGGACTGACATGTTGGAAAGGGAATGGAAATTGGAATTAAAATGTTTGCTCACCAGGAAGTTCCACTTTTGGCAGATGGAGTGGAGGTGCTCACATGAAGCAGTGCCCTAATTTATGATGGGTCTCAGTAACGTAGAGAAAGCCTCAACAGGAGCAATGGATACAATAGACAACCCCAGCAGACTCAGAGGTGAAGAGCTGCCTCATCTGGATAGACTGTTTGGGGCCCTGAGAGTGGGGGAGGGACGAATGGACAAGGGAATCACAGAGGGAGTGATCCTTGTGGAAACCAGAGAGTGGGGAGGGGGAGGTAAAGATATGCTTGGTGGTAGGATTCCACTGGAGATGGCGGAAGTTGTAGAGAATGAGGTGTTGGAGACTAATGGGGTGGTAGGTAAGGACAAGAGGGACTCTATTACTGTTAAGGTGGCAGGAAGAAGGGTGAGTGGGGATGTCCAGGAAATGGAGGAGATCCAGCGTCAATGGTGGAGAAAGGTAAACCCTGTTCTTTATAGAAGGAGGCCTGGAAAGGAAAGCACCCTGAGAACAGATGCGATGGAGACGAAGGAACTGAGAAAAGGGAACAGCGTTTCTACAAGAGACAGGGTGGGAAGAGGTATAGTCAAGATAGTCACGGGAATTGGTAGGTTTATAAAAGATCTCGGTTGAGGGAGGGAGATGTCAGAAATGGATAAAGTGAATTTAAGGGCAGGGTGAAATTTGGAGGCAAAGGTGACGACATTTACAAGCCTAACATGGGTGCATGAAGCAGCACCAATGTAGTGATCAATGAGACAGAGTGAGAGATGTGGTGCATTACCAGGCAAGGTTTAGAACATGGACTATTCTACTGATCCAGTGGAAAGGCAGGCATAACTGAGGCTCATGCAGGTGCCCATGGCTACCCCCCATCTGGAGAAAGTGGGAAGCGCTGAAGTTAAAATTGTTGAGTGAGGATCAGTTCTGTCAGATGGAAGAGGGTGGTGGTAGAGCGAATTGGTTGATTATTTTATTGAGAAGGTGGAGCCACTTTCTCAAAAAGTGGGTAGATAGGGTTGTAAAGAAAGCTTTTGGCATATTGGCCTTCATAAACCAATGTACTGAGTCGGAGTATTATGTTGAAATTACATAAGGTGTTGTTGAGGTCTAATTTGGAGTATTGTGTACAGTTTTGGTTTCCTACCTAAAGGAAAGAGTGCAGAGAAAATTTACGAGGATACTGCTGGGACTTGAGTAACTGAGTTTTAGAGAAATAGTGAACAGGTTAGGACTTCATTCCTTGGAATGTAGAAGATTGAGGAGAGATTTGATAGAGGTATACAAAATTATGAGGAGTATAGATAGGGTAAATGCAAGCAAATTTTTTCCATTGAAGTTGGGTGAGAACAAGAGGTCATGAATTAAGGGTTAAAGATGAAATGTTTAAGGGGAACATGAGAGGGAGCTTCACTCAGAGGGTAGTGAGTGTGTGGGATGAGCTGCTAGGTAAATGATGATGTGGGGTTGACTTCCACATTTAAGAGGAATTTGGAGAAAATACTTGGATGAGAGGAGTATGGAGTGCTATTGTGCACGGGCAGGTTGATTGGAGAAGGTAGATTAACGATTTGGTGCAGACTAATCACCTGGACCAGAGTCATTAAGAAGGAAAAGATGGAATACAAAAGTAATCTAGCCAAAAATTTACCAAAAATTTCTTCAGATACGTAAAGTGTAAAAGAGAGGCGAGTGTGGATATCGGACTGCTGGAAAATTATGCTGGAGATGTAGTAATGGGGGACAAGGAAATAGCGGGTGAACTATTTAAGTATTTTGCATCAGTCTTCATTGTGGAAGTTATTAGCAGCATGGTGGAAGTTCCAGAGTGTCAGGGGTCAGAAATGTTTGAAGTTTCCATTACTACTAGGGAGAAGGTTCTTGGGAAACTGAAAGGTCTGAAGATAGATAAGTCACCTGGACCAGATGGTGTACGCCCCCAGGGTTCTGAAAGAAGTGGCTGAAGAGATTATGGAGCATTTGTAATGATCTTTTAAGAATCACTAGATTCTGGAATAGTTCCAGAAGACTGGAAAATTGCAAATGTTACCCCACCCTTCAAGAAGAGAGAGAGGCAAAAGAAAGGAAATTATGCTTCAGTTAGTCTGACACCAGTAGTTGGGAAGATGTTGGAGTCGATTGTTAACATTGTGGTTTTGGGGTACTTGGAGGCACATGATAAAATAAGCCATAGTCAGCAAGGTTTCCTCAAGGGAAAATCTTGCCTGACATATCTGTTGGAGTTCTTTGAAGTAATACAAAGAAGGGTGGACGAAGGACAATCAGTTGATGTCATGTACTTGGATTTTCAGAAAGCCTTCGACAAGGTGCTACACATGAGGCTGCTTAACAAGCTACGCGCTCATGGTATAACAGGAAAGATTCTAGCATGGATAAAGCTAGAGTGGGAATAAAGGGAACCTTTTCTGGTTGGCTGCAAGTGACTAGAGGTATTCCACAGGGCTATGTGTTGGGACCAATTCTTTTTATGCCATATGTCAATGATTTGGATGATGGAATTGATGGCTTTGTTGCAAGGTTTGCAAACGATACGAAGATAGATGCAGGGGCAGATAGCTTTGAGGAAGTAGAGAGGCTACAGGACAGACAGATTAGGAGAATGGGCAAATAAATGGCAGGTGGAGTATAGTGTTGGGAAGTATGTGTTCATGAGCTTTGGTAAAAGAAATGAAAGACTATTTTCTAAATGGAGAGAAAATACAACAATATGAGGCACAAAGAGACTTGGGAGTCCTTCTGCAGGATTCCCTAAAGGTTAATTTGCAGGTTGACTTTGTAGTGAGCAACACAAGTGCGAGGTTAGTATTCGTTCCAAGAGGACTAGAATATAAAAGCAAGGATGTAACGTTGAGACATTATAAAGCACTGGTGAGGCCTCACTTGGAGTATTGTAAGCCATTTTGGGTCGCTTATCTTATAAATGTTGTGCTGACACTGGAGAGGGTTCAAAGGAGGTTCACAAAAATGATTCCAGGACTTGATGGCTTGTCATATGAAAAGCATCTGATGGCACTGGGCCTGTATTCATTAGAATTCAGAAGAATGAGGGGGTGATCGAATTGAATCCCATTGAATGGTGAAAGGCCTTGTTAGAGTGGATGTGGAGAGGATGGTTCCTTTGGTTGGAGGACACAGCCTCAGGATAGAGGGGTGATCTTTCAGAATGGACATAAGGAGGAGGAATTTCTTTTACCAGAGAGTGGTGAATCTGTGGAATTTGTTGCCACAAGCAGCTGTGAAAACCAAGTCTTTATATATATTTAAGGGAGAGGTTGATAGAGTCTTGATTGGTCAGGGTATGAAGGAATACTGGGGGTGGGGATAACAGTTGATTAGGGCTGAGAGGAAAAATGGATCAGCCATGATGAAATGGTGGAGCAGACTCAAAGGGCCAAAAGGCCTAATTCTGCTTCTATATCTTATGGTCTTATAGATGGACAGAAGGGCCTGTATCTGTGCGGTAGTTTTCTATGACTCTATGCCTCTATGACAATTCTCCTTTAATTTTTTTCTCAAGGCAGGTTTGAAACGGGACATGATGAAACCAGGCACAATACCTGACAAACCCAAGACCTATCTGGTAACTTAAATACTATGAAGTTTGCCCTGCAGAAAACCCATGTGAAGATTTTCAGATTACTTGTGTAAATCACAGGTATGTTTTGATTTTTTTGCACTCTAATACTCTATCTTAGCCTTAAAATTTAAATTGCAACAGAACGCCTTCACCTATTTCTTCATAATATTGTACATGTCTATCAAATCTCCCCTCATTCTTCTACATTCTAGTGAATGAAGTCCTAACCCATTCAACTTTCCTCTATAACTCAGGTCCTCAAGTCCCAGCAACAAGCTTGTAAATTTTCTCTGCAATCTTCTAATCATATTGATATCTTTCCTGTAGGTAGGTGAACAGAATTGCACACAATACTCTAAATTAGGCCTCTATAATGTCTTATACAACCTCAATATGACATCCTAATTCCTGTACTGAATACTTTGATAGCTCATGGCCAGAATATACTTCTTGTTAAATGGGACCATCAGACCATTTCATTGTTGGCCCGCTCGAGAACTGACTGTGCTTTGTACAGAGTGCTAAGCATGACTACAGGCTATTAGCCACGATGCCAGATACTTAGATCAGGGTTCTGATGAAAGGCCAAGAACCTGAAATGCTAGTTTTATTTCTGTTTTAAGCATAATGAATTGTTGTTGTGAACGCTTATTTTGTCTTTAATGCCTTGATTTGTGAAGGCCAATGACTAAAAGCTCCCTGTGATGCCACTTTCAAGGAATTATGGATCTGTATTCTCAGATCCCTCTGTTCTACCACACTCCCCAGTGCTCTTCCACTTACTGTGTAAGTCCTACCATGGTTTGTCCTCACAAAGTGCAACACCTCAGGCTTGTCTGCATTAAAATTTGTCTGCCATTTTTCAGCCCATTTTTCCAGTTAGTCCAGATTCAGCTGCAAGCTTTGATTGTCTTCCTCATTGTCCCTTATGTCCCCAATCTTGGTATCATCTGTAAATTTGCTGATCCCGTTTACCACATTATTATCCAGATCATTCAGGTACAGTACTGTGCAAAAGTCTCAGGCACATTTATATATAGCTAGGGTGCCTAACTCTTTTGCACTGTTCTGTACTTGTCAACGTGGAGCAGAGAGCAAGTTTCTAAGTCTTATGGGGGCAAAGGATGTTGGGAATGACAAGGGTTGAGTGCTGCTGGAGGGGTATGGGACAGGTGGCAGAGAAGGAGTGCCAGGGGTGAGGAGTGGCATGGGTGGAAACACACCCACCCCTGAGACACCAGGCAACGCCATATGATTCCAACTAATTGGTTTATTGATCATTACAGAATATCTCTCTGGTGCATTACACTCCCTCCCCTCTCCCTTCCCCTTTTCCCAACCATGATTTTCCTCTCCCTGTCCCCTACCCACTCTCAGTCCACAATAGAGACCCATATCAGAATCATGTATGTCATGAAATTAGATTATTTTTTGCAGCAGCAGTACAGTGCAATAAAGAAAATTGTTACATTTTACTACCTCGTCCTGAATGCTTTGTGACTAAGCCTTCTTGACCAACTTTGTCAAAGGCCTTGCTAAATTCCACGTAGGCACCATCCACTGTCTTTCCTTTATCGCCTTCCTGGTAACTTGCTGAACCGTGTCTACGCCCACCTGGACAAGTCAGCGAGCATTGTGAGGGTCATGTTTTTTGACTTCTCCAGTGCGTTCAACACCATCCGTCCTGCTCTGCTGGGGGAGAAGCTGACAGCGATGCAGGTGAATGCTTCCTTGGTGTCATGGATTCTTGATTACCTGACTGGCAGACCACAGTACGTGTGCTTGCAACACTGTGTGTCCAACAGAGTGATCAGCAGCACTGGGGCTCCACAGGGGACTGTCTTGTCTCCCTTTCTCTTCACCATTTACACCTCGGACTTCAACTACTGCACAGAGTCTTGTCATCTTCAGAAGTTTTCGGATGACTCTGCCATAGTTGGATGCATCAGCAAGGGAGGTGAGGTTGAGTACAGGTCTACGGTAGGAAACTTTGTCATATGGTGTGAGCAGAATTATCTGCAGTTTAATGTGAAAAAGACTAAGGAGCTGGTGGTAGACCTGAGGAGAGCTAAGGTACTGGTGACCCCTGTTTCCATCCAGGGGGTCAGTGTGGACATGGTGGAGAATTACAAATACCTGGGGATACGATTTGACAATAAACTGGACTGGTCTAAGAACACTGAGGCTGTCTACAAGAAGAGTCAGAGCCGTCTCTATTTCCTGAGGAGACTGAGGTCCTTTAACATCTGCGGGACGATGCTGAGGATGTTCTACGAGTCTGTGGTGGCCAGTGCTATCATGTTTGCTGTTGTGCGCTGGGGCAGTAGGCTGAGGGTAGCAGACACCAACAGAATCAACAAACTCATTCGTAAGGCCAGTGATGTTGTGGGGATGGAACTGGACTCTCTCACGGTGGTGTCTGAAAAGAGGATGCTGTCTAAGTTGCATGCCATCTTGGTCAATGTCTCCCATCCACTACATAATCTACTGGGTGGGCACAGGAGTACACTCAGCCAGAGACTCATTCCACTGCGTCATAGGAAGTCATTCCTGCCTGTGGCCATCAAACTTTACAACTCCTCCCTTGGAGGGTCAGACACCCTGAGCCGATAGGCTGGTCCTGGACTTATTTCATAATTTACTGGCATAATTTACATATTACTATTTAACTATTTATGGTTCTATTACTATTTATTATTTATGGTGCAACTGTAACAAAAACCAATTTTCCCCAGCATCAATAAAGTATGACTATGACTATGGCTATGACTATGAACTTCCTCAAAAAACTCTATAAGATTGTTTAGACACAACCTACCATGCACAAAACCATGTTGACCATTCCTAACCAGTTCGTGTCTATCCAAATACTTAGATATCCAGTCCCTGAGAATACCTTTCAATAACTTACCCACAACTCACATCAGGCTCACCAGCCTATAACTTCCCATCTTATTCTTAGAGCCTTTTTTAAACAAAGGAACAATGTTAGCTATTTTCTCATCCTCTGGCAGCTCGTCTTTGGCAAAGAACATTTTAAGTATCTCTGCTAGGGCCTTTGCAATTTCTGCATTAGCCTCCCACATGTTCCAAGGGAACACCTTATCGGGCCCTGAGGACTTATTCACCATAATTTGCCTCAAGTACAAGCACCTACTTCTTGTAATCTGTACATAGTCCACCACCTCACTGATATTTTGCATCTCTTTTATGGATTCTGTGTATGTCTCCCAAATAAATACAGATGTAAAAAGACCACTTAAAATCTCCACCATCGTTTTCAGCTCTGTGCATAGATGACCACTCTGATCTTCCAGAGGACCAATTTTGTCCCTTGCTGTTCTTTTGTTCTTATTGTACCTGCAGATGCCTTTGGATTTTCCTTCACCTGGTCTGCTAGGGCAACCTCATGCCTTCTTTTAGCCCTCCTGACTTCCCTAATAAGTGTTCTCTTACATTTCTTACACTCCTCAAGTACCTCAATTGTACCTTGCTGCCTATATCTGCTATGCACCTCCTTCTTCTTAACCAGGTCCTCAATATTTCTCCAAAACCTAGGTTCCTTAAACCCATTATGCTTGCCTTTTATTCTGACAGGACCATGCAAACTCTGTACTCTGAAAATTTCACTCCTACTTACCAAATACACCTTTGAGAAAAAACAACTTTTCCCAATCCACACTTACCAGATCCTCTCTAATACCATCAAAACTGGCCTTTCTTCAATTTAGAATCTCAACCCAAGGACCAGACCTATCCTTCTCAATAGTTATCTTGAAAGTAATGACATTATGATCACTAGATACAAAGTGTTCGCTTAGACAAATTGTCATCTTCCCTGTTTCATTCCCTAATAGGAAATTCAGTATCACACTCTCTCGAGTTGGAACATCAATATATTGATTATGGAAACTTTCCTGAACTCATTTGACAAACTCTCTCCCATCCAGCCCTTTCACAATATGGAAGTCCTAGTCATACGTGCAAAGTTAAAATCACCTATTGTCACAATGTTATGTTTCTTGTAACAGTCTGCAATCTCTCTACAAATTTGCTCCTCTAAATCTCGCCAACTCTTGGGAGGTCTACAATAAAATCCCATTAATGTGCTCATCCCTTTCTTATTCCTCAGTTCCACTAATATAGCCTCAGTAGACTAGCTCTCCAGTTTGTCCTTTCTGAGCACTGCAGTGACATTTTCCCTGACTAGTAATACCACCCCTCTCCCTTTAATCCCTCCCACTTCATCATGGCTGAAACAATAGGACTTCAGAACACTAAGCTGTCAGTTCTGCCCTCGCTGCAACCAACTCGCACTCGTGGCTACAATGTCATAATTCCATGTGCAGATCCGTGCCCTAAGCTCGTCAACCTTATCTAAAGCATTCAATCAGAAAAAAAATTCAATAAAATCTTCAATGGATAGAAACCTGCCTTCTATTTGCAAATAAGTACATAAGAAATAGGAGCAGGAGTAGGACATCCGGCCCATCGAGCCTGCCCTGCCATTCAATAAGATCATGGCTGATCTGTTCATAAACTCAGCTCCATCTACCTGCCTTTCCCCCATAACCCTGAATTCCCTTACTATGTAAAAACCTACCTAACTGTTTCTTAAATATATTTAGTAAGGAAGCCTCAACTGCTTCCCTGGGCAGAGAATTCCACAGATTCACCACTCTCTGGGAAAAACAATTTCTCCTCATCTCTGTCCTAAAGCTTCTCCCCTGAATCCTGAGGCAATGTCTCCTAGTTCTAGTCTCACCCACCAATGGAAACAACTTTCCTACTTCTATCTTATCTATCCCTTTCAAAATTTTGTATGTTTCTATAAAATCCCCTCTCATTCTTCTGATCTCCAGAGAGTATAGTCCCAGGCGACTCAATCTCTCCCCATAGGTTAACCCCTTCATCCCTGGAACCAAGCTGGTGAACCTCCTCTGCACTGCCTACAAAGCCAGTATATCCTTCCTCAAGTATGGAGACCAGAACAGCACACAGTACTCCAGGTGCAGCCTCACCAGTACCCTGTATAGTTGCAGCATGACCTCCCTGCTCTTGAATTCAACCCCTTTAGCAATGAAGGCCAGCATTCCGTTTGCCTTCTTAATAACCTGTTGTACCCACAAGTCAACCTTTTGCGAGTCATGCACAAGCACTCCTAAGTCCCTCTGCACAACAACAATGGAACAGTATGCTGCAAATTTCTAAATCAGCCTAGAATCGATCTCTTGAATTTCATCTCACTGTTGGCGAGGTGGGTTTTAGGATGCTGTCAATTCCCTGGGAGCAGATATGTTACAACATAAATAAAAATTGGAAGGTTGTAGGATAGTTTATTGATTCATTCCCATCTGATTTGGTACTTTCTGATTGGAAGACCAATTTTACTCTGATGATAAGATCGATTCTTGACCTCACAATCTACCCTGTGATGTTCTTGCACTGTATTGTCTGCCTGCACTGCACATTTCTGTAGCTGTTGCTCTTTATTCTGCATTCTCTTATTGTTTTACCTTGTACCACCTCATGCATCGTGTAACAATTTGATCTGTATCAACAGTATGTAAAACAGGCTTTTCATTGTACCTCAGTAGATGTGACAATAATAAACAAATACTGGTACTTCAAACCATCTGGCAACCTGACAGAAGGATTCAGATTTCATAGACGGTAAACCATGAAATGTAATGCAATGCAATTATACACTCATTGGACACTTTATTATCTGCAGGAGTGGAGCCTGGTGTGGTCTTCTGCTGATGTAGTACATCCACTACAAGGTTTGATATGTCATTCATTCAGATATGCTCTTCTGCACACCACTGTTGTAATGGATGTTAATTTGAGTTACTGTCACCCTCCTGTCAGCTTGAACCAGTCTGGTCATTCACCTCTGACCTCTCTCATTACCCACAGAACTGCTGCTCATTGGATTTTTTTTTTGTTTTTCACACCATTCTCTGTAAACTCTAGAGATTGTTGTGCATGAAAATTCCAAGAGATCAGCTGTTCCTCAAATCCTCAAATCACCCAGTTTGGCACCAATAATTATTTCACTGTCAACATCATTTAGTTCACTTTTCTTGCCCATTCTGATGTTTCATCTGAACACCAACTGAACCTCTTAACCATGTCTACAGACTTTTATGCATTAAGTTGCTGCTACACTATTGGCTGATTAGATATTTGTATTAACGAGGTGTGCAGGTGTACCTAATAAAGTGGCCACTGAGTGTATGTACCTAACAGAAGGATTCAGATTTCACAACCATGAAACCAAATGCAAATATATATATATATATATATATATATATATATATATATTACCTGAAACTGAGATGAAACTATAGTTTTACTGAGTGTTTTATGAAGTCAAGTATTTCCAGCATATTATTATGCTGTGTGTTCTCTTTCCTGATTTTCTATACTTGTTAGTTTTTGGAATGTCTGTGGACATTCACAGAATGAAGCACTTTGCAAGCATGGTATCCAGTTTGACCAATCATCATGCCGGTACTCAATATGGTAAATTGTACAAAATAAAAGTGCAACCAGTTGGTCCCACGTGAATTTGTATCATTTCATTCCCGTATCTGCAAATTGATATTCATCATTAGTTTGCCATTAATGAGGCCATACAATTTTAGAAAAGTAGTCACCTGGTAATGGTCTACTTTGATTTGCTGTTGCCTCCTTTACATAGGAAAAAATGTGCAAAATTATTTTCTTGGAAAGCAAAGATCCTATTGCTTTTGTGAATCAGTGGGCCTGTGGTAACCTTGAAGAAAAAAAAAACTGGTTGAACAAATTCAGAATTTTGAGGTAATATTTTACAGCTCACCAAGTAGACCTTGTTGACAGAATGGGGTTAAGGAGGCATTAATATAAAACACGGAATGTGAAGCCATTAATTTTCAGACACCAGTAAGCCAGTAGCTGAGGACTTGGCACTTGGACTAAATTTATGTGAGCACTGAACAACTGAGCTGCAATGATGTCTACCATTTTGACTTTGAAGAAACTGTTCTTTATCCAGTTTCATGATTGCCTTCGAAACATCTTTCCATGATGTTTATTGTAAATGAAGCAGGTACTGTTAACTACAATACATGAAAGGCTTTCTGCAAAAGAAGTCTTTAATGACCAGATGCAGCAATAAACACAAATAAGGCAAGTAATACACCAAAAATATTGCATATTTAGGAAAAATCATCTTAGTTAAAGTCGAAACTGTTAAGAGTAAAACTCCTGCAATGAAGTATAATAGGGTTGTTTGGTCAATAAAATTATTGATTGAATCAGAGTTTTGGACCTGCATGCCCAATTCAGTACCCCAAGTAGAAGGTACTACATTATGAGAACATTATCATTAGCCTGGTGAATGATTAACCTATGCACTCACACTATGAGATAGGGTAATTGATATTAAATATTAATTTATCTCTGTAGACGCTGCCAAATCCAAGTGATTCTAGTATTTTTAGTCTTTGCTTCAGAACTGTCCTGGAGGAAATTTAAGTAAGTTCCTACTTTGTGTTCTTAAAATAAACATGTTTAATATGAGGTTATGAACACACACTTCCTAGATTTCAGAATCAGAATTAGAATCAGGTTTAATATCACTGGTATATGCCATGTAATTTGTTGTCCTACAGGAGCAGTCCATTGCAAAACATAATAATAATAATTATAAAATTACAATAAGTTTATATTTAACAAATTAAATTTAATTAGTAGTAAAAAAGAGAAGAAAAAGTTAGTGACGTAGTGTTCATTGTCCATTCAGAAATCTGATGGTGGAGGTGAAGAAGCTGTTCCTGAAATGTTCAGTGTGTGTCTTCGCTCCGTACCACCTCCTTGATGATAGCAATGAGAAGCGGACATGTCCTGGAAGATCTGCATGCACCCCCTTCTGAAAGCTGGCAAGTACAGTATATTGTGAATGAGCATGCACCTCCCCTATAAGATAAGTAGCTGGCACATCTCTGTCTTGTAACTACTCTGTAAAAAAATTATCACTGATATTTAAGTAGAAGTTTTACACAAAGTATCGACAAATTTAATAAAAAAAATTAAAAAGATTGTAGACAGTGCGAGAGGGAGGATAGCAGGTGATAGAGAAGGGACGTGCTCAGACCGATGGTTTGAGATGTGTCTATTTTAATGCAAGGAGTAATATGAACAGAGTGGATGAGCTTAGAACATGGATCAGCACTTGGAGCTATGATGTTGTGGCCATTACAGAGACTTGGATGGCTCAGGGGCAGGAATGGTTACTTAGAGTGCCAGGCTTTAGATGTTTCAGAAAGGAGAGGGAGGGAGGTAAAAGAGGTGGGGGCGTGGCACTGCTGATCAGAGATAGAGTCACAGCTGCAGAAAAGTAGGAAGTCATGGAGGGATTGTCTACTGAGTCTCTGTGGGTGGAAGTTAGGAACAGGAATGGGGTCAATAACTTCATTGGGTGTTTTTTATAGACTATCCAATAGTAACAGGGACATCAAGGAGCTAATAGGGAGATAGATTCTGGAAAGGTGTAATAATAACAGGGTTGTCGTGGTGGGAGATTTTAATTTCCTAAATATTGATTGGCATCTCCCTAGAGCAAGGGGTTTAGATGGGGTGGAGTTTGTTTGGTGTGTTCAGGCAGGTTTCTTCACACAATATGTAGATAAGCCTACAAGAGGAACGGCTGTACTTGATCTGGTATTGGGAAATGAACCTGATCAGGTGTCAGATCTCTCAGTGGGAGAGCATTTTGGAGATAGTGATCACAATTCTATCTCCTTTACCATAGCATTGGAGAGGGATAGGAACAGGAAAGTGTTTAATTGGAGTAAGGGGAAATATGAGGCTACCAGGCAGGAACTTGGAAGCATAAATTGGGAACAGATGTTCTCAGGGAAATGTACAGAAGAAATGTGGCAAATGTTCAGGTACGTTCCAATGACACAGGGAAAGGATGGTAGGGTCCAGGAACCGTGGTGTACAAAGGCTGTTAAAAATCTAGTCAAGAAGAAAAGAAGAGCTTACAAACGGTTCAAAAAACTTGGTAATGATAGAGATCTAGAAGATTATAAGGCTAGCACGAAGGAGCTTAAGAATGAAATTAGGAGAGCCAGAAGGGGCCATGAGAAGGCCTTGGTGAGCAGGATTAAGGAAAACCTCAGGGCATTCTACAAGTATGTGAAGAGCAAGAGGATAAGACATGAGTGAATAGGACCAATCAAGTGTGACAGTGGAAAAGTGTGTATGGAACCGAAGGAGATAGCAGAGGTACTTAATGAATACTTTGCTTCAGTACTCACCACAGAAAAGGACCTTGACAATTGTAGGGATGACTTACAGCGGACTGAAATGCTCAAGCATATAGACATTAAGAAAGAGGATGTACTGGAGCTTTTGGAAAGCAACAAGTTGGATAAGTCACCGGGACCAGACAAGATGTACCCCAGGCTACTGTAGGAGGTGAGGGAGGAGATTGCTGAGCCTCCAGCAATGATCTTTGCATCATCAATGGAGACTGGAGAGGCTCTGGAGGATTGGAGGGTTGCGGATGTTGTTCCCTTATTCAAGAAAGGGAGTAGCGATAGCCCAGGAAGTTATAGACCAGTGAGTCTTACTTCAGTGGCTGGTAAGTTGATGGAAAAGACCCTAAGAGGCAGGTCGTGCCTGACCAGCCTGACTGAACTTTTTGAGGATGTGACTAAACACATTGATGGAGGTAGCGCAGTAGGTGTACTGTAAATGGATTTCAGAAAGGCATTTGATAAGGTACCCCATGCAAGATTTATTGAGAAAGGTAGGAGGCATGGGATCCAAGGGAACATTGCTTTGTGGATCCAGAATTGGCTTGCCTACAGAAGGCAAAGAGTGGTTGTAGATGGGTCATATTCTGCATGGAGGCCAGTGACCAGTGGTGTGCCTCTAGGATCTGTTCTGGGACCCCTACTCTTCGTGATTTTTATGTGACCTGGATGAGGAAGTGGAGGGATGGGTTAGTAAATTTGCTGATGACACAGATGTTGAGGATGTTAAGGATAGTGTGGAGGGCTGTCAAAGGTTACAGCGGGACATTGATAGGATGCAAAACTGGGCTGAGAAGTGGCAGATGGAGTTCAACCCAGATAAGTGTGAGGTGGTTCATTTTGGTAGGTCAAATATGATGGCAGAATATAGTACAAATGGTAAGACTCTTGGCAGTGTGGAGGATCAGAGGGATCTTGGGGTCCGAGTCCATAGGACACTCAAAGCTGCTGCGCAGGTTGACTCTGTGGTTAAGAAGGCATAAGGTTCATTGGCCTTCATCAATCGTGGGATTGAGTTTAGGAGCCGAGAAGTAATGTTGCAGATATATAGGACCCTGGTCCGACCCCACTTGGAATACTGTGCTCAGTTCTGGTCGTCTCACTACAGGAAGGATGTGGAAACCATTGAAAGGGTGCAGAGGAGATTTACAAGGATGTTGCCTGGATTGGGGGGTATGCCTTATGAGAATAGGCTGAGTGAACTCAGCCTTTTCTCCTTGGAGTGACGGAGGATGAGAGATGACCTGATAGAGGTGTATAAGATGATGAGAGGCATTGATCGTGTGGATAGTCAGAGACTTTTTCCCAGGGCTGAAATGGCTAGCACGAGAGGGCACAGATTTAAGGTGCTTGGAAGTAAGTACACAGGAGAGGTCAGAGTACGTTTTTTTTTTATGCAGAGAGTGGTGAGTGAGTGGAATGGGCTGCCGGCGACCATGGTGGAGGTGGATACGATAGGGCCTTTGAAGAAACTCCTGGATAGTACATGGAGCTTAGAAAAATAAAGAGCTATGGGTAACCCTAGTTTTACCTAATTTCTAATTTCTAAGGTAAGGACATGTTTGGCACAGCTTTGTGGGCCAAAGGGCCTATATTGTGCTGTAGGTTTTGTTTCTAAAACCATTATTAGAGGCAAAGAAAACTTGTTTTGGAATGGCCAAGTTAAGAGTCCAGACCTTAACCCGATTGAGATGCTGTGACATGACCTGAGAAGGATGTTCCTGCAAGGTATCCCAGAAATATTGATGAACTGAAACAGTTTTGTGTGGAGAAATAATCTAACATTTCTCCTCACTGTTGCACAAGTGTGATCAGCAGCTACAGGAAACATTTGGCAGAGGTTATTGCTACTAAAGAAAGTTCCACCAGTAATTAAATACAAGGGTTCACATATTTTTTCCAGCCTCAACAAATGTGTCAATAAAGACACAAAATATACAATTATTTCTGTTATTAGCTTAGGCAGATTGTGTTTGTCTATTATCGTGACTTAGATGAAGATTTGATCCTATTTAATGAGTAATAAATACAGGTAACCAGGTAAATGCAAACAGTTCTCAAACTTTTTCTTATAACTATTCAGTCAACTTATTTTTTAAGATCACCATAGATCATTCTTATCTGTGCAATTTGCATCAATATAAACTGTTTCCACTTGGGAGATAGAAGACAGAGGTGAGTTTACACAAATTCTGGTGGCCTCTGATATTCTGTTGATCTGTTTTTAATAACTGCATACTGCAACTGAACATACTTACAATTGTTTGCCTAACTCAACCAAAAGAAGTTCTCAAGGAACATGTAGCTTGGATGAGTGAATAAATAAACTGTTTTTGGTACTGCATACACTTTTTCTAACTCGAAGTTTTCCCTGAACAAACCTTGTGGTGTATGACTGGAAATTCAAAACATTTACACACAAGCCAAAGTATTAAAGGACACCATTCCAAAGTTAAGTTATATTATTTTTATTTGTTAGAAATTCTATCAGTGTTTGAACATTAATATTTAGGGAGCTTGCACAATATCCATTTCCCATGATGTAAAATGGATAAAATTAACAAGGCACGTTTTCCATGGAAATTGAAACCAAATTAAGTAACATTTAGAATAGTTGCTTTCTTTTTAACACTGTAAAACATCTTCTCCAATTGTAAGTTATAATGAAAGTGTGCACTGAAACTGTCTCAGTTATGATCCAACACAATGGCATCATTACATATAAACTCTTTAAAAATATACTTCTGTCAAAAGACTTGATGACTACTATGTACACTACAAAAATAAATTTTCATATAAATAAATTATATGGCATACATTTATCTTTGTAACTGAAATGAAACAAACTCACCCCTACCGACACTGGCAGGCAATGAAACCCAGTTTGAATATTTTTCCTTTTGCATCCTCATACTAAAATCTACGTTCTTAATGTAACTGTTATATATCTTTCCTATTTAGTTATTAACATTAGTAAGCACTTTATACAGATTAAAAATCCATTACAAAGTAAAACATTACTGTAATAATGTTTCAAACAGAAAAATCCCTGCATTTTTGTTATAAACTGGCATACAAATTCTGTAAGAAACAATCTTATGATACAAAAATATAAATATCACAAAAATACAATTTTTCTTAAAAACATAGTTGCCAGCCATTGAGAAATTCTCCCTTTGCCAGTATGACTATAGGAGAAAATGTGCAGAAGCAGCAGATAGTGGAGGAGGGAGAGGAGAGAGTACACAAACATATATTTGCTTCTGATAGACTCTGTGCTATTAAACAAATAAAGGGGGGTGGGGTGGGGGAATAGCTGGTGAGAATTGATGTACACTAAAGCAAAAGCAGTGGGAAGCCACTCTGAACTTTTGACACCATTTATACTATGGCAGCTGAAGTTAGTTCCAATTAACACCATACATTTTTTTGTGAATTCTGGATGATAATGGGTCACTGCAAGTGCCATATAGAATATCACACACATTTCAATGCCAGGGGTTCTTTCAATATATTAAAAAGGCAATTAAGGTTAACCCTTAGTGTGCTATTGGCAGTAGCTTTTTCTTCCCAACACTTAAAAGAGAAAACAAACATAGCTTATCTGAAACACAATTTGGCATCATCTGTTACTTCAATCAAAGTGGCATAATTGAAAAAGATATGCAAAATTCAATCTGAACTTTTGGTGTTAGCATTAAAATTGGCTGTTCATTATAAAGCTTTCCTAATTTTCCTTTCCATAAATTCAAGTTAGGGAAATATATAAATGGTGGTAGATCCAATACTGAACATCTGAAATATTTTGATGAACATATTTCTTAATTGTATAGAATTCCTTTGTTATCTCAATGCATTTGATTATATAATTGATAATTATGAATTAATAAATGCATTCACATATGAATTTTATGTGGATGCCTGTTACAAATATTACAAAAGCAATTTTTTCCCCGATCAACGTTCATTCGCCATATATTAAAACATCTAAATGAGGCACCTGGATAATCATTAAGTGACGATTGTGCTTCAAGTTCTTGTTAATTTGATTTCAGAATATTCAACAGAAAGAAAATGAGACACTGGAGGTCATGATCCACAGATCCCTCGAAACACTATAGCCAAATAAATACATTTGAAGTGCAACTGCTGTTGGAATGTAGGAAATGTTTGTAATTCTTCCATATATTACATTTATATGTATAAAAAAATTAATTGAGGTTGCTGTTGGAGAATTATGACCTTGTCTACCCACTTGGTTTGAGTACAATGATGCCAAACATGTATTACAGTAGATGAACTTAACATTAATATAAACCAGTGTTTTGAAGGCATAGTTCCTGTGCGCCTCTCTACATATTTACAAATAAAGATGGAACTGCAGTTAAACCTCCTTTCACAAGTTCACTTGACTGGATGTATTTTTACAAATATACAAATCTTCGCTAAAGAAAACAGTGTATGAGCTTACTGGTGGGAATTTTGCAAAAACATAGATTGACAATAAATAAAAAAATTAAAAACTGTCGCTTTGTTAGTATGACAGTTAGAAACTGCAGATACAGTTTATCATTCAAAGCATCTGAGGGTGTCAATAAATATACACATACACACACACTAAGGGTTAAATTAAAACAACATGGACACGTATAATACACCACAAAAAGAATCAAATAACTACAACTATCAAGGTCATAAAGATTAACGTGCTTTTCTTCATATCTGGTCATGAACCACGCATAGCGTGTTTGTAAGTTAACAGTGAACATTTTATACTACCACAGATCTGTGATATACAAAATTAAAATATTTTAACAAAATGTGTACCTTTACAAAATCCTATCACATGAGCAATATTTGCATAGAATAATTATACAATTATACAATATTTCAAGCAGCAGCAACATATGCTGACATTTATGACTAAGTTAAGCTTAAATGTGGCACAGATAAACAGATCAATGTACATAACATATGGATCACATAAAATTGTTCCCAATCCATTTACTGGAGCTTTACAACTCCCAAAATTATACCTACTTTACATTGTACATTTGTATAATACATATGTATACATCCTTTAAATATTATAGAGAAGCAATATTTAACAAATACAATAGATTAACAGTTACAGTAAACTGTTTTCACAATTCAAGATCGCCTGTGTTTATAGCCTGTAGCTTTCAGGATCAGACTATGCAAATTAATTGTTTTCCCATCTTTGGCCATATCAAAAATTCCATTCTGTAATAGTAAAAAGAAAGTAAAACTATTAGTTAATGATAACAATATTTTCACATCGTATAATAGTTTTCAGACCATCATCTTTCTTGAATGTAGTATGATTTACTAACATAAATGTAATTAAATCAGTTATTTTCTATCTGCTCGAAGAAACAATTTGTTTTAATTATCTACCTAATGTAATTTATCTGTTCAAAATAGTTTTAAACAATATTGCATCTTTCACCAAACTTCCCTCGTAAACCTACCTAATGTGTTTTGTTTCCATTGCTCTGTGTTTCACATTCAACGTCCTCCAACTCTAAAACTTCCACCTTTGAGTCTCTTTCATAGTGTGCATCAAAGGGAACATGAGGATCAACAAATGCCCCTTCATCGGTTTCACTGTATTCCTCATAATGGGGGCATCCTCCAAATGCATTTTGGCTGGGGATTGGAGGATGGACAGCAACAGTGACTGAGGCCGTAGCAGTCACAGTAGTGATAGGCTGGCAGTACGTTGGTGCAGAAGCACCACTGGCAGTGAACGTTGGATTCCTTGTCTTATGAAAATGTGACCTATGACTCGAATAATCATTATTGCTTATTCTGGAATGCCCATCGTGAGCAGTTTCAAAAGCATCCACACGCGGTCTGCAAGGAGGCGGTCGAAACCCTTCCCTTGCCTCCGAACCGTGGTCCCTGCAACTCCTCCGGGACTGCTGATGTTTGATGTTCTGTGCGGGTGGTGGCCTTGGTCTTGGCCGATGGAATCTGGATTCTGGCTGAACCACCTGAAAATAAAGTGAATTATCAAATGGTAAGGAAGTATTCACAATAACAACGTAAGGATTCTGAGTGAAGAAACTTCTCGTCTCGGTTCAAAACAGCCATAATTTTATTAAATGGTTCAGCAGATTCGATGGGCCAAATGGCTTACTCCTGCTCCCATTTCTTATGTTATGTTCTTAGATTCTTTTGATCCATTAAGTCACTTGTGCATTCCAATGAGGTCACTTCTCACTCTTCGAAACTTTAGCGAATAGGGTTCTAGCCTATTTAATCTCTCCTTGTATGATAAATGTGTCATCTCAGGAATCAGTCTTGTGTATCTTCCTGGCATTCTATCTACAGCAAAAATATTCCTCTTTAGAAAAGGAGACTAAATTATAGAAATCAAAAACCTGCAGCTGCTGGCATTCCAGAATAAACAGCTAAGTACTGCAAAGATTTCGTCAGTCAGGCAGCATCCATGGAAAGAGAAACAGTTCATATTTTGTGTCTTCTCTTTCCATTGATGCCGTTTGACCTGCTGAGTGTTTCTAGCAGATTTTGTTTCTACTCCAGATATGGTTGCACCAAGGCCTTACATAATAAAGCAAAGGTGTTTTTTTTCCTTGAAGTCAAATCCTTTTGCAACAAACATCCACAAACATGGCCTTCCTTACAGCTTGCTGCATCTGCATGTACAAGGATATCAGAGTCCTTTTGAACATATCTTTTCCCAATCTCACTCCATTCAAAATAACTCAGTTGTTTTTTTTTTACAAACTGAAATACATAATCGCTATTTAACCTACGATGTACTGTCTACCACATTGCTCTGCACACGTGTATAATATATGTGCATCTCCTTGAAGCCTCTTTAAATGCACATTGCTAATCACATTCCCACTAATCACCAATCCTCCTACAATAACAGAAATATCCTCAAAGAATTCCAACCGATTAGTCAAACGCAAATTCCCTTCAAAGATCCAGGTTGGTCTTGCACTATCGCATTAATATTTTCCAAACATTTTGATGTTTTTTGCTTTAAGATAGATTCTAGGGTAACAGGTTTGTAATTTCCCTTTTTTCTCTCCCTCCCTCCTTTGTTAAATAATGGAGTCCAGATCTGTACTCTATTGAAATCATTCCAGGGTCTATATAACTTTGAAAGAAAATGATAAGCAAAGAATTTTTTTTTCAAAAGATTGGCTTCACTTACTGCAGACCTGGGGAAGACAGGATTTTCTGTGGCTTCCACCATGATTTGATGAGGTGGTGCTGCAGGACTGAGGCTGGATTCATAATGCTTAAGTTCTTCACTAATCCCAGAAACTGTAGTTTGAGAGCTGAATTCAGAATCTGAAGAATCAGATCCATTATTCCCTTGTTCAGGTGGAACTGCAAATCTCACAACTCGAGGTGGTGGCTCTGGTGATGGAGTAGGCAACCTTGTTCTTCCTTCGGAAGGTGAGATCTATGGACAAATGTGAAGAATGATTAGTAATCTTTGGGAATTCTTCTCTCTGTTTACAGTGAGGTGGTGTTTTAAAGTCTGAAATAATTCACCAAAAGCAGAGTTAATAACTCAGTCGATGATTACATCAGAACCAGAAAAATTTAAGGATAATATAATATTTTAATTGCGATCAAGTGGTGGAAGAACAGAAAATAAAATGTGGCCTTTGAAGGAGTGGAAACCAAAAAAAAAAAAAAATTGGATGACAAGTAGCTATGGTGTTGGCTGAAAGATGGTGGCAAAGGCTAGCGACCAGCAAAAGCTGGGAATGTGAGCTATGAACATCTGAAAAGGTGGAATTCAATAGAATGAAAACTTTAACACTTTCTTCTGCAGAAATTACTTGGCTCGCACAGAGTTTTAATGTGTAAAAACACTTAATGTTGGAAAAATAGTAAATGATATAGAATTTTTGAAACTGGATAAACTGACAACTCCAAACTAAATACAATGAATTCAAGTTAATTGGTCCATTGGTTAATCAGGTCAGCCACTTAATTGGGACAAATCTTAAAGAACAAAAACAATTGGAGAAAATAGCAGAGATTCCCTTAATTTATTTGGGACACTATACCACTTAACTGGGGCAGGAGGCTGGTTTCTAACTAGTGTCAGTCACGCGCACTTGTGTGGCCATTAGACACTACACAGTGCTTTAAGTGAAAAGTTTTTAAAATAGCATCAGTTGTGCATGTTTGTCTTAAAAAGGCAGCGATGTTTTGTCACTAATAGTTGGCAAGACAACTCAGAACTGTTTTGCTCACTGAGGTTCAAGCAGTCAGGCTTGGAGGTGCTAGAAACGGCTGGGAGTGAAAAATGAAACAATTTAACTACATCAACAGGTTAGAAACTACGAAGAATTTGAAGATATCGACAATCATCTTGAATGTTACAACTAAAATGAAGATTTGGAAGAAATAATCATCGACAGCATTGTATGAAGCCAGTCCATTATCGGCACTGATTTTGTGCATTTATTGTCAAAAGACGAGAATACAGATGAATTCCTCTGTGGACAAGTATTAGGAACTAATAAGTAGCTTTATAGTATTGTAGTAGTACTGGTAATGTTCTAATTTGCTCTGTATTTCATATAAATACAGAATTTGTTATTCAGTTTGTCTATTTTATACCTTTGTAACTACTTCCATGAACCTTCCGCTATTTCGGGCATCCACTTAGTTGGGCCAAAATGGTTCTGAAGAGTCCCAGTTAACTGGAATCCACTGTATGTCCCAAATTGCTAAGAGAAGTAAGGGAGGGAAATATAGAAGATCTTGGCATCATTTTTCAGATCGCCTGTTCTACAGGAATTGTGGTCTGGTAACTTGCACGAGTTACAGATCAGTTAGTTTATTTTTGTTGGTGAGCAAGTTGCCTAGGATAATGTCAAGGGACAATATAAACCTTTTTTTTGAAAGCCATGGATTAAACCGGAATAGTTATCAGTCATTAGTTCAGATCCTGTCTGACTAACCAGAGGTAACAAAAAGCTTCAGTGAGGGTTCACTGGGTGGGTGAGAACAGAGGAACCAAAGGAGAAATTTCTTGAGCGGGAACGTATAGCCAACAGTTTTAAAAAGGAAAGAGTGATGGTGAACAGGGAAAGTTCAAACAACAATGCCCCACAAAGGAGTCAGTACAGGTTAAAGGGTAAGCTGTAAAGATCATGGGAGCAAAGCCTCAATCTCGTGGAAGGAATTACATTACAAAGAGAAGGTGGTTGATGATGGAAAAACAGCTCAGAATTGAAGTAGTTGGACAATGTTCTTTGGCCATGATGCAGATAGTTGAATTTTCATTTCAAGAAATAAAGCAGTCAGATTTGAGCAGCTAAGCTCACACTCCAATGCAAGCCCGAGCCCCCCATATTTCAGGCAAGATAACAATCTGGAGACCCCATCTGCTTTGCAATTAAGACAATGGAAAGCTCAACATGATGAAGTCAAATGTGGCAATTGATGGCACATCAGTAATATGCCAAGTGTGTTCAAGTTTCCTTTCTTGGTTGACCAAGCCACTATTTGATAAGGTTGATAGTTTCCTAGTGGTACAAGGATCAAAACTGAACCTGGTGCTCGTGAATCTGTTCAAGCTAGCATTTAAATCCTTATATCTTTTGTGGGCAACATTTTAAATAAATGTTTTCTTTTGCAGTTTTTGCAATGCGGCAAAAATTCATCATCTGCATCTAAGTGACTTTGTGGTAAGCACAACTTTAATGGCTTAAGTACACCAACCCCAAGCCACGCTTGAAGATTTTATATGATAGAAATCAGACAACAACATTGTTGTGCTGTTTCTCTGGACTTTGATTGCCTATAGTCAGAATACAGTATTAGCAAACTTACTTTCATTCTAATATCAACTCATTAGAAGTACAAGTATACCACAGTTATCATGAAGAAAATGAGAAACATACCTCTGGAAGTGGTCCAAAGTAAGACAGCAGCACTGGAAGCAAGACTAACCCATTGAGAACACCCAGAATGGTTAAGATAGCTAGGACTGCAAAGAAGTACCTGTAATAATAAAGAACAGCGCAATTAATTTCAAGGAATTCCTTAAAATGCTAATTTTTTGTACATAAAACCAAACCTTAGTGTAAATATAAATTCAAAGAAAAATATCACAGCAATTATTTACCTTTCACATCACTGAGGATATATCCTACAACAACAGTGTTAGTTGACCAAAAAGAGAGAAGAGTAAATTAGTTGGTTAATTATATTGACAACAGTATGAACTGTTATTCATGAAGTTGTTACACATACAGAAAAATATGGAACGTGGAGCGAATGACCAGAGGTTCATACAGCATGAACAATGAAAGAGGCCCCATTATTGTAACCCCAGCAGAAGCAAAGTAATGAAGCAAAGGGTGTAGAATTTAAACAAGTTAGTCTAGAGCAGGGGTTCACAACCTTTTTTATTCCATGGACCCTCACCATTAACTGAGGGGTCCATGGACCCCAAGTTGGGTACCCCTGGTCTAGAGGCAGGGGAAGAAAAGTATCAGGCAGCTAACCCATTGTGAAACACTGCTATTTCTCACTAAAGAAGATGACTGTGCTGCTCTAAAGAGCACTATATGAGATCATTCTTACCCTCAGCCATTAGGCTCTATAATGAGTTAACCTGTAGCTGGGGAAGTGATGACCCCCTCCTGTTAGACTGTTTGAAGCAACTTATTTTTGTTGTTTCTTACTTCTCAATTAGTATTT
This sequence comes from Mobula birostris, assembly GCF_030028105.1. Taxonomy (NCBI): domain Eukaryota; kingdom Metazoa; phylum Chordata; class Chondrichthyes; order Myliobatiformes; family Myliobatidae; genus Mobula; species Mobula birostris. The sequence goes on from NC_092386.1 coordinate 45,494,872, forward strand.
GTATGTCTGTGCACTTGTAATGCTACTGTGACACTAATTTCCTTTGAGATCAATAATATCTAACCATCACCTCACAAAGTATCAAAACTTTTTGTGTCCACCACTTAGAGATGCTGAATTGCAGTTTTATTAAATAGTTCATATTAAAATACATTATAGAGCATAAACCAAGATTCTGCCACAAAATGCTACTAATTTGACAGTTTACAGGAGCAGTTTACAACAGCGTCACTGCAGTGCAAACCAAATCTTTTGTAGTATAATTAAGTATCCATGAATACTCTTGTTTTGGGTCAGGGATTAAATACATTTATTAAAGTATATATACACATATACAGTACAACTTTGAGATTCAAAGACAGTCATACATTCAATGTGAGCGAAAGAATAAATAATGTAAATTATTTTTTTTTTAAAACGTGCAAACAATCCACAGAACATGAACCACAGAGACCCTGAAAACACGTCCACAGCCACGGATGCTGATGCGAGTGCCAGTGGCTGAAGGCTGTACTTCAACAGTCAGTTCAGCATTGAAGCGGATAAAGCCACAAGGAATAGTGAGCTGAACACCGGTTTGTCCATCACCTTGGCCTCGACGCCTTAATCTGCCCTGGCGCTTCAATCGGCCAAACATCAGTTTGATATCTGCTCTCGGATCTGGGCCCCTCAGCTTCAATCCAGCCTGAAGTTTGAGTCTAGTCCCAAGTCTGCTCCAGCAATGGTCACTTCAGCAGTAACTGCGTTCTCAAGAGTCCAGTTCGCCAAATATGTCAGGGTACCACAAAAAAGCCAGGCCGTACAGACAGTTCAAAAACACACCTCCCAGTGGAAAATTACAGGCTGCAAATTGCAGTAATTGTAGTCCCGAGGAAGTATATTTAGTAGAATTGTTACTAGTTTTGTTCGTTGCCTGCAATGCATTGCCATGTCTCGCCAGCGTCATCTTCACAAAAAGATTTATTCAACCATACCATTGCCCAAATGGTTAACTACTCTAGATTTCAAGATTTCCCTGGAATCTTCATAAATGCAAAGTAAACTTCTAACCAAAGGAGACCAAAGGAGAATATCTTTAGTATTTATTCTACCTGGGAGAAGCCTTGTAGATACACTTACGAATAAAGGATTCTAGGGCACAACAATGGATAAGACTTTAAAGGACATCATTGTACAGCAGCACAATTAGTCTAATACCAAATGCAAAATTTTCTTAAAATAAAGATTACATCAAGTAGCAGTGACTATCTTCTTTTCCTACTAGTAATGATATCCATTTGTGATTTCGTTAGCCAAGTATAGTCTTTATCATTATAACTCAATATAAACCAGTAAATAATATCATACGAATAACAGAACCATGTTAAGGAGAGATTACATTATAACCAAAAAATGGTCTGTTTACTTCAAATATATTGCAAAAATTAAGCAATCATTGTCATTTAGCTTATTGGCTGCCCTATTTCAAAAAAACACTGAAAGCTGCCTTTGAGCCCCATCCCCACCCTTGTAACAGAATTCTGTGTTTATTTTATATTTCACTTATAAAAACATGTACAGCCCAAGGTCAGTTCTACTGTAGCAAAGACAAAAAGCCCAACAGGCTTCTCACTTTACAATAAATAAACTACAAAATATTGTATCCATAATTACAATTCAATCATATAATTTAATTCATAATTAGGGGGAAAAAAACGCACCAGCTCCCTAAATAAGCCCAGTAAACTCTGATAATTGACTATCTGACTCATTTGGAATTCCCGATAGTTTGGCACGTGGCTCACCAGGTGCAGTTTGTTGTGCTCCTCTCCCAACTCAAAGTGGACCTAGTTTCTATACTTCCTTTCAATTCATTGGGCCCAGGTGAGTTGTAAAAAAGTATAGGAACCCCAAGCCCCAATAGGTTGGAATTAGTCATTTCCCTTTGTTGGAATTATGAAAATCACAGACTTGACAAAGGTTAAAAAGCAAATGGGGTAAAATAATTCTCAATCAGTCACCATTACATTAGTTTAAAAATACATTTTAGCCTATGAATTATTCGAAGGTTTAACAGCAAAACAATTTACAGTTAGCATCAGTGACAAAGCAGTACAAAGTTTAAGATGAGATGACCACGCAGTTCAAAAGGAACATGGCAAATGAGGTACAGAATTTCTGGCGCTAAAGAAGAACAGTAATCCCTTACCGTACAATAAAGTCAAATTCAGAACCAGCAAGCATGAGAACGCCAAGAAGTGTTGACACAGCTCCATCTAGCACAGGTGCAAACATCTGCTCCAGTGCAAGAACTACCCGTCTATTCTTGTCTCCTATGGCTGTTAAAAAAGCCTGTAGATAATAAAATCAATGGTGTCAGGTATGGATTTACTAAAATACATTAAATGTAATCTAAAAAGCCCTTTTAATGGCTCAGCTGTGGTTTTGCCTTGCAAATTAATTATCTCAGGTACATTTTAACCAAAAAAGTAGAAAAATCATCCTTCTTATTTAATAACTTTTAATCCAATGATGTCGAAGAATCTTAAAAAAAAAAGAGAACAATTTATCTAATTGTTCTTGGGTTTTAATGGGACTTAGTTACGGCAAACGGTTAGGAAGATGTTTAACCCAGAACATTTGTGCCAAACAGAAATGTGTATGTAAAATGACATCCATCATCCATATGGTGACTCTTCAGTTCTATTGTTTAAAATTTCCCTTTTTCTCATCATAAAGTAAACCAAGCTGCATTTAAACTGATTGTTATTTATGATTTCATTCTGACAAACAATGTCTTATTTGAAGTACTTCAACAATATTTTTCAAAAGGCTGTTTTCAGCCATGTGGATCCTTATGTACAGAAGGTGCTTCAACAGTCAGATCCTACTACACTAAGCATATGGATTCATGTATTCCTCAAATACAAAATGAGCACATAGACAAGATTTGCCGCACTATGTTAAGCAGAAATATTTTTACTTTTATTGAAACATGCAGTTAACTTCCATTTAGTGAAGGCTTTATTTCATGACTTCTTTTAATTTACATTTTCAAAGATGGACTTTACTCAAGGCATGTTATCAAATACTTACTGATACACAAAATTTAAGAGACCATTCTGACCTAACCTACTTCAAAGTCATATTCAAATTAAACACCATATTTGTAACTTGAAAGTAACCAAAATATTTTTCTTGGTATATTTTTCAATTTAAGAATTTCTACATGTAAGTAGTAAAGATTTGTACGAGTCTTAAATCTGGAAAATACAGCTGCTCAGAATGGCTTGTAATAAACTACATGCATTGTTTCTACTCAATTTGTCATAAACACAAGTCAGTGAAGAATGGTTGACATACCAAAGCTACATGAACAGTGAATTCCACCCCAATTCCAACAGAGGCAATAAGGATCACTACAGGAACTGCACTCAGCTTTATTCCAATGAGACCCATCATTCCAAAAAGTTCCACTGTCATCAATGCTAGAACCAATACCTTAATGGGGTTAAAAAAAAACATGAAATTAAATTAGCTTGCTATAAGAATTTCATAATTTGATTGGATATTCCCCCCACAACAGACTTAATATTAACCTCTTCAAAAACTTTTCAAAAGCAGTTAAAAATGTTCTAAAAAGTGATTTTAAAGCCTTGCATTTTTGAGTTTCACAGATTCTGATAGAGCTCTCTACACGAAGCAACAGAGCAATTCCCTCACCTTGCAGATACAGTGCCTCCACCTCACACTACAAAATAGTATTCATCAACAACCCAATTTGAAAGTACCTTTTTAAAACTTATAGCACTTAGTAAAAAGGTGAAACAATAAAAGTGTTCTGAACCAAAGATGATATTAAGGAGGGTGATGAACAGCCTATGGGCCAATGAGGGCAGAATTATTGGTTTGGGATGCCGATGAGGTGAGTTTATGGAGGGTGGATGATGAAAGCTTGCCTGGAAAGCACTGAAATAATCAAGTCCAGTGTAAGTTAAAACATGGATCACTGTTAACAGTAGACTGACTGAGGCAGAAGCAGAGAAAGATAACATTACAGAGATGGTATCTATGATGGAAAGGACAAGAAGCTTATTAAATAATTTGTGAAATGATGTAGACATATTTGTATAATACATTCATAATGCAACATGCAAGTGAAAAATAGGAATAGGGAGCAAAGGCATTTCGGAGTCTCCAGAACTGCAAACCCAAGATGAGAGTGTGCAGGGTTCTCTAGCTACACATGATTGAATGATGTTGCAACTAGGGTAATACCCTTGTGGCTGAAGAGCTGGGCAAGGAGGATGCTGAGCTCTCCTGTGTAAAATCAGTGTCAGGTCTGTGACAAAGACAAAGAAGGAGACTGCACCTGGGTCAGATTCAGAGTTGTTGTTTGTGTTGTGTAGGGGCAAAAACCACACTGCAGAGGTTCAGAAAGAAATCTAGACTATCCTAAATACTTCTTCAAATGTTTTGTAAGTATTGATGTATCTGGGTGTACAAAAGTCCTCCAAAGACTTCTATCAGCTAATGTGTTTCAAATTACTGGTCTCTTTGCTCCTTAAATTTAAAGAATTGGTCTAGTATGATTAAATTTGAGCCAAAGACACCTTTCTATCTAGTTGCGACACAAAGAAATATGTACCCCAATAGAAACAGCTACTAAATTTCACACAGAATTTCAATGATGTTTCAATAGTGCAAAACAGAAACCAAATACAGAATTTTTCTTTCATGTTCTGACCAACTAATCTATTTAAGAAAGTCCTGCAGCCTTTGACGTGAAAGCACATTAAACTTCAACGAAATTTCAGGGCAAAATCTTAAATCATTGAACATTCCATTCAACATGTTGCATACTAAACATTTCTCTTCAGAAAACATACTGATACACAAAATTTGCTATAGTATCTGTTAATTAGTTCACATCTGGTATTATTAACCACCTCTAATGCTTTCACCAATTTTGCTCTCACCCTGAAATTAGTCAAAGCAAGAGCACATTTATTGCTACAGATGACATACTCTTTGCTAAGCTTGAAACTAACCCCTGGTTTTTCTTTCCACTGCTGAAATTTTCACCCGTCATTTTTCCAAGCCGAATAAACACCTCATGGATGATGTCACAGGCATACCCAGACATAAACAAAACCTTTCCCGACTAAAGAGCTATACCAAAAGGAATTCAGCAGGAACAAAGCGCCTTCTAAACTTACAATGATCCCAGCTGTCCACGGGTTCAACAGGAAAAGGGCACACACCAAGAACGTACATGCCAAGACTACGCTGATGGCTAGCAGCAACCAATGTCGGAGCCCAATGTATTGTTCCCAGAACAAAAATGGATAGCCATTTGGATAACTGGCAAGACCTTGGTTAGTGAAGTTGCTGCAGATATTTCTGACTTTTTCAATAGCTTCCACAAAGTCCGATGTTTCACGCAGTACATTGAGGTAGAAAGGAAACTGGGCATATTCAATCTGCTCAGCTGCTGGAACTAAACAAAAAAAAAATCAATTTACAATTATATAAAAACTTGCATTTTCATTGCTCTCTGAATTGTGCGAACGAGACTTATTTATGCTTAGATTTATTCTACTATTGTAAATCAAAATTACTTAGCAAGTAAGGAATTTCCTAAGCCTACAAAGAAATAACTGTCCCTACAGTTCAGATCAGGCCCAAGTTCAGATCCTAGTCTGTGCCAAATTCGCTAATCTTAGCCAAGCTCTTGAGCTTATACAATCAGTACCAAAGCTCCTGTGTGGAAGTGAAAATATCTTGAGTTTCTGCTTGCTATAGATTTCTTTTTGATGTTAGTGCCTACATGACAAAATGAAGACAGAATTAGGGAAAGGAGGATAAATGATTCGACTAGGAATGAAATTGAACTTTGAGCAGGGCACAGAACAAGGAATACTTAAGATGCAAGTATTCCACAAATTTGAAGATAGCACCCTTGCCAAATTTCAGTACCACCACCTTTCCAATTTACTTTACAGCACCAATAAAACTGCTGTATCATTTGTGCAGCAACCTTCAGATAATTCTTTGGTAAAAGCTTAAAACTTCTTTGTGAAAACCTTTCAGATAGATATCTATCTGGTCCCCCTACAAAAAAAAATGAAAAGTAGAACAAATTGGTCCATCATTTAAAAGCAATACAATTCAACTCCTTCACTCCAAGAGCCACAATTCATTGCAAAACCAATTATATAATTTAAGTTTCTTGCCAATATAATTATATATCTATACACATATTACTAATCTAAATAACATTAGAAAATAATAATAACATTTGTAAACTATAATCACAACACTTTGTATTTATGTACAGAATCAGTTTTTGAATCCATATGAGAAGTTTGTATCTGGGTGGCCTCAGAGGCATAAAATTTAAATATTCAGACCTAATTAACTGGTGAACCCAAGTTTGATCATAAATATGACAATTGAGCTTTTGTTAAAAAAATCAAAATGCAAAAATATCTTTACATTTGCAAGTCTAATGTTTTTTTTAAAAAAACTGAATACCTTTCCTTTCACTTAAATGCAAGACTACCAAAAAAAAATCCCCAACAAAACCAGCATTTAGTTTTTGCTGCTGTGTGTTCCAGACCCTGCAGGGTCATTCAACTGACTTGCTAAACATGATTTGCCCTATTATAATCTCAACTATAAATTTTCATTAAGACAAGACTTGGCTGGCTGCCACCAGGCTCCAGGGTTTGGAATACAGTGAAACTTCATTATCCAATCACATTTTCAGGAGCTCGCTCAGCAGACCAATAACCTCAACTAGCAAGCAGTCATATAACTGAAACCTGAATTGAAATTAAATCAGTCCAAGTTCTCTCCTGGAGACATAAAGGACCCCCCTCCCTGGTCAATACTCCACAGAATTACGGTGATGAAGCACAGGTGTGCAAGAACCCACATACTGGTATCATATCATTGACTAATGGTTATGCAAAAGCCTTTACAGTCTGTGGAGGGAGTAATACATGTTCCTTTCTGACAGGAAATATAATGAATTCTAGAACAAAAATACACATGTAATATTTCCCCTCATTTGGCCTACAGCTTTCTTTTTTTTTTAGAAAAGTGATAAGGTTTACATGGAAGTTTGAGTTATTTTTGAAAACAGAATTTAGGCAGGGGCGCCAGAACGCAATGCATTCTTTTAAAATGATTCATTTACTATATTATTATAAGAAAATAATGTTTTATAAATAATTTTGATGGACTTCATTAAGAGCTTTCCACACCTTGCTCCAATTTACAATCCCCAAGCTCCTGAAGGCATCATAATTCTATAATAAGTTCCAAGTTTTATTATTGTACTGTCAAGATCACCAGAGTCACTGTCATAACATCACAAAAACATCAGCAACTTTGAGATTTCTGTGCCTGCATATTATATAGTGAAATCCCAAAGATTTTTTCAGTTCATTCTTTGTTTTGATTGTTTTATTTTGAAACATAGCCTTCTCCAAAAGCAATCAAGAGAAAGCAGTTTGAGTTGATATGAATGGGGTATTCATAAATTAGCCCTACTATTAAATCCCCTAAAATGTGAAGTTTTGTTGCATAACATTTCAGGAAATTTGTGATGATATACTAGCTAAATTGTCTGGAATCTCTTCTCAAAGCTTCTTTGCAAGTACCTCCCCAACCTCTCTGCCAAGAAGGGCAAGAACAGGCTGTACTGTGAGTTACACACAACCCTGAACCTAGGAGTATATCATCACATTTTTATGGTCACTTGATTCCTGGATATTCCTAATGAACACCAATATGGGAGCACTTGCAGCAGGAGGACTGCAGCTGTTCAGAGAAGGTGCCTTACTATTGCCCACCCAACTTCTTACGGTGAGGGATTTTACTGAATAGTAACATGGGCTTGTTTTTCATTTAATGGATGCGGTCATTCCTGGAAGACCACTTTTCTTTCCACCCACTTTTGTTTTGTCCTTAAGTCTACCTTCTTGACACCTGCAGTCTTCGTGGTGAAAATGTTTATAATAACTTTAGTAAAAGTCGTGCTATTCCATCCAAAGCTTGCTCTCAATGACGATTCTATACAGGGGTTCCTAACCTGGAGTCCACGCACCCCTTGGATAATCCATGGATTTAAGAAAGGTTGGGAAGGCCTGCTGTCATGGACTTGGCTATCCAATAAGCTCGATGACATCACAGCTACCGATACACAAAATCCCTTTGAATTTACAGCTGATAGAGACTGACCTTGAACATAAGAATATAATAAACAGGACCAGCAGTAAGCCATTTGACCTCTCGGGCTTGCTTCACCGTTCAATAAAATAATGGTCAACCACCTCAGTGCCACTTTGCTGTATTATCCCACATATTAGAACAGCATACTTGTTCCTGTGTTGTGGGCATTGTTGGATATGCCAGCATTCATTATCCAGGCATAGCTGTCCCTGAACTGAGGGAGCAGTTAAAAGTCAACAACACTGGTGTGCCTGATGTTACATACAAACCAAAGAGAAAATGATGGTGTATTTCCCTCCTTTAAGGACATTAGTGAACTAAGTGGGTTTTTGCCACAAGCCAATAGTTTCATGGTTGTTGATACTGAGACCAGCTTTAATTCCACACATTTAATTATTTGAACTCACATTTCAATCCCACATAGTAGCTAGAAAATTTGTCTCTGGCTCAATGGTTCAGAACTTTGACTGCTAGCCTGGCAACCTAACTACTATGCTACCTTACTTCTTGATGCCATATAAATCTTTCTGCAGAAGTGTTGATTATGGCCAAGGACTAGACCTCAAAATCCTTGTTCGGTAAACAATTCCATAGATTCATTACCCCCTCAGTGAGGGTTTCTTCTCAATTCACCCCAAATGGCTAATCCTTATTTTGAGACTGTGACCTCTACTTCTAGGCACCAGAGAGCAGAACAGATCGAAAAAAATCTCAGTCAAACCCTGAAAAAAAATCAAGTACTCTCAGTCAAACCCTGTAAGAATTTTATATGCTTCAATGAAATCACTTCTCATTCTTCTAAGTTCAAGGCGGAATACATTCAGTTGGCTTAACAACTCCTCAAACAACATATTCTCAGGAATTTACCTTTGCAACACTATCACAAGTTTAACCTCCTCAAGTAGAGAGATACTTATAACAAACTTCCTTATGAATACACAATCTATATTACAACAGAGATTATGAACTTAACCAGTCTGCGGATACTTGACAGCGAGTTTCACCTTATTTCGCAGTGCCAGTGTTCTCTTAGTTTCCAGCATTTCTATTTCTAATATAGTGAGTTCAGTCCCACTTCACTGAGGTATAAAAGTTAGTTTTGTGCTTTGACGCATGTCTGAATAATTGCAGCATTGGCAGTCTAGCCATCACCTGGCTGAGGTGTTAAACTGGTTTCCTGTCTCCTCTGAAGTAAAGGAAGAAAGGCATTATAAAACTGGAAAAAAATTGCAGATACTGGGATGACTTAGAGCCCCCCAATATCTCACTTTAGTTTCCACTTTGACCTCTGGACTTGTGGCCTCCTGCCACAATAATGATGTCAGATACATGCTTGAAGAATACTTCACCTTCTATCTCGGTGCATTGTAGCTTCTGGACTAAATGCTGAATTCTACAACTTCAAGTAACCCGCTTTCTGTCTGTATCAGAACTTCCCCCTTCCTCTGCAAGTCATCCATTAGTTCAGTTTTCCTGTCTCCGTTTGCAGGGCAGTCTTACACTTTGCACTTTCTTAACATACCTTTGCCTGTACTCCTGCTCTCTAATGTCCTCACTTCAGCTTTTATTGTTTTGTCTCTTATTAAACTTTGACTTCTACAACTTATCCCCATGGCAATCTTGGCTTCACTCAGAGATAGATCAGAGATATTCCATTCATCCTATCCATCCTTTCCTCTCCTTTTCTGCAACTCAAAGCTAAGTTGTTTTCACTCTTTTCCAGTTCTGCCAAGGGGGCCTTCGACCTGAAATGTCAACTCTGTTTCCCTTTCCACACACGCTACCTGTCCTGCTGAGCCATTGCAGCATTTTCTTTTTCTAAAACCGTAGCACTTTTCAAAGAAGAAAAGATGAATTATTCCTGGCTAATTGTATCATTTCTTAATGCATGTATACATTTCTAAATGACAGTAAAAGAGGCTGAGTGTTCTCATAATCTAAAATTTATCCTTTTGTTATCATCACTTCACAGATTATCAAGCCAGTTGTCAAGGGCTACATAAAGACAGGAACTGCAATTCCTGTTTTCTGGAACCTTGTAGCGAGTAAGTGAGTGACATCACCACATATTGGCATCAAATAAATTTCTACCAACAATGGTGTAGAAGTGAAATCAATGGTTGACTAGAAGACTGAAATTCTTGTCCATTTTAAGATTTTCTCCAAATATACACTGAACTATTTTGTCCCTGCTCTCCCCCCCCCACCCCCTTTGTTCTAATCTGGCTTTGATGCTAAAAATAGCATTTGCTTTCTTTAAAGTAATAACTGCCATACTAAAACAGAACTTAAAAGATCTTTAATTATAATCAGCCAGAGAAAATGACTGAAGTTAAGAAATTGGTCCAAACAGGGAAAGGGAAAACAGTAGACTTACTTCTAAGTGCAGTTTCAGGCCTGTTGTCCACCTTATCATGAACCCATTCAGGAGGATGTGGCCGGATGTTTGCTTGAGAGGCAGCGTACGCCACAGGGTCATTACTGACCCAAGCAGTCAGGTAGATGTAAAAAGCATTAGGGTTGATGATTCCATCAGCATTCACTAATCGCTGTTTAGTCAACTGAAATTGGATGAGAAATTATTTAGATCACAGTATTTTTCTTTCATTAATTTACCTCACAGCCGTGAGGTGAAAGAACCACCATAATCGTCAAAGCAATCCTGCTGTCAAAAGGAATACATCGCAACCTAGCTTTAATTAAAGCTTCAAAGTATATCACAAATTTTACAGTATGTACTATTACATATTTCAACATTTGGAGCAATATAACAGACAAACCTAAAAAGAGAACAAAAGAAAATTTGGCAAGAGTCCATTTTCACGTCTGTGCGCGGTTAACCTGTTGCTAATGCCAAAGGAAATGCTGCCCAGCAAATGGGGGATAGCTATAAAAATAAAACAACATCTGTGCAGGTTTTGCTAGCATTTGCTTCATTTGACCTGTGTATAGTCCGATAATACACCACGCCAAAAACAGACAGAAGCAGAATCCTGCATCATTCATCTGTAGAGCAGTCTTCCGTAGAATGCTCACCTCAGACAGAAAACAGCATGGATTTTAATGTCAAAAGGAGCTGCTTTCATTGCCAAAATTTACACATTGTGGAGGAGGAAATGAAAAGTTAAATGACATATATGGAACATGTATAGTTTATCTTTTAAGTACACTTGTCATGTTCTGCTTTTCCTTTGAATGACAGAAGTACTGAAAAATATTTGATTCACAAGCTCTGGTTTCAATTAATCAACAGGATTCTCAACAACTGTACGCCTTCAGCTGTATACGGAATCAAACAGTGTGGCTAGCAACCCCTGTGGGCATGGCACACTTTTCTCCCTCCCAGGCACAGGAAATTACATCAGAAGTTACAATTCCAACACTTATTCCCACAAGTTACACCTGGTAGAGAATGAACTACTGTATTTAGAGCTTACTAGGGTAAATATTCATTCAGGACAACTCTAAATCAGTATTTTGTGTCTTAATTCATTCAGTGTTAACGGGTATGCTATAGCCTGCAGTAAAGCAACACGTTCTACACCACATAATAATTTTAAACAATGTGCTCTGTAAAACTGTCATCTTGCATATGGCGGAGAACATAGAGAATAAGCAGGACTACTCTCAGAACATAACTGATGGGACTTTGCCAAAGAAAGGCAAAAAAGACAAATGGCCAGAACGAGAACCTAATTGCTTTTTCAGAGCTTAGTACTAGTTCCACTGAGAGTTCACATTGGTAATGAAAGCAGACAAAAAAAAAATTGCAATTCTGTAACCTTGTGTACAGAAACCATGTGGAGAAATAATGCATTACTGCAAGAGAGGCCACAAAATTGTTCAAGAAATTTTGGGTTCACACGCAGTAACTCAAACAGCAGAAGAAATTCAGCTATTTTTTTCCCCACTTGTCAATAAAGAAGATGTCAATATGTTTGTAAAGCCTTACCTGACTCAGGTCAATTGGCTTCTGCATATTGCCAGTCTGAATTAACAACTTGTACGCCAGAACACCGTCATCGGACCCATTTTTGTAATTGTTGTGAGTAATCTTTCCAGCTTTCCATTCCCTATCAAAGGTGTCTTGCAGACCTGGTGACCAAGAGGTTGAAATATTTTGTAAATAATTTGCATTTCCAAAACATATCATTTTTTATTTACATAAAGGACTTCAACCTCACTGCCTGCAACCCAATTGAAAAACTGATCCCTTCCTTATTGGATCAGGAAAAAAAATACTACTTTAGAAGATCATCCTTGAGGAAACACTTCTACCCTCTTTGCCTTTTAACACATAATTATTCCAGTTTACACCGGAATAAAATCCATTCCCCCCACAAAAATTAAGGCACCACTGTAGTGTAGCAGTTTGCACAATGCTATTACAGCTTGGGGCGTCAGAGTTTGGAGCTCAGTTCTGATGTCACCTGTAAGGAATCGGTATGTCCTCCCTGTAGAATGCACGGGTTTTCTATGGGTGCTCTGGATTTCTCCCACATATCAGTTATCGGTCATTGTAAATTATCCCTCAATTTTGCTAGGGTTAAATGGGGGGAGGGGCTGCTGCTCGAAGGGCCTATTGCGTGCTGTGTCTCTAAATAAAAATAACTACAGTTTTTGCTCTCTCAAAGCTCTTTATTTCTTTAGAAGGTATTTAATAATAAAACCCTTGAGGACTGAATATATGCACCTTGAAGATGTAAGCTCAACATAGCCTCATGAAAACCCTTCAAAGGAGTGGAAATCCAGTAGCTTTGTATAATAGCTGTTAAAATACCAAAAAATTAATTTTGCATGCTATAATTGTCATTATGTACAACTTCATTTTCAACGTGACCAGCACAGAAGTATTTATTCTACCCCAAAACATTTAAAAGACTTTGCCTCACAATTTACCTCATTTATGACCTTGTACTTTATCGTTTACCTTCACTGCGCTCTTTTGGTAACTATTACACCTCATTCTGCATTGCTATTGTTTTACCTTTTTCTAGTTTAATGCCAGCCATGCTTTTCACCGTAGTTGGTATATGTGACAGTAATAAACCAAAACCAATAGTTTCTGCCTCCAAAACCTTCAACTTCATGTTCAATGTTTAAATATCTTTAAGCTGTCTGCAAGTGTCCTTCTTTGTTAAAACGGAAAACCATAAAAACATATATGCAAACCCTTGTGTACTTCATGATGCACAGCTTTCTCTACTGGTAATATTGCAATACCAGGTTTCACAGAACGGGCTGGAGGAGAATGTATACAGCACAGAGAGAAAACAGTACGAAACATCCAAGTTAAAAAGAGAAAGGAACTCAGCCGTTCCTCAAGCACAGCATGAGCTAGCACTGTGTCCTCAATTCATTCCATCTGTTTGACTTGGGCAGCACTTACAAGCCGTGAGATCTGTTGCCAGCACGTGTAAAGATCACAGCCAACACCTATTCATTCTGAACTGCTATTTTGCTCTGCACCCTTTTTTTAAAAAAAAAGTACCAAAGATCAGTGGCTGTTCCAAGCAGGTAATTCGGATCAGATTTGGAACAGGAAGCCACAACCCTTACAACGTGCCTCTGTGTGAGCAGATGACAAACCACATACCCGACATTTAGACCCACCTCACAGCTGCACTGAAGCTGTAATCAAAACCATCATTACAGATCTGATAGGTTAACTACAGCTGTGAGGAGATAAGGGTAAAGAGGCCGGCACAAATGCCATTGCCTGAGGCCTGAACTAGCTCATTCCAGATTGAAAAAAAACTCCCACGTAGACTTGCAGACTCCAACTTAAAACAAACTGATTTGAAACAATGGTGAGAGCTTCAAAAGCACAGAAAGTACACCTGCCAAACTTGATACACATTCCCAGACATGTCCTGGAATGAAGAGAAACCAAATCAGAAATACCACCTAGGTGATTTCAAAGCACTCCACTCAGTGTGGCCTACGTTTGCACATGCTTTCAAAGCTTAGTTTCCCTAAATAATAATCACGCAACTGGATTATCTTCCACCCCATCACCACAAATACCTACTGGCACTACGTTAATGAACACGTTGGCCAACCAATAATGAAAGATAGCTGCCCAGAAATTGAACACAACTGTGCTTTTTGAAAAAAAAAGGTCACGCGTGATGCAAATTCATTCAGAATCTGGAATGAATTGTATTTGAAATCATCTCTAGATAAAAATGACAACCCTTGCAAAATTGGACCAGGCTCTTCTTGTTGCAGTTCACACAGGTGTGTCTGACCCAAGGGAAACAAAGGCCCATCCAATTATAAAACAAGTTTGACGTTGTACCATTACCTATAACCAACTGAAAGCAGACTATCCACATCAAGAGAATGACGTTCATAATGAAACAAGCAGCAGATCTCAGGGAGATCATCAATAGGTTGAGCGTTCAAATGGTCTTCATTCTGACATCAATGTTAAGCTTAGAGCATTTGACAGCTTTTGTTTTGCAATGCTCAAGATACTTACAAGTCTCTCTCTCTCTCTCTCTCTCTCCCCCCCTCAATTAAAAGAAAGCAACTGTGCAACATGCTACAAACTGCTTCATGGATCATCTCACAACACTGGGGTGCTGGCATTCATTCATGGGTCTCCATCAGCATAGGAAAATGGGGTGAGGGGAAGGGTTTGTCACGCACACTGTACCTAAATGGGTACCGTTTAATTTCTCACTAATTTAGATATTAACCAAACAGTACTTCGCTGTTTTAAAAGTGACCAGAACACCAAGGTGGAAAAACGTTTCCTAAATTTATCATGAATTACAATAGAAAAAGACTCAAAATTGTAGTGCATCTCAGCTTATAAAGACTATCTTTCCTTGTTTCGCAATTGACAAAGGTTGATGCCATTCATTACAATCCTGTTGGACATCATTATTCCGACTGCTCTCCTGTTATCTATCTACCACACTGTTGTTATGAATCCGAGTCTTCACTGGCCACAGTTCTCAATGTGGCAATACTAACAGTACTGGAATTGCTGCCAAAAATCATAGCAGACTCCAAAGCTAGAATGAAGAGGCAATTTCAAGCAGCAAGCAGCAACCAGCAATAGAAAATCAATTAGTCTAACAAAATTATGAGATGACTGAAAACTCATGGTGCATAGTGTTGATGAAATCAAATGACTTTTACTTATTTAACAGCAAAACAAGCAAGTGGGTCCACAGTTAAAATGGATTAATCCCAGCTATTAATCTGCTTCGGTGCACACACGGACGCATGTTTTCCAACAGGGGTCACTAGATATTGTTAAAAGGCAGGCTTTGCCTGACCTTTCTCTTCTCAGATTAGCAATGCAGGGCCATCTGTCACAACCACAGTTGTAAATGGTTTTGTTTATAGTGGCTTCTGCACTTGATGATGAAAGTTTCATAACTTGGCATTTAGTGGGCAAATATCGGCAATTCTGTCAAAAATATACCCAGCAGTTAATAAGACAGGCACTTGACATGCCATTCTCAACTTTTGTTCTCCCTCCTCAAAAAAAATCTAGTTTTTCTATGAACAATTATACAGGCTGTCCTTGGCTTATGAATGCTGCACTTACAGACATATTATTATTATTATAAAAATAATTATATTATTAAATACAAAAGCTCATTGTACATATACAAGTTCATTACTACGAATGGCAGAGGTAGTTTCCTCTCTCTCATTTTTAGTAATTGTTCTTTCTTAACAGTTTTATATGGCTTTCATGCAATTTATTACAATACCGTGGTCACACAAAAATATCACCCAATAGGGTATCATCTGATAAAATAAACATGGATGCCTACAAAAACAGAACCTATTTGTTACCTGGGAATGTTCTGTATGTCACAGTATCACCAATTGCTTACATGGGTTCTGAAAATGCCTCTCTGTGTAAGAAGTCATTTACATTGTCTTCACTGTCTCACGTACTATTTTTCAGAAGTATGATTCTGCTAGCAGTGTTCCAATGAAAAGTCATCAACATGGAGGTTCACTGTTTCATTCTCTTTAAATATTGTCTGACCTGCTCAGTGTCGCCAGGACTCTGCGTCTGAACAGCAGATTTCCAGCATCTGCACTATTTCACTCTGCATAATTCGATAGTAATAGTTTAATTTCCTCCTCATTAAGAATATGCAGATTTTACCAGCTTCAAACGTGAAAAGGATGAAAACTGCAACACTGCATTGGAAATATACAGTGGTGCATTCTTACAGTGAAAGCAGGTACGTTCAGCATCCCAAGCTATCTGTATAGCCTTGCAAAAATGAAGTATCTACCCATTCTAAAATAAGACAATCTTCCCAAGGAAGGCAAAGGGTTGTCAGCTAGCCCTACAGTGGGAAACCATTACTTCACTGGGTCTACACTGACCATCGTTGATAATCTCAGTGATCACAAAGAGTTATATGTCCTGGAGCATCAGAAGTACTCACAAGATAAAAATCAGCCCATCTTCCCTTTGGGGTTATTCACAGGGAGAACCAATGCAAAATAACAGAACAGGTATGATATGATGTCTGTGTGGAGTGGGGGGGGGGGGGGAACAGAGGGATGCTGGTAACTAGGTGACAAGTGCAGGGAGAGGTGCGGCCAAACACTCCTTTGCTGGCTATTCCTATTAAAATTACCAGAATTTTCTTTCCCTGAAGGTAAATGTCCACAATGCACCATTTGTATCACAGAGATTTCCCACTGAAAGGCTAATCAGTACAAGTCATCCAACCCCACAAACTCCAGCTAACTCAGCTGCACACAGAATGAAACATTCTCATTTATTACAGATTTTTGAGGACCAGAAATCTTAGGATTTTGACTGATTTTTCTATATTGATATCAAGGGTGTTGTTAAAAGTCATTCCTCTTGATTCTACCAAACATATTTGGTCATCGGAATAAATTTCTTTCTTCTAATAATAATTATACATCATTTACAGCTTGTGGTTTTCTGATAAAACCTCTAGAAACATATCAAAAAAAATCAGTAACAAGTTCATACAAATGTCAATTGGAAACTTCTCCAGTATGTGATAAAGCTAATGTACATTGCAGATCTTAGCTGCTGGCTCTGCATTTCTATAAGGTGCTTTTCTGAAACTTGTACAATTTCCAATGATTTTTAAAATTTATCCTCCTATTCCATAACTTAAAATAAGAGGAAAAGATTGCTGTTCTTACCTTGTAACCAATCACAAAAATAGTGCAGCCACATTCTTGGAAGTTCTCCATTTTCTTCCAATAAAACAAATTTCACATTTCTGAAGCTCTTGTGCAGATTATACAGCAGATATTGAGAATTTGGATAGTCTGTTTCTTCTTTAGTTACGATGTACATGTTGTAGAAAGAGAAGTATTTGAACTGTGCTGCAATAAAGTCATATTCTCGTGTGTCACGAGGCACAATGTCTGTAAGATCCAGTCCATCTCTGACTGTTGTTGTTCCGTACAGACTGATCCCAAATAAACCCAGAAAGAGTAAGATGACTGTAATCTGTGACAAAAGGGGGAAAAAAAAGTCAGATTAAGCAATAAACTATTTTGTCACAGCTCAAAAAAATTATAGAATCAATGGCACTGAGAATTGATTAAAAAATTAACTGGTGATATATTCATATGCAGTGATAAAATTTATTATTTCCTTTTCAGGTTATATTTCCCCTTCATATTTTCAAAATTTGCTGTATTTCACTGCATCACTCTGTGATCTGTGGAAGTTATTTGTTTTTCTATGACTTACAAATACTGTTCACAATCAATCAACCATCTCCCTCCAGTCCTCTGTCTGTACACATTGTTATTCAGCCTTGAAGTAGCTGCATTATCTACATTTCTGAATGCAACGAGATTTGGTAAGCTTTATGAAACTACTGCTCAGACTTTTCTGACTTTACTTTCCTTGTGGCTGAATACAAATATTTTTGTAATACCTTTTAATTAGCAAAACAAACAGAATATAAAAAGGAGAGAAAATCTGCAAATGCTGGAAATCCAAGCAACACACACAAAATGCTGGAGGAACTCAGCAGGCCAGGCAGCATCTATGGAAAAGAGTGCAGTCGGTGTTTTGGGCCGAGACCCTCACCTTCCAGTCCTGCTGAAGGGTCTCGGCCCGAAACGTCGACTGCACTCTTTTCCATAGGTGCTGCCTGGCCTACTGAGTTCCTCCAGCATTTTGTGAGAATATAAAAAAGGGGTTTGATTCTAGTACTCACCTTAGTTGTGGGTTTTAGCAATAGCAGTGCATAATGTTTTTCGGCAAAAGAAGAGAGAGTCCACTTAGTGCAGGGTGGATCGACACAGTTATTACTGGGCTCTGTAAACTGGGACAGAAGATCCCGGGTTGAACTGGCAGTATCTGGACTCTGAGTGGTAAGTGAATCCTGTGTAGACGGAGTAACCGGCTGAACGGAAATCTCAGAACGAGGTTCTGCAGTTGTATAATACGCCTGGGTATGAGGATCATATTCTGTGCGCAGCTGGACTGTAGACTGCATGGTAATTTGGGTTTCATGGGTAAAGTTTTGATTAACATAAGGGGGTGGTGGTGGTGGTTGACGAGGATGGTTGTCATTCGTATCTCTATAAGCTTGCGGCTCAATCTGAATCACTCGGTTGGCACAAGGGCTGAAGAAAGAAGAACAAAAGATGAATGCAATGGCAGTGCCATTATCACATTCACTCCAACTGTCATTTCATTCTTAAATATAACCTTCGTTCTGGGTGGAACCAAACACACTGAGGTTACCAAACACATATCAGCCCATTACAACACACACAAAATGCTGGAGGAACTCAGCAGGCCAGGCAGCATCCATGGAAGAGAGTGCAGTCGGTGTTACAGTCGTTATCCTGTTTTTTTTTCCCCTATTGATGAAATTTAAGTTAGGGAGAAACTCCTATATTTAATGCTGATTACCCTGATACGAAGGATCAAGTAAATGGCTAATGGTGGCTGAAGAGCTACAAAAACTACACCACTTTAAAAAAAAATCAAAACACTCCAAGCCAGCAGCATCCTTTAATAAGACCCAAAAAAATTGAAATAAATTTTAAACTTAGGAGTCAGGGAAGGATAATGGGGCTGATTCAAGGTCTGGAAATCAAAGGAACTGTGCATTCTGCAGGCCCTGCCAACTTTAACAGCAGGTTCTGATGGCTATTGTTATGCCTTTGCTTCATGCCAATCACCAGTCAGACCAATAGGCTGATGGGTGGACCAGAGACATAGGGCACTGGTGGTAGTTGGGGGCACGGTGGTGTATGCAAGGAAAAGTCGGGAGTTCTGAGCCAGGCAACAATAAAATGAATGGGTTGAGGTCAGTAGTTTTACATTTTAACCTGCAAAAGGTTACAACATTATGGTGAGACAACCAAATAAACTTTGTGGCCTTCAGCTTTACTTCACTAAACTCTGGGTCATTCATAATCTCCGAGGTGAAAATTCCTTGTTAGTTTTGCTGCAACTGAACATCATTCAGAATGAATGCCATACATGCCTTGCTGTCCAAAACCAAAGTCCTGGTTGAGAGAGATGCTTTTCCCTCAATTTCATACACAATATTTCTAGATCAATATAACTAAGTATTTTGTAAAATGGCATGACAAATTTAAGTATTTAAACATGAATGGAATTAAATCAGTTCTACTAAAACCCATGGGAAAATCAGCAATTCTGTCCCGCAGACCATAACTACTGATTTATCTCTTACTTTTCCAGGGGACAAGAGTTTATTGCTCTTCAAACAATTGTGTGTCCAGTAAATTATTCAATCAGAAAGCACCATAAAAACTTATTCTTACTCTACCTCTCAACAAAAGCAATATTACAAAGCCGTGGGGTATATTTATTCACATACCACAGAACCTTAGAAAATTTAACTTTTCAGTTGCTTCATACCTTGTAAAACAGCAAAGGATGTCCAGCTTCCTCTCCTCCCTCCGATAAAGATCCATGCTGAGAATGGCAGGGAAGATGAGAAGAACCATAGCAAAGTTAAAGACCACAACAACAGCAGCCTGAAAACAGAATTGAGTAGGTAGTCCATTTGAGAAAAGACGGTGATGAAAATATCTGTACACAGGAATACTACACATGAAGTTAGTCAGAACTTCAACAGTTTTAAGCCCCGTCTTTAAAAAATTTAAGAACAAAAGTTTTACATTATCCTTTAAAGGGTTACTTTTTGTCATTTGTTATTTGTATATTTAATGTCTTATTCAGATCTTTGGATTTATTAGTAATTGCAACTTGCACAATAGTTATCACAAGTCAAAACTGCATGTACTACATATGCTCTGTGCCACAATGAAACAATAAGAACAACTGTGAAAGGGTAGCACTGGCATGAACAGCAAGGTTTTCTCTACAATCTTGTGAAAATTCACTCCTCTCTCTCAATCTACACACTACCTACAATAAATATCACAATCATATTTGCAATTGTGTGCTTTCACGGCTTTTGCAAAACTATTTTTATACTTTGTTTCTTAAATACATATCAACCCAAATGTCCCAGAAAATGTTTAATCTTTTATTTCTTTTCTTTTGAGATAATGTCTCAGTGCTGCTCTGGAGGAAAAGAAAACTGTGATTGCCTTTAAAAGCATTTTCCATAGAAAAGTAATAATTTTGACAGCGACAGGGATTAAGATTTAAAACCAAAATTAATTCAGGTCTCTGAAGTTTCAAATACAGCATGTATTCTCATTATTTTAGAATTCAAATAAATCAAACAATTCAAATATGCATTATCAATAAGCTGTTCATGGCAAAACTGGTTACTTCATGCTAAGGTTAAAAAGAATAAAAGCCTGTGCAATAAAGAGAAGCCAGCATGACTGGCTGCAGGGGCCCAGCCCAAGGTACAGGCGGTATGTGCCATTCCCGGTGGACCACCCAGAGAGCATGGGTATATACTGCTCATCACCTCTGGCTATGCAGATGATGAGGCCTGTCACCCACAGTTCCCACCTTACTTCTGCCTGCTTGCAACTCTACTAGATCCTCCTTTTGTTGTCCTTTTCAATACCCTGTTCTTAACTGCTGGAACAGCTTTTCTTTAGAGTGCAATTCTATTTGTCATACAATCAAGGCAGGGGTATACAAAGGTTAAGGAATTGGGGAAGGGGGCTATGTAGGTCATTCACTGCACTTACTCAATCTGCCACAATTGTGCCAAGGATTTCACCATCACCACCAACCCCCACCCCATACTCTCTAAGGTTTTCCAATGAATGTTAAACATTCTATAAAAATGTATACAAATGCATTTAGTACTTCATCCAGTCTTCTTGTGCAAGTTCCACAAAATTACCAAGCTAGATCTGATTAGCTTAAAATTCACCACCACACTGTTTATCAACTGTGACACCATAACCTGATCAAACATAGATTTGCTACATGATCAACAATACATCTGGAGAAAACTACATCAAACATTCAAAAGAAAATAACAGTGAAAGAAACGAAACTACTGACGTGCAAGGCTGAAAGCAGTCTGCGTTTCCAAGATCTAATCCGGAAACCATTTATTCTCCCTCAGCAATTGGATTGTTTTACAGATACTGGGCCTCAAAAGACATAGATACTTTGATAACTATCTCACGCTGTCTTAAGGAAATCATCAAAGTCAACTCCCTTTCTGCCATATGAATCAATAGGGGAATTACTACCTTTTATTACATCATAAGGGGAAAAGAAGAGAAAACAAATTGGAAAATAAGAAAACATTGTTTCATTCAGTGCAACTAAATATGTCTTTGGCAGGCCAATCAAATCGATTTTAACAAGTGGTTTGGAAACAGAAATCTGTATCATCAAAAGAGAAGTGTTTTGTTTCCAATCAGTCTGATTAGTCTGTTATGACAGTTCATTTTATGCAATGCTTTATATAAAAATACTCTTAACCTTTTCTGCCCCTCTGCACTTCAAACCTGTGACTGTAACCAAACGGACAAATTATCACTCTTGATTTCAAAGAACTAGCTCTGTGTCTTTGAACCTAGCTGTTGTGATATTATCCCAGGTATTGTGAAAAATTGTAACCCTTCGCTTTTGTTGGGGAGGTTACCATTCAGACAGCGTGAAAAATGAATGGAGACTTAAGTTACAAAATGCAAAAACACTCTTCTGAAATATTACAGTTAACCTCCTCTGGAAATGTTAACTGACCTCATAAATTGTTTCCATGTTAAACTGGAGCAATTATGTTTCAAATAAGCAATACTGAAAATGAATAAGATCTTCTTGATGTCAACACTTCAGCTAACTAGCAAGATTTACCTTTGATGTTTCTGGCTTTGGTTAAAAAAAACGACTTGAAACAAGTTATATTTAGATTTTCCACATTTTTACAATATAGATTTTAGCTCAGATCATAATGAATTGAGGTACTTTATTGACAGTCAAATTATTGGTTTACAGACATGTAGAGAAAGAAACTAATATATAGATAGATATGGAAAACTTACAAAATACTGTATCTAGAAAGATAAAGATAATTTTAAAAGAATTCAATTTGATATGCAGAGGAATAAAATCAACTGAAAACAAAAATTCAAAGAATTTCAGTTTCACTCTAAATTCACGTCAATGAACTATCACATTCAAAATATGACCAAAATTTCACGATAATTGTGCAAATATACGAGAAATGGACTACTGCAGTAAGCTGCAAAAGGTTTCTCTGCTATTCCTCTGACTGATCATTGAAAACTTTGTGCATTTCAGCTATATATTTTCAAACAATGGATAATGTGCTGTTATAATCTTACAATAGTAACAGAATTAATATAGTGAAATTCACCCGAGCAAATTATTGCTTTATTAAATCAGAATTCCTATTGATTCACACATTTTCAATGACTATTCCTCATTTTCAGACATCATAATGTTCACACATCGAATACAACAATATATGATTTTTAAAACAAAGGTTCTGAATAGAATTCAAAATTTCTGAGAAGAACATTGTATTGAGTAGCTTCACATACTTGCAAGGAAAATGCTCGTAGGGCAGGGATGGGTATTAAAGCAGCCATAAAAAAGGCAGTCACATTGCTGATTGAGGTAAGGGCCACACTTGCTCCAGTTCTCTTTAAACATTCTCCTGTTCGGTCCTGTGGGAGACAAGTTAAAGAATTTCAAACCACAATCATCTTGGTTATTCACCAGAAAAATATTAAATGATAGAACACATTAAAAGTAATACATTCATTCTGAATGCAAGTATGAAGCATACAGCACTAGTACTGTTCAACAAAAGTAACATTAGTGAATGAAGGCAGTTTAGATTACCATCTTGGCTTGGAAAGCCAATGTTATTCAAATACTACACTAATTACAATCAACTTTCCATTTTAGGAACTGGAAAAGTTTTTTTTTAAATTTTGTTTGAAGACACTCTTCATGTTAACTCTTTAAAGGCTATACCCACCATTCCAAAGATACAGACTGATTTTAAAACCATAGTTAGACATGTGTTTTTATAGCTCACAAAACTGGACATTGTTTTTGAAGTCAGAAGCTCCTCATTATGTCAGAATAAAAAAACAGCCTCAGCCTCCTCCAGTGTACGGAAGTCTAACCACATTCCCTTCAGGAAAAAAATGCATCCCAATCCTATTGTGCTAGGGAAGAAGAGTTCTTTTTTTTTAAAAAAATTAAAGCCAAACTATTTGTGTTTTTGATACAATTATTCCTGTGGCATGAACAGATCCAGCTGTTGGCATATCTGCGGGAGTATAAACATAGGTACCACTCCTCTTTTTATAACTAAATAAGGGTGCAGCAATAAAATACAAGACCACACAGCAAGTCAGTCTGATATTCAGAGCTAAAAGGACAACGTTCTTCTGCCAAATACACTGTTTACTATTTGAAACCACTTAAGTATCTGCAGAAGCATGATGCTTCAAGCTTGCCAAAAAAGGAACTGAGAAGTCAATCTCATCTTTGGTGAGGTGGAGTTAGGTTTGGGGTAAATGTGGAGAAGAGGTAACTGACCAAATGGAAGAGAAATTTCTTTTTGACCACCACTTTATTATGGACCTGCAGAAGCCTATGACCAAAATAAAGATGAAGTATGTCCTTTGCTACGATTAAAATACTGAAACTACTTTCTATCCGAAGTACAGGCAGCTGCTAACTAAGTCCAAAATACTTTTGTATGATTAGAAATAACATAAGAAAAAGTAAACAGGTTTCAAAACGAAGATGAGTTTTCGTAAGTTCTCCTTTTTACCTCAAATGGAATTCTTTTATTGTGTCCCGTTTCACTGAATGCATGTGCCAAGAGGAAGACATCATCCACTCCAACACCAAGAGCAAGAAAGGGCAAAACCTGCAGAACATGAACACCAATAGTATCTCAATTCACTAAACAAGTACTTCAGATGCTGAATTAATAACTGATTAATGCACCATTTTAATTCACACAACTGGTAAAATGAATAAACACTCATTACTGAATGCTCCTACTACATACGCTATTCCACAAAGTGCTTGCAAAACTCTCAATAATTCAATGCAAACTCCAACAAACCTCACGAATCAAAATTCTGATTGGCCTGCTCTGCTGTCAGAGACACTTTAGACCAAGCTGTATGTGTGCCCTAAGTTCCAACATTATCATGTACTGCAGGGATGAAGTTATTTGTGTAGACAGATCGGGCAACTAAGGTACCCAGAGAGCACACATGCAGAGTCCATCGTGATCCAGCAGTAGATAGCCCAAAACAACTGTGCAAGGTTATGTCTGAATCTTTCAATGTGGCAGAAGAGTCCCCTAAGACTTTGATCTCCAAAGAAATGCTCGAATTTAGTGACAAGTAACGATGTTTGCTAAGTGTCTGGTACCATTCTTAGCTAGAAATAGCTCTGCTAAGGCCTTATAGGGGTGTGATGGACAAGTTCCACCTGTGACATAGGAGCTCTCCCAAACACACCCCAATGATATAGGGTTCAGGGGAGGGGGAATGCAGATTGATGATTTTCCCACAGCCTCCCATACCTGAAATATGGGACGGAATCTCAGACGAACCAGGTTCCACCCCATTTTCTGGCCTTCTGTCCGGAGATCCACTGAGGTTCCTTAATGTTTAAGTATTAAGAATCAGTACTTTGAGACATTTATCTATGTTAAAGGTGCTATATAAATGAAGATGCTACTGCAGTAGCAGTAATGAAGACATCAAACTCAAAAAAAAAAGCATCACAAGAGTGAGGGTGTTTATTTCATTAGTATTTAATCTCACTGTCATCTTCAATAACACACTTTACATTTCTTGATTTGTTAAATTTAAGATCTGGAAGTTAAAAAGTGTTTAGATTTCAAATGAACTAATTTACACGAATTTTAAGCTACGAGTCAATAAATTTGCTGCTAGTGCGGTATTGTTCTATAAACAATATGCAATGATAGCAAAATGACCAAAGCAATATGAACATAGTGATGCAAAATTTTATTGTCATGGCTAGTGACGTACTAAAGTGTCCACTGGGTAACACAACTTCAGAGTCAGCAGTTCAAACAAATCTATGGCAATACACATTGATTTACTCCAGATGAAATGAAAACAAGGTCAAAGATGGACACAGTCTAGGACTCATTCAGATTAAGGGTTTCATTGTTTTCCATGACGAAACTCAACTTTATACAACTTTCGTATGTGTCGAGTTTACTGACTTTCATGTCGATGATCTGTGATCAGGATATAGGACAAGGATAAGGACTACTATCTAAAATGTAGCTTTCATAACTCTGGAGCCATGCTAACCAACCCAGGTTGCCCACTGAAAACTTGGTTTATAATTATGTTGCTGAAAATAAGGTGAGATTGCTTTGGGGGTGAAATAAAATGCTGGAGTCTGGTTCATTGATGCTGCTGATCCTTGTATCTACATGAAGCAAGCATCAGAATAACACTTCTTCAACTGGGCATTCAAAATATCTGAAATGACACCAATACTTTGAGCAGAAAACATTACTTTGTCACATTGCATGACCCAGATGATTTTGAAATAACAAATTTTTGTTTTATCATTTTGACAGTTTTGAAACAGAGCCCAGATAAGGAAATTTTAAAAAGCCTGGAGATTTTGTTCAGGATAAGATTACATAAGAGCAAGCACCCCGAGCATTAGGTATCCAGCTCTGAAAGCAACCCACTTAATTCCCTTTCCTGAAAATATATTCTTTAAGTGATTGTATTTTAAGTTTCTCCAAGGAGCTATTCAAGTAATCCAACTGCTGAGTGAAACACTGCAGTAAATGTGTTCTGTTCACATTTTTGGGTCATACCTACCTCTTTGTACTTGTGAAATTTTCAAGAGTGCTTTAAAAAAAAAAATCTCAATTTAAAATTAAATGCTGTAAAATCTAAAATTCAGTAGGGTATCATCATCTAATGAATCAAACAGTAAAGTTACTGCACTGTCAACTGTGGTCAGAATTTGAAATATTCCAATAGGGTTTTAGCTGCTGAGTTTGCAAGGAAAATCTAGCGTTATCTACTCTGTAAATAGCCTATTCAGGCACTTGATGGAGAGGCCAACGCCAAGTTATAAATCAATTTAATCTCCAAAATAAAAATTTGATCTGCCGGCTGCTCCATGAATAAATTACTTCGAATGGATATCACAACGCAGCATTAGTAAATACGACTGACTAGGCAATTACTTAACAGATTACTTGACTTTATATTATACCTGAGTTGTTGCAGCATTAAATGAGATTCCAATCAACGAACAAAGGCCCAATCCTGCAGCCACTGACAGTGCAACCAACAAGACACCTGCTAGCCCAACAGCACCCTGGGACTTAGCACAGTCCCACCGCAGCATGGTTAAACAGGCATAGGCAAGCTGCAAGCAGAACACAGGAGAAACAAACATTGAAATCCAAATTATTCTCATGTTTTTCAAACAAGGAATTACTCAAATTCATTTCTGAATCAATCGCTGTTATAAATTCATACTTCTGTTCCACTCACACACAAATGCCATAAACTATGAGGTTACAAGGCTGTGCATAAATAGTACTTAATTAGCATACATTATTTCTGAGTGATCAGCAGTGCTATTGCTTGCATAGCTACACCTTGAGATGCACAGAATGACTTACCATTAAAAGATAGCCACCAGCAACTCGTATAACACTGACATTGGAAAATGACTTGAGGATGTCCTCAAGGGTAGTAGTAGAGAACGAAAGAACCTTGTGGGTCGAATTCTGTGCAACACTTTGATGGACAACCTGGAATAGAAGTATATATAAAAGAAACTTGAAAAGGTGATATTGATTTGATTATAAATAAGCATTTTCTGTGAACATTGTCCAAATTCTATAGCTTTCTTGGAGTAAAGCATAAAAAGGTTGAAATAACCACATCATTTAAAAACCAATTAAAACTGAACATTACCCATGAGTGCGCACCCACCCTAAATCAAACCAGAAAATAAGATAAACTACTGCATATTTGTCACCTTAGTTTAGCTGCAATCCTGATTTACAAGCATTTAATGAACCTCCTTTTCTGCTTGTATGCAAAACAACCTTTGTTTCTCCACCCCCCCACACCCCCCCACCAATAGCAAAAGTCACAGTTTAGGCAATTCATCAAGTTCTTCTTCACTCCAACAAAAAAAATTCTTCAGAGCTCCTCATTCACACTTCATTGGCTGGCCAGCACACAGGGTCACAGGCTGCTTTACAAAGGTCACTGCCCGGGAAACAAATGCCAGATGATGTCACATGACCCCACCAATGGGACTGCAGCTGTGAGAAGAATCTGCGCCTAGCTAATGTTTTCCAGACACCTTTTTTTTAATAAACAGAGTAACAATCACAGTGGGCGACTGTTGCTCAATTCAGTTTAGGCTTTGTTTGTTTCCATATTATGCTAGTAAAATGCGGTTGCAAACAAATATTGTTCTAAATATGCTTGAAATTTTAGCATCATGTCTGTTCGCATTAAACTTGTAACGGCCATAGGCGGCACTGTGAAGAAAAACTATACTGATGATTCTGAATCCCTACAGGTTTACCTCAAAATCAAGCACTGCATAGCAAGACATTTAAAAAAACTGTGCAAGCAAAGAGAGACAGAAGCAGGCTTCACAGCAGGAAGCCACATCTGGAGGCTAAATTGACCATTTGACAGACACATCCTTCCTATTACACATAGCCTTACATGCTATGTTTTCTAAACTGAAATGCATCTTATTTCCAACACTGTATTTTAAAAGAAAAATATACAGAAGATCAAATGTGATTTTACTTCAGCACTGGAATTTTTCACTGATATTCTAGGGGGATTTATTTTTGTTTCACAAAGTCAGGTAATTTTGGTTTTTAAAAATTACATGCAACACATTAACTTCCAGTTTCAATTATAAATTCCAACAAAATAGCTTACAACAGTAAATAATCCCTGTACAAAGTCTTTCATTGTTGTGCACCATTTTATTAGAGTAATTTTACCCAGTTATCTAAGCATATCACTGACTAGTTTAACAAACATGGCAGATCATAAATTTAAGTACAATTGGAAAGTCATTTTCAATGCAAAATGACTGACAAAATATTTTCCTAACATATAATTTATTGGTGCAGAAAACACAAAACATAATGTTTAAATCAGGTTTTGGATGTGTTTGCTGTTATTGGGGGATGGGGAGGGAAAAATATATTTAAAAAAATTAAAGCCCAACTTAAGAGTTATCCAGGGGCAGTTTTGTACAAAGGAGCTGGAAAAAGTGCAAATCTCTGATAATTGTTTCAAAGTACTCATGCAGCATATCTTTCTCTGAAGTGCATTGACTGGTTTTATGCAGAGCTAACAGCAGTCATATTGCACCCAGCAACAAATAGCAATGATATCAATGATCGGAGATGGACAGTGAATGGGTACAGGAGTAGGTGCCCATTTCCTTAAATGTTAGTTACATTCTGATCCAACATACAAATTTCAGCATGTACATAAGAACTTCCATTGCTTCTTTTTGATTTTACCTCAACATATTTCCTTTGCCAGGCCTCTAGAATGGCTGCAGCTTTGTCCAGATTCCAGTTGATATCCGAAACGTAGTAATAACCCTTGAAATGCTCATACATCTGTTTGGGGGTCATTAACTGAAACATGGTCTGGAAAGCTTGGGCACTGAACACAGGTACAAAGAGATGGGGGATGGGGCAAAAATAAACATCATCAACTCACTTTACCAAGTCAGAAATGAAAAGCTCAAAATGTCTCAGCTACTTTTCTCCACCTTCTAAAAATCTGACTTTTACATTTTAGTGACTTGTAAATGAACATTCAAAGGTACGACTCAGATTTTCTCTGAGACAGAGAAAGAAAACATTTTATTTGACCATTAGCTGTCTTATTTCTTATTAATTAGTTGACTAAGCTTTACATAGTTTAAAGTAAAAGCAAACACACTTTAAGAAGTTTTATTTCTAATATGGCTTCAAGAGCAAGTTTGCTTTCCTCCTTTTTCAATGTTACTTCCTTCATGGCCTAAGGTTAACAACGTCTTGGAGGCAGAAAGTCATAACTAAGGACTGGAATATCACTGTCATTAGTGATACAACATTGCTATTCAGATAAAAATTTTAAAATGGATTCAAGCAGAAGGAAATCCTCCTCCCTAGTAAGCATCTCTTTCCCATCAAAGTCTATGAATAAGGATTCTAGATTGCACCTTTTTAAAACAATTTTAACACAACATCCACCCAACCCAAGTAATAAATCATATATACAGAGCACATCTGCTAGAACCATCCAGACTAAAAAAAATCAAAAATAAGCATGTTTATAATTATTCTATAAGATCCTTTAAGTGCAACAGGAATCCAACTATTTTAGAGGTGTCTTCCTTTACTAAAAATCAGCCATTATCATGACAACCCTTTCTAATTAAAAAAAATCTTTTGGAGTGCTTCCTTTCACCCATTTGCTTTGTGAATATTTAGAGCATGGAATGAGACCCTGAGACAAGATCATCTCATTTGCATACAATTCTGTTATTTTAATTGACTATAATTTAGTGTGCGTACAATGGTTTCTGGTTCAGTTGCTTACCTGCGAAGTTTTCCACTGCTGTTCTTGGTGGTACCTCCTAATATTAGCTCCTCTTGCCAATGCATGTACTTTTTAGACAGGCCTTGGCAGCCACCACTTAGTACATGGGCAATATTAAGAGGCTGTAAATTTAATAAGCATCATCAGACATACAATTATAACAACATGATTATATAACTCGAGAGCTTGTTAGAATTTTCAGTTTGACTACAAGCTTATTACCATTGATATTGCAATGCTTGAGAAGGACTGTAAGGTTATATGCAAGTCAAAAATCCAGAAATAAACACACATCATCCCTGATACAAAAGAACTATACAGAAACACAAGTAAAATATCTAGTTACTGCTTACTGTTGTTGAGTTCTTGTTAGGGGCAGTATGTGGGCAGTCAGGATCTGCGGGGTTCAGGCACGGGCGATCCATGTAACCATGTCCTACGCCAGCCTTGGTCAACATTTCTTCCCAAATATCCACCTCATGCTTTAAGTTCTTTAACTCCTCAAGGAATTCTAAGGGGTCAAGATTTGTCCATTGCAACTGTGGCTTCCCTCTGTCAAGAAATAAATTGCACCTTTAAGTAAACTTTCACTAAAGACAGCTGCTACTTATTTCGGCAATTTGTGTTCACTATTTGGGCACAGGTCAAAAAAAACCTAAGTATCTCAGTTGTTTGGGAGGCACAGGGTGTAGCTGGTGGAGTTTCAGCAATACAGAATTAATCTGTCCTTCAATAGCGCTGCCAATTCCCCATGTGACTGCGAAGATTTCCCTTGGTTGCTTCAATTTCCTCTCACATTCCAAAAGGGTGTTGTAGGTTAATTGGCCACTGCTAATTGCTCCTAATGTGGCTGAGTGAAAAAAATCTGGGAGAAGTTGATGCGAATGTGAAGAGAGAAAAAAAAAGTTACAGGAAAAAATAGAGGGAATGGGTTGCTCTGCAAGCAGGTATAGATAGACTGCATAAGGTAGAAGTTGCTTCCAATTTTTAGGGAGGTATAGAATGACATCACTGGCTTGTAAATACTAGAAAATACAGGGTAATTATGTTAATTCAATTAATTCACACAAAAATCTCCATCATACAGAACTTTTCAATATCTCGCATAGATATTCTTTGTCAGAGAATGAATCGTTCTGCTGAACCTGTGCCATGTCCGACCTGATGAAAGATCCAGCACCCAAATTTTCCAGTGTAATTGCAGAAAGTCCACCTCTGTCACTGAACTCCACAAGCAGTCTGACATTAAAGCAAGTCAGACTGACAGTCACAAGTAACTCTCAGGATGTAGGGAGCATCCAAATTTGCATGGCTGAGCTTCAGAAATCTTATGGATTGTCAATCTAGCCTGCTTACATAAATGTAGTGCACTGCTAGTACAAATTACTCTTTTCAATTATTTTTGCTTAAATATTAATTGGTTAAAGTGTTTTAATTTTCATTTTAAATAATTTATGCTTTTTTAATTATTTGTTTTGAGTTCAAATAATTGGATATACTATTCAAACATTCAGCAACATTTAAGGTTCTTGAAAGATTTGACAGTTGACTAAGCCCAAGGAGGTGGCTGGTTTTTTGTAAGCTCTTTTGCAGGCTTGTTCTGGCATTACATTGTGCAAAGCCATTTGAGAATTAAATTAGCAGATCTGGTAAATGTATAAAGAGACTGTAGGACAGGTTAGAAGCTGAATCAGATGGCTCACCACCGGCTACAAGTTCAGTCATATTGTATTGTACATGCAGGGAGCCAGGATTTCATGTAAGCAGAGAGGTATCCAACTATAGTCAATTTTCTGTTCCGTTTGTAGTATTAAAACAATGTTAAACTGAAAAGGGGTGGCATAATTTCCACAGCCAAACAAAAAGCTAATGAATAGAGAGTATTGGAATATAGGAGTGGAAAATTAATAAATACTGAATTTACCACTTAGCTGTGAATTTAAAATCTATTCCACCACATCCTGCTGTAGATTTTAGTAACATATTTAGTCTGGCATTTCAAACACATTCAATGAAGCTTAACTATCAAATTTAATAATAATCTGAAACTGCTATCAAAAGCACAATAATCTAAAAGGATTAGACATTATGTTCAAAAACTGAATGAAAATTCATAATTCACTGCATCATTGGAAAAACAAATTTTAAAAAAAGTATTTTTGAAGAATACAAGGAGAAATTTTGAGAGGACTCAGTTGTTAAAAGGTCTAAAAAGGCATGTTACCTGATTAATTTCAATTTTTGATCTGCATCAAAAAGGGAAGCTAATGCATTTCACAGGAGAAATTAATAGGAATTCAAATGAACTCTAGCGCCTCCTGGCAACTTCAGGCAGCAATGAAGGGCTACAAATACACCCTTTTATCATTCACCAGACTTAGCTGAAAACCTAACAATAAAATAACTTGCCAAAAATTCCTCCCAAAATTAAAGGATGTCGATGATAAAAATGTGAACATTTATATGTTGGAACACGATGGTATCAGCATTTCTTCAAATCGGATCCATGTAAGCATCAAAAATGTGGATGGTTTTATTCTCAGAAAAATATTGAATAATTCCTTTTCCCACAGGGTTTAACATAAAATACAATCATATTTCAACTGGATATGCTCTTCCAAATTCTGCCTCTTATGCTTCATTGGTTAATATTGAGAGAGAAATTTGTTATGAATATGCGAGTTCTGCCAGCCCGCATACACAAGTGTTTCTGTCATTAAAGGCTGTCACATTTACACATTGACAGGGTACGAAAAAAGCATTCAAATGGATCAACAGATCAGGACATAATGTCTTCTGTATTATAATAATCAAAGTTGTTTTTATTCCTGAATCTTAGTACCTTACCTTTATTACTGCTAATGATACCTTACTTCTTTATAAGCTTTGACAACCTGGCAATCAACCAACATCCCCCTCCCCTTTTGAATTTCTTCCTGCTGCTGACAGATTAGAGAGCTTTTGGCTGGGTTACTTTGTGGTTCAAACCACATTGTATCTGCCTAACCAGGCTTCAATTCTCCCAACCAGAAAACACAAAACCCTTATTTACAATTCAATTTTTTTTACATTATCTGTTTCTTGACCCTGCCTACATTTACAAGTCTCAAGCCACAGAGGGTAAATAAAATAACACAATTTGATTTGAGAATCAGAATTTTGAAATCTACACATTCCATGATTAAAATAGCAAACTTAACTGACTGATAAAGAGCCACATGTGAGAAAATATGCTTTCATTACTCTCTTCTAATTGATGTTAGCAGCCAAATATCTTTGTTGATTGATGGGAATGGGCAGTAGAACAGAGACTAATGTCATCAAATTATTAGCCATGAAAACAGAGTAGAAAGGTTGTAGGATAAACATTTGTTCAAGCCCCACTTTGGTTCCACCAGGAGACTTGAGCCTTGCAAAAAAAAAAAATAGTCATTGAACCCATTATTTGGCTGAACTGCTGGTTCTTGTCAGGATGGTATGGGCATCTTACCAAGCTGAAGGAATGGCCACATGCCTTGCCTGTAGTCAAGAGAGTTTGTATGGTTGTGAATTGACTCTTGGAATGCCATGAACTTCATGAGCATGCCTATTTCTCCTGGATCAACAGTTAGTGAAGAACAGGTGCTCAGCCTGCCTTGGTGCACCATGTCAGACTTCTCCATGGCAACCCTAGACTGGTGAAAAGCCTACAAACCCAAGGGTTCTAAAGCCATCTGCTTAACTCTGTTTAAATAGTTGTGTTTGGAGAACAAGTTCTTAGTGCCACTGTCATTGAACCCATTTTGCCCTTAAAGTAGGCACTTCAGTTCCAGTGTCAACTTTATTATTGAGACAAAATGTTAGCTCAAGACATAGCTAAATAAACAAGAGTTGCCCGGTTCTCAAGTTTTTGAGTTCACAACAATGAAGGAACTCATGGAAATTCTGAACCTATTTATTGACTGCATTCTACTTTGTAGTCTGTTGTGCCTTTTAATTGATCCATATATATTTTTAGTAAAAATATAAAATGTGAACAAAAAAACCTCACATAATATCAGCTAACAAAATCCAAATATTGACATTTATAACTGAAGGCAATTACTTACGGTAGGTAGACTGTTCCTAATTGTAATTTAGCACCTTCCCAGAAACAGTCCAAAGGTGTGATTATTAGACAAGGATACAATTTTTCGATAAGCTGATAAAAACAGAAGCAATCACTCATTTTAGCAATGATAGCAATGATCAAAATTGAAGTAAACTTTTATTTTACTTTGTGTAATAGTTTTGAATTTCAATGGTACTCTAATCTCACCTGGTCCATCCAACCTGTTTCTGTTACAAGTGCTCCTGATTTATAACACAAGTGGTCTAAGGTCCACTGTCTAAAGAGAGGGAGAGAGAAAAAAGTATTAAAACATGCACACAAGAATGTGCATGCAGGAAGATTAGATGGCAATACAACAAAATCACACGATGACAGGACTAGACTTCACAGACTTGAAAAGGTAGCACTTAAGTACATTTTCCAGTTAAGAGTCAAATTTCTTGGAAGAACAAAGATTTCCTTTGAAATGGGAAATAAAGTGCTTCACGCAAGGTAGTTAACTTTGAGAGATGTGATTAATTCAACGTGACTTACTTGTTGTACAAGTAAACTTGCACTCTGCTGGCTTTAAGTGCAGAGTCAAGGTGTTGCTGCAGTGCTTCAACTGTTAGAATATTAGCACCTTCCTCAGGTGGTGTTTGAATCATGATCTGTGGATTGAACATGGCCTCTTCTCCTATCTTCTCTCGCGTGTATGATAGTTCTCGACTCACTCTGCTACCAACTATGGAAAAATACAAGAAAATTACTTAGTAATATTGGAATGTTGAATGGAGTAATCAATTTCATAACTATTGATTACCCATAAATTATTAAACTTAATTGCAAAATTTAATTTAATCGGAATGTCATATGACAATCACATTGCTGAATTTCTGATTGATACCATGATTATTTTCATTATAATTCCTTACAGCATTGATACTTGTGAAAAATTAGGAATAAGATTGCTCAAATAGTTAAAAAAAATAAATATTGAATCAAGCTGAAATGCTGCTGGCATTCGATTCAGATGGGTAGTACATTCATGGGTATTATATGTCTATGTATGTCCTGCAACAAAATAATCTCAGAATAAAGCAACAAATAGTCATTCCCCATTCCAAATAGTTGCTTTACACATAGAGCCATTTCCATTGTCTGTTCCTGAAAGATGCATGCCACAGGCAAAAATCATATTCAAGATAACCAACAACCTTCTCATATCTTACTCCACACAAGTAACAAAATTCCATGGCCAAATTACTACCTTGTGCCTTCCTTTGATCCAACATAAGTTTTCTTAAAATGCTTTTGGCCATCTAGTTATGGCCATCTTTGCTGCTTGGGCATTAAGAATCACTCAAGAAGAAATGAAAGTTTGGATGTGTTTCTAAGTCATTAGCACAGACTGTCCCATAAATACGAAGCAAACAGGGCAGGCACGATAATAGACATGCAATTCACCCTACCTACCTATTTTCTCCATTATATCTAAAAGAATTTTAATGTCCCCATGTTATACACAAATGTTTACCCCAATGTCTCCTGCTAAATCATACAACACTTTAGCACTAACATACACTTAATTTAACTTTTATCATATGCAGTTACACAAAAAACTATTAGTTAATATATGAGACAATTCAGTTCCTTGAAGCAAACAGCCAAATAATATTTCATATCCCCAATTTATTTAAATATATGCAACTTGGATATTAACTGCACATATGGAAATTGGTACACTTCTAAAATTGATTGCAAAAAGAAAATCCAATGTTTTGCATTTCCCTATTTAAAAAATATTTGCAGTAGACAGGAACAGAGTGACCAGAGACATTTCAACTTTCATAATGCTAAGAAATATTGCAACTGCAGCTTCAAAATGAAGAAAGATTCTGTAGAATATGGAAAATGCATTATAGTCTTGGTTTCTACAAATTGCATATATTCCAGGAACACACATCAAAGTTGCTGGTGAATGCAGCAGGCCAGGCAGCATCTGTAGGAAGAGGTGCAGTCGACGTTTCAGGCCGAGACCCTTCGTCAGGACTAACTGAAGGAAGAGTGAGTAAGGGATTTGAAAGTTGGAGGGGGAGGGGGAGATCCAAAATGATAGGAGAAGACAGGAGGGGGAGGGATGGAGCCAAGAGCTGGACAGGTGATAGGCAAAAGGGGATACGAGAGGATCATGGGACAGGAGGTCCGGGAAGAAAGACAATTGGTGGGGGGGGGACCCAGACGATGGGCAAGAGGTATATTCAGAGGGACAGAGGGAGAAAAAGGAGAGTGAGAGAAAGAATGTGTGCATAAAAATAAGTAACAGATGGGGTACGAGGGGGAGGTGGGGCCTAGCGGAAGTTAGAGAAGTCGATGTTCATGCCATCAGGTTGGAGGCTACCCAGACGGAATATAAGGTGCTGTTCCTCCAACCTGAGTGTGGCTTCATCTTTACAGTAGAGGAGGCCATGGATAGAAATGTCAGAATGGGAATGGGATGTGGAATTAAAATGTGTGGCCACTGGGAGATCCTGCTTTCTCTGGTGGACAGAGCGTAGATGTTCAGCAAAGCGGTCTCCCAGTCTGCGTCGGGTCTCGCCAATATATAAAAGGTCACATCGGGAGCACCGGACGCAGTATATCATCCCAGTCGACTCACAGGTGAAGTGTTGCCTCACCTGGAAGGACTGTTTGGGGCCCTGAATGGTGGTAAGGGAGGAAGTGTAAGGGCATGTGTAGCACTTGTTCCGCTTACACGGATAATTGCCAGGAGGGAGATCAGTGAGGAGGGATGGGGGGGACGAATGGACAAGGGAGTTGTGTAGGGAGCGATCCCTGCGGAATGCAGAGAGAGGTGGGGAGGGAAAGATGTGCTTAGTGGTGGGATCCCGTTGGAGGTGGCGGAAGTTACAGAGAATAATATGTTGGACCCGGAGGCTGGTGAGGTGGTAGGTGAGGACCAGGGGAACCCTATTCCTAGTGGGGTGGCGGGAGGATGGAGTCAGAGCAGATGTACGTGAAATGGGGGAGATGCGTTTAAGAACAGAGTTGATAGTGGAGGAAGGGAAGCCCCCCCTTTCTTTAAAAAAAGGAAGACATCTCCCTCGTCCTAGAATGAAAAGCCTCATCCTGAGAGCAGATGCGGTGGAGACGGAGGAATTACGAGAAGGGGATGGCGTTTTTGCAAGAGACAGGGTGAGAAAGCAGGATCTCCAGTGGCCACACATTTAATTCCACATCCCATTCCCATTCTGACATGTCTATCCACGGCCTCCTCTACTGTAAAGATGAAGCCACACTCAGGTTGAAGGAACAACACCTTATATTCTGTCTGGGTAGCCTCCAACCTGATGGCATGAACATCGACTTCTCTAACTTCCGCTAAGGCCCCACCTCCCCCTCGTACCCCATCTGTTACTTATTTTTATGCACACATTCTTTCTCTCACTCTCCTTTTTCTCCCTCTGTCCCTCTGAATATACCTCTTGCCCATCCTCTGGGTCCCCCCCCCCTTGTCTTTCTTCCCGGACCTCCTGTCCCATGATCCTCTCGTATCCCCTTTTGCCAATCAACTGTCCAGCTCTTGGCTCCATCCCTCCCCCTCCTGTCTTCTATCATTTTGGATCTCCCCCTCCCCCTCCAACTTTCAAATCCCTTACTCACTCTTCCTTCAGTTAGTCCTGACGAAGGGTCTCGGCCTGAAACGTCGACTGCACCTCTTCCTACAGATGCTGCCTGGCCTGCTGCGTTCACCAGCAACTTTGATGTGTGTTGCTTGAATTTCCAGCATCTGCAGAATTCCTGTTGTTTGCATATATTCCAGGATTTTGTTTCATTTTATTGAAAATCTTAAATATCTATGTACTTTTTATACATAAAATCTCTGTCAAGATTTTTGTCAATGTTAAAAATTAAACTTTTTCTAAATAACTACAAGTCATTCACAATTTCAATATTTGTCAGTTTGTTAATGAATCAAAATATTCATCTGAAATCTTATGTCATCTTTCTTAGAAACTATAGGTTATAACATCCAACATAAAGTTTAAACAATATATTTTCAATTAAATTTTATAGAAGGTTTAATTTGTCATTCCAATTCTTTAAAAATTTAATATTCCCAGTGAAGATTATTATTGGGAATGGACTCTCCAAAACTGTGCCAGTCCCCAATATTCGTGCTGAAGATTTCAGATCCAAAGGACTGTTGCAATGTTCCTGAAACCACAATCTCATTTACCAGTACTTCTAAACCACACTGGAATCTTCTTGGATTTTGAAATCCTGGTACAATGTTGGACTCCAGTCTAACATCAGTTCCTTTCTTGATATTACAACTGAAGAATACAACCTTACATTTGAAACATATGACTCACTACGAGCAGCACCACCAGGATGAGGAACTGTACATTGCGACTAAGACGTCACCTGTACAGGAAAGCTCTGACTGGAAAGCCCCTCTCACCATCAGCCAAGCGAGGTCTGGGTGGTTGTTGCTCAGATCTGTCAGATGAATTGGACAACTTGTTTGGGGTACAAGCTCACAGAAACCATACAGTCCCTGTTCCGTAGTGTCTGCAGTACCCTGCATTTTGTACATTACAAGAATGACAACAGCTTCTGAAGAACGAGAAAACCTGCAGATGCTGGAAAACCAAGCAACACGCACAAAATGCTGCAGGTCATGTAGCATCTATGGAAATGAACAAATAGTTGACGTTTTGAGCCTAGACCTATTTGCTGCCTAACCTGCTGAGTTCCTCCAACATTCTGTATGTGTTGCACCTCAAGAACTTCACTGGGTGAAATCTAAATATTTCTGTGGCTATTTCTTTGAAATTAGGTATTTCTCAAAAACTGATTTTTTTTCCCTGAATACTTTGGTAATCGAACATAGAATACTTGGGAATTTATTTCCAGTAGTCTCAGACCTGAAACCTTTATTACAATAAAAGAAACAAACAACATGTGGACTAGAGGTAACATTTCAGCATAACAGAATAAATTCTCTTTAAATCTGATTTTTTTAAACCAAATGTGTTATAACATAGACTGGAAGATTATTGTATAGTACTTGACCAATTTTGCAACAAATTTGACTTATTGCACACAAAAGAACTGATAATTAACGCAATTTCTAAAATGAACCAATTGGTCTGTCTACACAAGAATCTCAAACCTGTAGCAAATTTACTATTTTCTACTTAGACCACAACTTTAGGACACAAATTTAACTTTAAAATTCTGCACTTAGAACAATTTGTATTAGTAAGCCACTTGACAAACTTTAAGGATTAAAGAGATTTCCTTCATTTGTCTCGCGTACATTGAACCAACAGTGAAATGCGTAGCTTGCAACAAGAATTGTGTTGGGGAAGCCCTCAAATGTCGCCATGCATCCAACACAGCATGCCCGCAACTCACTAACCCTTTCAGTACGTCCTTTGGCATGTGGGAGGAAACTCACACTGTTATGGGGATAACATATAAACTCCTTACAGGCAGCAGTGGGAATTGAACCCTGATTAGTGATGCTGGTGTTGTAACGCATTGCACTAACTGCTATGCCGCTGAGCCGCCCTATTTATGGGAAATATTGCAAGTTATCCTCACAACAGGTAAAATAAACAAAGTGAGTTAGAAATACTCAGCATTCACTATAATAATTTATTTTCTTTACTTCAAATCCAAATTACCATTGCAACCTGGAAAGCAATTTTGTGCACCATATACCATTATTTCCCATCATGACAATTACTTCCTGGTTCTAATTAATCACTATATTGTGAAACTTGAACTCTGTTTTTTTTCCTACTCTGAACCTTAATTTTCCTTTAGGCTTTGCTATAGTAATCAGTGTTTTGCAAAGAGAGCCTAAACTGATTCACTTACACAATTCATTAACAATCACTCCCACAGAGCTTCCATTACTCTAGCAAAGAGACAGTCTGCACTAGTGTTTAGTATCAAGACTGCTGTAACATTTTCCAGCACCACTATCAACCTAATCAAAGAAGAGCTGAAATCTGAAACAGTAGAGACCCTGACATCCATACGGATAAAATACTGTCTAATAAGATACGTTAAATCCTCAGCAGGGTCATGATAAAAAAAACTTCAACTGCAGAAGTTAGCCTTTCATTCAGTACCAAAGCTACTCTATTAGGAATTCTTGCTTGAGATGATATTTCCTTTTGGGATCAATGGAATTTAACACTAATTTGTATCAAAGACAAATCCTGACTAGGACAAGCAAGTTATTCTTCATCGTTTCTCAAAATGACTAACTGTTTACTATCAACAGTAGTTATTATTTCCAAAACAAGCCGCTGTCAAATTCCATTAGAGATCTGAAGGAGTTGGACTGTTGATCAATGTTATATGACATTGACTCCACATTTGGAAAGAGGAAAATTTCTGAATCCCACCATTGGAATGTACTATACAATCACACAGGCAATTGACTCCACAGTCTTAACCCCTCTGACTGTACTTTGCAGAGCTTTTGATGTAATTAACTACAAAATGTACAGAGGTATTTCATAGCAATTTATCATTTTCCAGTGTAAGATTTCAATAAATAGCCTGCATTTTTGTTACTTTCAAATGAAAGCAAATCTTAAATCCAGCACAGAGATTTTCATCAGTATCAAAAATCCTAATTTTCGATGCTTTAGCCTGAATTATCTTATCTATCTTCTGTTATCTCATTCTACATAGACCTGAACAATGAAAGGATGGGAGCAGAAACATAATTTCGGACAACAGAAGAGTAAATATTAGTACAAGGTGAACAGGACATTGGGCTTTAAGCGGGAATATAGGATCAATGGTCTGAAATGTTTATGATGTTCCTTTTAGTTAACCCAAGCAGGATATTTAAACAGGTTTCATTTCCCCATTTAACAATACACTTGACAGACCTGAAATGTGTCATGGGGAATAAAGCAGCTTTTGCTGCACACTATTTTAACAGAGGAATTCTAAATTGCAGATATGCTAGCTAGAAACATGGAAGTTTTCAAGCTGTTATCAATGATTATCTGCTCAATCAAATGCAGTTTTGTAGTATTTTCTAGAATTGTGTGTAAATATCTACCAAAACCTTTAAATTATAAACTACATTGAAAGAAACAGCTTGAATATTTTAATTACACATTAAACTAGGTGCAACAGGCTTTTGAAGCACATTAGTCATAAAAATCACTTGGGTTCCAAAGAAAAAATAATTTTAAATGTCAACTGTCATTCCCTCATTTTTCAAAAATCAAAGTTTACATAAATAATAAGCATAACCAAAAATTGCTTCAAGTACTTGGGTGAGGCACCATCTGTGGAGATCCAAAAGTTCCCTTTTCCTCTCTCTCTGGATGCAGCCACAGTTGCCGAATCTTGCTAACATTTTCTGTTATTTCAGACTTTCAGCAACTAGATTTTCTTTTCAATTTTATTATAATGGCTTTTGATATTATTTTAATTGTTCTCTTCAAAACATTTTAAATGTTTAAAAATTAATTTAGACCATAGAGGTTTTCAGCACTAGTGCCTGAAAATCTATTTTTTTCTTGGAATGGTTCATAATCTTATTTATTTCCAGGTTAGATCGTGTCAAGCTGGTGACACCAATTGATACAGCCTCCAAGACTGTCAACACACCCAACAATACTCACTCCCGTACAAAATCCCCAACCCTCCAAATGACAAACTTCTTGACTCCATCCAACCCCTATTCCATCTTCTGATCTCCCATCACGCACTGACCCGATCATCTCTCGGCATAACCTCCATCACCCATATGGGACATATGAACAGTAGAAATCACAGTTCCAGGGTAATGTCAGGTCAAATTTCTACTCCCCCCACAATGAAATTCAACAATTAAGGTAAGCTGATGCAAATACTATCAATATGTGTATTTCTATGTACCTACACTTATTGAAGCCACGCTAAACTCCATAGATCCTAATCACAAAAAAAAAATCATTAGGTACTCCACCTTATGTATTTAATAAGTATGCCAGTCCCTAGAAATGGATACTCATTTAATGGACTGAAGTTATCTAATAACCTCCAAGAAGCAATTCAACCCAGTCAGCCTATCAATCCCATTCCCCGATTTATTTCCCTGTGAACTATTGTCTTTCACATGGCTCGACTTCTCCTATCACACATTTACAATTTGTAATGTTCAAATAACCAAACAATACTTAACTTTTCCAAAAGCGTCTTAGGGTCAATAATGCATTGGGCTGATTATGCTATTTAAAACAGTTGTGATAGGTCACCAGCTATTCAGCTGGGAAAATCTGCTCTGTGGTGTGGGTGACGAAGCTTCCTCTCCCATTTTCACCCCCCTACAATACGGTTTATCAACAGGGTGATCGGCTTTTTTTAAATCTGCACCTCCCTTTTCTGATTATTCCCATGGGTTTCACCTGAAAGGATTTTTTTTGCCCACTAACATTTTTAAATCGATAAACAAAAATCATTAAACCTCTCAAATATGTAAAATAATTGAACTGCATGAAGAGAGGCTATCATCTTAAAAAAAGAATTTTTCAGCAAATACAATAGTAAATGTCTACCATCAGTTATGAACAAAGGCTGTAATTGATAAGACTAGATTGATTTTCAGGTACAAAATTATTATGGTCTCAAAATAACATTTGAAACACTGCCCCCCTACTTTGAAAACCATTTGGCCCAAATGTCGATCAAGATCATCCTTTCCCTTGCCTTTACTGCCTATCTTCTTCATTTTCATTGCAGTCCATCCTCACTCACCAGCTCATCTTCTGCCAGATTAATGACAACATTACCAATACGGTGCTTACTGTTCAACTTCCCTAACTTTCCCCAGCCTGTCAACCCAGTAGATAGTTCCTGTTCATGGGTACTATTCTACCCCATTCGAAAATCCTAATTCCCTCCTCAAAAATTGCATTCTTGACTTCTCTGTTGTCACCAACCAAAAGCTTGCCTCTTACACAAAGCAGTTAAAATGCTAGTGTATGATTCATGCACGTGAATAGAGCCACAATTTCCTAACTTTTCGACGTCTTGGAATCAGTGACCTACAGAGCTTCACGTGCTGTTGAGCTCTGTAGAATTGCTATTGTTTGTTTCCAGTCATATCTGTCCAATTGCAGCCAGAACAGCTTTTATCAACGGGTTCCTGCCCCACACCTGTAGTGTAACGTGTAATTCTGGAGCTCCTTCCAGGTTTAATCATAGGCTCCTTCCTCATTCACGCAAACCAGAAAAACAGGGCAGCTTCCATAACAAGGCAAGTTCATGCATCAGAACAAAATGAACCGCAACATTGACAGGGGTACTTGCCCAAAACCAAAGGTGAGGGGCTAGAATCATTCACGTTAATCAGCACCCCATTATAAGGAGGAATTTCAAGTTTCTGATGTACTCTGTCATTTCATGAACTCCAAGGTCAGCAGTTAATTTATAGGTACTGCATCAAGTTCAGGCATTTATATATTAAAATATATTGTGACATGGAATAATAAATGTTCAAGAAACTTCTTTCACGAGCATGGTCACAATAATTTACTTCAATAAATTGTATTGAAGGAAATGAGCCCCTTATTACGCAAACACTCAGGTTTCATTTTAAATGACAATAAGGCTTTTACCTATTGACCAAACTGAAATAATATTAAAATTCTACCAGTCTGCTGTTTGCACCATCTGTTGCTGTGAAGTTTTACTCAAAACTGCCTTGCACTGGTGCACGTCTTCTGAATCCCTTTTCATATTCACTCACTCTGCCAATCCTGATCAGGTTGAATCAACATTTCCAAATGTGTGAATCTCAGATCATGTCACTGCCTGCATGGTCTCACTGTTTGTATGTAAACTGTGATAGTGCTGTTAAAAATCATCCAAGCAAACCCCTGTCTTATATGTGTGAATTAAAGTTGAAAATTACTTCTGAACCAATGTAATGCTACACTTTTTGTTCCATCTGTGGTAACCATGGAATTTGCAGTTTAATACTTGAAATTTCCGTTTGCCATCCACTATTACTGAAGTTTACTTTGGGAATTTCAGCAAGTTTTCTGCTA
This sequence comes from Mobula birostris, assembly GCF_030028105.1. Classification (NCBI taxonomy): domain Eukaryota; kingdom Metazoa; phylum Chordata; class Chondrichthyes; order Myliobatiformes; family Myliobatidae; genus Mobula; species Mobula birostris. Next base: position 45,539,320 of record NC_092386.1, read on the forward strand.
CCCGCAGACATGAAAGTTATCTAAATGAATGAAATGAGTGTTCAGTCTCACCTATACTTTATGGCACAAAACTGAGTAACAACATTGGATAGGAATAAAATTGGAAAGTGAAGCCCTGCCGACTGGCCAACAGCAGCAGTAATGATGGTCAAAATACCCACCTCAGTATTAGTGTGTTAAAGTACCAATCCTCATTCCTAAAATGTCACGGAGGTGGGGAGGGGCATTTCTTCAGCCAGAATTGTCTTCTTTTGCACTTTAGTTTCAACACTAACAACAGAAACTTCAAAAATAATCACATTGGCATTGATACAGGATACAAATGCAGCCCAAAAATCAATGGACATGCTTGTTCTACCAGCACAAGCTTAACAAAACCAGCACTGATAACTCCATCTTCTAACCTAGCTCCTAGCTTGTGCTAATACAGCTCACCCTGTACAAGTTTAAATCTGAGGATTAGTTGATTTTTTAAAAATTCAGATTGCAATGATGATTTTATACTGACTGTGGAGGAACAGCAAAACAATACTGCAGGCAGGTCTGGCAATCCTCAGGGAGGAGAAGATGGCAGCACGACGCAGCTCACAGCAGCCACTCCGGTGATGATGATATCTGTTATCTGTCAAGTAGGGTGCTGTGCACAATCCTGATTTGATGGAGACAGACGTGAGAGCACGGAGGAACATCTGATGAAACTTCAGAAATGCCTCGCTGCCGCTGCTACTGTGTGGTCCAGAATCTCTGGAGGGGAAGGCCCCGAGTCCTTGGCTTTGCTTGTTGCTCAGCGGCTGGGGTGGGGTTGAAGCGCTCGGCGGAGGATGGTGCTCGGTGCTCGGTGGCGGAGGGCTGGTCGGAGGCTCGAAGGTTTTGGACGGACTCAGTTGGCTGCGGTCGGGTGCTTCCAATGCATCAGCAAGTTTGCGGCGCTTGGAGGTTCATGGCAGGAAGAGTTTCTCCATTCTACCATCTGCGTGAGATGATGGGGCTATTGGGACTTGAGACCTTTTTTTAAAAACAGTGCCCATGGTCTGCTCTTTATCAAATTACGGCATTGCTTTGCACTGTTGTAACTATGTGTTATAATTATGCGGTTTTGTCAGTTTTAGTCTTGGTTTGTCCTGTGTTTCTGTGATATCTCTCTGGAGGAACATTGTATCATTTTTTAATGCATGCATTTCTAAATGACAATAAACGAGCACTGAGTGTCCTCATAATCTAAATCTCATCTAAATAAAAACTAACCAGGTCTGGGATATCTATTAAATTGCCCAATTTCTGTTTGGGATTCTGGGCTGGGAAACCGGGGCTCTCAAAAGGACCTGTACATTGAATTAATCGCAGTGCCTAATTTGTTGGTCACTGGAGAACCTGAAGTCAGGAAATTTATAAAGAATGGAACGGTACTACCCCAACACCATCACCCCATTCCCAAGTTCCCCTGATGCATTTATTTGAGGCAAACAAAGCCCCTCCTCTATTAAATTCCATTTCAATTACCAGGAGAAAACTGGGTCTTGGATAATGTTCCATTTCACTCAGGCTTCTGCAAATAACTTCCACATTCCTTCAGTCAACATAATGCAAAACTGAAAAGAGTTCATCTTTACCATCTACACAGCATTAACATAATACTATGTGTGAAACATAATGAATCCGATCATGAGTGGTATTAAGATTTTGCACTTTAATATCAAAGATACTGTTCCAGCTTTCTTTCCTGAAGGAGACAAATCAGGTTTGGGTACCATCTTATGGATACTGAAATCTTCTAATACTATGCATAAACTAGTTCAATACTACTGACACTTGGCTGAACTAATTCTGCCGTCAGTCAAAGTTCAGGCATGCCTATTTTCCAGCAGGTGTTTCTGATAACAAGCAGGAAACTTGGTTTGATTTTATTTTCCACCTAACTGCTGGCCAGGAGACCAACTGCAGAGTCTGCTTAACTGGATCACTTAACTCAGCAAAGATCAGAGATCACACTTGAAAGCTTGGTCTACACGAATATGCACCCCACCATTCAGTCCATTTACTCCTTGCAGCAACATAGAATTAGAGGTGCCAGTCTGCAGAGTTCAATTTTTAGGATTTTCACGAATCATATATTACAGCAAACATTCACAAATGGAAAACTATGAAAAATTAACTTTTACATTCTTTTTCAAAACTATTTGATATTTGTGACAACATTAAACATCGTTGGTTAAAATTGAATTCAAAATAAGGAAAACTACTATTTACTTCAAACATCTACGCTTTTAACTCAACCAGTTTTGCACAGTGTCTCATGAAACACAGCCACTGGTTTTAAGGCTGCAACTTCGTATCAATACACTCACTTCTGTTGCGTCACACTGACCCCATGCCTCTTTTAAAGCTGACATCACCAATCAGTTCCGAACAGGCCTCACCTCTCAGCAACAAAGTCTCTTTTCATTGGTTTTCCACTGTAGGCCACATGGGCAAATACAATGGCAGCCTCCAGCTTCACAGAAGCTCCCCAGTCTGTATGGATCATTTTGGAGTGATTTATAACCAAAACTTTTCCTTCTGCATCTGTGCAGGGAAACACACTTCACTGGGGGCCACTTTCATGATTTTGTTGCAACTAGGATTAGTTGGATTAGGGACTGACTCATAAGGACCCCCTGCAGCTATGAGGAAGTTTCATCGCTGGATCAGTGTGATGCTAACCATGCTTCACCATCAACACCACAAGTCTGTCATAAAATAGATACAAAAGTAAAAACTGCACAAACAATTTATAACAAATGACTGATTCCACTGAAATATCGAATTATTTTCTGTTAATGTTTGTTTTCTTGTCATGGGGCATGAAACTTGTACTTAGTTTCCCATCAAATGAACAAAAATGTGTCTCAAAAAATACCTTGATGAAAAAAAATCAAGCTAATAAGCCCCTTCTTTCGCATTTCATTCCAAACAGTTGCTACTTTTAAAAGTACTTCACAAGACCTTTTAGACATTGAAATAGATGCAACATTACTTGGAAATTCAGATGAAAAACAGTCAATCAACAAATATAGGGATGCACTGAAGATGGAAATCCACTAAAGAAAATAGAAATTTTTGGAGCAATCATGATGTTTTTCCAAAGTGTTATATGTTATACTTCTTTTGCTCTTCTCTCTCTCGTTCTTTTTCTCCTCTCTTCTGTTTAGTGCATTCACTATCAAAAGAAAGGGGGTAAGAAATGGAGGCTTTGACCTGCAGCTGTAACACAATACTTTCACACAGCCCTGTCGACCCCCTGACATAAATTTTACACCGCAGCTGGCATTTACACACTTAACATTTCCATATGTATAGCGTGGTCTGTGCTAATTATGCTAATCACCTGTCTAACTCTCCACTGCGAAAAATGGTTGTATTTAGCAGTCCACTGCTTACAAATACAGCTTACTGTGTGGCTGAAATGTACATTCAGACAACCCTGAATGGTAAGATTTTTCCACGTTGCTGGCTTCATTCAGACTGCAGAAAAATTTATTCAAGTCAACTGGTTTCGGCCTGCAACAAAAAAGTTACGAGAAAAAAGTGAGTGTGCTCCTGCCCTAACATTCTAAGTCTGCTTGCAAGCAAAATGATAAATCAATTGGTGTGGGAAACAAACGAAGAGATATATTGTGCAAGGCATGTGAAACTGTTGCCTTAAAAAAAATGAAAACCGCTAGGTCCACCCATTTTTTCCAAAAGATCTCAAGGATGAAGAACATTTGTTCCTCTTACAGCAGGTATTGAAACGAAGGTAGTTAAAAAAAACTTGACAGAAACCAACTCTTCTATTCAAAAAAGAGAATTACCACTCAACAATAGAAGAATGTTAGATTTTTGGACTTGTCAAAGAGAATTTGTCACAATCATTTTTGTTTTTGAATTCTGAGGGAAGTAAAAGACTTGTATCTTTAAAGAGAAAATTATACCCATTTTGAGGTCCTTGCATAGTAATCACCTGCAGTGTTTGCTGATGAATAAACCACATAGATAGTATATCGCTTTTCAAATTTAAATATTTGACATCAAATACTTTGAACAGTTTTAAACTGGACAATTCATTTTGCAGAAAACTTCTAGCAGAAATACATTGTGTTAGTAGGATTTGAAAATTTCTTACAAATAATAACCTTTTTCAACAGTGAGACAATTACATTTAACTCAAATTCCACTTGATTTTAAATTCAGTTGCAGTTCTTTGGCAGTCCAGAGCCTTGTAATAATTCAAATGTTAACTGTCAGTTTTGTTCCAAAACCCGGCTCTGCAGCCAAAAGAGAAATAACACTACAACTACTGTGGTCATTTCACAGCAGAGAGAATTTTTAAAAGGGCGGGGGGGGGGTGCTGCGGAGAGTAGTGGGATGGAGGTTTGGACCACCCTGATTCCATGGCACAGTATTCTGTTTACATTGCAGGGCTTGATTGTGTAATACATATGGCATTTTTGGGCAGGATTCCTGAGCCTTGGGCCAAAAGTCGTTTAGTAATACTATTTTAAAAAACTGTACACTAGCCATTTATTTTCTTTTTCCTTTTTGGAAGACTTTTATTTGGATATTTATCACTAAGCACGATAACATCAACCGCTTTGCCCTCTATTCCATCAACAATGACAGAAGTACTTTTTAAATCTAATTTAATCATAAACATTTAACACTGAAACATCTTAATCTACATATGCAGCAGGCCAATCAGTTGTCAAAACACATTCCCAATAATGTAAAAACATGTTAATTGACCAGTTCCTTTGAACCACCAACATCTCAGCACTAGGTCCAAATTTATCTGGACCAAGTTAATCCCAAAGCAGAACAATGAAAACACAATGGAAATTAAGGCACAATCTAATTTTTTTTCAATCTGAGATCAGCTGTGGCCAAGATGTGGTGAGTATCTGGTGGACGTAGTCTATCAGCAGGTCACGGGAAGGTCAGCTTTGAAGGAGAAATCCAAATGAAATATAAACATGGCAGGATGGAAACGAAACAAATCTCCCATAGCTCTGTCCAGCCAGCACTAATCTGGGCATCAGCTGCGAAGCAAGATCCAAACAAATGGATCACTCAGCTCATACATCTGGAAGCTGTCTTATTTTAGCCTTCAAGCACAGAAGTGCACAGCCTAAACATTGATCCATCACACAAAACCATTTATAAGAACATGATTGGATCTTGTAAAATTAATATTAAAATTAATATGCATTGTTCTGGGCTGTCCAATATTAAACAGAGAGGGGTTTGAATGTCAAGGGGCTTTGCAGTGAGATACTGGTAACACTACATTAAGGAACTTCTTGACACAATCTGTATTTCTCTTACACTGAAATGCTACTTCACTGACATATTTTAAATCAACACAAAATACAGGGCATGATAACGTAATAGCTGTGAAACTGGCCATGCCCCCAGCATTCTGGACCATTGAGCACTCAACTGCCATAACAGCAGCGATAAATTTAAAACTGAATTAATTTAATAAATCTGGAATTAAAACTAGTTTCAGTGATGTTGGTAGTGAAACTAAGCCTGCTATAGAAGCTACTACATTGTTCACAAATGTCCTTCGAGAATGAGAATCTTCCACCCTTATCCTTTCTGATCTTCAGATCTACAAATGTGACTTGGACCAATAACTGCCCCTGAACTGAGGAGAAAGTTAAGGATGGACAATGTATGGCAGTACTTCTTATAACATCCACATTCAGTGAATGAAAACCAACACAGGACTGAAACAGAATCTATTTCAACACAGATATTTAAAATGTCTACTTTAATGATTTACAGCAGCGAAAACAGGTTTTGATGAATGAACTTTCCAATGTATTACTGAACTGCAAAATGCAAAATTTTAAAATGTTATACCAAATTCTAGCTGAAGACATTCCTGTTTACAAGTGTTAAAAAGATTAATGTTTCAATGTTGAACTCTAAATTAGAAATATTACAGATTCATGATTAGTTTGACCAGGCAAAGCTGTTAGCTTTTTTTTAAAAAAGCCTTAAGGCCATGAACTAGTAATCTGACCTTTATGTGCAAATGTAAATACAAGTCAAATTGTTTACTGCAGCAGCTGTAGAAACATTTAATGAGCTTTTATGATAATAAATAACAATTTATTAAATCAAAGGCTAGCATTTCATATGCCTAAGACACTATTTTTGGAACTCCTTGTTTATTAATAGTTACTTAAACCAATAAATACCCTGGGCCAAAGGAGTTTTCTTTATCCAAGGCCATGTCTGAAGAACTGAGTATAAATGAATCTAACCTGGAATTGCAAAGCTGTCAACTGTTCAAAATGCACTACTATGAACTACAGAACATAGTGTTGAAGAATAAAGGGGGAGAAAACATCAAGCACTAGTCTATACACTGGTAAACTGGTCTAGCTTGGATGGGCATCTTGGTTAGCATGGACCACTTGGGTAGAAGGGCCTGTTTCTGTGTTACATGATTCTATGATTATGGCTCTCTACAACTATACACCCTCAACTGCAAACTCTTCCACGAATCTTTATGGTGTCTTTCACAACATGAAACTTTCCAGGGTACTGTATGGGATTTAGGGAGTCAGAACACTTTAGCAAGAGGAATAGGTGCTTGGGGAAATTATCTGCACAGAATTAAAGTATAACAATCTGATGCTTTTATAACTCAATGCTAAAAATTACTTCATGTCTCAATTAAAATGTGGAGCAGTTGGTTCTACCCTTCATATTAGATGCAGCGCCACATTTTAAATACTGGTTGCAACTTTTTGTGCCTTGGTTATATGAGAATAGGTGTTTAGGAGAAAAATAACAGTAATAGTACACCACAGTACAGTACACGTCCTTCTGGGATTTTGTGGTGAGGAATTAATCATTGGTTCATAACCTTAAATGAATAAAAATCTAATCACTAGCCATAAAAGTCACTGAAGTCAAAGGAAAAGAATTGGTAGGAATACAAGGAGCAGCCAAGATGCTCATGTGAAATCAGTGTTCAAATCCAAAGGCAAATCTCATCCTTTAATTAGATGATGTTTCATTTAAGATCAAGAAGGAAGTGATGCAAAATACTGAGAGACATACATGGTGTAGATAACAGCAGTTCTGATGAAGGGTCAGTACAATGTTCACTCTGTTTCTCCCATCGCAAAGTGCTGTCTCACCTGCTCATTGCATCTGTAGCTACCCACCCCCACCCACCCAGGGATATCAGCAGAGTCTGGCCAGCTGTGAAAATGCTATGCGAATTTGAAATAAACAGGTCTGAAAAAGACAGAAGACCAGAATAAATCCACTCTGCCTCAGCCACTCAGCACCTGCCACAACACTCTTCATTCAGGTCTTCCAGTATGCAAAGATAACACCTAGTGAATGCACTCTAGATACACGCCCGCAATGAGGTTACAAGTTTAAGAACATATTGACACGATCAGCAGCACTAAGGATATATATTAAAAAAAAATTGCTCCTGTTCATATAGTTCTGGAGACCTGTCATCTACTTCTCTCAGAGAACAGAACTCTCTAAGATTTGGTGTTGGAAATACCAACACCAACTTTAAAGTTAAGATGCCTGTGTTTTGAACTCTGGGTACAAGGAAGATCATGAAAAGCCCAAAGTTTAGAAAAGTTAATTTATTATGCACTCTCCTGTTAAATGTGCAAACTGTCATGTCAATGCTGCCCATTGGATTGGTGATTCTGTTACACGCATGCTAGGGCTGTTACATTGAACTAGATTACAAACTGTTAATATTAAATTTTGTTAATGCTGACTGTCATGTCACAATTTTTATGTATTGTATTGCCAAGGCTCATTTTGTGCAATAACTGAAAGCCATGTACACTTTCAAAGTCACTATACTTTTCATTTTGAATTGACTATTTCTGGTAATCTTAGGTTTGTCCTTCAGGTAGATCTTTCCACATAGGACCGGGAAGTTCAGTAAAGACTAATATTAGGACAAAAAAAAAAGTATCCTAATGTTCACTTAGCCATTAAATTCACTTCATGTTGACGCGGTATGGTGTGTAGGAGGATCTTGGAGCTGCTGGAAGTACCAATAAAGAACAATTAGTACATTTCCTAAGAGGAACCTAACCATTAAATTTATATCATAGCAACATAATGTAGTACAAGGGAGTATCCTGGAACAGGGAGGCCCCATTTGTCAAATAGCTTGCTTAGATTGAGATAGAGTGACACGCTGTTGGCAGGAATATTAACTGAGGTTTTGTGGACTGTAGATGCAAAACTCTTGGATGGAGTGGGAGTATGAAATACTTGGGGAAAAAAAAACAATTTATTCTATAACAGTCTTTGAAGCACAGTTTTTATACGCCTACAGCTCACTTTTCTCATTTTGTTTCTCAAAATGTTTTGTGATTTAGATACAGTCGCTGATAAACTTAAACAATGTAATTTTAAACTTTTCATCAACATCAAGCTGTATTAGAATGATGATCAAATAGTACTGTGCTGAAATTTTATCATTAGTACACAGTGGTAGAAAAAAAATAAAGAAAACAATCAAGTACAAGCCGACTAAGATGCAAGGCTGCTAATTTAAAAGTATTCTTTTAAGATCATCAGTATTAATTACATTAGGTTCCTGAAGCAAGTAAACCAGTTTATGCAATGCAGGATAAAGGATACAGTGTGCCTAAGTATGGCACATGGCAAGAAACAGGTTGGATTTTTATCAAAGAGGTCCCTCTCCTGGAACATTATTAAACAAATTCATAACAACTTGCAGTTCTTCCTGTTTCGGGCCATTGCTGGCACAGCCAGTCCTTTTACTACTCATCTTTTATTGCCCTTGAGAAAGTAGCAAATAAAGTTACCGCCTATCTTGAAATTCTGCAGTTCTTCCGATGAATGTACCCTCACAGTACTGTTTGGTAAGGGGTGCTAGGATTTAGATCCAGCAACCATGAAATACATCCAGGTCAGGATGACAGATAACTGGAGGGGAACGTGTGGTTGGTGTTCCTACGCACTGTTGCCCTTGTCCTTCGTGATGTTAGAGCTTGCAGATTGGGAAATGCTGTGAAGAATAATCAAGATGAGTAACTGTAGTGGCCTTTGTAGATATCACACATTATGGCAATGGCCCAATGTGAGAGATGAAATGCTCGAGTGCCCTTGACGGCGTCAAGCTCGAATCTTGTTGGGTGCTGCACTCAAATAGGGAGCCACTGGGCCTCCTTCATTATTTCCTTTTAAAGTGGTAAAGTCTTCGTGTGTCAGGAATTACTCACCACAGAATACCCAGTCTCTGATCAGACTGGTTGTGTCATGGCCTGCAACCACGATTCCAATACTGTACATTGTAAGCTGCAGAGAGCAGTGGTCGCAGCCCGGTCGAATATGGGCACAGCTCTCCCCACCACCTGCATCATTTACAGGACGTGCGCCTCAAGAAGGCAGCATCTATCATTGAGGATACCAACATTCGGGCCATGCACTCTGCTCACTGTAAGAGTACAAAAGCCTGAAGTCGCTAACTACCAGATTCAAGAACAACTATTGCCTACAACCATCACATGCGGAACCAACCTGCAAAAGACTAAATCCTACATCAGCAACAAAACACTACAGACCACCTGCTGCAATATTATAGATTTTGTTCAAATCACGATATTAGTGCAAACACAAAACAGTCTTCCTTCCCTCTTCAGTTTGATAAATTATACATTAAAATACAAAAAATTATGTTTTGTATGTTGTTTGAACCTGTAATCACACTGACGATGAAATGTTGTCTTGTTCCTGTACCTCACCAATCTTGTGCACATGACAATAAATTCAACTTGATCTTGCAGCAAGAGTATTTTAACTGACTAATGTAACAGGCCTTCTGGTCAATGGTGGCTGCCAGGATGTGACTGGTGGGAAACTCAACAATAGTAATGCTACTGAATGTTCAAAGCAGGTTGTGAAAGACTTTTTGGAGATGGTCATTGACAGTCAGTTGTGGCATGAATATCTGTTCTTTTTTATTTAACGAGAGTGTTTGTGCTGAGGATTTCTAATAGATAGATGACCTAAATAATTTTAATATAAACAAGGACATTTCAATACATGTTCAATTTTTTATATCAATTTATATAGAAAGCAGAAATCCAAAAGAAAATTATTTATTTTCGAAGGAAGCCTAAGAGTTTTATTGATTCTAGGAGCAAATGACATTTAAATTTGCCCACAGAGAATAACAATCAATCGAGGGAGAAGAGTATTTTCTTATTGGTATCGATTATGCCACGTTGCTTAGAGGTTCCAGTTTTGAATTACACTGGAAACTGCGCACACACTGATGCAGCAAGTATTGACTGAGTTGCAATAGCTGAGAAAGATGCCAAGAAAGTGAGGGCAAAAGGTCATTTCTGATTATATTAAACTTTTTCCAAACAAATTTTATCCACGTGAGGGACTGTTCAGTTAAATTGTGCATTTATTTACTCCAATATCACTCACAAGTTTGTTGAGATTTATTGAAATTGCCAGCATCCTATTGCATTTGGTGTGGTTCATTTTCTTTAGAAACCAAAATCTTGTGAATGTCAAATGCAGTAAGGATTGTTTTCATCCATGCTTCTTTAAATGGGCTGACATTGTACCAGTTTCTCAATAAGCATATACAATACACGTGTTATTATGATACATGAGAAATGTTTCAAATCTTTGATCAAAAGCTGCCAGACTGAACCTTGTAAAATGTCATTGCTGGTATTTTTCCCTGTCACTGTATACCCCAAACTTTGCAAACCAAGTTGGGTTTGTCCCTTTAGAGAACCCAACCTCCCACACCCGTCCATCACCTGCATAACTCCCCTCTGTTCAATTCTTTGCTCTGTATCGCCTTCTGTTTATACACTTAACCACAGAAGTATGCAACTGCTGCTCTTTTAGTTTATTTGTGCAGTGCCCATGTTCGTGACCAAAGAGTTACACACTCCACTGAGAACACACACAGCTACACAAGATTCCTGCTGCTGTCAGCCATTTGGGGAGGGGGAGCGAGAGGGACGACAGAGGGGGAAAAATAAGCAATATGTGAAGCAAATGAAAAGGTAAAAACTATTTTTTTAAAAAAAAACACAGCCACAGATAACAGAAAATAGTTAAACAAATAAAAGTAGAAGCATAGCTAACAGAATAAACTTTGGAGCTGTTACATTAAAAGGCATACAAGTAATCCTTGAGATACTGGAAAATATTTAATAACTCAAAATGACTTATGATTAGTCCGAATTATTCAAACTAATTATGCCATTCTACTCATATCTTCAATTAAATCTTCCTTAACACAACATATTCGAAAGCTTCCCAACTATTATTAGGTACTGCATGTCAATCATTTGACAGGATTTGGATAAATAACAATGTTTTCATTTCTCTCTACTAAACAATGAAAGCTGTTCACTTGCAGTATTAAAAAGTTCAATAACTGTATTTCAGTTCGTAAACTACTCACGCATCAATGAACAATTCACCATCTTAGCCCCATTGTTTTTAATCACTATAATGTAGATCAAAGCTCACAAAATCTTTAATTGAACTTAGCTTCCTACCACAGGGAAAAAAAACACTACTTATAGAAAACTCCTTTTAATGCAATACTGACTTGCAATTACATTAAACATACGTCACCTCCCGCTAGCTTACATTAATCTACTTTGCAAACATGCGTTCCAGTCTGTACGACTTCACTTTTTTCCTGAGACAAATGTTTTTTTGAAAGTTGAAAGCCGTCCAAAACAGGACCACACACACACACACACGCTCACTGAGAGAGCGCTGCAGCGATCATACTCTGCTGCTGGGGGCACTCACAAAATGGCGGCTTTGACAAGCTCCACTGCTAAAAAAAAACTTTTAATCCCCCCCCCCATTCCCGCCAAGCAAGGTGCCACAAATCACTCTCCTCACCCCCAACACCAGACGCCGTGAGCTTTACATAAACGTAGAAATTCATCATAAAGGATTACAGCAACTTCTTTGTAACTTTTGCTTGGCTGTTAGCCAAACAGACATACAATAAACAATCCCCACTCTGGCATGATGTTTCTTCATCACTGCCCCCCCCCCAATTCTTTTGGTAGCTTTCATTCTCTATTTTAAAGTTGGATTCGGTTTAATAAAACAAACGCTCCCGGGGGGGGGGGGAAGAGAGAAAGGTCTTACCTTCCACCCACAGCTCCTCGACATCGGTTTCTAGATTAGCAGCCCTTAATCCTACTGCGAACGCCCCAAATATTAACAGGCCCACAACGAAGAACTTTCCACAGTTCCTTTGAATGTAACAGCCCAGATTAAAAAACAGTTTCTGAAATTTAGCTCGAAGCCACAACGGTGCTTTCCTTCCAGTAGCCTTTCCCTAAAATAAAAGAAGACACAGTTGAGAATCTGAGGGAACTCATCGGGCAGTTGCATCCTTAAAGAGACAGCACGCCTTCCAACTGACGATTTCAAGTTGCAACAAGTCTTTCTGTGAGAAAGTAAAGTTTTAAACCCAATGCTTTTAATTAAGCTAGCCCCATTAAAGATTTTTCACTGCCCATTGGATTACATTATATTACGTATTGTGTTACTAAAGGTGACGGCAAACGACTGTCACTTCATCTGTCTAAATTGCAATCCAACCTGTAGTGGTGACAAAGCGGGGGTGAAATGCTGTTGCAAAAAGGATTGGTATCTCATGCTTTGCAATCCGTCGGCGTCATTGTTTTTAAATTGCAAATAAACTAAACGGACAGCCGAAATACGTGCAAATATTTCACTATATGGGGAAAAATAAAAGTTAAACCGCGAAAGGGTCAACGTGTTAATTTATCGTAATTAACATATTCAAGTAACGGCCAGATTTTTTTGGGGGGGGAAGATCTAATGAGATACATGGTAGCAAAGAGTGCATCCACGTGGTTGCTCTGCTGTAACATCATAAGCCTGAGTAATTCATTTCCATAGCAGTATCAGGACGCTGTGATCAGAATTAGGAAGTGAAGCAGCCATCTGAGAGTTACGACAATATTTGCGAACGGAAGAGGGAGCCACATGGATTTCAGCTTATAACTGAGCAGATACGATCGCTTAAAGAATGTTTCGCTTTTTGTTTACTTTAAAACTTAAAGCATGCAGCCAGGATTTTTCAGTTTTTAGTATCTTTTAAAGACACGCCGGAATCCGCATTGCCGTAAAGCATTTCCACGCAAAAACATGGCGAGTTAGAGAAACAAGAAATCCCACACACACACACGCACACACACACACATCCAAGTGAGTCGATGCTCCCTCCGTGCTACTTGGGACTGCAGCAATTGTGGAAACAGCGCCTGGGAGAGCTGAGCTTTGTTTTCTCTCGCTTTAAACTTTCACTTCTACTAGCAGCTCAGTGATAACACGGGGAATGAGCATCGATGCCCCGGCGATTCGCTCCCCACTCTACCGCTTCTGGGGAACACAAAAGGCTCCCAATGCACAAAAAAGCAGCAAAAACAGAGAGGGTTTACAAACTGGAAATGCACCTTTGAGATCTGATCCAGCGCAAAGGCAGCATCGCAATAGCTCGGCCGTTCCAGATAATCTAAAACCGCTGTCGGATGCCGCAGGTTTCTCCTTATCCTCCTCTTTTGCTGAACATGGTCCTCCTCCTCCTCCTCTGTCCTTCGGCGCTCCGTAATGTTAACAGTCGAGGCCATGTTGTTGATGGGACTTGGGCAGTATAATCACACACCGTCTTAGGTTCCACCAAACGGGCACTTTAATCCTCAACAAAGTAGACGCTGCCTGGCAAACTTCATACTCCTCGTAGCGATGGCGAGTCAAAGTTTGCGCCTTCCATTCCCACATTTCGCGATCTGGGGGATCCTGGCGTTCTTCTACATTCACGGGGCACAGTGCACTTTAAAAGAGATTCGGAGAGGGCAGCTTGAAAACGTTCACCTTCTTGCAGAGACTCGGGGATTTACCCGCACCGATCACTCGCTTGAACCATTCTGTGCAACAGGCCCTGAAGCTCGCTGAGCCTTGATTCAATAGGGGAAAAAGCCTCTCTCTCCATTTGGGGGGTGGGGGGTGGTGGTGGTGGAAGGAAAGCAAAAACCCGCCTCCAGGGCCGTCAGATGGCTGGGAGAAGGCTTGTATTGCCTGGCTCTGATTGGCTGAGGAAGGCTGAAATTACTCAGCAAACACGACTATTATTAGCTGCTTAGCAACAGCTCACCAAAGTAGAGAGACCACCCAGGCTGTGAATGCATCCATCCCCACTTCAGGGGAGCCGCGGTTCTGCTGAAAGAAATCATAGTCCTTCACTCCCGTCACCATGTCTCTCCCTCTCTCTCTTTTGCACGCACTTAGTAAAACAACTTTTATACTTTAAACAGGGATACAATTTCGATATTTTTCCCCTTTAACAGCAAATTGGGGTTTCTGTATTTTACAGGGAGGCAAATTCTGAAGAGTGTTTTAAAGATTTTTTTGTTGAACTATTTGCTCTTGTTTAAATGAAAATTCTTTATCTTGGCCTGGAGTTGTAACAAATGCTGGGAGGTCTCAGTTGAATTAGCAGGCTTGCTCGAATGACAGTCCTGGTATCGTGCAGTGGGAAGTGCGAGACTTCTGTGTGTGCGCGCTCACGTTTTCCTCCGAAACCTTAAATAACTGCTCTTTCCAAAAATGCGCAAGTGATTTTTTTAAAATCCTCCCCTTCGCCCCACGCAATAAATAGGAAAGACTGCCGAGTGGATATAAATTTCTGGAAATGTTTAAGCGTTGTTTCTTGTTCCCTGTCTGGGACATTAGAGACAAATCGAGCTATCTTCATTTTTTTATATCATAGAAATCCCACCCATCCCTCCCACCGCCTCCACACAAACCACCCATACACATTTTCATTTTATTCATTGAGAGATAGGGGAGTTTCACTAGGGGTCATGTGACCGGCGTACCCAGGGCGACGCGCTGCAACAATGTGAGAATGGCTGAATTACGGTAGTATCAAAGGAAGAAAACAAAATCCTCACTGGTCCTGTCAAACCCCATCAGGATCAATGTGATTTGCATGGATAATTAACAGACTTCTGTTAATTTCTAGAAGGGAAAGGGATAGCAGAGGACAGGACGAGGAAGGGAAACCTGCTAGGTTGAATTTCACATTCATGTGCGCCTGTGCGTAAGGAATTTGAGGAAATCCTGAATTCCTAACAAGGTCTATCTATTCGCCCTCATTCCGTACTTTAAGGTACATAGCGCCTTTCAGAACACTCCACATAGCGTAATAGTCAATGAAGGTATAGTCGCTACTTCAATGTAAGGAACCTAGCAGCTAACTTCTCACGGTGAATTCCCCAAAGAGAACAGGATGACGGTCAGGTCATCCGCTTTCTAGAATATTGAACTGTGCGAAAATATCGGCCAGGATACGAGATAACTGCTCCGTTTTTCTGGGAAACATGGGGTACGCGACATTTTACTTTCACTTGGGAGTACTCGGTCTAATTTCTCATCCAGCAGGAGGAACAGTACCCTTTCAGTACTACATTTTGGCGTGTCTGCCTAGACTTTGTGCGGAAATCTCCAGAGTGGGATTTCAACTTTCTGACGCAATCTACTAAACTGCAACCACACAGGGTGGGACACTTGTTAACCCACTACGTGAAAGTTTGAAGGGGTATACGGCCCTTCAGACAGACTTATCCCGATCATTTCATTCGATGTCAAACTATACAAAGGCCTTAAATGGACTTGTTGGTACATAGAGACATTCAGCCCAAGAACTGCTCCTTCATCCCACTATGTCGTTGCCGAACATCCAGTTCGCTCCTATACTAATCCCATTTACCAAATAGACACAAGCGGTTCTGCAGATGCTGGAATCCAGAGAACAAACACAAAATGCTGGAGTAACTCAGCAAGTTAGACAACATCTATGGAGAGGAATAAACAGCCAACTTTTCAGGCCGAGACCCTTGATCAGGACTTATCCTGATGAAAGGTCTGGGCCCGAAACGTTGACTGGTTATTCCTCTTCATAAATGCTGCCTGACCTGCTGAGTGTCTCCAACACGTAATCGTGAATACTATAAATTTGCACAGGGCGTTCTAATAAATTCATGTTAAAATTGGCGTGCAATGAATAACTTAGTGAGTAGACATCGTCTAGAGTGCTGAAATGAGAATATATTGGTTACCTGCACAGAATTTCGAATGTGTATGGATTAGCTTATTCATTATTTCTAACATTTTCATGAAGTCACATGGAAGTAGATTAACATTACATAGTCAACAGAAGAAAATGATTAATTTAACCATAATGTCATAATAATACTTACAAAGTACGAATCGGATTCAGATTTAGACGTCAATACTATTTACTATCAATTGACCATACTTTTCACAACAAAGCATCTTGCTGATGATACTAAATATGAATAAACTTAATTCATTCAACGAATGTCTACTACTTTCTCAAACTTACATTAAACAAATACATTAACTTTTTCTTTCAACTTTGAACAATTATATTTCATATTCATATTTCCAATTAGTAATTCTCATTCCTCAGTTTAAATACTAAATATTAACTATAACTTCCTTCACTATAGCTGAATAATTTAAACATTAGTTAACCATTATTTCATCTTATTCTATCTCAATCCAGTACAACTACACAGTATTTAACTCATCACACAATATATACAGCGAATATATAAAGCATTTTTATTAGTATTAACTTTAGTGTTTGGTTCTTAAATGGAAATATGGTCTCTATTATAAATTTGACCCGCAAGTATATAGACTGATATTATGTTCAATTTGCATCTGGTGTAAAAAGTAATGAATGTCATACCCCTCAGCGTACCTGCTTTCACAAAGTACATCGTACACTGCGCCCCTTAGAGGTTCCAAATGGCATTGCAACAAAGAACGAAGATTGTTGAATTGGTCAAAATGCATCTGCCACAATAGCTATTTTTTTTGTTCAGATTTATGTTCTCTAGATTTGTGTATATATACAATTCAATCTTCTGTTTGCGCATTTTGGTACCTCGTTTGTAACAAGCATTTATAAATACCAATAGCACAACAGATTATACGTGATAGAATTAAATAATATCCTATTCAAGAGATAAATATAATCCTGAAAAACGTCAAATGATGGCAATTTTGCACAGGAATGGATCCAAGAAAAGTAAAATTAATCTTACCCTTTCGAATAGATGCCTTACTTGCACATTTTAAATTACATTCAAAATCAATTTTTTTCTCTATCGGAACTACCACGAAAACAAGATCAATTTACTTTGTATGTAGTCTACAAATGGCATTATTTAACTTTATCAGAACGTTTTGTTATTTAAAACTTAATCAGAAACTTTTAGTTAACCCAGACTAACAATTAGCTTAATGACAACATGAGAAATGTGTGTGTTATCTTGACCAAAATGGGAATTTATCATGTTTCACTATAATCAAAAGTTGTTCCATACCTCACTTTCATTCATCGATTATTAACTTCCTGTATTACTTATTGTGCGCACTTTTGTAATAAGTAATGCCTTTGTAGGTGATAAAGTATAATGGCACAAAATGTTGACTTTAAAAAAAAGATGCCATATCACCTTTGCTTCCAATTTATTAAGTGATTGTTCTACTTTAAAGAAAATGTTTAAAAGGAAGGCGCGTCTCCATAGTTAACTGCTTTAAAGGCAAGGAGAATGGATGGAGTACATTCGGCATGTAATTGCCTTGCTTCTGTAGGGCTGCAGAGAAAGGAAGAAGCGTGAGCTCAAACGCACAACCTGGGTGGTCAGCTATGGATGCCCTCAATTTGCCTCATTACTAATGCATGCGAGTGTTCCATTCCGAAGCGATAATGTTGTTCGTAATCAATCTAGCCTTATTTACATTTGGAAGCTTTGTTGTCTTTAATATGCATGCCTTGTTCATGTAAACGCGTTCGACAACCGGTTGGGTTAACTTCAACAAATCATTATAGCTCCCCCCCCCCCCATAATAGTCAGAACCTTTTTTTTCCAAATAGATTTAATCAATTTCATTTGTCATTTGGGTATTACTGAGTACTGTATTTGCACTTTCAGAGTTTGACTCTTTCATTCTGCATTGAAGTATTGCACCATATCTTCGGAGTACGTTGAATAAACCATTTAATGAATATTAACTCAGATCCACGATTTACCTGATGTAACATTTTAACTTCATTTCGCTATTTCTCATTTAAGATTATGGTTAGCTGGAAAAACACATAATCCAATATCCCGCATCCTTCTTTCTTCCATTTTTGAACATTATTATCTGATTTGATGATCTCCACCATGTTTCATACTTAAATTTTACAAAAAGGATTAAACTGTTATCTATATAGTTATTTGTTTTTTCCAAAAAAAGGAGCATCTTGAGCTATTACTTGCTTTCCTTAAACATTTATCCGTCCATCTACAATGTTCTGTTTCTCCAAGCTTTCATTTGTCCTGTCACTAGTCTATAGATCTTAAGGCAAATCATTACTTTCTTCTGTAAAATAGAAAATAGTAATGGACATGCGTCCGTGACACTCTCAGGCATCACATCTCACAGCAATCTTCTCCAAATCCAACATACACATGGTTTTTTTCCCCATCTTTATGGTTTACAACTTCCATTCATTTTAAGCAGACATGGCGCCAACAGTATAAAAAGAGCAAACTATAAATTACTCTCTGATTGACATAAATCATTCAACCCATTTTCGATTGCAATACATTGAACGAAGTACGACTTTCCACATGAGTTCTGAGAGCTCGTACCAAGTGTATCTTTGGAACTATATGTTGTAACCACCAGACATGAATTTGAAAAAAGTATATACTTATATATACGTAATGTTTAGATTCATCTGTGTGCATTAACACTGGCTTTAGTTGGAGAATACTGGAGGAAAAGGCATTGCTCATCACCTCTAAATCGCAACCATTTTACATTTTCAGTGTTGCTGATTTTGTCCAGTCTAATTGATTGGTCAGTTTGTGAAAGATGTTTTCAATTTTCTTTGAACTAATTTCAGCTAACAGATTTTTCAACTGAAGTTGACGTTGTCCTCCAATGTGCTTTAATCTTCAAACACAGCACACAGTAGTTTTTCTTGTAACTGGTTTCAATATGTCAAGCCTCCCCTCTGCTTCTCCCACACACGATGGGGGGAAAAGCACTACTCACAAAAACTGTCAAAATAACGCAACTAATTACCCCTGATCGAGCTGAAAGAGAAGTGCATTGCATGCTGCCCGGAGCATGGATACCGAATTAGGGATAGAACACACAGACATATATACATCGACAAACTCACACAATTCTGCTTTCAGTAAGTAAGTTTAATCATTTCAGGGGCCATTCATTTGACAGCCTAGCATCACGTCTTGTCGAACACGATTGGCGACACGATCCTTTGACCTACTGCTGTAGCAACAAATTTATTAGATATATAGGCGTGAGAAATGAAAGGAAGTAAAACAATTCCGCTTCATTGTACTCACCCTTTGACTCTGCTAATCCGGTTTACACCTCACGCCTACATCACTCAATAGGACTATTACCAGCAAAAAATAAAGGGGGGGGGGAGGAATGCTGAAGTCTAAGAGGGAAACTATTTAAGCGAAAATGAAAAAAAAAGATTAAGACATTCATTTGCACGCGCCGATTTTCAACACTCATTTTCATGGTAGGACTTCCTTTTTCAAATGGCCCGCTTTAAATATAATTATCGAATTTCATTTGAGCCTTTGATCCAAATAATTGATTTAAGAACTTTATTATTGTGAGGAATCGCTCTGTTTTATAAGTCACAATTTAGGTTACGTTAATCGACCGACTCACTGTATAGACGCTAGTTAAGTAGCATTTAAGTATAACCTACACAACTGGGAGAAGTAAAGGAAATATTGTATACATGAACACTTCAATATGGTACGTGTATTAAAGCCAACGGCAAGCACACCGGCACGCCACGCTACTTACAGAAGTTCAACTTAAGAAAATATAGATGTCTTTTTATTTCTGATAAGAAGGCAGCAGTAATCAGAGATTTCTCCTCCCAGACGTGCATCTCTAAAAGAATTGCACTAAACAGAAGCTGGGGGCGACCTCTCGGATCCGTGAAAATGAGTTCGCGGGATCCTCAGGACCCTCAGCTCTGATATCTTCTCCATTAACCCTCCATCTGTTTCAGCAACCAGTCCAAGCTAAACCGAGTATTTCCAATAGAATCAAACAGCAAATCGCCTCGGATCTTTATCAACGCTGTTATACTACCCAACCATAATAATCCCACTATTAGCTGCAGAAGCAGAGGCTAAAATAACTGTATCAGTAACACAACAAGCTTATGCCATCTGCCAAGAGTTCACTCCAAGAATCTGCGGTCTCTCTGTGCTCAAATCAAAGATAACTTCACTTACCATCTTTCTCGAGCCTCCCCTGTATGACCGTGCTGGTCTTGCTTTGCGCGATATTTTCAGGAGTTAAAAGATGTTACTTTTCCACAAAATTAAAAAAAAATGATTTTAAAGGAACAAGGATTGTAATAATCCTGCTAGGTTGCAGTCATTCTGCTGTGTGCTGGAAGGGCTCACAATTACATGCCTGTTTCTATTAAGCAGCGCGGTCTTCGAGGTGGGTGGTCTGCTCTCAATAGGCAGGACCTGTCACCGTCACGTGACTACCCAACACCACCGCCACCCCCCTGCACAATAAACTAAACTTAAATCTAAACTAAACTAGCGTGTTATCAGTCCTGTGTAAACACCCAGTACACAGCAAACTATAAGAAACCAAGTACTGTGTTCAGTCCCTACGAGATCAAGACGAAGCGTTCCGAAATATTGACAGCTAGAAAAGGAGATTATTTATCCACTGTTTGACATGACACCAACTAATACTTTGTGAGAAATGATAAATAAATGGCAACATTCTCCTGGATAAACAATTGTTACATAAACACGACTCATTTCAAAAGACGGAATTGTGCAATTGTATATACTTTGCATTAACACGTTTGACAAAATCGTTCTGTTAATCTTTTGTAGCAGCAATTGAAATGCCCTAGAATATTGGTCAAAACACAAAGATTGCGATAGATGTGAACATGTGCCTACATTCTATTTCGGCATTGCATTCGCAAGAGAAGCGGTCTTACTGCATTCTCTTACTGCATTCTTATACTGTACAATTCAAAACATTTTAGGTGTTCTAAGAGTTAAATAATATACTGTTATTTCATTACTTAAGATGTACATCTTCAGTTTTGGGAAGGTGGAGATAGGAAAAGGGAGGCGAACACGCAAGATTCAAGGGGAAAAGATGCATAGCATTGAGTTCTGATGAAGAAATGGTGCAAGGAAGAACGAGATACAGGAAGACAACGAAACATACGCGAAAGGCAGAAAATTAAGGACTGAAAAAAATAACGAGGCACCAAGACAGAAACTCCGAATGAAGTAGAGAGAGACACAGCAAGATAGATAGTTTGCAAGAGGGTGTGTGTCTGAGAAGGGTAATATTTGTAAGGGGAGAGAGAGATTGGAGAGGAGATGGATGTAGGAGAAGGCTAGGGCAGAGAGACAAGTAATAAGATTGAAAATGCGGGTGGTACAGAAATCTAGTATGAACGTGTAATACATCCACTTTCAATGTGTAGTGATTAATTTATTTTGCTGTAGATTAGTTTCTACCTATATGCCAGAGCCAAGTTATAACCAGATAATTGCATACCAGCCATTCTTGATTTTTATGTGGTGTTAGTTGCGTGCAGAGGTACAACAGATAACCACATGGTTTGCTCTCCTTGCAAACTTAGTCCACGTGGAGCAGCAACTCAATACTGGCAATTTTCATCATTGTAAGATTCATTTGTTCATTTTCCAAATGATTTTATGCTATAAAGGAAGTTCTTTTTGTAGTACATTTAGAGATTGCAAATTATTATATCAGTCATGGAAAACTTTCTTCACTTGGGAAACTGAAGACTCCATGAATGCTGGAGGATATTTTGAGCTGCTTTAATACAGCTTTTTTCTTACCATACAGATGGGGCCAATGTCACCAATGCTGTGAAGCAGACAGAGGAATGGCTGAAGAAGATCAACAAATCCGGACTTCCGGGTAAACTCAAGACCTGGCTCTACCAATATGGCCTTCTGCCCAGGCTTCTTTGGCTCTTCACACTTTATGAGTTCCCCATGACTGTCATAGAGGGCATCGAGAGGAAAACCAACAAGCACCTGCGGAGATGGTTGGGAGTTCCTCCAAGCTTCTCTTCAGTGGGCCTCTACTTTCGTCCTGGGCAACAGCAGCTTCCCCTGTTGTCTGTTGTGGAGGAATTCAAGGTGGCAAAATGCAGAGCTTTATTAAGCTTGAGAGATTCCAATGATGTCTTGGTAAAGCAAGCAGGCATTACAACCAGACCTGGGTGCAAGTGGGCAGCCAACGCATCTGTGGAGCAGGCAGTGTGTTCTCTGAAGCTGCGAGATATCATCAGCAACCCCTGCGTCGGGCAGCAAGGCCTCGGCTCAGTTCACTTCCAGAAGTGGGGGAAACGTAAGCATAAGGAACAGGCGAGACATGATACAGGCAGAAGTATGGATCCGTGAGGAAGAGAAGTGGATTTCAAAGGCAGTGGAACAAGGGTCCCAGTGTGCCTGGACAAAATGGGATCTGCCTAAGCAGAAGATCTCATGGGCAGAGTTATGGAGACTGGAGCCCATCCGTATTTCCTTCCTCTTGCGATCCGTGTATGACACCCTTCCTTCACCATTACAGCTGTACAGCTGTCCTGAGAGAGGACCGAACTGTAAGCTCTGTGGTCAAAAGGGGACACTAGCTCATATACTGTCCGGATGTAAAATAGCTCTAACTCAAGGACGGTATAGGTGGCGCCATGATAAGGTGCTTCTGGCTCTTGCTGGAGCGGGAGAGACGCAAGAAGAGGATGGCCGGCACAGATTTGAGGAAGGCCATCACCTTCATCAAAGAGGGAGCTAGGCCTTTCGTAACCAAACAACCAAAGCCCAATCTGCTGCTAATGGCCAGGTCCTGGGAGATGAGGGTTGATGTGGGAAGGAGGTTGCAGTTCCCGGATGTGGTGCACACAACCCTACGCCCGGACATTGTACTGTGGTCAACAGAAGACAAGAAAATAATTCCGGTTGAGTTGACTGTGCTGTGGGAGGAGGGATGGGAAGAGGCCCACGAGAGAAAGGCCTTGAAGTACCAGCCCTTACTGCAGGAGTGTAAAGACAAGGGATGGCGGGCATGGTTTTTCCCTGTGGAGATCAGCTGCAGAGGTTTCCCAGCCAAATCAGCATGGCGGTTGTTGTCAGATCTGGGCCTGGACAAAAGGAGCAAAAAACAAGCAGCTCGTAGGATGGTGGAAGAGGCAGAACGAGCCTATTGTTGGATTTGGAGTAGGTGAGAGGAGGGGAGCTGGAAGCCAGGAGCAGACGGGCAGTGATTTGGCCACCACTGCCGGCCCACCAACTGGAGAGTGTCATGTTTAAGGGTCGAAACACTCTGTGAAGGTTGGGAACCACCTGATGACATCTGCTCCTGGCTGAAGGCTACGGTTACCTTATAAAGTAACTGGAGAATGCACCCTAACAGGTGTATGTAACAAGCTAGAAGACAAAGATGGAAGACAGGCAAGGGGCGGGGGTTCTAAACTGAATGAAGTAATTTATTTCTTTCAGAGTAATCCCACCCTTTAAATATTTCAGACACTTGGGTTTTTATTTGGGAATGCAGACATTATCACATTTGGGACATTTTTTTTTCAATCAGTGTGAGCAGCAACGTTTGAATTTCTCTAAATAATATTGCTCAAAATAATGGACAGCCAGGGTTCTTCAAATGGATTGTAGTAACAATTCAGAGAAAGCTTGATATGGACACCTCCACAGAGGGAAATCATTTTTAAATAAGAATAACAGCAATGGAAAGAGTATGTTGGTTCATATTTCACCATTCTGTGAAATGAAGGTAACTTGCTAAATTTAATGGAATTCTTCCCTCCTCTGCTCCCCCCTCCTCCCTCCTACAAACCACCACCAAATCTCTGTGAGCGTGGAGACACAGAGCATCTTGGGCCCTCTCCCAGGATAGGCAGCAAATGAGCCCAGTCTGGTTCACTGCTCTTGGCTGGGCTTGGATGACTTGGCTGGGCTTTGCTTACTGGTTGAGTGAGATATAATTCTCCTGAGAATGTGGCCTCCTGGGTTTAATTAATATATGTAAAATCATCATTTATCTTCCCTCAATAAGCGGGCATTGTGTTGCAAGGAAGTTAACACATGTAGGGAGACTGAAATTAAGTAATTCATCACTTTCAGATGTGTTGCTGTCTTCCAATACACTGCAGAGTATGGTCTCTGTGAAATGCGTTTAAAAGCAGAGAGAGTTCAGCCTTGCTTGATATCTGCTTAAATATTTTTTTCCTAAAATGTCTCACTTGCTTTTACTGGACTGGGTAACCCATTTAGCCCATGATCCTATAGAATAACATTGAAGACTTTTGAATGATTTCTCACATTCATTAAGCATCAGTAAACAGATGTTATAGTGAGCACAGAAGGTCTGATCTGTTTGTTGAGTTGTACAATTTAGCACAAGTCAAATGATAAAACATGCATTAGTACTGTGTATTATTTTACTCATTAGCATCAACTGACCTTACATAAGTAAGCCAAAGAATGTTTTAATTTGTTCTTGGTCATGGAGTAAAAACTGGCAAGGTTAGCTTAAAGAAACACACAAGATGTTTCTGTTTTACACACACATACAGATGTGCCACCTTTTTGCACACCCTTAGGTGTTACAAAAGATGATTGCTGGATCATCTGAGTTTTCAGGACAACCCATTAACTTTCATGATTATTTTTGTCAGTACAAGCCCACGTAATACAGAATATTTCATTTTATCGCTTATCACGTGGTTGGGAAACGTGGGACCTGATGTGGCAGTTAAGAGGCATTTAGAGCTAGCTTTAGCTGTTTTGAGTGAACAATGTGTTGTTAATAGTAAGTCTGTACCATAACTGGTAGACCATCATACTTAAATATACTGCGCTGCTATGTTATAATTTTCACCAGAAAATATAGAATTAAAAAGAAATACCATATATAGCAATTCAAAAACACCATGTGAACTAATTTCTGTTCAGGAGCAGGAACTAATTTCTGTTCAGGAACAGTTAAAAATGTGGTATTCAATACAAGAAGTCCCTCTTGTCCTAATTTTCTTGATCGCTAAATATTTTTCTTTTTTGCAGTCACACACCTAATTGTAAGAAAAAGAGAAAGTTAAAAAGTGGTTTTAAAATTACGAAAGGATCCCCTAAGGTGGGTGTAATGAAGGTGCTTACACTTGTGGCAAAACTCCAAAATTAGGGGCTATGAATATAACATAATTACTAATAAATTCAGTACAGAATTTAGAAACTTACTGTACATTATGCCACTGGCATTTAGGGCAACAATGAAGGTCCTCCATCTCTGGCAGAGTTCAGGGCTTCCTTCATCATGTCAGTAGCTTCCTCTGAGTTTTCACCATTGTCAGTGTTGCAAGTCCTGGGCGGAGACTTGGGATTACTGTCGTACTCAGATGTAGAAGGATTCTTCATTGCTGTTTCTGCACCAATTTTGTTTTACTGGTCTGGGTTGTTAGCTCTGAGCTGAACCCGCGAGCCTGCACATTTGGTGGACCACTCTTAGTCTGGCCTCTACCCTTTGACCTGTTTGGCATGAGTGACCCTACCAAAAGTGAGAACATAAAGCCCTGACTACAGCCAACATAACTCTCTGGGTCAATGAGGCACACTAGTCTCCAAATCCAATGTCAAGGTTGTGGTCCTCTTGGAGGAGAATTTAGAAAGGACTATTTTATTTAGTGAGTGGCAAGAATATGGAATTTATGACTGTATGGATGTGAAGGAAAGAAATATTGATAGCTTGAAATAAAGTAAGATGGGAAGAAAGCTCACATGGAACACATCAACATTTGTTTCTACTGTATAATCCAAACCATGTCCCAGTCAAGTATTCTAATGATTCATAAAATGTTATTCATTCTTTCTCAGCTCAAGCGTACCTCTACATCATTCACAATCCTCAGAAATCTCTCAACAATTCCATTCTTATGCATACATTTCTTCTTGAACACGTTTTCCTTAAAGATACAAATATAATCTAAAACCCTGAATAGCTGTTAAAATGGTGTACTAGACCTCCCACCATTTCCATCCACATGGAACTGCCCTTTCAGTATGATTTATGGTATGGGTTTGTTCATACACAAGTGAAAGCATGTTAGTTTGTAAAGAGGGTGCGGTCTAATTTTTTAAAAAACTCATCAGTTTATTAAATTTTGTCAAGTATTTTATAAATCAAAATTCAATAGTTTTTTTCTGAAGGGTTTTATATAGATGAAGATTACTCTTTGCCCCTTGTTCAGCATGCATTAGCTTAATTTCCTTTGCTACTGCCAATTATTAGACCATTATTGACCTTCCTAACACTTGTTATCCCTGAGAGGACCACGACTTTGTTATGGTTTGGAGGCTTGCATTTCTCAATGATCCAGTGAGCTATGCTGGCTGGGAATCAGGGCCAGACCAAGTGTGGTTGTCTGGTCCACCAGGTTCGGGGGTTCAGCTCAGGACTAACAATCCTGACTGGTTAAGTAAAACTGTGACAGAAACAGCAATGAAGAATCCTTCTACATCTGTGAGCAATGGTATTCTTGAGTCTTCACCAGGGACTTGCATGGCTAACAATAGTGAAAACCAAGAGGAACCTACTGGCACAATGAAGGAAAACCCGAACACTGCCCAGAACAAGACCAAAATTGGTTTCTGGGATGTATGACCTTGAACCACATCTAGAACACAATAGAGAAGATGGCCAAGGACAGACAGAAATGGAGGACCTTCACTGCTGCCCTAAACACCAGCTGCGTAACAGGCAGTCAGTAAGTAACACTTGTTAGACCACCCTTGACCAATTGTTGGAAAGTAATTGGAAGGTAAAGTCATTGCTTAACACTGTTAGTTCAGTAGAAAAGTCCTTGGATAAGCAAATCAAAAGGTTCATTGTGATGCAGAAATTCATTTGCAGTGTATTTTAATGAACCAAATTTTTCATGCAGTTCACCAAGTCACAGTTCTTTTCAAAAGATTCCAAATTATTTTTGATGGTGTAAAGCTATGATAAATCGATCCCAACAAGCTTTTGCCAATATTTGAATAACATTAGGGTTCTAGCGTTTATCTGTCATTCATTATTCACATTTTTTCTTTCTGTTTCGTGGAAGTTTGCAAAGATTATGGATTTCAGGTTGCATACTGTATACATTCTCTGGTATTACATTGAAGCTTTGAACCAGTGAAAATGCACATAAGCATTTGATTTTTATTTATGTGATGCAAATATGATGAATACTTACTGCTTGGCTGGATGAGTGCAGTTCAGCAAAATTCAACAGCTACTTGCACTTTCAGAAAGAAGTAGATTGATGTCTCAACCATCTCCTCCACAAATGAGGTACCATCACATCCTTACTACTGGATCCAGTGAAGTGATTTGTTGATTCTACAGCATATAATTTAGGCTGAGATTACAAACGTTTGTAGAAATGAACCTCTTTTTAAATCCTACATTCAAGAATGGAACACAAACACTCTGCATTCTTCCCTTATCTTGAAGTAAAATGTTAATGAATACTTCTGGAATCATTGGTATCTAGTCAATATATTGAAGTCACTGCAGTCATACACTATTCAAATCCCTTGCAGCAATGTATTAAGCAATACAGAATGGAGCGAGTGGCAATTCCATGGAGCAAAACTCCCAGAGACTGTGAACAAAAGTATTGCAGCTCCTCTCATGAATGTTTTTCATGAGGTTGCAGCAACCAAGATCTGAAATTTACAGTTCACTCTTAATTCTGGATTATTCGGTTTAGGGGATTGGTCATTTGCACTCTACAGTGATGGTCAATGATCTAATCAAGAAAGAAATCCCCATCAGCCACAATATGGCAGGAAACGCCTATTCCCATAATGCTGGTGCATCCATTAAACTTAATGAATTCCACAGAAGGACTCAGAGAGTGCTAGGTAATAACTACAAGATGACCTGCCAAATTGGGATCTGAACTGCCTGCAGTAGTTGACAGATCATTTTATGACTCAGCATGAAAAAACACACTGCAATTTAATCCCATGGGGCATCCACTGAGGACAAGAAGTCTGCCACTGAATTTACTGCGCTCACCAAGGGAATAATATATTTGGAAGCAGAGGAACACACTAAACTTGACAATGTGGATGTGTCAAGAAGGACGATGGTACATCCTAATCACTAAAATAAAGTGAACACAATTTACTTTGATAACCTTTCGAGTTTTCTCTATCTTTGTGGGAGTGGCACTGTCTAAGTAGGTTTGTGTGGAAAATAGAGTCAGAGTTATACAGCACAGAACTATGTCCTTCGGTCCAACTCATCAATGCCAACCAAGTTGAGCTATTCCTGTTTGCCTGTGCTTGGCTCATATCTCTCTAAAAACCTTTCCTATCCATGTTCCTGTACCTTCTTAGATGTTGTAATTGTACCTGCTTCTACCAGTTCCTCTGGCATCTCATCCCACATACTCATTGTGTGAAAAAGTTGCTGTTTTAAATCTTTCTGCTCTCATCTTAAATCAATGTCTTCTAGTTTTAGACTCATCAGCTCTAGGGAAAAGACTATGACCATTTATCTATGCCCTTGCTGATTTTATAAACTTTTATAATATTACCTCTCAGCCTCCTTCACTCCAGCTTATAACAACAGTTTATAACCCAAGCCCTCCATTTCCAGTAACATCACCGTGAATCACTTCTGTACCCTTTCTAGTTCCATGGTATCTTCCCTTTAGCAAGGCAATCAGAACTGCATGCAACATTCCGACATCTGTTCTAATATTTTGTATAATTATAACATGACAACCCAACTCTTGTATTCAGTGTCCTGATAAGGGAAAGCAAGCATATCAAAAATCTTTGTCATTGTCCTGTTTACCTATGCCATCACTTTCATAGAAATATGTACTTAAACCCCTGGGTCTCTCTGTCCTACTACATTCTCCAGTGACCTGCCATTTACTGTGTAAGTCCTGCCCTGTTTTAACTTATCAAGATGCAACACACTAGTTTTTAATAAGGGGCCCTGTTTTCTCCCTATTTACCCTTTTGCTACTTATATATTTATAGAATCTTATTTGGATTCTCCTTTACCTTATCTGCTAAAGCTGATTTCCCTTTTAAGTGTACCCCTACATCCCCTGTACTCTTTTGTTCCCTGTTGCTTGTAGCTGACATATGTTTCTTTATTTTTTTCCTATCAGAACCTGAGTATCCCTTGTGAATCAAGGTTCTCTAATCCTGCCAGCCTTGCCTTTCACTCTAACAGAAACGTGCTGGCCTTTAACTTTCCCTGTCTTGCTTACTTTCGCCTTACCTAAAAACAGCCTCTCCTAATCAACCTCTACAAGTTCCGATCTTGTTAGCCTTGCCCCTATTTAGGAATTTAACATGGATCAGCTTAATCCTTTTCCGTAACTATTTTAAAACAAATAAAATTATGTTCACTGGTCCCAAAACGCTTCCCCTCTAACACCTCAGCCACTTGCCCAGCCTCGTTTTCAACGGGAGGGCATGTGTTGCCTCACACCCACCCCTCACTAGAAAGGCTGCCTACAGTACATATTGCTTCAGAAAATTTTCCAGGATACTCTTAAATTCCACCCCATCCAAGTGCTTAGGTAAATGGCAGTCTCAGTCAATATCAAGGAAGTTATAATCACCTTCTATTACAACCCAATAGCTTTTACAGCTATCTGTAATCTCCCTACATGTTTGCTCCACCGACTGTATAATACAATCCTATCAAATCGATCACTCCCGTCTGTTTCTGATTTCCGCCCATACAGTCACGTTGGATGACTCCCCAGGAATATAGTTGTGAATTTACCTGGATCTGCCATAGCTTAATGTCAAGGCAAAGGGAATCTTAACAAAACCAAGCACATTATATCAACTTCCTGATCAAATGCAAGTATCGTTACAGAAATACTTCAGTAAGATATGAGGTAGTTCCGTCAACGAAACACTGTGCCCCACTCTCCACCCCATGGTTCATTTTACCTGGAAATGACAGAATGTCAATTTCAAAGGGAGATTTCTTTATCTATTATTATGCAGCCTTAGTAACACTGCAAACAGAGATAAAACTAAAGGCTGGAATTACAGAAGCAGGGCTTTCTCGAGTGGTTTGAAATGAAAAGGCAGGACAAAAATATGTTACAAGCTGATGGTGAAATTAATGCTGTCATGTGCAGATTGTGGTTTTAGAAATAATTCCACTTTTTGTATTGATTGTATAACATCTTTCATTATTCATTATATGCCTTAGCTGAAAATTAAGTACTTTTGGCCGATTCTGAATCAGCATTAGCAGAAGGCAATTTCGCACAGACCCTGTTCAATCTTCACATCAAGAATACATTACAAAGCTGCTAAACTGGACAGAATCAAAAGCAATCTGGAAGTTGAAAGCTGGCATCCATGGGGTGTTGAGGAACAGCAGAGGGAATGTACTGTGCACACCAATGTCATCTGCAACCTCATAACCCAGCATTTTCCGACTCTGCCATTTTTATCAATCCAGGTCATTGGCCCTTGTTTGAGGAATTGTTGGGTGCAGTAGCAGGCATGATTAAAAATGAGATTGTGGAGCTGCAACTCAGGACTGATGAGGTTGGAAAACAGGGCTACAATTATACTCAACAGAGACAAAATATGCATATGGTAGAGAAAAGTAAACATTCCACTATCAATGGATAGTCCGACCGCATTTCATTGGGCAATTATGTAGTTATAGGGAGAAGGAGATAATAGGCATCCCTTAGTCTCATGAGACCATGGATTTGTGCCTTGGAAAGTTTCCAGGATGCAGGCCTGGGCAAGGTTGTATGGAAGACCGGCAGTTGCCCATGCTGCAAGTCTTCCCTTTCCACGCCACCGATGTTGTCCAAGGGAAGGGCATTAGGACCGATACAGCTTGGCACCGGTGTCATCGCAGAGCAATGTGTGGTTAAGTGCCTTGCTCAAGGACACAACACGCTGCCTCAGCTGAGGCTCGAACAAGTGACCTTCAGATCACTAGACCGATGCCTTAATCGCTTGGCCATGCGCCAACACAAGAAGGCGTATCAATGAACATTTCCCTCCTCAGCAAAGGCAGAGCACAGCACATGCAAACTAAAGGCAAGGTTGTTTAGTCAAGATCACTAAATGCAGCAGAAGCTATGCAACCAGGAAACATCCTGACCATAATGTTGAAGGCCTCTGCCCCAGTACTAGGCTTGCATCTAGCCACACTGCACCAATACAGGAGAAAATTTGCACGTGCTGGAAGTCCAAAGCAACACACAGAAAATGCAGGTGGAACTCTGCAGGCCAGACTGCTTTCCATAGATGCTGTCTGGCCTGCTGAGTTCCTCCAGCATTTTGTGTGCGCGGCTCCTATACAGTTGCATCATTTATGTGAGTGTATGAAAAACAGTTCAACTTCACAAAAATCAAACCAGTCCAATTCAGCTCATAGCAACACAATCAGCCTGCTTTTAATCATCAGCAAAGTGATGGAAGTTGTGTTGGCTCCAAGTTTTATTGCAACTTTGGCCAAAAATTAACTAAAGTTGAATTCCAGAAGTGAGGAGAGGTTGCTAACCTTCATATCAAGGCAGCATTGACTGCGCGTGCCATTGAAGAGCAGTAAAATTGAAGTCAGTGGGAATTCCTGTGGCTGGGGTCATTCCTTGCACAAAGAATGATGGCTGTGGTCTGCAAAGGTCAATCATCCCAGCTTCAGGATGTTACTGCAGGAACTCCTTAGGACAACCTTCAGCTGCTTTGTCAATGACCTCCCCTCCATCATCTCACCAGAATGCAGGTGTTCACAACATTCAATTTCACTCAGCAAATGCAGCGGTTCCTACCACTATGTAGCAAGGTGCACAGTGGAGAATATCCTGACTGGTTGCATCTTGGCCTGGTATGGAATCACCAATGCCCAGAATGAAAAAGCCTACAGAAAATGATGGATTACAGCCCAGTCCACCACAGGAAAAGATTTCCCCACCATTGAGTACACCTTCAAGGAGCGCTACCACAAGAAAGCAGTATCCAACATCAAGGGTCCCCATCATCCTGGCCATGATCTCTTCTCACTGCTGCTATCCAGAAGGAGGTACGGGAGAAAAAGGATCTCCTGCTTTCCTGGCGTAAATGACGAATAAACTCTTCTCGGGCCTCCAGCAGGGTACAGGTATCGATGACAAACTCTACCATCTTCTTCAGGGACGATGCCTGGGCATGTCTAGGTCGTTGGTAGTACCTGTACCAGCTGGAAGCCCGAGAAGAGTTTATTTGAGGTGCAGGGGCTTTACGCCCCACACCACCCAATTCAGGAACTGTTATTACCTTTCAATCATCAGGCTCTTGAACCAGCATGGATAACTTCACTCACCTCAACTCTGACTAATTCCACAACCCATGGGTTCACTTCTAAAGACTCTACAACTCATGTTCCCAGTATTATGTATTTATTGCGTTTCTTGGTATTTGCACAGTTTGTCTTCTTTCGTTTACCGTCTCTGTGTGTCGTTTTTCATTGATTCTATTGTTCTACTGTGAATACCTGCAAGAAAATGAATCTCCAGGCAGTATATGGTGACATAGAGTATATGTACTTTGATAATAAATTTACTTTGAACTTTGAGGTGACTGATGAGGTCACCATGGGACCTGCAGACCCTTTCATAGCCGGGGTAGGAGGTGTGGCATGTGGCATGTGGGCATGTGGGTGGATATTTTGCGAGCTGATGTGCTCCTACTACAGCATATGCCTTCACGTGATATTGAAGTTCTCGATGTACCTTCTCCAAAGTGATTCATCATGAGCCAGGAATTGGTAGTGATGTTACTCTTCGTTACGAAGGCTTTCACAACATGCTTGATATGTAACACGCACAACACGCTGGAGGAACTCAGCAGGTCGGGCAGCATCCATGGAAACGATCAGTCAACATTTCAGGCCGGAAACCTTCATCAGGAAACGCTGACTGATCGTTTCCTCGGATGCTGCCCGACCTGCTGAGTTCCTCCAGCATGTTGTGCATGTTGCTTTGACCTCAGCATCTGCAGAGTATTTTGTGTTTATGCTTGATATGTTTCCTTTGTCTTTCTGATAATCTCTCACTGTGGTGAAGCTTAGAGTGGAATGCTTGCTTTGGTAGCATGGTTTGAGAACAGTTTAAACTATAATTGGTCTACATCCCTCTATTCACAAAGTGTTCGTGTGCCTTTCTAAGTCCTTCTTCAAATGTTGCAATTATATCTGCTTACACCACTTCACCTACAGCATGTCCCAGCCATCTACCACTCTCTGTGTAGATCCTTCACCTGGAAGTCTCCTTTAAACCCCCAGCCCTGCCCCCACCCCCATCTAAAAACCATGTCCTCTACTATTTGACGTTTCCACTGAAGAAAAAGACTTTGATTATCTACAACAGTGCCTCTTTCACCTCAGACGGCTGAAGAAGTCCTGCATGAGTCCCCAGATCCTCAGGACTTTCTACGGGGGCACCACTGAGAGCATCCTGACTGGCTGTGTCATTGCCTGGTATGGGAACTGTAATTCCCTCAATCGCAGGGCACTGCAGAGAGTGGCGCGGACAGCCCAGCCCATCTGTGGATGTGAACTCTCCTCTGTTCAGGACATTTACACCAGGAGGTGTGTAACAAGGGCCCATAGGATCATCAGGGACTCCAGCCACCCCAACCCCAAACTGTTTCAGCTGCTACCATCTGGCAAATGGTACCACAGCACTAAGGCCTGGACCGACAGGCTCCGGGACAGCTTCTTTCACCAGGCCATCAGATTTATCAATACACATTGATCTGTTGCACATCTGATTGTACATTGATCTGATTGTGTACCTGACTGTACATACATGTATGCAATTTTAGTGTTTGGCCAATATCCTCCCACATTTTCCCTCTCTATTGCTTGTACATTGCGACGGAGATGCAATATAAAGAATTTAACTCCCTTGGATGTAAGAAATAAAATAAATACAATACAATACTTCTTTCAGATCTCCTCTCTGTCTTTGATTCTCCAGAGAAGCAATCCAAATCTGTCTAACCTCTGGTACTTACAGCTGGTACTCTCTAGTCCAGGCACCATTCTCTTGTGCCTTCTCCAAAGTCTCCATATCTTTCCTGACCAGCTCAGCACACTAATAAGTGGCCTTGCCAAAGTATCATACAGCTGTAACATGACTTCCCTACTCTTACACTTGTAACCCAGATCAATAAGGACAAATATGCCATATGTCTTCTTCACCACCTATCTACTTGCAATGCTACTTTCAGTGAGCTACAGACTCACGTGCCATCAATGTATGTCAACGCTCCTAAGAATCCTGCCAGTTTCTGTACACTTTCATTTTACATTTGACCTCCCAAAATGCAACACCTCACCTTTCTCCAGTTCAAGTTCCATCTTCCATTCCTCTGCCCACATCTACAACCAGCCTCCATCCTGCTGAAATCTTTGGCTGCCTTCCTCACTATCAGCAGCACCACCAATCTGTGGGTGTCAGCTGCCAGCTTGCTAATCAGTACACACAAAATGCTGGAGGAACTCAACAGGCCAGGCAGCATCTATGGAAAAGAATAAACAGTTGATGTTCTGGACCAGTCCTGAAGAAGGGTTCTTGGTTTGAAACATTGACTATTTACCCCTTTCCATTAATGCTGCCTGACCTGCTGAGTTCCTTCTGCATTTGTGTGTTGCTTTGGATTTCTGGTGTCTGCAGATTTTTTCGTGTTTGTGAACTTACCAGTGGGCTTATATTTTCAACCAAATCATTTATACATATCAGAAATAACAAAAGCCTCAGTGCAAATCCTTGCAGAAAACCACTAGTTCCAGTGTTAGGCCTGTGAATGACGTGAAACAGCAACTGGAATTCACTGTGTGCAATTAGCACCTCATTGTTGGTGGTATTGGCCTGGGAATGAACGCCGAGCTGATGTTGGTTTGACTATCCTGCCAATGCAGAGTCATGTTGGTGGTTCCTCTGTGCTGCTTGGAGTTGTCTGGTGTAGTTGTTGATGTTTCAGGAGCATACAGAAGGGCAGTCATCATGAGCTTAGTTCCAGATTCAAGGTTTTATTATTGTCAAACGTTCTTCTGCTCAGATGGCCAGAAGATGTGTTAACACACTGAAAGTGGTGGTTATTTTCATTTTAAACGGCTGACTTCACTGAGAGAAGTTTTCTGAGAAACGCGAACTAGTCCTTTTCCCCAGGGTCACCTAATGGTCTTTATTGTCAGTGAGCAGTGTGGTACAGAAAGGAAATTTATTTTGTAAATGTTGTATACAAGATCCATTCTCTCATTTTCTCTCTGGTGACGGGAAGTTGTTAAAGAAACCTATGCTTAGTGCATTTTGTTATCATCATTCTTAAGGTCAAACCCTTCACATCCGAAGTTAACACACCGCTGTTTCTCAATTTTTAAGTCTAGAAAATGATTATAATAGAACATAGAAAAGTACAGCGCAGTACAGGCCCTTTGGCCCACAATGTTGTGCCGACCCTCAAACTCTGCCTCCCATTAAGCCCCCACCTTAAATTCCTCTATATACCTGTCTAGTAGTCTCTTAAACTTCACTCATGTATCTGCCTCCACCACTGACTCAGGCAGTGCATTCCACGCACCAACCACTCTCTCGAGTAAAAAACCTTCCTCTAATATCCCCCTTGAACTTCCCAACCCTTACCTTAAAGCCACGTCCTCTTGTATTGAGCAGTGGTGCCCTGGGGAAGAGGCGCTGGCTATCCACTCTATCTATTCCTCTTATTATCTTGTACACCTCTATCATGTCTCCTCTCATCCTCCTTCTCTCCAAAGAGTAAAGCCCTAGCTCCCTAATCTCTGATCATAATGCATACTCTCTAAACCAGGCAGCATCCTGGTAAATCTCCTCTGTACCCTTTCCAATGCTTCCACATCCTTCCTATAGTGAGGCAACCAGAAATGGACACAGTACTCCAAGTGTGGCCTAACCAGAGTTTTATAGAGCTGCATCATTACATCGCGACTCTTAAATTCTATCCCTCGACTTATGAAAGCTAACACCCCATAAGCTTTCTTAACTACCCTATCCACCTGTGAGGCAACTTTCAGGGATCTGTGGACATGTACCCCCAGATCCTTCTGCTCCTCCACACTACCAAGATCCTGGCATTTACTTTGTACTCTGCCTTGGAGTTTGTCCTTCCAAAGTATATCACCTCACACTTCTCCGGGTTGAACTCCATCTGCCACTTCTCAGCCCACTTCTGCAACCTATCAATGTCTCTCCGCAATCTTTGACAATCCTCTACACTATCTACAACACCATCAACCTTTGTGTCATCTGCAAACTTGCCAACCCACCCTTCTACCCCCACATCCAGGTTGTTAATAAAAATCACGAAAAGTAGAGGTCCCAGAACAGATCCTTGTGGGACACCACTAGTCACAATCCTCCAATCTGAATGTACTCCCTCCATGACGACCCTCTGCCTTCTGCAGGCAAGCCAATTCACCTGGCCAAACTTCCCTGGATCCCATGCCTTCTGACTTTCTGAATAAGCCTACCATGTGGAACCTTGTCAAATGCCTTACTAAAATCCATATAGATCACATCCACTGCACTACCCTCATCTACATGCCTGGTCACCTCCTCAAAGAAATCTATCAGGCTTGTTAGACATGATCTGCCCTTCACAAAACCATGCTGACTGTCCCTGATCAGACCATGATTCTCTAAATGCCCATAGATCCTATCTCTAAGAAACTTTTCCAACAGCTTTCCCACCACAGACGTAAGGCTCACTGGTCTATAATTACCCGGACTATCCCTACTATCTTTTTTGAACAAGGGGACAACATTCGCCTCCCTCCAATCCTCAGGTACCATTCCCGTGGACAACGAGGACATAAAGATCCTAGTCAGAGGCTCAGCAATCTCTTCTCTCGCCTCGTGCAGCAGCCTGGGGAATATTCCGTCAGGCCCCGGGGATTTATCCGTCCTAATGTATTTTAACAACTCCAACACCTCCTCTCCCTTAATATCAACATGCTCCAGAACATCAACCTCACTCATATTGTCCTCACCATCTTCAAGTTCCCTCTCATTGGTGAATACCGAAGAGAGGTATTCATTGAGGACCTCGCTCACTTCCACAGCCTCCAGGCACATCTTCCCACCTTTATCTCTAATCGGTCCTACCTTCACTCCTGTCATCCTTTTTGTCTTCACATAATTGAAGAATGCCTAGGGGTTTTCAATAGTTGCACTCATTCAGTAATGATAAGCTTTGCATGTTATTACATGTTGTTTCAGAAAGTACATTTATAAAATGTAATTTTCTAAACAGTTCAAGGTATTATAGAAAGAATGTGTCAGTTGGCATCTTACTTTGCTTCTGCTACCAGAGGAACATCAGGGGCAGGAGTTGGTCTTTTAGCCTCTCAAACGTTCGTAGTTTAAACTACATTTTTTAAAATCAAAGCTTGTATACTTTATATAACCTTGAGGTTCATCTCCTTACAGGCAGGCACGAAACAAGGAAACCTAATAGAAACCATTAAAAACAAAACAACACCATTAAACACCAGTGAGAGGGGGAACAAAACAAATCATGCAAACAATAAAGCAAGTAAACAAATTCTGAACTTCAGAATGCCAGATATCACTGCAGCGAATCCAGAAGCCCACTAGTTGTAGGCCACAGCCTCAGTCCAGCACAGAGACAAGCAAACCCTATTTGTCATTCAATTAAATCAAAATTTTATTTATATGCATTAATCATATCCTTTGGTTTTCTTGTCTGACAGAAATGTATCTGACTCAGTCATGGATGATTTGTTGATCCTATTACAGAGACGACTAATGGAAATATGACCTGATGCAAATTCTCCCAGACTCTGCTCTCAGGTACAGCATTTGAACCTCTTCAGAACCAGAATCAGTTTTAATATCACTGGCGTATGTTATGAAATAATCAAGATCATCAAGAGGGAAAGCTGAGCTCTACTTTAAGTAAGATCAAATGTTACAATCCCCAAACACACTTTCATTTATTAAGCCATCAATGACTTTCTTGTTGATTAGCAAATCAACTCCCTGTCACCTCACCTGCAGACCAACATTTTCATACTTCATTTACTGGTAACAACTCCCATCCTCTTTGCTGATCTTTCCCTGTCATTTCTTTGCCAGCCCCCAAGGTCAGTCAAAGCTACATAGTTAACATTACAATATTGGGGGAAGTTGCTAGTTTTTGACTAGGGAAATTATCAGTTTTTCACAGTTCTAAGTGACAGAAGATGCAAA
The DNA here is from genome assembly GCF_030028105.1 of Mobula birostris. Lineage (NCBI taxonomy): Eukaryota > Metazoa > Chordata > Chondrichthyes > Myliobatiformes > Myliobatidae > Mobula > Mobula birostris. The sequence continues at coordinate 45,577,874 of NC_092386.1, forward strand.
AGGCTGCAGTTGATGGAATCTGAAATGAGAAACAATCTCTTGCACTTAACTCAGTGGGCTGGGCAGCACCTGTGGGGGGGGGGAGGAGGAGGAATTGTTGATGTTTAGGGCAGGATTTTGGCCCGAAACATCCTTCCCCCCCTACACTCCCCTGCCTCACACACACACACACACACACACACACACACACACACACACACACACACACATGCACACACACACACACATGCACACACACACACGGATGCTGCTCTATCTGCTGAATTCATTTTCAAATTTCGTTCCCCAACAAGCTCCTATTCAAGCAAGGTGCATCATTTCCCTATGGGTAAACATGCTGAGTAACTAAGCACAAATGTTAAGCATCACGAAGGAGAAACTGTGGATGTCTGCATGTGATGATATTGCCAGCAGAGGAGTATACTTTCACTGTGTATACTATTTCAGATGTCAGAATAAACTTCTTTAAACCTAAAAGGAATCTAAAACAATCTGCTGGAGGAACTCAGCAGGCCAACCACCACCTATGGGAAGAAAGAAATTGTTAACTATTTGGTTCAAAACCCAGAATCAGGCCTTAGTACTTGAAATTGTAGCTGACTACTTAAATAGTAACCTGGGCCTTCATTCCATTACACTGAAAATGGTGGATCATCTGATCTAACCAAGCAACTTCTTGTTTACACCTTCCCGTTGGTAAAATTCATTTCCATGGAACTGTACTCAGATTGCCTATAGTTAATCTGTTCGTGGATTAGAAGACTGAGGGAGATGTCTGAAGAGAAATTGCTGGGATTGGAGAGCTGCCTGCACTTGTAATCTACCTCCCTAGATAACAAAATCTACAAGACTGAGCAAAAGCTTTATTGTGCATCAGCCTGAATGATGACGATCTGAAGTTCAACAATCATGAATCTCACAGAAATGAACTGGCGGGTATTTAAGCCGTCACCCTTCCCAAGTTTAACTGGCTGTTATGGCTGTCAAACAGTTTGAAAGTTAGTGAATTAAAATTTCCAGAAACACAAATACTCCTCCTCACTAACGATCAACACTGGTGCACCTCAGGGGTGTGTGCTTAGCCCACTGTTCTACTCTTTATATACTCATGACTGTGTGGCTAGGCATAGCTCAAATACCATCTCTAAATTTGCTGACGATACAACCATCGCTGGTAGAATCTCAAGTGGTGATGAGAGAGCGTACAGGAGGGAGATATGCCAACTACTGGAGTGGTGTCACAGCAACAACCTGGCATCCAACGTCAGTAAGATGAAAGAGCTGATTGTGGACTTCAGGAAGGGTAAGACGAAGGAACATATACCAATCTTCATAGAGGGATCAGGAGTGGAGAGAGTGAACAGTTTCAAGCTCTTGGGTGTCAAGACCTCTGAGGATCTAACCTGGTCCCAATATATCAATGCAGTTATAACGAAGGCAAGACAGCGTTAGGCAAGACTTCATTAGGAGTTTGAAAAGATTTGGTATGTCAACAAATACACTCAAAAACTTCTACAGATGTACTGTGGAAAGCATTCTGACAGGCTGCATCACTGTCTGTTATGGGGGGGGCTACTGCACAGGACCGAAAGAAGCTGCAGAAGGTTGTAAATCTAGTCAGCTCCATCTTGGGTACTAGCCTACAAAGTACCCAGGACATCTTTAGGGAGCAGAGTCTCAGAAAGGCAGCATCCATTATTAAGCACCTCCAGCACCCAGGGCATGCCCTTTTCTTGCTGTTGCCATTGGTTAAGAGGTACAGAAGCCTGAAGGCACACACTCAGCGATTCAGGAACAGCTTCTTCCTCTCTGTCATCCGATTCCTAAACGGACATTGAACTCTTGGACACTACCTCACTTTTTTAATATATAGTATTTCTGTTTTCTCTCCAATTTTTAATTTGTTCAATATACGTATACTGCAGTTGATTTAGTCATTTATTTACTATCATTTTATTTTGTTTTTTTTTCTTCTATATTATGAATTGCATTGAACTGTTGCTGCTAAGTCAACAAATTTCATGTCACATGCCGGTGATAATAAACCTGATTCTGATTAATTTGTAACAGGGTAGCAAATTACACAGCATCCACACAAACAGCAGCTTGGGGCGAGAGCACGCCCCAATCTCATGAGTTTGGAGGGGGGCTGTAGGTTGTCTTCCCTAGACTTACACAGGTGAAGAAACCAGGGTGTTTCACATGTTATATCTAAAGCTGGAAAACTGCAGGAAGCTGGTACTCTTCTGCTCTATTCCATGAAGATTTAGTCAGAATTACCACACTGAGCAACGGCCAAAATGTTTAGCACTTCTGCATTCACAAACACTTGGGTGAGAGTTTCAAACTTCCTGATAGTTAAGGACGAAAATGAGGATTTTGTTGAACAAAACAATTGGGTTTTTGAAGAAACTTTGGGTCAATGTGATTCAATATTACCTTCTATCTCTAAGTGATAGGAGCACTTCCACAAAAGAAAACAACAATGGAACTAAAATACATCAGATAACTTAAAAAAAAACTAAAATAATGAGAAAACAAAAGGGGCTGGGAGAAACACAAATTATGGTAAATGTAACAAATCTGCAGTGAGACAGTACAAAAAGAAACCTGCAAGGAATATCAAAACCAACCAAAAGTATTTTAAAGACTATATTAATAATACAGTGTGGTCTGGAAAATGTGACCCTCTTAAATTATCAGTACAAACAAAAAGACAGATAGGTACTTTCAATGACACTTTCAGTCAGTGCCTAGATTAGAGAAAGAATAGGATTGCAGACATAAAATGAAGCTACTATTAGATTAGACACATGGATTTATGTGAATAAATGATGTAATGGGTAAAATATATATGCTCAATGTAAGGGATACTCTGGACCTGATAGATTCCCTCTCAAGTTTGTAAGGAAGCTGGTGATAACATTGTAGGGTAGATCAGAGGTATCCTGTGCTGAGAGACTTACCTCCTTGACGGCCCAAAACTTTTTGTCAGTGTACAAATTGGACGTCTGATGGAATACTCTCTGCTTGTCTGATAAAGGGCAACTCCCAGACACATGGATTTCAGAGCTACCAAAGAATCTTAGCATCATCAAGTACAGACTGCTAACTTGAATGGCACATAATCAATCGTCCTAAACTTCCTCCATCACTGGCACATAGGGATATTATCTATAAAATACATGGCAGTTACTTGCCAAGGAAGTCCAACAACAAATCCCAAACCTGTAGCTCTACCACTAAGGAAGACAAGCACGATAGGCACATAGGAAGGCCATCAGCTTGCATACCACCCTGAACAGGATATATGATCATAAATTAATAATAATAATTGATAATGATAACTCATAATTCATTAATATATCATTATCCCTTCATTGTCATGGCTCTAAATCTTAGAACCCCCTCTCCAAAAGCATTGTAGGAGTTCCTTTATCAGAAGGAACTCAATGACTCAAGAAAGTTCAACATCATCTTTTCATTGAATAATTAAAATGAATTGATTGACCGCCAGAAACCCATTCTGAAAAATGAATAAATAAAATAAAAGTGATCAAATTATAATTTTCTTAGTATCTTTCAGTATGGTTTTTGTTTATTTGGATTGAAAATTTGTTGAATTCACTTTGTAATTGTAAGCAAAGTAAGAGAGAGAAACTCTAACAAGGATAATGTGATTGAACGTAGTGAATATTAGTGAGGATTTGAATGATAAAAAACCACATTATTTGAAGAATTAACTAAAGTAAAAGACTTCTAGAAGATATTTGAAGGAGTTCCGCTTAAGAAAATTAAAAGTCTTAGAATCGACATATAATTCACCTGTGAGAGTGGCTGAAAAGAGGATGGTGGAGGAATGGTTTGATACACAAATGAGCAACTTGTGACTAGTGCTTTCCCAGAAGGATCTGTATTGGAGTTGGAATTATTAACTTATCTGTAAACAGCTTATATGAATGGATCAAAAGCTACATATCTAATATGGTAATGGCGTAAAGATGTTTGCTATTGTAAGCAATATAGGCAGCATTAAAGTAAATGAATAACTCAGTGGCAAGTATAAAGACATCCATTTTAGACCTAAGGAGGACAGAGGATGTTTAAATGGTGAAAGTCAGAATAAGTGGAGGTCCAAAGAGGGAGTTCGTACATATGGATATTGAAGTGCGATGGGCAAATCCAGAAAACATTGAACCAGGCTAATGGAGTGCAGGCAACTGGAGGACACAAGAGTAGAGTTTATGCCCTCAAATATACAAAAGGCACTTTCAGTACCAGGCACATTCCTGCTGTATGAAGGACTTTGGAAGAAGTGCAATGGAGAATTGCCAGAATAACACTTAGAATCTCTGGCTTAATTTGCAAAGTATTTCATTGAAGTTTCAATAAAACTTTGGATGAATTTTAAATAGAATAGATGAATGTAAGTAGAACAGTTAATACTACTACTAATGGGGTGGCGGGGTGGAGATACCAAAGGAGGTGTAAGGTGCTCCTTCTCGTTGCTGACCTGCAGGCACCCTTGGGCAATGTGTAGCACCTGCTTAGCTCCTTAATCAGGATCACATGAAGCCAAGGGAGTAGATGGTGGATGGTTTTATGAGCAGCTGGCGCATATTACAAGTCCTGGTTATGTGACCACTGTTGCCAGGCAGACAATCTCTGAGGAGTATTGATAATGGCTGGGATCACCCACCTTGTAAAGACACTGTCCAGAAGAAGGCAATGGCAAACCACTTTTGTAGAAAATTTGCCAAGAACAACCATGATCATCTGACACGGCACATGATGATGATGATGATGATTATTAATTAATATAAATATTTTGAAAGCATTTGATATATTAATTATAGGTGTTATTAATTATGATTTTCCATTGATATTTTATATAGTTCAATCACATTAGCTAAACTGGCTCACCACTGCAATATTATTGGAGCTTTCACTCACCAACCCAGATCTACTCTTATGGTAAGAGAACCTTGGAGCACAGCAATGAAATATTTATGATCTAAACTAGTTATCTGTCTCCTTTGCACACTTTTTCTTTCATTTTCTCCAGGGGTAAATCAAGCTGTCTTGAGGCAGGCCAAAATTTGGCTCAAGTCATAAGCTCCCTTACTTCAATGTAAAGTGAAACAAATAAAATGGTAAGTACGATCAATCTGTGCAACTCCTGGTTCCAAAACAACAAACTGGTTTTCACTATGCTTGCAGCAAAATGGGTAGATATATTTATCACTAGTTGTTTGATTTCAGGGATAAAAGTTAAGGTTATCCCAGGAAGTTATACAGGGCAAACTTAAACTCAAAACAGACTTTAAAAATAATTCAAAGGTTCAAAGGTTCAAAGGATCATTTATTATCAAAGTATGCAACTCTGAAATCCTTCTTCTCCAGATAGCCATGAAACCAAGAAAGGAAGGAACGGCAACACAGTAATTAACTCTCAAATTCCTCCTCCCCCGCACAAAAAAGTGAGCAAAAATGGAACAGGCACATTGATCCCCAAAAAAAGGAAGATTGGGCAAAAAACACAGAATATAACAAACTATAAGCCTGAAGGAGTCTATAGTCCAAGTCTATATCCATAACACAGAAGACCTGGGGAACATTCTACGGGCACAGTGGCAGGCCTTTCCATTCTGGCAGCAAGCCATTCCATCAGCAACCAAAAGACAGTCTCCCCTCTCCAACAGCAGAGCGATCTACCTGTGATAAAAAGGCAAGCAGCTGGTGCTCACTTTCCACATTTGCCATGATGTTTCAATCTCCCTCATCGCTTTAATTGGCAAAATGGAGTCAAGCATTGGCTTGTGTCCCGTTCCGCAGCCTGCTCGCCACAAGATTCCCGCACGCAGCCTCTGCCTCCCGGAATTCTCTTGGAGACTGCAGAGTGCTGAAACACCCAAACGATCTCTAAACCACAAACCTCAGGCTCCAACAGTTCCAGAATCACATTCATGATGAAAAACAAATGAAAGAAGTGAAAAAAAAATGGTTTCGCGATCTATCCAGAAGATATTGACCAAAGGATCATTGTACCAGAAGTCATGCTTTTCATGGAAAAATGGCTATGAAACGCTGATATAGAATGCGTGAAATTTATCCATTCAACAATATTTTAGCTCATATTTTGCGTTGTAGTTATACTGAAACTGCATGCACTGTATTAACTTTATTATATCGTGGAATCCAAAATAACTTGGAAATTCCATTCATTGATTGCTAAATGTAGAAACTTTGACAGTTCTGTTAGTAATTTAATGCTCCTATACAATCTGCTTTGTTTTGCAGTTGACTTTTGCAATCAGGAGAAAATTACAGGAATTTCTGAAATGGTCATGCTGTGGACATGCTGAAAACATTGTGGCTTGCTTGTATGAGGTGTACATGAATTTTCAATGATGCACAAAGCCATAATTACCACTTAGTAAATTCTCTGGCCCTAAAAATCTATGAGTATGCTCATGGATTGCAACTAATATCAGAATCAGAATCAGGTTTATTATCACCGGCATGTGACGTGAAATTTGTTAACTTAGCATCAGCAGTTCAATGCAATACATAATATAGAAGAGAAAAAATATAATAATAATAATAACAAATGAATAAATAGATAAACAAACAAACAAGTAAATAAGTAAATTACTGTATACGTATATTGAATAGATTAAAAATCATGCAAAAAGCAGAAATATTATATGTAAAAAAGAGAGGTAGTGTCCAAGGGTTCAATGTCCATTTAGGAATCGGATGGCAGAGGGGAAGAAGCTGTTTCTGAATTGCTGAGTGTGTGCCTTCAGGCTTCTGTACCTCCATCCTGATGGTAACAGTGAGAAAAGGGCAGGCTCTGGGTGCTGGAGGTCCTTAATAATGGACTTTGCCTTTCTGAGACACCACTCCTTGAAGATATCCTGAGTACTTTGTAGGCTAGTACCCAAGGTGGAGCCGACCAAATTTACAACCCTCTGCAGCTTCTTTTGGCCCTGCGCAGTAGGTAGATAAATATATCAAAATTTAATGGATTTAAAATTAATTAATAAATGTTTTTAAACAATTTTTGATCTGTTGGCCTCTCCATGAATCTTATTCTCTGTAAAACATTCACACTTTTTGTTAAAATGTGTGGTCCTTATTTCCTTTCTTAGTTTGCTGACGCAATAATCCTTCAATATAATTGGTTGCTTATCCAAATTGGTGCTGTGGAGGTTGCTATGTTTTAGATATAACCTGGAAATAATGCCTCCATTGGCTGAAATCGAAAGGAAAAGAAGTCACTTTAACACAGTAATCGCTTGATCTTTCGGAAACCTTCTACGATTGCTGTTTAACCGCTGACCACATGTACAAGAAGGCAGTACAGGTTGAGTACCCCTTATCCAAAAAACTTGGGGTTGGAAATGTTTCATATTTTGGATTTTTTCAGATTTTGGTATATATAATGAGATAACTTGGCATTGCCATTACTGTGTATTTAATATTCCAGTAATATTTGAGTAATTTGAGTAATATACAGGGTACTGGTGAGGCCGCACCCAGAGTACTGTGTGCAGTTCTGGTCTCCATACTTGAGGAAGGATATACTGGCTTTGAAGGCAGTGCAGAAGAGGTTCACCAGGTTGATTCCAGGGATGAAGGGGTTAACCCATGAGGAGAGATTGAGTCGCCTGGGACTATACTCTCTGGAGTTCAGAAGAATGAAAGGGGATCTTATAGAAACATACAAAATTTTGAAAGGGATAGATAAGATAGAAGTAGGGAAGTTGTTTCCATTGGTAGGTGAGACTAGAACTAGGGGACGTTGCCTCAAGTCTCAGGGGAGAAGATTTAGGAATGGAGATGAGGAGAAACTCTTTTTCCCAGAGAGTGGTGAATCTGTGGAATTCTCTGCCCAGGGAAGCAGCTAAGGCCTCCTCACTAAATATATTTAAGAAACAGTTACATAGGTTTTTACATAGTAAGGGAATTCAGGGTTATGGGGGAAAGGCAGGTAGATGGAGCTGAGTTTATGAACAGATCAGCCATGATCTTATTGAATGGCAGGGCAGGCTCGATGGGCCGGATGGCCTACTCCTGCTCCTATTTCTTAGGTTCTTATGTTATGTTTGTGAATATGTCATTTGATTAAGCTGTCATGGTACGATCCATGAAGTCCGCATTCCGGTTCATGGTCCGGTCCGTCGGCTCAGGACTCTGAGTCTTCCAGCTGTCCCTTGTTTTGATTGAGTTAATCATATACACCTTATTCCCATCTTGAGGGTTGGAATATAAGTAGCCTTGGAGTTGAGTGTGGGCTGCTGATTTGTGTTGTCAAGATCCCCTGGGAGCAACCTGCTGGTGGAAGGTTAGAGCAGCCACTTGCCATCTTTAGGCTATGTTGGGGCTCCATTCCCTTATGGAGCCTTGCTATCAGTAGTCGGAGCTGCCTCTGTGGTATGGATTTGGCTGTTTCCTGGGCCAGCTGAGTGGCTGCCAGCCACTCTGAGCTTGGTAGGGATTTGGCTGTTTCTGTAGCCAGCTGAGGTTGCTGGCCATAACTATGACTTGGAGTGACCCCAATGCAGAGATGGTACTGTCTGTTGTTCCTTGGTGTTTGTCTCTTCTTGTCCTTGCCTCTGTGGTGTAAGTCAGGCTGTTCTGCTGCCCAGTGGGGGGATCAGTCTTGTCCTTGCCTGGGTGGGGTAAAATCAGGCCATTCTGCTGTTGCCCTGTGGGAGGACTTGTCTTGTCTTCTCTTTGCCTCTGTTGGGTAAGTCTGGCTGTTCTGCTGTTACCTGATGGATGGTCCTGTCCCATCTTGGTGTGGAGAAGAATTTGAGTCCTGGCTTGTCTAAGTATAAGTCCTGGCTCTATGTCTATGTACTGTTCTGTCTCATGTTGGTGTTGTGTTAAAGATGAGTCCTGGCTTTTTGAAGGATAAGTCCTGGCTCTATGCTGATGTACAGTTCCCAGCCTGCCTCCAAGCTCAAGACCCAAGACCCCAGCCATGTCATGTCCTTGCCTAGTTCTGGGGTCTGAGCCTGAGGCAAGACCCATGTTCTGGATCCTTGTCCAGTTTCTGGCTTGGAGTCTAAGCACAAGCTCCTAGGTCATGGTTCCTAGTACTGGTCCTGCTTTCCCAACCCCAGGCTGCTAGTTCATAGTTCCTTATCTGGGTTCCCTGTTTCTTGTCCATGTCTTAGCCCAGGTCCTGCATCCTAGTCCTGTCCCTAGTACTTCAGTGTCTGTGTCTTGCATTTGGGTCTGCTACCATTGTCCCCATTGTGACATAAGCATTCTTTGATGTTTATATAATTTATTATGGTTATATGTACATTTTGCTTAAAGCCAGACTAATTTAGACTCACATTTCAGAACCTCCATCTTTTCCTTCAATTAGTTTTATATTTTGGTGTTACAAAACATAGCAGTGGCAACGAAGCATTTTTAAAATGAATCTTATGACTACGTACCTGTTGAAACGCAGTGTGACATCAAATTTAAAAAAAAAAGTATGAAATGGTCAAGTTTTATAAAAAAATGCAGCATGCCTTTCTTCAGAGCAGCATGTTTTCTTTAGCAAAAGGAACGATGATCAAGTAAAGGCAGAAGATGGAAGAATTCACGTGTTCATAAACAGTAAGTGCTGGGTGATATTAATAAGAAAGAAGTAGAAATGGCTGGTTATATTGGAAAGATTTTCATGTTTGATTACACAACATATGACTGGATATTGTATACTGAATGGATTGAGCAGCATTTTGAAGCAAATGGAATAGCCAGTAGAGGTGAGTGCCAATTTTCCTGACTGCCTTGGATTTAAAAGTGTACAGTTTGCTTCAAAGTTTAGCTGCTCCAACCAAACCAGCCAAAATGATCTTTACTGTTATTCTGAAAGTGATGCAGGAACATTTAGAACTGAAACCATTGTTGGTTGCAGAACGCTTTAGGTTTCATAAGCAGAATCAAGAGGAAGAAGAGTCTATTTCAGCATATCTGGCTGAATTGAAGAGACTGTATGAGCATTGGCAATTGGCTTAATGATACACTGTGATCCTTTAGTTTGTTGTATCTTTTTTTTTAAAAAAAAGCACTTGCAGTTGAAATAGCCGCATCAATGGAAATAGCAAGTAGAGATGCAATTAAGTTGCTGTCAGGAATGAGAGTGAGTGTGAACAAAATTGCAGTGTCTAAACAGAAACCAGCCTGGCCAAACAAATTGTATACTGTTGTGGCAGGGGCTCACACTCATTGGACAAAAGCAGAATGAAAGGCAAAACTTAGAAAATAAAACAAAGTAGTATGTTGGGCAGACAAAAATAAATGCACTGCACAGGATAGAGAAAAATGTAAAATGTCAAGTTGCAGTTTCAAAAACAGCACTAAGCTGAGTGGCACAGGATTGTGTAGCCTTGGGATTTACAATGTGAAAATTATCACTAGACAAGCAATATGGCTTACACCAGAAGTGAACAGCAAATTAATTAAAATGCAATTGGAATAGGTGCTGCGAGGCTGCCCAGGCACTCAGTGTTACCTGGATGACATCATTATTACCAGTGCGGAGATCAAGGAACATCTCCAAAATCTCAAGACAGCCTTAAAAAGATCAGAAGATCATGAGCACAATGAAACAAATGTGAATTCTTTCAACCAAGCATCACTTACTGTGGTCACACCATTGACGCATAAGCATTAAACAAGAGTGCTGAGAAATTTCAAGCAAAGGTGGATGCTCCAAGGCCAAAGGATGTGTCAGAGTTGCGGGGCTTTTTAGTAATTGATAAATCCTATAGTAGTTTCGTGCCAAAGCTGGCCACTGTGCTCCATCCCTTGAACTCATTACTGCAGTTCAGAAAGAAATGGCAATGGAAAAAGCTGTGTGAGGTGACTTTCAAAAAGGTAAAGGAAATGCTGACATCAGACACAATCACACATTATGATCCACACCAACTAGTGAACTTTACCTGTAACACCTCACCTTATGTTATAGGTACAGTCATGTCACATGTTATGAGTGATGGAAGTGAATGTTCCATAGCCTTTGTACCATGTTCCCTTACTGCTGCAGAGAAAAATTATACACAGATTGACAGAGAAGCTTTGAATCTGGTTTGGGGTGTAAAATGTTTACAACTAGAAAAGACCACACACTGTTTCAGGTCTACCTGACCACCCAAGGTGCCTGAAATGTGCAGAAATTACAGTTCCCTCTTTTTTTTTCTTTTTTCTGGAATGAGCTTGCTCTTGACAGGGGTTGCCTTATGTGGGGATTGAGAGTTGTTGTGCCATCCAAGTTGAGAGCTAAAGTGCTGGAGGAGCTATATGCTGGTTGTCTAGGCATGGTTAAAATGAAAGCATTGGCTCGAAGTTTTCTCTGGTGGCCTGGAATAGATTAGCAGATTGAGCAGCTTGCCATGCATTGTTTGGGGTGCCAAGATACCTGATAGATGCCAAGGGCAGTGCCTCTCCATTCCTGGGAATGGCCTGCATTACCTTGGCAGAGGATGCATGTGGATTTTGCCAGACCATTCATGGGCACAAGTTTCTTGGTAGCTGTGGATTCAGCTACAAGGTGGCCTGAAATGTTCCCAATAGCCTCCACTACAGCCTCATACACTATTGATGTGTTGAGAAGCATCTTCTCAATGACTGGTGTTCAAGAAAAATTGGTCAGTGACAATGGTCTACAGTTTGTTGTAGAACAGTTTCAGTCGTTCCTGAAAATGAATGGAGTAAGACATATTACCTTTGCATCATGCCACTCAGCTACAAATAGCTTGGTGGAAAGGTTTGTCCAGAGTCTGAAGGACACACCAAGTAATATCAGCAGCATAGACTACACTAACACTGAATCAGAAGCTCATCAAGTTCCTCCTTGCATGATGCAACACAGCACACTTCACAACTAACAGCTCATCAGCTATGCTGTTCCTGGGTCATTCCTTGAGTCCACACTTGGATATCCTCACACTCGATCTCAGAAAGAGTATTTAAGACAAACAGCTGAGACAAATTGAAAGCTCCCCAAAGAAGGCATTCAATGTTGCACTCTTTTGACAAGGGACTACAGAGTGATCAAAAGTGGGGAGTTGAAAAGATTAAGGATAGAACTGTACAGCTCTTTTACCCAGTGGAGATGGTGTCTGATATCATCTGGAGACGACACGTTGACCAGTTGGGGAGAGCAGAGTCAATTGTTAAAGAAGACATGTGTCCAATGTTGTCAGAACCACTTCCTGCAGTTCCAGAGTCAACTTTTACAACCACCATGGAGGAGGACCCAGAAGCTGAGATTGGTTCTTAGCCATAAGTCTCACCTGCCAAGCGGAGGGATCCCTCTTGTCAGGAAAGCTGTTATCCCACAAGAGAAAGAAAGCCTCTACAGTCATTAAATCTATAGGCCTGAACAGGACAATTTAAAGTTTACTATGCTGAGGATGTCTGTATAATCATTATATAGTATATGGTGTATATAGTTAAGGTACATTTTACATTGAGTTGGAGTTTATAGCTAAGCAGGGAGGAATGTTGTGTATTTAATATTTCAGTAATATTTTAGTAAAAATGTAAATAAATTGATTAAGCATTCTTTGTTTATATAATTCATTATATATACAAAGTATGTGAATGGCAAATGTCATCATGGTATCACATCATAGGGGTGCACCCCATTTAAAGTAAAATTCGCATTTCAAACTCTCCATATTTTCATTTAAATTAGTTTTATGATTTGGAGTTACAGCTCATAACAGCCATCATTTCTGACTCTGAATTTATGTGCTACTGTCAGCAATCTTTGTCTTACACTTGTTCATCACACATATGTACTTAACAGTAAGAATTATTACATACCATTAATATAATGACAATATAATGTGTACAGGGTAACAAAAACAGCACAGTAGTATCGGGATAGGATACCTGAATCAGATGTTGAACAGCAATAAACAATAGCAGAATTTCGGTCTCGACCTACGATGTAGTGTTTTGATTAGAAGATTAGTGTACTGTATTTGTTTTACTTTTTTAGGTATAAGGTAAGGTATAAAAATAATTAGCATTGTAGACTTGTTCTAGTGTTAGATTGTCATCAGTGACGATCTTTGCAAACTCAATGAATTTCTCTGCTGCTTCATGTATGACTATGATCAGCAGTTGCTTTATCTTAAAGTTTTTAAATCTTTAAAAAATTAATGCCATACGTTAAATTTTTGCAACCAGTCAGCTGAATATTCACAATTATTTTCAACTCTCAGTTCATCGTGATAGATCCTTGCTTGTTTCTTGATCAGTATACCGTTAAGTGGCATATATTCACTCTGACACTGACAAGTCTGCTCTTCCAATACGTTATTGAGATCCTTATTTTTCATTTTATGCAGTGTTTTTATAATTTTCATTAACTTCTGCTCAATACATATGAGGTTTCTTCTCAGAAACCTATCTGGTGCACAGAGACCTGAATATTGCTTGGGTACCTTCCTAGTGCCTTGAGGAATTTTCCTTATGTGACATCATTTCAGCGCTCAGAAAAGTTTTGGATTTTGGAAGCTTTTGGAGTTTGAAACTTCGGATGGGGGTACTCTACCTGTAATAAGTTACTAAGTTGCGACTCCTAGATAATTTGATCTTGTTGCTCAGTTCTGCTGCTTAATGGCGCTATGTCCACCATAAACTTTTCCTTCAACCCATTTGTATTCCTCAATGCAAAATGGAAGTGGTTGTAATAGTTAGTCTTGAAAACAGTTGAAAAGTCAGTTGGATCTATTTGTGGATTGATAACTGTCTTATTGTATCTGATCCCAACTCCAATGCAAAAACTTTGTTTTAAGATTACAATAGCGTGCAGGAAGCAACTGGTGTGCAATAATGTAAAATAATATTTATGATATTCTCAGCTGTGGCTTCTGAAATGCAGTTGAGGTACCAAAGATTCATAATAATTATTGAGCTTAATTTCTATGCTTTTGTGTTGGCACAACTTTGCAACTCAAAGAGTATTGTGGAAAGCTGTAGAAAAAGGAATCATGTCGATTTTGGATGAAAACTAATTCAGACTCCGATATTGGATATTCTTATGGCCAGACATTGGACAATGGAAGGCTTGTGCTGCTCTGTGGTGCAAAAGTCATGAAAGCACACATTTGTTAATGTGTTAGCAGTATACCCTTACTGGCTCAGCAATTCAGCTGAATTACACAATTACTTCTGCAGTTAAAAATGCAATTAAAAGCTGAGGCAATGCACATTCCTGCTGGAAAGTAGAGTACACAGTGACCACATGTACTCTGTTACAGAATCTTTTGCAATTAATTAGCAGAGACGATAACTTGGTCCTTCCCCCTTATCCCAACCTTACTCTGTTCACTGACTCTTTTATTTATATTTTTATATATTTAGCAGCCCCCCGAATCCCTACAATATAAACAGAAAAATGCCAAAGTTCAACAATATATATAATGAATAGAAAGTTGCATCCTCATGTCCAAATCTCACCTTCCCTTCTCATCCGTGGGATGATATGGCTTCCATTCTGATATATGCAGAAGGAAATCTATGATATGGCTTGGAAACACACTTGCTTTGAGTCCCAAGATTATGGGTTTAATTCAAATGATGAGATTTAAAACCCAGGCTGATATTTTGTTGCAATGCTGAGGGATGTTGCATTGTTTTGGATGCATGTTTTCAAATTCATTTATTCTTTCGTTAGGAATTTGATCATTACTGAAAAGGCCAGCATTTACTGCACATCCTTTGAGAAGATGAGGGGCACATCAATCTCCCATACCGTTTTTAGGTAAGGAGTTCCAGAATTTACACCTAGTGATAATGAAGTTCAGTGATGCATTTCCGAATCAGTATGGTGCGTGATTTGGAAGAGACTTGTGGGTCACTGGTGTTCTCCAGTTCCTAATGTCACTGAGGTTGTGTGACAGGTTGCATATTTAGGAAGTGTTGTAGGAGTAGTCAAAGCAATTAAATATAGAGCATTCCCTGTTCATGGTATACATTACAGCCACTGTGTTAATTGGGAAGGGAATAAACATTTAGGGGGTTTGTTAGGATGCTAATCACAAACTGCTTTCTCTTGGATGGCTTTGAGCTTCCCAAGAGTTGTCAAAATTAAGCTTATCCAAAGTATTTGGAGAGTATTCCATCACACTGCTGACTTATACCTTGTAGATTGTGGAAAGAATTTGGGGTACGAGGAGGTGAGTCATTGGCTACGGGATACTGAGCCTCAGACTTCATGGATTTTAGCCACAGTATTTTTACGTGACTGATCCAGTTGATAGTGGGGGTTTTGGTAACGGCAATGCTATTGATTATCAGGAGGAGGTGGTTAGACTCCATCTAACTGGATATGGCTATTTCCATTTTATGTCGTAATGCTGGAATGTTGTCTAAGTTTTGCTGCATGTAGGCATGGACTGCCTCCTTTGCCGAGGAATTGCGAGTGGAATTTGATATTGTGCAGTTACCAGTAAGCAAACCCACTCCTGGCTTCATTAATGAAGCAGCTGAAGATGTGGGGCTGAGAACTTTGGCGTGGAGAACCTTTGAGGCTGTGATTATTACCTTCCAGCAAGTATAATCTGTGTTCTTTTGTGTGACACCCCAACTATTGGAGTGTTTCCCCCCTGATCACATGGATTTCATTTTTACCAGGCACGTTGAAGATACAAAATGCTGCAAAGACAGTCACTCTCAGCTTACCTCTGAATTCAGCTCCTGCGTTCATGTTTGGACCTAGGCTGTGACGAAGTCCGAAGTGGAGTAATTCAAATCATGGATCAATGAACAGATCATTGGTGAGTGAGTACTGCTTCATAGCCCTGTTAGTAACACCTTCCGCCACTTTGTCTATGAATGGGAGAAGACTGATTAGCAGGGTTGGACTTGCCCTGCTAATTGTGAATAGGACATACCCAGGGCAGTTTTCCACAATGACGAGTAGAATTCAGTAGCTAGATCTGTGGAGCAGCTGGACAGCACCTGGGATGCTGTCACTGGATTGAATGCTCTCACCCTTTGATTTTACATGGATTTAATCCAATAGGATGGAGAATGACTTCTGTGATGGCAACAAACTCTTGGCTTTCAGTGACATTGCCATTGTTAAACCCTGTCTTTTAACAACGTGGAGAGTTTGTGCTGGAGCTAAATGGATCAATCATGAGTATCAAGACAAGGGGTATAGATCTAAGGTGAGAGGAGGGGGTTTAAAAGTGGATCTGAGGGGAAAGTTATTTTTTTTACAGAGCGGTTGATATCTGGAAGGTGGTGGAATCGGATGCACCACTATATTTAAGAGGCATTCAGGCAGACAATTAAATAGGCCATGCATAGAAGGATATGATCCTAATGTGGGCAAATGTGATTAATGTAGATAGGCAGAAAGGATGGCATGGATATGGGTAGGCTGAAGGACCATTTTGTATGCTATATGATTTTATGACAAAATATTGATTGGGGTGGTTCATCCTATGCTGAGAGACATGTCACCTGTTACCCCAAGGAAATGAAGGCTATCTGTAAATCACACAGGTGTGATCCTGCTGTTTGGATCTTGCTTCCTTCATATAAACAAAACTGTACATTAAGTGCATATACAGTATGCAGCCCAGCATGATAGGCCTGATGTCAAGGTAGCATTGAGCAGGGATCAATCGCGTTGCTGGATGATTCCTTTCTGTGTGTGTAATGCACCAGATACGGTCTGAGTCTATTTGGCAACTCTCATAAGCTGCTGTAGTAATTTGCAATTAGAGCTGAACATGTGGGCACCAATTGTTTGGGGGGGGGGAAAATCTGACTTTTTGGCCTCTTTCCTGCTCACTTCTCTTTTGTTGCTCCTGATTTGCAGCATCCTTCTTGAACAAATATCATCTATGTCAGTGGTAATAAATCTGATTCTGATTCAGCTTTTTATAAATCATAAACTTGTTGCTTTATGGCCATGAGGTATACAACTCTCAGCTGACCACAACCCAGTTAGGACATTTTGCTTATACTTTCCCTTTGAACAGAATGGCTGTGATTGGTGGCTCAAGGGTGTTTTAACTGGTGTTACTGTTTTGGGTGTTTTGTGAACTGGCACTCTTGTTTTAGTACCTTGGACTGGAGCATTCTATGCAACCACTTGCCTTTCCTTCTGAAGATCACATACACTGCTGCATCACCCTGGTAAAGGTTGATGTACAATTAATACATACCCAGTAATGTTAGCACTGTGACTTGTATTGCAGTTCAGTGAGCTAAGTAATAAGATTCATCATTGTCATTGTGTGCTGTGTTGTATGATGTGGTCAATCATGGTTTTACATTTGTCTTTAATCTGAGAAGTTCTAATAAACTTCAAAACTTTTGCCTGTCTATCCCTTGATGTAACTCATAAATGTCAAGCGCTGTCGACCGCAACTTTTTCTTCCATCAATTTTTCCCAGTCACTTCAAGATGTTTGGGCTTCTCTTCACTCAGTACATGTCTCAGAAATTCCATCTGCTGATTCCTGATTGATGATATCAGCTCTCTTCTTATTCCAGCTTTTTGTCACACTTCCTCATTTGTTACTCTACCTTTCCATGATATTTTCATCATTCTTTTCAAAAACCATATTTTAGTAACAAGGTTAGAGTGATTAAACAAACATCCTGTATTGAAAGCATTCAATACTTAACTAACATAACCTCAGCAATTTGACTTCTCTGAAGATTCCCCTCCTGATGCCTTTAAGCACATTTTCTCATGTCTTGGCTTTCTCTTTGGCTTTCCATGGATATTGGACCTTTTCCTCTCCTTTGCTGTTTGTTTAACATAGAAAGTTTTCACCTCTGACTTTCCTCCTCTGGATTGTCTCCAATGTTTGCACTTCGTCCATAACTGATTTTAGCTGCTTTTGATGCACTTCGGCTACACTGTGTTGAACTGACATCAGTAAGTCTAGATCTTGTTTAATGTCACTCACGGGATATGCAGAAATCTTGAACTGCCTCCACACCCTTCCACACATTCCTTCCTCGTGGCATTCACCTCAGCTTCAGCTTGATTAAACTCATTTCATAAATCCCTCAACAGCAGAAGTCTGGCATACTCAAAACTCATTTTCAGGACTTGTACAGTCTTATCCACTGCAGCAGCATCAGCTGACTTGATTAACTTGTTACAATGCTCTTTGCCAAATTTCTCACCTTCTATCTTATGACTAAAATAAATACAGACTCCCCTTCTAAACTGCTTGTGGCCAATGCATAGAGGCACAGAAACAGCCCCTTCAGCTAAATTTGTCCATGACAACCACAGCATTTCCCTGCGTGTCGCAGTTGTCCATGTCCAGCCGATTGCTTGCGAAGCCCTTCCCTCCATGTACCTATCCCAATGCTGCTTAAATTTTGCAGTGGTACCTGCCTCAACCACTTCCTCTGGCAACTCATTCCAGGTATGCACTGCACTCTGTCTAAAGAAGTTGTCTCTCAGGTCTCTTTTAAATCTCTCCATCTCATCTTGTATCTGAACCCTCTAGATTAGGATTCTCCAAACCTGGGGAAAAGACTAAGACCCTCCATCTTATCTATACCCATCATGATTCTATATGCTTCTGTGAGGTCACCTATGACCCAAGAAATACCAGCGTGGCCAACCTGTCCCAATAACTCAGACCATCTAGTCCACCTAGCATTGTCATAAATCCCTTCTGCACCCTCTCCAGCTTGAAACATTACTACACCCTAGGGTTCTGAAAGAGGTAGCTGAAGAGATTGTGGAGTTATTAGTAGTGATCTTTCAAGAATCATTAGATTCTGGAATGGTTCTGGAGGACTGGAAAATTGCAAATGTGTCTCCATTCTGTAAGAAGGGAGGGAGGCAGAAGAAAGGAAATTATTGCATGACAAATCTGTTGGAAATCCTTGCCTAGGTAACAGGCAGGATAGACAAAGGGGAATCAGTGGATGTTGATTATTTGGATTTTCAGAAGGCCTTTGATAAAGTCTGCTTAACATGATAGGAGTCCATGGTATTACAGGAAAGATAGTAGCATGGATAGAGGATTGGCTGACTGGCAGGAGGCAAAGAGTGGACCTTTCTCTTCTGGTTGGCTGCCAGTCACTAGTGGTGTTCCACAGAGGTTGATGTTGGGACTGCTTTTTTCACATTATATGTTAATAATTTGTATGAGGGAATTGATGCTTTTGTGGCCAAGTTTGTGGATGATATAAAGGTTGGTGGAGGGGTAGGTAGCATTAAGGAAGCAGGGAGTCTGCAGAAAGACTCAGGCATATTAGGGATAAAGACAAAGAAGTGGCAGATGAAATATAGTGTTGGAAAATGTAAGGTCATGCACTTTAGTGGAACGAATAATGGCACAGACTATTTTCTAAATAGGGAGAAAATTCAAAAATCAGAGGTTCTTGTGCAGGATTCCCGAAAGGTTAACTTGCAAGTTGACTCAGTGGTAAGGAAGGCAAATGCAATGTTAGTATTCATTTTGAGAAGACTAGAATATAAAAGCAACAATGCAATGCTGAAGTTTTATAAGACATTTCCCAGGCCACACCTGGAGTGTTGTGAGCAGTTTTAGTCCTCTTATCTAAGAAAAGATGTGCTGGATTGGGCAGTGTCCAGAGGAGGTTCACAAGAATGATTCTGGGAATGAAAGGGTTAACATCTGAGGAAAAATTGATGGCTCTGGGCAAGTTATCGCTTCAACTTAGATGAATTAGAGGGTATCACATTGAAGCCTATCAAATATTGAAAGACCTAAATGGAGTGAATGCAGAGTGGATATTTGCTACAGTGGAGGAGTCTAGGAATAGAGGACAAGGCCATGACATCTATTTAGAACAGCGAAGGAGAGGAACAACTTTAGCCAGATGGTGGTGAAATTGTGGAATTCATTGCCACAGGTAGCTGTAGTGGCCAAGTCATTGGGTATATTTAAAGCTGAGGTTGATAGGTTCTTGATTAGTCAGGGTATCAATGATTATGGAGAGAAGGAAAGAGCATTGGGTTGAGAAGGATAATAAATCAGCCCTTATCGAATGGCAGAGCAGGTTTGATGGGACAAATAGCCTTCTTCCGATCCTATGTGTTATTGTCTTACGGTCTTAAACCAAGCTTCACCTTCCTCTTCAGATGGGTTATAAAACTACTTCAGTAACTGTGCTGTACCTTGACCACTGCCATGACTTCCATAGAGACAGATACCTGCCTTCAACATTCTCTGCTCCCAAATAATAGCCCCTCTGACATTCCCAAACCAATGGAACTTAGATATTTATTTCTTATTCATGATCAATCTGTTGGTGCTGAACCAAGTTTGACAGTGTCTGTGAGCTCTGCACTTTTTTGCCCCCGTCAAGCTCACCTGTGCAGTGATAAATTTAGACTGGACCAAGTACCTCCCCTACAACCAGCTTGTCCAACACTGCGATTCACTGAAACGTACAGCTCCTCTGTCTGAATACTTCAGTCTAGTCAGTACCTGCGATCACTATTATAGTCATCCAGCCTGTATCACGAGGAAATCTGACCTATTTTTCTCCACTTCATCCATCTATGGCCTGAAGAATGCCCCCAGTGTGGGTGCCCAGTTATTCAAATCATTGAGAAATCTCCAATAACATTCTTTGCTATAACAGATTAACATGCAGCAGAATCAGTACTCATGGCATTCATAACTGATCAAGTTGCTGCTAATGCCCTGTCATTAGACTCTGATTAGGTATATGTTAAGTTCTATAGAATGTACCAACTGCTGTGAATGTGCTATTCTGTGGCACTTTAAGCATCTAGCATGGTCACTGAGGTTGGGTACAGCTCCCATAATGTCCATGGTAATGCCTCCTATATTTTACATTTCAATAACTTGTAGCATTCTTGGTTCGCTTTAGGAGGTTAGAGTTTCAGCTTGTCACAGACCACTCTAACAATCTTCTACAGACGTACCATTGGAAGTATCCTGATTGAACATGGTATCATGATCTAGAAAAGCATTTTGGATGCACAGGAATGGAAGAAGTCGTGTACTGCCCAATACATCATGGACATACCCTGCTACAAACATTAGTATTGACAGGAGGTGCAACCGCACCTTCATAGATCCCCACCATCTGGGCCATGCCATCTTTTTGTATCTGCCATCGGACAGGTGGTACAGAAGCCAGAAGTCCAACACTGTAAATTTCCAGTACAGCCACTTCCCTTCATCCATTTGATTATTGAACCAACTAACAAAACCCAAATCACCACAGGTTAGAACAGTTATGATTGATATACTCTAAAATGATCTTTTTCATTCTGTTTGTGTTCTTTCTTGTAAAAAAATTGTGTAATTGATGTTTAATATGTTTTTCTTACAAATGGAATTATCTGTGATGCAATGTGCCTGTGATGCTGTGACATGATTTTAATTGCACCTGTGTATACATATGACATAAGAACATAAGAATTAGGAGCAGGATCTGGTCCATCG
Source organism: Mobula birostris (assembly GCF_030028105.1). Lineage (NCBI taxonomy): Eukaryota > Metazoa > Chordata > Chondrichthyes > Myliobatiformes > Myliobatidae > Mobula > Mobula birostris. The sequence goes on from NC_092386.1 coordinate 45,599,337, forward strand.
AGCCTGCTCTGTCATTCAATAAGATCATGACTGATCTGGCTATGGACTCATCTCCACCTACCTGCCTTTTCCCCATAACCCTTAATTCCCTAACTATGGAAAAATCTATCCAACCTTGTCTTAAATATATATTCACTGAGGTGGCCTCCATTGCTTCATTGGACAGAGAATTCCACAGATTCACCACTCTCTGGGAAAAGCAGTTCCCTCTCATTTCTGTCCTAAATCTACTCCTCCAAATCTTGAGGCTATGTCCCTTTGTTCTAGTCTCACCTACCACAGGAAACAACTTTCCTGCCGCTATCTTATCTATCCCTTTCGTAATTTCATGTTTCTATAAGATCTCCTCTCATTCTTCTGAATTCCAGTGAGTACAGTCCCAAGCGACTCAATCTCTCCTCATAGTCTAACCCCCTCATCTCCGGAATCAACCTGGTGAACTTCCTCTGCACCACCTCCAAAGTCAGTGAACAATGAACTCAAACTGACTTGACTAATGTGACTCAATTTGACTCTATCAAACTCACTTGCAGTGGTCAGTGACTTAGCCACAGAGAAGAAGACAACACCACTGCTGCACTTCTGCAGGTTTGTTTCCCATCAGTGCCATGGTGTTATGCCCCAAGGGAAAAAATATAATGTTTTCTCAGCACCTTCTCCCACTGGCAGCGAACACTCAATTAACAACAATGGCTGATACAACAATGTTTCAGAAGTCATACCATAGTACACATAGTTTATAAAGTTATATGCACACTTAATGTTTACTACATAGTCAAACTGGAATTTTTCTGGACAAGTTGTTTTGTCTATTAGTCCTGCATTTATTTTTAACACAGTATTTGCTGGGATCTCTGCCTATAATCTTGATACTTCTCCCATCCGTTGCCTCCCAATGACAATAGTTTGAATATTCTCATAAGCATATACTGTGCTGTAATTATTCATGGTTCAGAATCACGAGATCATAGCAGTGTAAAAGCAATTTTGCTGATGTTAAGATGAAATGACTTGTATAGTAATTAAATAAAGTAAACTTCGTTTACATTTTTGAGAACAAAAAAATCACTTTAATCATGAAAGTATGCTTGACAACTATCAGTGCATTCTGGCTTTGCTTTGGCTGTGCCTGTTTATTCCTTGACATTTATACTCATAATTGCACATTGTTTAGATTGTCCAAAGACTCAGGACAGTGAGCATAAACAGTTAAACAAGCAAGAAAGGCCTACAAAAAGAACAAATCAAGGGCAGTTGGAACACTCTCTTCAAACTAATATGTGTACAGACTTTTTTTAAAAAAAGCATTCAACCATATGTTGTTAATATTCCATTCTCCTTCATTTACTATTGTATGAAAAGTAAAAGTAACACAGAAAGTTTAACACTTCAGGACATGTGATTTGTATATAACCACATTCCTTTAAACATTGCTCCAAAAACAAATAATTTCTTATGTATTTATTTTTAAGCTTTGTATTTAAATAGAGGATTAAAAAAAATTGTTATACAAGGCTGACCCTGAATGGATTCTCCCAAGGATGAATTGTATTGAAGGCTGAGCTGAGGCAATGAGGCAGCAGTGCTGTAGATCTATGACACTTGAGTTTTTGACCTCTTACTGGAATTTCCAAACATGACCCCTTTCAATGGTGTTTCTAAACCTTGTCTAATCAGAGAAAGTAACAGAGATAAACTAGCTCCAGATAAACATCTCTTTGATTTTGGGCTCAGATCATTCAAATAAACAGCAAAGGGCTAATGAAATGGTTTTGGCATGAAGTGGAGTAAGAACACAAAAGATGGAATGTGCCAGTGAAGAGTTTTGTAGGATACTAACCTGCTATCATGAAATTGTTGGTACATGATGTGTGAGATGCAAGGTGCAAGTGTAATGACTCCGATTATTGAGAGAAATAGATGAGTTGAAAGACAGTAATTGTAGGAAAGAGATGGGATAGAGAAATATTGGAAGCAGTAAGGTTGGAAGATTAGGAGGAGCATAAGAGGAGTGCACATTAGTTTGACAAACCAAGCAAAGGCAATGAACTACTTTTGGGGGTTTGCAGCCATGTCTGGGAGTTAAGTTACTGCCCTCCACAACAATCTGTCTCATGGCTACAACTCTTTCTGCAACTGATAAAGGTATAACTTCAAGAGTTTTTGACTAATGATTATCACAGATAATACTAATATACAAGCCCATTTATGTAGCTTGCCTCAGTTCTTAAACATCTGCAAGGATATTAATCAGACCACAAGAGAAGCTAACTTATGCACATTTCTTTAGTATGATCATTAACCAGGTTACTGTATATTCCATTCATGTTTTTGAAAACTTATACTGTTAACTGATCTTTAACTATAAATATATATAATATACATAAAATCATTGGAATTGCAGCCAAAATTTATCATAATTATGAGGATTAAGAACCTGTTTTCTTTGAATTTTCTTTATTATTTAATTATTTGAAATCTGAGATTCTCTTCTTAATACGGTCCCCTTTATGCTTTGGTAACTAAAACTGAAAGTAACATCAAGACATGCCTTGAGCAGGGCAGAAACAGTTTTACCTGATACTTTCTATTTATATTGATCTAATGATATACCTGAGCTTTCTGTTCTTTTGTTTATTACTTTCTCACAATGATGGGTTTGCAATCACTAACAAAACCCAATTCCCCTCCTCCTTCCTTTTCTCCTAAACTCTTCTCTCCTATCAGATTCCTCCTTCTCCAGCCCATTACCTTTCCCATCCTCCTGGCTTCACCCATCACCTTCCAGCTAGCATACTTCCCCTCCTCCCCACCTTTTTTATTCTGGCATCTTCCCCCTTCCTTTCCAGCCCTGAAGAAGAGTCTTGGCCTGAAATATCGACTGTTTATTCATTTCCATAGACCTACTGAGTCCCTCCAGCATTTTGTGTGTTTCCTTAGTTTCTGTTTTACCAATCTGTCGGCTATTTTTATCTCTTATGTTGGCTCTGCACACGCCTTTGTACTTGTTTGCAATGCCTGTAATCAATTACTCCTATTTTCATTTTGAAATTTTACTCAATTCTCCTCTTAGATCATCAGCTCCTTCATACCAGGTTGATAGGTTCGTTATTGGTAAGAGTGTCAAAAGTTACAGCGAGAAGGCAGGAGAATGGGGTTGAAAGGGATAATAAATCAGCCATGATGGAATGTCAGAGTCCTCAATGGCCAAATGGCCTAATTCTGCTCCAATGTCTAATGCTCTTAAGGTCTTTACAATATGACAAACATTTGTGGTTTGGTTTCATCAGCAAATCTGACCAATTTGTTCAATCGGTTTCTGGAATCAAGTTTATTGAGAAATACAAACACTGATCATTCAATGCAACTCTTCATCTTGACTTTACTGACCAAGCAATGGTTTACAGCTTTCATTCTCTCATTCACTTCGTTTGGTGTCACTTTGAGTTCCCACTGCTCTCAGGACCAGTAGAGCCTTCAGCAAGCAGCTTTAGTAATCTTAGCACACCATCCCACCTGGTTTGTCAGACATGATTTCCCCTTTACTAGATTATTCCACACATGCAGCTTTCAAATTGGGACTGTGGGATTGTCGCCTAATGGACGAACTAAAAGAAAACTGTGGTGCATTTGTAATTTAACAGGATGTGAATATTTTAGAGGGAGCTGTATAGTGAAGAAAATATTTTTTTAAATACTTAGAATGGCTCAACTGCCCTTTCAACTGGGTAGAAAATATTTGGTGAAGTAGGTGGGGGAAAATGTGACAGGCAAAGGTTAAATGAAGTGTATAGACACGTAGGTTTGCATTCAGCTGCTGGGCAGATCAGTGCCCGCCCAGTTCTGTGGTGACAGCCTTAGTGGAGGGATTTCATATCAGGTGATTCTGAGGAAATCGTGTTTGGAAACAGTTTTGGTAAGGCCAGTGGTACTTTCCCTGCAGTAGGTGACTGAATTCAGACCCTGGTTTAATACTAGTTTCCCAAAGTTGTTGAAAGATGAGAAAATCTGCAGAGTTATTATCAGGTATTGCTGTCAAAAATTTGAAATTATGGCCAATAAAGATCCATTGCCTTTGTTCTCCATAATATATTTTTTCATATGCTACTGCTCAAGGAAGAACATTTTCCCAAGATTTAGATGCTCAAAGAATCATACAACATTATGGAGTGGTCTGAACATTACTTCCATGCCATCAGAACCTTTCTTGGAAAGTTTGAGACCCTAACTGCCCTACTCCATTGATCAAGACAAGGGGACTTTTGCCTCTGCTGGTACCAGTGGAAACAGAACATTGGTGCTGCCTGATTTGTACTCCAAGAGAAAGAAAGCAAGAACCATGAGAAGAACATCACACAGGCATGGTAAAGAAGGCACATAGATGTTAACCTTCATCAGCCAGAGCACAAAATATAAGAGCAGGGAAGCTGTAGTACAGCATTATAAAATATTGGTAAGGTTACATCTGGAACATTGTGCACTTTTGGTCACCATAGGAGGGTGATTACTTTGGAGACAGTGCGGAAGAGATTTAGTAGGATACTACCTGGGATGCAGTGTCTCAGTCCCAAGGGAAGACTGGATAAGTTGGGTTTGCTTTCCTTGGAGCAGAGGAGGCTGAAGGTGAACCCAAAAGAGGTGTATAGGTTTCCTCCGCCATCCGAAGGTAGAGTGTTCCTATGAAATGGTTCGTAAGCCGAAATGTCGTAAAGCGAAGAAGCAATTACCATTTATTTACATGGAAAATTTTGTGAGCATTCGCAGACCCAAAAATAACCTACCAAATCATGCCAAATAACACACAAAACCTAAAATAACAGTAACATATAGTAAAAGCAGGAATGAATGATAAATACACAGCCTATATAAAGTAGAAATACTTCTCTACAACGATTGCCTGCACAGATCTCCATAGCGAAAATCTCACGCAAGCGTTGTTGGCAAAACACTCACTCCAGTAACCTTTAAACTATGAAGCTGCCAAATCTACCAAATAACACGTAAAAATACACAGCCTATATAAAGTAGAAATAATGTATATATAGTGTAGTATCACCTACCGGAATCGGGAAAACAGCTTGCCATGCACACTGATGATGGTGTGTTAGACTGAGTCGTCGCAGGTTGGGGTAGCTCCCACCCTCCAGGCCGCCGACCGAAACATTGCCGCAAAGAACGCAGCGGTAGCTGGGAGGCACACAGCACATCTTTAAGAAAAAAGTCGAAGTAAACATGCTAATTAATTAGGTGCTGCCCGGCACGTAAATGTCGGTGCAGATCAGTGCCGATTGCATCGCCTCTGATCTGGGCTGACAATTACGTGTTGGCGGCACCTAATTAAATAGCATGTTTATTTTGGCTTTTTTCTTAAAGATGTGCTGTGTGCCTCCCGGCTACTGCTGCATTCTCCGCGAATCGGTACGGTATCTGTCCGGGGCCCGGGGGTTGGGTGGTGGGATACAGGGGTTTCATCTCATCCATTGCTTCACTTTCGCTACTGCATTCGGTTTCAATTGTTATCCTTTCCTCTTCCAATTGCATCAGCTCTTCATCTATCAGTTCTTCGTTATGGGTTGCCAAAAGCTCTTCAACATCATCTTCGTCAGCTTCCACAAGCCAAAATCACTTTGTCCTTGCTTTGTTCACCATGATCAAAATGCTTAATTATGTCTAGTTTTATACTGAGTATAGCACCCTTACGAGCTCTTTCAGGCTTTTCCAACACCTTAGGACTCATCTTGCTAATGACTGCTCAATGCAACGTGTTTAAGTAATGCTGTTCCGAATCTGGGGCAGAGCGGCTGCTCGGGGTGCGCGCTGCCTTTTCTCGCATGCTATTTTTTTCACGCACTGATTTTTAATTGCGCGCTGCCTTTCTTTGTAACAGGGAAAACACCTTCTGAAAGTGAAAACAGGGTACTAATGTAGGTCTTTCGTAACAGTGAGGTTTTGTAAAGTGAACGTTTGAAAAGCGGGGGACAGCTGTATAAAATTATGAAGGGTATAGATAGTAGAAAATTTAAACTTTTTGTCATAAACTTAACCATGGAGCAGAGGTATCCATGGCCTGAGGGTATCAGTTTAAAGTAAGAAATAAGAGGTATAGAGGAGATGGAAGGAAGTTTTTTTTCCACACAAAGAGTGGTTGGAATTTGGAATGCACTGCCTGGGAGAATGGTGGAGGAAGAGACTATCACAACATTTAAGAACTGTCTATATGAGCACTTGAATTGTCAAGGTAGAGAAGGCTATGGAACAAGTGCTGGTAAATGGGATTACATTGGCTTGAGAATCAAAAAAACTGCAGATATTTGGAAATCTGAAATAAAAAAAAAACTAGAAACACTCAATAGGTCAGGTAGGAGAAACAAAGTTAATGTTTCAAATGAAGGGTTTGACATAAGGCTTCATTCCAGAGATGCTGCTCGATATATTGATGATTTCCAGTATTTTCTGTTTCTACATTGACTTGAGAGTTGTTCTCAGCTAAAGGATTGCAAGTTTACGATAATCTTTGATCTCAGTTACGTAATCCATTCAAAGGGATTTCCTACAATACTTAGTTGTTGTATTTTCCTACACTGCTCAAAGTTCAAAATAAGTATATTGGCAAAGTATATATATGTCACCATATACAACCCTGAGATTTGTTGTTTTGTGGACATATTCAATAAATCCAAAGAATAATAACCATAATAGTCAATGAAAGACCGCACCAACTTTGGTGTTCAACCAATGTCCAGAAGACAACAAAACATGCAAATAAAAAAGAGAGAAACAATAATAAATACATTAGCAACAAATATTGAGAACATGAGACAAAGAGTCTTTGAAAGTGTGTCCAGAGGTTGTGGTAACATTTCAATGGTGGGGTAAGTGAAGTTGAGTGAAGTTATCCCCTTTGGTTCAAGATGCTGATGGTTGTGGAGTAATAACTCTTCCCGAACCTGGTGATGTGAGTCCTGATGAGCATGTTCTGGTGGTGGGGGGTCTGTGATGATGGATGCTGCTTTCCTCTTGACAATGTTTCGTACAGATGTGCTCAATGGTGGAGAGGGCATTAACTGTGACAGGCTGGGCTGTATCCTATAGTCATAGTCATACTTTATTGATCCCGGGGGAAATTGGTTTTCGTTACAGTTGCGCCATAAATAATAAGTAGTAATAAAACCATAAATAATTAAATAGTTATATGTAAATTATGCCAGGAAATAAGTCCAGGACCAGCCTATTGGCTCAGGGTGTCTGACCCTCCAAGGGAGGAGTTGTAAAGTTTGATGGCCACAGGCAGGAATGACTTCCTATGACGCTCTGTGTTGCATCTCGGTGGAATGAGTCTCTGGCTGAATGTACTCCTGTGCCCACCCAGTACATCATGTAGTGGATGGGAGACATTGTCCAAGATAGCATGCAACTTAGACAGCATCCTCTTTTTCAGGCACCACCGTCAGGGAGTCCAGTTCCATCCCCACAACATCACTGGCCTTACGAATGAGTTTGTTGTTTTTGTTGGTGTCTGCTCCCCTTAGCCTGCTGCCTCGGCACACAACAGCAAACATGATAGCACTGGCCACCACAGACTCGTAGAACATCCTCAGTGTCGTCCGGCAGATGTTAAAGGACCTCAGTCTCCTCAGGAAATGGAGACGGCTCTGACCCTTCTTGTAGACAGCCTCAGTGTTCTTAGACCAGTCCAGTTTATTGTCAATTCGTATCCCCAGGTATTTGTAATTCTCCACCATGTCCACACTGATCCCCTGGATGGAAATAGGGGTCACCGGTACCTTAGCTCTCCTCAGGTCTATGACCACCATCAAATCCACAACTGTTTGTAGGATTTTCCATTTAAGACCATTGGTGTTTCCATACCAACTTGTGATGAAGCTAGTCAACATACTCTCCGCCACACATCTGTAGAAATGTGTCAAAGTTTAGATGTCAAGCTGTGCTTTCTTTGTAATTGCATTTATGTGCTGGACCCAGGACAGGTTCTCCAAATGAATAACATCAAGGAATTTAAAGTTGCTGACCCTCTACACCTGTGATTCCCTGATGAGAACTGGCTCATGGACCTCTGGTTTCCTCCTCCTGAAGTCAATAATCAGCTCCTTGGTCTTGCTGACATTGAATAAGAGGTTGTTTTCATGGCACCACCTAGCCAAACTATCTCCTATATGCTGAATCTATGGGTTGATTTTGACTTTGTGTGATAGTGGGTAATAGTGATGTTGGTATATTTTATGTCTCTCCACAACAATGGGCAATCAATTCAGCCTCTGTCCTCTAGCATAGCTTTTATCTACCCCTTCTTGGAAGAATAATTTCTTGTTATGAGCCTTAAGTTACATTTTTTGAATTTTAATTAAGGCCTTCATTTGTATTCTGCCAGTTTGTTTAAATATATTTTTTAAGAACGTTAACAATCTTATATACATTCTTTCTGGATCACTTTTCAGGCACCAGACGTGAGAGGATTTTGGCAGCTCTGAGTGGGTGAGGTTGGAATAACTGAGTGAATTAAGTGTGGTAAATAATATGGCATATCAGAAACCTGAATCCATCCCGTTGACTTCCATACTAACCCTTGATCTTCAGGTTACTTGTGACAAGTTCTCTCTAAGAAGATGGGTCGGGAATGCCAGAATAACAACCACTCAGCAAAAATAACTTAATCCGGGTGACACAATTCCCTGAGTTTCTTGAGACTTGTTAGTGAAGCCAAAGTAGGAACACTTTGGCACTGGATGGAAACTGAATATTTAATAAACTGGGAATAAAATGCACATTTTTATCCCTGGGGAGATCGCTTTGCTTTTGGAGAGGGGAGACTGCCATTTTATCACTGGTGAGATTGCTCTGCCATGGAAAGGGAGAATGCTGTCTAGGTTTTCTACCTTTTGACTGTGGATTTGGACTGGAATTTTTTTCCAATGCTATGATTTTTTTTGTATTGAGTGTTTTTCGTGAGGAGGGATTTGTGTGTTGATGATCATGCTACCGTTCTCTTTTTTTCTTGGTTTTGTGGCTATCTGGAGAAGAAGAATCTCAGAGTTGTATATTTTGATAATAAATGAACTTTTGAACCTTCCAGGTGCTTCCTTGAGAGATCCCACTCAAAAGTTTTGCACAGAAGATATATTGGGAGATTGAATAGCAAAGTTGGAAGAAGGTTTAGTTGAATTTGAGTAACTTCGTAAACATTGCTATTAACATTACAAATTATGTAGATGTGTTTCTGTTGTTTGTACTTTGTATCACTCCATAACCACATTGGCATGACTGCTGTTTGCAATGCCAATACTCGAGACTCAGAGTATAACCACAATGATTCTCAGGAACCACAGCAGTTCATCATCCACCTGTAGCTACAGACGAGAGACCTGGGAGACCCAGTTCATAGTGAGCCATACCCACCGCACTAAACTTACATCCAAATATCAGAACACCAACGTCAGAGGAAGAGAACGTCAGGTAAAGTGGTGAAAGATAATACACTCTATTGGAACAATAAAGGAATGGCCTGATGTTGTATTAGGTTCAGGTCGGTGGTGGATGGTCAGATATGGAGATGAGAGAATGTACACAATAAAAAGGATGGTTCTCCGTGGATAACTTGGTCATGGAGCAATCATGGAGCGAGCACTTGTTGTAAATGCCCACTTGGTCACTAATCTTCTTCAATGTAGAATATTTACTATCCTTTTCTACCTCAGCTGTATTGCAAGTGACTCCAGACCTTCAATGTAAATGGCTGTCTCACTAGTTCATGGCAACAGGAATGGATAATAAATGCTGGCTTCGCTAGTGACAAGGGAGAGAAGTGAAGAAATGGAAATACAGCTCCAGTGCCAGATTTAAGTTTTTTTGATGACACCACTTTTGTTGGCCGAATTAAAGGTGGTGACACATCAGCATATAAGAGGGAGATTGAAAATTTGTTGAATGGTGACACAATAACATCTTGCTCAATTTCAGCAAAAATAAAGAGTTGATTATTGATTACTAGAGGTCCACAAGCCAGTTCTCATCAGGAGATCAGAAGTGGAGAACTTTAAATTCCATGCCATTATCATTTCAGAGGATCTGTCTTGGATGCAGGACACAAGTACCCTCACAGAGAAGACATGGCAGTGCCTCTACTTACTGAAGGGTTTGAGCAGATTCAACATGTATCTAAAAGTTTGACAAACATCTATAGCTGAACATTGAAGAGTATACTGACTGGTTGCACCATGGCCTTGTATGGAAACACTAATGCCCTTGAATGGAAAAGCCTACAAAAAGTAATGGACGCAGACAAGTCCATTATGGGTAAAGCCCTCTCCACTATTCAGTACAATTACTAAGAGTGCTTTTGCAGGAAAGCAGCAATAATCATCAAAGGAACCCCACCATCCAGGACATGCTCTCTTCTCACTGCTACCATCAGGAGGTGCAGGAGCCTCATTTCCTACACCACCAGGCTCAAGAACAGTTATTAACCCTTAACTATCAGGCTCCTGAACCAGAGGGATAACTTCACTCACCCCAACACTGAACTGATTCCACAAACTATGGACTCACTTTCAAGGACTCTATAACATGTTCTCGATATCTATTACTTATTTATTTTTCTTTTCTGTTTTTCATATTTGCACAGTTTGTCTTTGTCTTTGTCATGTACAGTTTTTCATTGAATCTATGTTGTGTCTTTGAATGTGCTGTGAACGCCCACAAGAAAATGAATCTCAGAGTAGTATATGATGGCATGTATGTACTTTGATTATAAATTTATTTCAAACTTTGAAATGTTGGCACTCAAAGTTTGTAGGAATAGAAGAAGTTACCATTACAGGGAGTGTTGGGATTCTGATTTAAGCGCAAGAGTGGGAATTGGAGGTGTTTGCCAGCACTCAGTTAAGTTGTAAGGAGAGACAGTCATTCAGGAGAGTTTCATGGATGTGGAAGAAAAGGTCTGATTGACAACTAAACTAGTTTTCATTATGGGTCAGATGGAAGCCTTTAAACTTGCAGGACATAAAAACTCGAACTGCAAGTACCTCACAGGGTCTTCACTCTAAATCACCTGGATGAATTGAGCAGTGCATCAATGTAACTTCAGCTGGGGGAAAGCCATCTACAGAGCATACAGACTCTATCCAGACAACACCAGAGGTCAGGACTGAACATAGATCGCTCGAGCTGAATCGTAGCAACAGAAACCGCTGTCCCACAGCAATATCTACAACTTGGAACATCATTAGAAGGAAGTTAATTTTTCTACCCTTTATGGCCTATATGTGACTCCAGATCCACATGGGAAGAGGTGGGATTGGATTTGAAATTAGAGGATCAGGAGGGAAATGGAAGCACTGGTGGTAGAGCAGGAGATCCAGGGAAGATCACCATCAAGATGGGAGTAAAAATGGCCTGTGGTTCCCTGGCTTGTTTCTGCTGTCCTGATTAAATAAAGGAATGGTCTTCTGGTACCTCAACTCTGCCCAGCAAAGTTGCTAAAATCCTACTGTTTCCCCAGCTGTCTCCTCCCTTGATTCCCATGGGTACCTGGGATAGATCTCATCTGGCCATGTGGAATTATCAACCTGAATGCATCCCATGACACCTAACACCTTCCCCTTTAAGCATGTCTACAGAGGCAATGTCTCAGGAAGGGACCCCTGCCATTTGTAACGCACCCTCTTCTAGATGCTGCCATCAGGCTGGAAAAGCCTGAAGATCCACTCCTCAAGGATTAGCAACAGCTTCTTCCCCACTGCCATCAGGTTCTTGAACCAATCTGAAAAATCCTAACATCATGTCAGACTGTATTTCTTCTTCCTTTTCTCAATTTGCACTCATGTCATAATGTTTATTTTGTCATTTAAGTTATGTATAATTTATGTTAATTTAAGTTTATATTAACTTATGTATGTCATGTCTGTAATGTGCTGCTGCTGCAAAAAGTTAATTTTCATGGCATTTATACCCTGTGTGTTTATGCATAAAAAAAACTTGAACTTCAATTTCTTAAACCTGACCGGCTGCAGTCTGTCAATGTACTCCTTCCTGAACTCACCATCTACCCCAGCCTTCTCCTTGGTGAATACAGTTCAGAAGCATTCATTTAGGACATTGCCCACATTACTTGGCAGTAAACATCTTTTGCCCTCTTAGGGTGCTTACACTTTTCCTTGCTATTCTCTGTTATTCTTATAGAATGTCTTGATATTTTCCTTAATCTTACTTGCTATGAATATTTCATGGCTTCATTTTGCCCCTCTAATTTCTTCCTTAAGTCCTCTTTGACACCCTCAAGAAACTCACCCAATTCCAGTTGCCTTCACTGTCACCTACACCTGAAGGCGGCAATTCAGCATAGTGGTTAGCACAAACTTTTACAGCACCAGTAACTAGGGTTCAATTCCCAATGCTGTCTGTAAGGAGTTTGTACGTTCTCCCCACTACTGGGTGGGTTTCTTCCGCAGGCCCTGGTTTCCTCCCACACTCCAAAGTTGTACAGTTTAGTTAAGGGTTGACATCAGAAGTATGGTGACATTTGTGAGCTGTTCCCAGTACAGAACATCCCTGTACTATTTTGGTTGTTAACACAAATGACACATTTCAATGTATGTTTTGATATTTTGATGTACCTGTGACAAGTAAAGCTAATCTTTAATAGACCTTAATCTATAATATGCTTCCTTTTCTCTTGATCAGCTTTTCAATATGCTTTGTCATCCAAAGTTATCATTCTACCCATGTCATTAGTACCAATGTGTACTGCAACCTCTGGCTGTTCTCACTCCTCTTTCCAAAGGACCCTGGCACCAGGCAGGGAACACACCATCTTAGAGTTTCACTTTCGGACACTGAAATCCCTTTGTCTGTTCTTCACAAGTGAATCCCCTTCCATGAATATAATTAAAAAATGCAACCTGATTTTTGTGGAATTTCACACTGATGCATTTTTATGGTGAAACACAGTAAAATGTCCTTTTTAGCAAAGCTAATGTCAGCATGCATTGTCATTAATCCAGTAGCATGTTGAGTTATTTTGGATTTCCATATCTAATTCCTCTGCAATACTCGCTTTGTATGTAAGACCAGGGAGCTAAGTACAGCTCCAAAGCCATATTCAAATTTGCGGACAATATTACTTTTATTGGCCGAATCAAAGGTGGCAACAAATCGGCATATACATGGGAGACTGAAAATCTGGTTGATTGGTGCCACAATAATAACCTCTCACTCAATTTCAGCCAAACCAAAGAGCTGGTTATTGACTACAGGAGGAGGAAACCGTAGTTCCATGAGCAAGTTCTCATCGGGGATAGCGGTGGAGTGCTTTAAATTCCATGGCATTGTTAGACAGTATTCTGGAGTTTTGTGAATATAACAGACATTAATTCAAATAAGAACCAGGCTTCAGTTCTTATTGTAAATGTAAATTCAGGAAACTTGCAATTAGCCTTTGGTTTTTTTCATAAATTGCAAGCAGTAAATTGAAGTTAAAAGCACAGGCTGCTCCACAGACAATGAGACTGCATAAACAAGAGCCAAACATTAAAACAATGGAATTGTGTTATTGGCTTGCATCAAACCAGACAGTATGGCTAAGTTATTTGCACTATTGTGACTTGAGAGCAAGCTGGTAGGCCAGATGGATGTTGTCATTTAGCACATCAAACATGGTCACAGGTATAGGCAATCAATAATTTTTGTGTACATATCATATTTGTGCACTCAGAGACCCTGACAACATTAATTTTGGGTATCTGGCTCTCTGTTGTCAAAAGATTTTAGAATATTTGTGTTAACTAGTTTCTCTGAAAGGTGTTTGGACCTTCAGAGGTGTCATTAATTGCAATGTGCTTGTGGTAAACCATATATATATAGTAACTGGGTTACCTGTCTGGACATGCCCCTCTGCTGACTGCTCCTGTGGCTCCTCCCACAGACCCCTGAATAAAGGCGATTGTGCCATTGCTCCTCCTCTCAGTCCAGGGCAGATACTCAGCATGGTGGAGGTCACATTTTACTGCTAATAAAAGCCTTTTAGTATTTACTCTGCTTCTAGTCTTTTGGAGTTATTGATGGTGCATCAGTGCTTCCACTGATCAAAGGAATTATTTGTCAACCCGAAATATTGAAGTAAACAATGTCATTGTTACCTTTGATGTTAAGGGTATAAAAACGTGATGTATTTTTGGGTTTGTGGGACTCTACCGAGAGAGTCTCCATAAGAATACTTGCTTGTTGTGCTGAATAAAAGCTTCTATGTCACCAGATTCAATATCTCTCCAGTGACTTTGTTCACTGGAGACTCGTCTGGGATATATTCGTGACCCTCTGTGTGGCCAGTGACTTCAGCAGTCTAAAGGGGTGAGTATTTTTAAGAGTGGCTCCCCATGCTTAGATCTGTTCAGGTCAATGACCATGGGATCACAAAGTATCAAAGAACATGGTGGAAAGCTGAACTGGGCCATATAAAAGTGTGGTGCGTGTGTGTGCATGTATGTTAGTGTAAGAGACCAGCTATAAGACAGTTTTGAGTAGCAGGGCCTCCAGTTGCGAAAGGTGGTTACTGACCATAAGGATGCCAGAGAGGTGCGTGTATACTCATTTGGGGGAATTGCATAATAGTGTACATGTTTGTGAGTGTATTTGTGTGTTTTAGAATAAGGAATACAACAGGCATCATGAGTTCAACAGCATATAAGCAGAAGATTGCAGAGTACTTACTCTGGTTTTAAATATCTACTGTTTAATTTTTATCCATCCTTTATATTTTGCTTAGTATGGGAATTAGTGTGGAGATAATTTAGGGAGAGGACATACCCAGGTGGGTCTGTTGGGATGGCACCTGTAGAGGTTAGACAACATCAGATTGAGAATCATAAGACCATAAGGAGCAGAATTAGGCCATTTGGCCCATTGAGTCTGCTCCGCCATTTCATCATGACTGATCTATTTCCCTTTCAGTCCCAATCTCCCACCTTCTCCCCATAGCCCTTTGTGCCCTGACTAGTCAAGAAATCCTGATGACCCCAAGCCAGCCCTTGACACTGATTACTACCATTCAGAAACCCTTCACCCCCAGGGAGAAGCAAAGCATTTTGTCTGAGCTGCCCTCACTCTATTTCGCTTGTGGGAACTCAGAGTTCTGGCGCAAACTCAAAGAGATGACTGGAATTCACCAGGTGCACCTCAAAGATATACACGTGTTGGTTAAGGTGAAATGCCCGAGGAATATGTGGGATAGTATGGCACAGGGAGTGCCGGATGGACATGGGCAATACTGGGAATGCCAGCAACAAGGAGAGATATTACTTTGGTAAAGGGGAAGTTGGGATGGCACCTGCAGAAGTTAGATAACATCAGGTTGAGAATCATAAGACCATAAGATCATAAGGAGCAGAATTAGGCCATTTGGCCCATTGAGTCTGCTCCGCCATTTCATCAGGACTGATCCATTTCCCTCTCAGCCCCAATCTCCCACCTTCTCCCCCTATCCCTTTAACTGATTTAATCAATGACATTTATGAGACTGGAATAATACTAGAAGAGATGAAAAAATCAGTATTTATCACTCTTCCTAAGAAACCTGGAGCAATAGAATGTGAATTACATAGGACCATAAGTTTAATGAGTCATATCACCAAGATACTTCTAAGAATTTTGATGACAAGAGCTAAAAGTAAGATACAAGCTGAAATAAGTAAAGAACAATGTGGTTTTGTGAAAGACAAAGGTACAAGAAACGCAATATTGATGGTAAGGATACTATCAGAACAAGCTATTCAAGTGCAAAAAGATTTGCTTGTTTTATCGACTACACAAAAGCATTTGATAAAGTGAAGCACAATAAGTTAGTTGAAATATTACAAAAAACTCTAGATCTAGATTCAAAAGACCTCCGCCTAATCAGAAATCTGTACTGAGAACAAGCTGCTGCTGTAAGAATAGAGAAGTGAGTCAGTTTACAAAAATCAAGAGAGGCGTTAGACAAGGGTACGTTTTCTCCCCTGATTTATTTAATGTGTACAGTGAAACAATATTACAAAAAATAAGAGACATCTTGGGAATCAAAGTTGGCAGTGAAAACATCAATAATTTCAGATACGCAGATGACACTGTGTTAATTGCAAGTATGGAGGAAGAACTACAAAACTTAATTGATATAGTTGTTGAAGGAAGTGCAAAAATGGGTTTATCTATCAATGCAAAAAGACAGGATGTATGGTGATATCCAAAAAGAAGGAGAATTCTATCTGCAGGCTGAGAATAAACAGAGAAGACATAAAACAAGTACAGAAATTTTGCTACTTAGGAAGCTGGGTGACATCAGATGGCAGGTGTGACATGGACATCAAAAGAAGAATAAGGATGGCAAAAGACACCTTTACGAGAATGAAGAGTATACTGACCAATAGTAAACTAGGCATGACAACCCACCTCAGAGTACTGAAATGTTACATTTATCCAGTTATGTTATATGGCTCAGAATGATGGACAATATCTAGTAACATGAGGAAATGAATTGAAGCAGCATAGATGTGGTTTTTGAGGAGGATGCAAAGAATATCATGGATGAAACTAATATCTAATGAGGATGTCATGAACAGAGCAAACACAAAAAGAGAAATAATGTATGAGATCTTGAAAAGACAACGTAACTTCATTGGACATGTGATTAGGAAAGAGGAATTAGAATGCACGGTAATTATGGGAAAGACTGAAGGGAAGAAAGCAAGAGGAAGACAAGGACAAATGATGATGGAGACAGCAGCCAGAGAACTGGAAATGAATACCAATGAATTGATCCACTTGACCCGAAACAGGAGTGTGTTGGCCATTGCAGTCAAAGCTCAAACTGGGCACGGCACCTGATGATGATGATGAAAGGGGAAGAGTGGCAGTGACTAGGGAACGGTAACGTCAGTGGTTCAGAGAGCTGATGAGCCAGTCATGGATTATGCAGAGCGTAAATATCAAGCGTATGAGGAGTATTCAGGGTTGGGCGATTCAGGGAGGGACGACCCAGTCTTCCTAAAAATGTTGAAGGAGGGCATGAGCTCAGCCCACCAAGAAGTTTTAGTTTTAGCGACAGCAGTGGCATCAACCTTCTCCACGGAAGTATCATGGGCCAGGGGGGTAGACTAGAGAAACGGGCAGAGAAGTGGCAGAGTGGATGTATCTGTTGTGACATCACAGAGGACTTGCTTTGTGTGCCAACAACTAGGGCACCTAGCAAGGAATTGCCGGAATAGACATGGAAGGGTAAAGGAGCTGATTTGATATATCCGTGGCCTCTCAGGCCATGGTTGGAGGCAGGGTCCTGGTAAGGGAGGAATTTGTGAGAATCACTCACCAAAACAGGCAGAAACCACAGCGATTCCCTTTCAGTCTGATCTGACTGCCAACCAGATCTAAGGCAGCTTCTAGGTCAGACAAATAGCTGATGGCAGCCTCCATTGCAAGTGCCGGTCTCCCACATATGTACACAAAAGGTTTGATAGGGAGCTGGCAATGCCATATTTTTCGGATACGGGGTCTTCAGTCTCAATAACTGATCTACCTGTGCCCATGGCTGGAGAGGTGACTTATATTACCAGTGCAGGGGGTGAAATGAGAGCAGAGGGAAGTGAGCCTCAGGTAGTCAGGAAGTGCAGCTTCCTGCAGATTTCTGGGTGCAGACAAACAATGAGGGTGCTACCCTGGGGATAGAATATTTGCATTGATTAATTTCTCCTAAAGCCCTTTGGACCTTTAGAAGTGTCTTGACATTTACAATGGGCTTCTACTATGTATGCCAAAGGAACCATTTGTCACCCCAGAGTATTGAAGGAAAACAATGCCATTGTAACTGCTGAAATTGTATTGAATCACCTGCTGTTCCCTTTGATCTTAAAGGTGTAAAAGTGTGATGTGCCTTTGGGTTTGTGAGCCTCTGCTGAGAGGGTCCCCAGAAGGACGCCTGGTTGTTGTGCTGAATAAAAGCTTCCATATCACCAGTTTCAGTATTTCTCCGGTGACTTTGCTCACAGTCACAACAGGCATGACCATTTCAGAGAATCTGTCCTGGGACCAGCGTGTAAATTCCATTATAAAGAAAGCATGGCAGCGCCTCTACTTTCTTAGAAGTTTGTGTAGATTTAGCATGTCATCTAAAACTTTGACAAACATCTATAGATGTGTGGTGGAGAGTGTCCTGTTGGGGCATCACAATCTTATATGGAATCACCCATGTCCATGAATGGGGACACTCACAATAAGTCATGAATGCAGCACTGTCCATCACAGGCAAAGCGCTCCCCACCATTCAGCACATCTACAGGGAGTGCCACCAGAGCAAAGCAGCATCCAGCATCAAGGAACCCATCATGCAAGCCGTGGCCTTTTTTCACTGCCGCCATCAGGAAGGATGTGCAGAAGCCTTAGGTCCCACATAAACAGTGCCAGGACAGTTATTACAGTTAGTGGTTGAGGCAAGTTCGATGTTGTCATTTAAAGTTAAATTGGATAGCTATATGGACAGGAAAGGAATGGAGGGTTATGGGCTGAGTGCAGGTCGATGGGACTAGGTGAGAGTAAGAGTTTGGCACGGATTAGAAGGGCCGAGATGGCCTGTTTCCGTGCTGTAATTGTTTAATGGTTATATTACCCTTCAACCATCAGGCTTCTGAACCAGTGTAGTTAACTTCACTTCGTTCAGCTCAACAATGGACTATTTCATAATCTATGGATGCATTTTCAAGTACTCTACAACTCATGTTCTCAATGCCAATTTTTGTAATCGCACAGTTTGTTTTCTTATGCAGATTGTCTGTCTCTGTTTGTGTGTTAATGCTGTCAATATAGCACCCAGATACCCCTACCCCAAAAAAATGGCAAAAAAAAGTTTTATGGTCATTTCTTGTACTTTCAGATATACTGAACAACATATCAAAAGTTGGACGGAAATGGAGCACGGGAAAGTAAAAAGAATCTGACATTAAAAATATGGCTGCCAATGAAAAGAATTGGACCCATACCTGTCTTATTTTGCTATATTTCACTGTTTCTAACAACGCTAGTGTCATAATTGTGGTACAAAATGTGAATGGGAATACCCGCAGAAGATGCATACATTGCAGGATGACAACCCTGAAGTTCATCGGAAGTTCCAGTCTGGGTTCCATGTAGTTTTGCATTGATTTTATGGTGTTTCTCTGTATCTACTGTGAATACCCACAAGAAAGGAATCTCAGGGTAGTATATTGAGGCATATACTGTAAGTACTTTGATGATAGATTTACCTTGAACATTGATATTTGAACTTCCTACAAATACCGCTGGATTTATGACTGAAAACAGAATGCGCCATTACCATTAATGTTATTTTGACTGAATTTACTGACTATCATCCAGACAGAGATTATAATCATTTGAACACAATTGATGGTTAGGAATTCTCTGCATTGCCGTCAAAGTGTTTTCCTTTGTGGGAATTTTATAGAAATGTTGTATTATGAATTAGAATTTGCCAGGTTTGAAATAATGCGAACACCAACTAATAATAATATTTAAAAATTGGATCACCACAGGTAGGGGTGACATTCAGTGCTACTGCTTGCATCACACACGCTAAATATTTTCAAATTTCCCACATCAGTAACTGGTAACATTTGGATGTTGCATTTTCAGTTTTATCTTTGACAGTTTAACTCAGTAGTGCTCCATAAAATGTAATGAACGAGTGCCCATTTTACTACTGATGATAAACCTGTGAAATCAGTCTACTAAAGTTTATCACCTATGCTCTGTCTGCCAGAGAAAGCAGGATCTCCCAGTGGCCACACATTTTAATTCCACATCCCATTCCCATTCTGACATGTCTATCCACGGCCTCCTCTACGGTCAAGATGAAGCCACACTCAGGTTGGAGGAACAACACCTTATATTCCGTCTGGGTAGCCTCCAACCTGATGGCATGAACATCGACTTCTCTAACTTCCATTAATGCCCCACCTCCCCTTCGTACCCCATCTGTTATTTATTTATTTATTTATTTATTATTGTTATTAATGTTTTTCCTCTCTCTCTCCTTTTTCTCCCTCTGTCCCTCTCACTATACTCCTTGCCCATCCTCTGGGCTTCCCCCCTCCCCCTTTCTTTCTCCCTAGGCCTCCCGTCCCATGATCCTCTCCCTTCTACAGCCTCATATCCATTTTGCCAAACAACTTTCTAGCTCTTAGCTCCATCCCTCCCCCTCCTGTCTTCTCCTATCATTTCGGATCTCCCCCTCCCCCTCCCACTTTCAAATCTCTTACTAGCTCTTCTTTCAGTTAGTCCTGACAAAGGGTCTCAGCCTGAGACGTCGACTGTACCTCTTCCTATAGAGGCTGCCCGGCCTGCTGCATTCACCAGCATTTTTGGTGTGTGTTACTGAAGTTTATTGTAAGTTTTAAAATGGGCATACATTCATTACTATTTTAGGGTTCAGTTCCCCTAGCTATTTTATTATTATTTTAGGGTTCAGTTCCCCTAGCTATCTGCTGAAACAACCATTCATTTTCCATGCTGACATTGAGACATGCATTTGCCCACTTGATCTTTCTAAGGATTCTACTTATTTGGGGATGACTATTAGCAAATGGTACAAATTATTATTCAAATATTTGCAAATATTTAGTCAATATATTTCAACATCTTCTAAATTGCTGAATTCATAAACCTGTTTCAAAAATAAGCTTAATCTCAAACAGAATTGAAAAAATATGTAAAATTAGAGCAAAATTTTTGTTTGACATATCGATAACCTCTGATTTATTTCTAATATAAGAAGAAAGAAATCATTATATAATCATGCATTTATGAAAAAAGAGTTGCACACTGTCTCAGAGATTTATATTTTGTAAATAATATTGTCCAAGTAAAACTTCGTGCTGGATAACTTGCCTGATTACAAAGTGTACTTTTGATGGGAAAGAAATTAAAAACGAGCTCTGTTGGCTAAATGTTTTGTGTATGTGATCAACAGTAGTATATTCAGGCAGAGGTCCATTCCGCTAGAAAGTGTCTTTGTGGGATGTGCCTACTGGACTTGAAAAGATTAGTTTGTGCTGGTCTATTAATGGGTACAATGGCATTAGGGATGAGATGTATCCTGAGCAAGATAAATACTGTCAGCTTTGGCTTTATCTCAGCAGTGAGATTTATCCAAAGCTGAATGGATATTGATCAGGCTGTAGATTATCATATAATGAACTCTAAGTTCACTTAGGACTTATTTTTGGTGAAGCAAAGTTGACAAACAAACAGCTACTCAATTAATTCTTAAGTTCTCTCTTGCAATTAATGGTCACTGGAAAACCAAGGTGAGTTGCTGCAAAGCTTCTTACAGATTCAATGCTTTTGTAGCTTCTGGAAGACTGGAGTATAGCTCACCAACTTCTTACAAAACAATATTAAAAGAATGAGGAATATTGCCATAGCAGTATGTATTTCTGAATAGAATCACTATGGTCAGGTCTGTTTGGTGTAGAAGTGTTCAACTACTTCATTAAAATGATCTTGTTATGTCTTGCAGATTCAAAACACTTAGCTAAAACTAAGGAAGACGTGGGGTGCCCAAAAATGGGTGTAACTTCATCTTTGCTTTAAGCAAGAGGCACATGTATCACATGGTAGCGTAATGACGTATGCAGTTAACTTTTTTTTTACAATATAACCCATAATTAGTTATTTAATCAAAAAAGAATACTTAATCAACCTATATATATACAAGATTACTCAAATATTATTGAAATATTAAACACTCAACACTCCTCCCTGCTTAGCTACAGTATAAACTCCAACTCAAGAATGAATGCATCTCAACTATATACACAGTAGACGATATGATACAACTACTATATCCAGACATCCACAGCATAGTAAATTTTAAATTCCAACGCTCCTGTATGCATCAGAAACCTGGACAACATACCGATGACATCTGAAGGCACTTGAAAAGTTCCATCAATGCTGTCTTCGAAACATCTTAAATATCAGCTGGGAAGATTGAAGAACCAACGTCAGTGTGCTAAATGAAGCAAAAACAACAAGCATTGAAGCCTACGTCATCAAGAACCAACTAAGATGGAGCGGTCATGTTGTTCGGATGAAAGACGAACGTCTGCCGAAACAAATTTTCTACTCCCAGCTTGAAGAAGGCAAACGTAAAAGAGGTGGACAACAGAACAGATTCAAAGACGTCTTTAAAGCCAACATGAAGAAATGTAACATTGACATCAACAATTGGGAAACCAATGCCAAGGACAGGAAACTCTGGCAAGCCATCATCTGAGAAGGAACAGCAACTTTCGAAGCCAACAGATGTGCAGAATTAGAAGAAAAGAGAAGAAAATGGAAAGAGAGGCAGCACCAACCAAAGCCCGATCTGCCATCTGGAACTACCTGTCCTGAATGTGGAAGAACTTTCAAAGCCAAGATTGGACTCATAAGCCACTTGAGAGCCCATAAGTAGATCAACAGAACGAAGACCATCATCCTTGACCTCAAGTGATAGCCACAACCATGACGACAGACATCCACGGCATAGTAAATTTTAAATTGCCCATTTAGACTTAAAGATTTAATTGCTGTGGAGGATTTCTTACTCTCATGGGATAAGAGAGTTTCTTACTCTCTTTCCTGACAAGGGGGAACTTTTGTTTGGCAAGTGAGACTTGTGACTGTGAAACAATCCCAGGTTCTGGGGCCTCCTCTGTGGTGGTTTCAGGAATTGACTCTGAGACTGAAGGAAGTGGTTCTGACAGCTCTAGACACCTTTCTTCTCCCTTTCTCTCTCTATATCTATTTTGATCCCTTTCTTTTTTTTTCTCATGTTCCTTCTCTCTTTCACACCTTTTTCCTTCACTATCTTGTACATCTTGATCCTGGGAAGGTGTATTTAGTTCAAAAAGCATCGAGTACTTTTCTGGCATATTTGATGAATAAACTTCTCTCAGGCATCAAGCGGGTACACACCAACGTTTCGATGACAAAGAAGGAGATGGCAGAGTTTGTCATCGAAACATCAGTTATAATCAGTACCTGTACTTGGCTTTAAGTCTGAGAAGAGTTTACTCATTGCATTTAGTTCACTGAAGTATTCTCTTATTAATCCCTGTATTGCTAACTTTATGATCTGATCTTTCCCCTTAGTTCCCTCATTCACAACATCATTTAATGAACCCTGTTTTTGTATCTCCATTGACTGCTTTCTTTTTGTCCTTCTATTCATCCAGCTGCGCTTTGGTCTTTGAATCTACTTTTACAAGCAGCTTTTTGCCTTCTACTTGAACAACCTTAATGCATTCAGTGTAGACTCTGGTTCTTTATACTCACAAAAGCTGAATACTTGCAACTTTCCTGAAGCTCCTTGAATTCTCTTCCAGCTTAAAACCAAGCCACAGTTTGCAAGTAACTGCCTGATTAACATATCAGAAACTTTCTCAGAAATGTTGCCTACAAAAACTTCCATGTTTTCTCTGAGCAACGTCGTCCTTCCTTGGTCCAATATACTTTCCAACCAGAGCCACAGAGGCTGGTACCAATGCCTGTTAGTCTTCTGTCGGGCAGTGATTCCTGGTGCTTGGCATGGTGATTGTGTTTGGCATGGCCAGTTGTGGCATCATCCAGCCCTTTTCTGAATTTGCTTTCAGTTGGCTTTGTTGCAGGAAATGTGGCATGCAAATGGTGGATAGATCGCTGATCAAGTTGTAGTTGTCTCAGCCACTCATGTCTCCACAATGCTGGATCTTCTGTTTTTACCACATAAAGCCCAATTTAGATTGTTGGTTGTTGCATTTCACAGCCACGTATGTCAATCCCACAGGAGTTAACTTTTCTCCAGTATAAGATTTTAGTTTGAAATGCCATTCAAACTCACTTTGTGGAATGACTGAAACAGCTGAATCAGTGTCTAATTTCATTTAAACCAATTTGCCGTTCAATTCTGACGTAAGCCATATTGCTAGTCTAGTGTTAATTTTCACATTGTTAATCTCAAGACTACACAATTCTGCATCACCCTCATCATTGCCAGATTTTTCATTTTCAGCATGCAGATTAGTGCTCTTTTTGAAACTGCAACTTGACATTTTAACTTCTTTTCTTCCCTGAGCAGTCCATTTATTTTTGTCTGCCTGACATGCTCTTTGTATATATCCTACTTTGTTGAATTTTCTGCAAATCTGCATTGGTCTGGTGTATGTGAGCCCCTGTCACAATAGTAAAATAGTTGGTTTGGCTAGGCAGGTTTCTGTTTAGACATTGCAATTTTGTTCACTCTCACTTACATTCCTGACTGCAACTCAATTGTGTCTCTGTCTGTGGTTTCCATTGAAACAGCGATTTCCACTGCTCATTTGAATGTAAACTGTGCTTTAGTTAGGAGCTGTTTTTGAATGTTTTCTTTTAAAATTCCACAACCTAAGCAATTTCTCAATGTATCATTAAGCTCGTTACCAATCTGACAATGCTCAGCCAATCTCTTCAATACAGCCATGTACACTGAAATGGATACACTTAAATTGACTCACTTTCCTTTTGATTCTGCTTATGAAACCTAAAGCATTCTGCAATCAACAATGGCTTTAGTTCTAAATGTTCCTCATTACCATTACAATAGCAGCAAATCTCATTTCTGATGGTTTGGTTGGAGCAGTTCAACTTCAAAGCAAACTCCATGCCTATAAACCCAATGAACTCAGCATAATTGGCACTTGCTTCTTGTTGTTTATTTCATTTACTTCAAAATACTGTTCCAATAGCTCAGTGTACATGTGCCAATTATCCATTGTATAATCAAACACATTAATCTTTCCGATGTATCCAGTCTTTTCTGATTTTTTAAATGATTATAGTCACCCAGTACTCACTCTTAATGAATCCTGAATTCTTCCATTTTTTGGGTTTTCTTAAAAAACGCTAATGCTGCTCTATTTCAATATTGCTCTTGCTGTGTTTTATTTTATTTCAAGCATCTCACTGCAGCAGGTCAGTAGCCACGTGGGGCTCGTTTTAAAATTACAGAGAAATCTTGTTCCCAGAAATTAAGAATCTCTGGGAACAACCCAGAAATTAAGAATCTCTGGGAACAAGTTTTACAGACATCAATATCTGGGGAAACTTGGAATGAATTTTTTAAACTGGTTAATACTTCATCGCTATGTGCTCGCCATTCCCTCATACAATTTAAGGTGGTACATAGAGTCCATATGACTAAAGATAAGCTTTCTCGTTTTTATTCGGATATATCTCCCTACTGTGACAGATGTAATAATGGAGAAGCTTCATTAATTCATATGTTTTGGACTTGTCCAAGTCTTGAAAAATATTGGAAGGAAGTTTTTCAAAATTTTTCTTTACTTTTCAAAGTCAACTTTAAGCCTAATCCTCTGACGGCCCTATTTGGTATTGTTGCAGGACAAGATATCAAGCTGAAGACATCTGATTTACATATTTTGGCCTTTAGCTCTCCCATAGCTAGGAGGGCGCTTTTGTTTAAATGGAAAGATGTTTTTCCTCCTACTCATGCTCAATGGTTATGCGACGTTATGTCATGCTTAGATTTAGAGAAGATTCGTTGTTCAATTTCTGAATCTCATCAAGACTTTCAAACATTGTGGGGACCTTTTCTGAATTATTTTCAAAACTTACAAAACCTTCAATTTGTTGTTTAAATTCAAATGTTGGCTATTATTAATTTTTATTATACGAGAAGGTATTTTACCTTTCTATCCTTAATAAACACCTTTGGTCTTGGAAGGAGTTAGACTTTTTTTTGTAATAAATTAGTACATTTCAATATAACTATTGATTAACTTTCATGAATATGGGGTAATGAGATTGTTATTATGAATAGATATAATGTAACTGGTAATTTTTAAAGAATCTTTTTTGACCTTTTATATATACTTTCTTGTGCTCTGTATTCTTCCATGAAGAAACTAATAAAAATATTGGAAAGAAAATTACTTCCTTGCCAATGTTATGTTTTGTAACTTCAAAACATTAAACTAATTCAAAGGAAAGACATGAGAGTCCAGGAATGCAAGTGCATACACATCACTTGATAACATGATGATGTATGCAATTGATGTATTTTTACAGATAACCCATATTTAATTATTTAAACAATCAAGAATACTAATCAACCAACATATATACAAGATTACTCAAATATTCTTGAAATATTAAATATACAACACTCTCGTATGTATTTGTGTGACATTCAAGACAATATGAAAATTCTTTGAATACTAAATCCATTTGAAAGACAAAGATCAGCAAAGAAGTAACACATCCAGATATGGCTGGAGAATTATTGCAAAGACTTCCCTTCTTTCACTAAACCATCACTTTTTAAGTTTCTTAAGCAGCTACATTCAGCTTTGTCCTATTTTTCAGATCAACATTACTCCTCGGTAAAATCATCACAAAAGGTATCAACAAAATTCCACATATCATTGTCACTTGGCTCTACCTCAGCACCATTTCCTTGAATTTGTAAGTCAATTCCACTTGTAAGCCAAACTGCATGCTGCTATTACCTTTCTCAATGGACACATTTCTTCAGCTTTCCTCCCATTCTTTTCCCCAATTCGGACTCATCTGCTGTGCTTCCGACTATTTTAGCTGCTTTGGTTTCAGCTTAATTCTAATACCTCTTGCAGTTTGCCACAACTGACTGGAATGGAATCATCATCTTAATAAGGAGGACAAAGCTTACATTTCCTGTTCTAGAGTTTCACTTAAGAGGAAGGGAAATCTGTAGGAGTTCTTACAATTAAGCAATTGAACACACTGCCCAAACATTGTTTCAATAATATTAAAAAAAAAGCAAACTCTGTACCAGACCAAAGATTCCAAACAGAATGACACATGACAAAGCTTAGACTTTTGTGTGGATTTCTTTCTCAACCTGAACTCTACTTAAACAATCTTTCTTATCACTTTTGAGCCCTTAATGAATTAATTTATAAGTACCTCTTGGCTATTGGTCTGCGATAATGCTAATTTCATTCCAGTTTATTTTGAAATGCAACTAACTTCATTCTACACAAGTGGTATTGGAATAAAGTGCAGATATTGTTATTTCATTTGAAAAATACATATATCATTTTTCTGTAAAAATATTAATGGAATGTAATTTTTGACATTTTTACTACCCTGGTTTTTAAATAGATTTTTAACATTCATAACATGATTACTCTCATCACATGATCTTCAAATATTTACCTTCTATTTGCCAGTAAGTACAGAAACTTTGCCACTAGAACTTTTATAGTCATACAGTATGACAACAAGTCATATGACTCACATTGTCAACACAGACCAGTGACCACCCAGCTGTATTAATCCCACCTTTCAGTACTTGGCCTGTAGCCTTCTACACCCGGGGTGATTCAAAAGCTCATCTAGAACCGCAGTGTATTTCAGGTTCAAGATTCAAGATTGTTTAATGTCATTTCCAGCACACAAGTGTAAAGGAGAATGAAATCATTGGTGCTCCTGATCCAATGCAACACAAGAAATATAGCAAACAATAAGCCACATTGAGCTTGTATGTGGTAAAAACAGGAGGGCCAGCAGTGTGGGGCCATGAGTGGCTGAGACAATTACAACTTAATTGGGGATCCATCCACCATTTGCATGCCACATCCCTTGTAATAGTGAATTAAGAAATGTGCTGGATGATGCCACAGCAGTGTGCAAGGATGGCACTGGAAAGCTCAAACACATCAATGGTAAAGTAGTGTTAAATGAAAATGCTACACCCAAGTTTTTCAAAGCCCATCTGGTTCCTTATACCATCCATGATAAAGTAGCCAGTGAGCTAGATTGCATGGAGGCTGAAGGAATTCTTTCCAATGTTGAGCACATGGGCAACACCAATGGTCCCAGTAGCCAAGAAGAATGGGTCTGTCAGGATTTGTGGTGATTTTAAGGTCACTACCAACCCAGTTCCGAAAGTAGATCAAAATCCATTGCCCAGGAGGATAGAGGATATCTTTGCAAACCTTTCTGAAGGGGAACACTTTAGCAAAATGGACTTAGCTGAGACCTACCTACAGGTAGAGAAGCAAGAAGAGTCCAAAGTGATTTTTACCATAAGCACTCACAAAGGGCTTTATTGCTATAATAGACTTATTTTTGGCGTAGCCTCTACACCTGCACAAAGGACCAGGTGCTGCCCAGGCACTCAGTGTTCCTTGATGACATCATTGTTATTGGTGAGGATGACAAGGAACATCTCCGAAATCTCAAGACAGTGTTAAAAAGATTAGAAAATTATAGGCTCAGGTGTGAATTCTTCAAACCAAGCATCACTTGCTGTGGTCACGCCATTGACACACAAGATTTACCCGAGTGTGCTGAGAAAATGCAAGCAGTTGTGAATGCTGCAAGACCAAAATATGTGTCACATTTGCACTCCTTTTTAGGATTTGTCAATTACTGTAGCAGGCTATAAAATGTACTATGCTGTGGATGTCTATATAGTAATTGTATTATATAGTGTACGGTATATATAGTTGAGAAGCATTCTCTGTTGAGTTGGAGTTTATAGCTAAGCAGGGAGGAGTGTTGTGTATTTAATATTTCAGTAATATTTGAGTAATATTGTAAATATATAGTTTGATTAAGCATTTTGTTACTTATATAATTTATTATGATTATATACAGTGTACGAAGTATGTGAATAGCATGCATCATCACTGTATCATGTTATATGGCTCACCAGCTAAGCTCTTTTTCAGGAAAGTGGTTATCCCACAAGAATAAAGAAATTTTCTACAGCAATTAAATCTTTAAGCCTGAATGGGACAACTTAAAATTTAGAATGCTGTGGATGTCTATATAGTAGTTGTATTTTATAATAATCTGTATATATTATTTTATAGGCATCCGTTAGTCTTGTGAGACCATAGATTTGCGCCCTGGAAGGTTTCCAGGGTGCAGGCCTGGGAAAAGTTGTATGGAAGACCAGCAGTTGCCCATGCTGCAAGTCTCCCCTCTCCACGCCACTGAGGTTGTCCAAGGGAAGGGCATTAGGACCCATACAGCTTGGCACCGGTGCCATCGCAGAGCAATGTTAAGTGCCTTGTTCAAGGACACACACACTGCCTCAGCCAAGGCTCGAAATAGTGACCTTCAGATCACTAGACCGACACCTTAACCACTTGGCCATGCATCAACACAACTGTATATATTATACATTCTGTATTTATTCACATAATTCATTATAGGTTATATGCAAGAAGTACATGAACGGCATATGTTAGTACATCATTACACCACCATGTCATATATATGCACTTCACTAAAGTAAAGAGTAAGTACATATGTTTATCCTTGGGCTCCTGTGTTTTTCTTTCGATTAATTTCTGGAGTTACAAAATGTAACAAAATCCTTAGGATGAGGTGACATAGAATCAGAAGGTGTCGAATCCTTGTATGTAGAGTTAAGAAACTGCCAGGATAAATAGACTCTGATGGTAATTATATACAAGCCCCCAAACAGTAGCCAGGATGTGAGATATAAATTCCATGGGAGATAGTAAAGTCATGTAATAAGAGCAATATAATAATAGTCATGGAAGAATTTCAGTATTCAGATATATTGAGCAGATTAGGTTCGTGCTGGTTTCCAAGAGTATGAATTTGTAGAATGCCTATAAGATCGTTTTTTAGAGCAGCTTGTGGTTAAGAACACAAGGGGAAAGGCAATTCTGGATTGTATGTTTTGTAATGAACCCAATTTGATTAGGATGCTTAAGGTAAAGGAACCATTAGGAGACAGTGATCATAATCTTATCGAATTCATCCTGAAATTTGAGGGGAGAAGATGAAGTCAGATGTATCAGTATTAGAGTGGTGTAAAGGGAATTACAAAGGCATGAGAGAGGAGCTGGCCAAAGTTGATTGGAAAGGGACGATGGCAGAACGGGAATGGCTGGAGTTTCTGGGGGCAATTTGGTGTGTACAGGATAGATACATCCCAACGATGAAGAAGAATTCTAAAGTGAGAATGAGGCAACTGTGGCTGACAAAGGAAACCAAAGACAGAGTAAAAGCAAAAGAGAGGCATATAATACAACAAAAATTAATGGGGGATTGCCAAGCTTTTAAAAATCAACAGAAGACAACTAAATTCCATAAGGAGAGAAAAAAATGTAATATAAAGGTAAGCTAGCCGATAGTATAAAAGAGGATATCAAAAGTTTTTCAGATATACCATATAAAGAGTGAAAGAAAGGCAAAGCAGTGGAAAAGAATACAGTTGATGTTTTGGCCGAGACCCTTCATCTGGACTGATGAATGGTCTCGGCCCGAAATGTCAATTGTACTTTTTCCATAGAAGCAGCCTTACCTGCTGATTTCTTCCAGCATTTTTTGTGTGTTGCTTGGGTTTCCAGCATCTGCAGATTTTCTCTTGTTGTTAAGAAAGGCAGGAGTGGCTATTGGAACATTAGAAAACGATGCTAATTTCTAAAGGGGAGTACAGGGGGACAATGAAATGGTAGAGCATTTTGTGCCAGTCTTCATTGTGGAAGACACCAGCAGTATCCTGGAAATTCAAGCGTGTCAGGGGAAGAAGTGAGTGAGGTTACTATTACTAAGGAGAAGGTGTTTGGAAGGCTGAAAGGTCTGAAGGTAGATAAGTCACCTTGAACAGATAGGATGCACCCTATGGTTCTAAAGGACGTAGCAAAAGAGATTGTGGAGGCATTAGTAAAGATCTTTCAAGAATCAATAGATTCTGGAATGGTTCTGAAGAACTGGAAAGTTGCAAATGTCACTCCATTCTTTAAGAAGGGAGGGAGGCAGAAGAAAGGAAATTATACACCAGTTAGCTTGGCTTCAGTAATTGGGCAGATGTTTGAGTCCATTATTAAGGATGAGGTTTCGGGGTATTTGGAGCCCGAAATATAAGTAGGCCAAAGTGAGCATGATATCCTCGAAGGGAAATATTGCCTGACAAATCAATTGGAATTCTTTGAGGAAGTAACAGGCAGGATAGACAAAAGAGAGTCTGTGGATGTTGTTTACTTGGATTTTCAGAAGGCATTTGACTGGGAGCTGCACATGACGCTGTTAACAAGGTAACACAGTATTACGGGAAAGATACTAGCATGGATAGAAGGTTAGTTGATAGGCAGGAAGCAAAGACTGCGAATAAAGGGGTCCTATTCTGGTTGGCTGCTGGTCACCATTGGTATTCTGCAAAGATTGATATTGGGACTGCTTCTTTTCGTGTTATATGTTAATGCTTTTGATGACAGAATCGATGGCTTTGTGGCCAAGTGTGCAGAGGATACAAAGATAGGTGGAGGGGCAGGTAGTGTTGAGGAAGCAGGAAGTCTGTAATGGCTTTAGACAGATTGGTGGAATGGGCAAAAAAGAGGCAGATGGAATATAGTGTAGGGAAATGTATGGTCATGCAATTTTGTAGAAGGAATAAAGGCACAGACTATTTTCTAAATGGGTAGAAAAATCAAAAATCAGAGTTGCAAAGGGATTTGGGAATCCTTGTGGAAGTTAGCTTGCAAGTTCAGTCAGTGGTAAGGAAGGTAAATGC
This sequence comes from Mobula birostris, assembly GCF_030028105.1. NCBI lineage: Eukaryota > Metazoa > Chordata > Chondrichthyes > Myliobatiformes > Myliobatidae > Mobula > Mobula birostris. The sequence continues at coordinate 45,630,928 of NC_092386.1, forward strand.
AATGTTAGCATTCATTTTAAGAGGACTAGGATATGATGCTGAGGCTTTATAAAGTATTGGTCAGATTGCACTCAGAGTGTTGTGAGCAGTTTTGGGCCCCTTATCTAAGAAATAATGTGTTGGCATTGGAGAGAGTCCGGAGGAAGTTCATAAGAATGATTCAGGGAATGAAAGGTTTAATGTATGAGGAACATTTGATGACCCTGGGCCTGTACTCACTAGAGCTTAGAGGAATGGGGGAATCTCATGGAAACCCTTCAAATATTGAAAGAATGAATGCAGGGAGGATGTTTCCTGTAGTGGTTGAGTTTAGGACCAGAGGGCACAGCCTCAGATTAGAGGGATGTTCATTTAGAACAGAGATGAGGAGGAATTTCTTTAGCCAGAGGGTGGTGAAGCTGTGGAATTCATTGTTATAGACGGCTGTGTATGCCACATCACTAAGTATATTTAAAGTGGAGTTTGATAGATTCTTGATTAGTCTGTGTGTCAAAGGTTATGGGGGGAGAAGGCAAGAGAATGGGATTGAGAGGGTAGAGATAATAAATCAGTCATGAAGGAATGGTCTAGCAAACTCGATGGGCTGAGTGTCCTCTTACTGCTGTTATGTTTGATACTCTTATGGTCTTATAGATAGCTTATTTATATATATACACACACACATCTTTTTGTGAGTATGTCCTTGGTGGTGCGTAGGCTGGTGCTGGTGATGCATTGTGTAGTTTTGATGACCGGCTGCGGAGCCTCCCTGCCCACCACAGCGCGGTTTCCATACCATGCAGTGATGCTGTGTGCTGGTTGCTCTCTACTGCACGTCTGTAAAAGGCATAGCCTTCTTCTCTTCAACCTCCTCAGAAAGCAGAGCCATTGAATGGTTTACTTGATTGTGCAGGGAGTGTTGTGGGATCATGACAGGTTGTGTGAGAAGTGCAGTTTCCACCGTTCTGCCGTCGATTTAAGGCACTTAACAGTGTTGATGAACAGAGGGATCTTGGGGTCCAAGTTCATGGCTACACAGGTTGATGGGGTCATTAAGTAGGCACATGGCACGCTTGCCTTTATTAGTTGAGGCTTTAAGTTCAAAAGTCAGGACGTTATGTTGCAAATTATAAAACTCTGCATCTGGAGTATTGTATATAGTTCTGGTCATCCCATTATAGAAAGGATTTTGAGGCTTTGGAGAGGGTGCAGAAGAGGTTTAGCAGGATGTTGCTTGGATTAGAGTGCGTGTGCTATAACAAGATGTTGGACAAACTTGGGCTGTTTTCTTTGGAATGGGAGAGGCTGAGGGGAGATCTGATAGAGGTTTATAAGATTCTGAGAGGCATAGATAGAGCAGACAGTATCTTTTTCCAAGGGTTGAAATGTCTGTTACATTTAATGTAAGAGGGGACAATTTCAGAGGAGATGTGAGGAGCAAGTTTTTTTGCACGGGGAGTGGCAGGTTCCTGGGGCATGTTGTCTGAGTGCTGGTAGGGGCAGAAACATTAGGGGCTTTTAAGAGACATTTAGACATTTGGGCATATGAATGCACAGAAAAATGAAGAAAAGAATGGACATTGTGTAGGCAGAAGAGATTAATTAGCCATTTGATTGCTAATTTAATTGGTTCGGCACAACATTGTGGTCTGAAAGGCCTGTCCGTGTTCTATGTTCTACATTAGTCCTCTGTTGTCCAGATATCTCCCCGCTAGCAATTAGATAGAGAATATCTTGATACAGATTAGTGCAACTTTACATGATCAACTCCAGGGTTTTAGCCATCCTATTGAAAGGAGCACACATAGTATGCATGGCATTTAAGAAGACGTCAAGTAATTTAGTTTTTCATCCTTCTCTTGGAAGACCTAGATGGTACCAATTAGCTGATGGTCGATCTGTGTACCAGCATGAGCCATGCTGATGATAAACTTGGCATACAATCAGTGGCCACTTTATTAGGTACACCCGCTCGTTAATGCAAATATCCAATCAGCCATTCATATGACAGCAGCTCAACATCAAAATGGGGAAGAAATGTGATCTAGTTGACTTTGACCGTGGAATGATTGCTGGTGCTAGATGGGGTGGTTTAAGTATGTCAGAAACTTCAGATCTCCTGGGATTTTCATGCAGAACAGTCTCTAGAGTTTACAGAGAATGGTGCAAAAATAAAAAAAAAATGACCAGTGAGCAGTTGTTCTGTGGGTGGAAATGCCATGTTAATGAGAGAGGTCAAAAGGTAATGGCCAGACTGGTTCAAGCTGACAGGAAGGCAACATGAACTCAAGTAACCACATATTACAACAGTGGTGTGCAGAAGAGCATCTCTGAATAACCCACACATCAACCTTGAAGCAGATGTGCTGTAGCAGCAGAAGACCGTGACCATGTTAGTGATCATGTTACTATGTACAGGAGATATCTAACAAAGAGGCCACTGAGTATATATCACACATTCCCTCTTGTTGTTCCAGAAGTATCCAATCCCTCAGTGGCTCTTAACGTACATGGTAGAGAAAAGTCAGGAGCTTACAGTGACATAGGTTCAGCTACCCCCTTCCCTCATAACACTCATTTCAAAACAGACCTTCGTTGCTGTCCTTTGTCCACCATCTATTCACACTTAGTTGCAATGTGTCCGTCTCCAAGTGGATCCCAATAGAGATCTCACCTGAAAAACAGTGAGGAGTTGTGGTGGGTGTTGAGTTGTGGGTACCTTACTTGGCCTGCATGAATTTTCTTCTGGGACCTCCCACTCAATATTATACAACTGAACCTGAAGGCTCTGCAAGCGATGAAAGACCTGAAGAGGAAATTAGTGTTATGATGTTTTAAGTGATCACACCTCACCGTTTATGTCAAGTCAACACAAGTGAATGTTGCATGGCATGGGGACATCATATATTTAATTAGGTCATCAGCTAGCTGTGAGGCTGAAACCCTGCTAGACGAGGCCACTGATGTCCAGGCCTAATCTCCAGCTGAACCTCCTTTTCTACGGTCTCTTCTGCATGGAAAAAGGAAGACCTCTGAGTGAGGCAGAGAGTAAAAGTGTTGAATGGACAGATTTGTGAGGGGGTTCACGAGGAAAAGGCATAGCATTGCGTGGAAGGTAAACACCAAAGTTCAAAGTAAAACTTATTATCAGAGTTCATGCACATCACCACATACAACCCTGCGATTATTTTTCTGCGGGCGTACTGGATAACGGCATGGTGGTTGGATAGAAGAGGAATATGAGGGGTGGAGGGGGATGGAAGTAACTACAGAGTAAGTTGGATTTGAACAGCAATGTGCTGCAGGAAATTTGGGAAGATGGAGGATAGAGATAATATGCTTCTCAGGTGAATGTGCCATGATATTCAACCTTTCTGCCTTGCTTAACCTATGAAATCGCTTTTTCACCATTGAATCCATGGGTATAGTTTCATGTTCCTGTTGCTAACTTTACCAGTAACCACCAGCTGCTATTTCCTTGCAAAAGCTTACTGTCCTTGGCATTTCAGTGAGAATGGGTGCTACTAAAATAAGGCAGAATCCTTGAAATTCCAGTTCCTTTTTGCAATTCCTCATTGTTCTTACACTACTAAAATCTGTTGTAATTGATGCTAGAGATGAAATGAAGTTCTTCTTATGCTTACTATTTCCGTTTCCTTTGGCAGTCACTTGAGATCAAAGATGACTTGCTCTCACTTCTTTACTGAGTAGGGGTAGGTGACCTTGCATGGATAGTTTTTTATGTGGGGTGATTGTTGTATAACAGCTACCTCAATGAATTATCAGAGTGAGACTTAGGTCCAATGAGCAGAAGGATCCCAGACAACTGGAGACCAGGTCCTACTGCAGAGACGTTGCGTTCATATGTACACACAAAAAGGAACACACACAAAGAAATGAACACTGACAGAGTGGCATTATAATTTAGTCAGGAAAAAGCAATTTCAATCTAAACAGCATTTTGGCTCAGCAAAATGTTCCCGTGTATCACATGAGATTTTATAATTAAGAGTGGATGCTAAGGCACATGGGGATTTATTACGGCAGATGATTTAAAGAGGTTAGGCTTCAACAAGTACAGGCCAGGAGGCATCTATGGAAAAGAGCAAACAGTCGATGTTCTGGGCTGAGACCCTTCATCAGGACTCCTGGTGAGTACTCCAGTCCTGATGAAGTATCTCAGCCCGAAACATTGACCGTTTGCTTTTTTCTATAGATGCTGCCTGGCCTGCCGAGTTCCTCCAGCATTTTGTGTGTGTTGCTTTGAATTTTCAGCATCTGCAGATTTTCTTGTGTTTGTTAAGCTTCAACAAGTGCCTGAATGTACCGAAAGATGATGGAGAAGTGGTGAGACAATGGGTTAAGAAATAAGTTCCACAGCTTAAAGTTCTGGGAACCAACATTGGGAAAATGCATTCTGCAGAAGGTACATATTGTAGCCTCTATACGCTGCTGCAGAGGGGATATGTTCAAGGTGAAATGGGCTGCCTTGTCCTGTATGTTCTTAAGAGTCATTGAAGCTGCATTCATTCAGGCAAGTGGTGTGTTTCATCCCATTCCAGAATTGTGCCTTGTAGATAGACAGAAAGACTTTGGGGGTCAGAGGGTGAGTCACTTGTCGTGTAATACCTAGTTTCTGACCTACACTTGTCGCATTTTTGTGGCTGGTCCAGATGAGTTTCGAGTCAGTGGTGATCTACAAAATGTTGATTAAGTGGGCTTGGTGATGACAATGTAATTGAGTGAGTGGTGGGAGTCCAACACTCTGTTGGAGATGGTCACTGCTTGGAACTTTGTCATGCAAATATTACTTATCATTTACCAGCCCATGCCCGAAACTTGTTTCGGTCTTGCTGTAAGCATATTTCAACATGGCTGTGACTTATCATTGTACCTTTGCTACTCTTTTTAAAGATAGAAAATGTTAACAATAAACTTGTTATAGAAGGAATGAAATTCTAGTACCAATGATTTTCCTTCACTGTGGGTTTCTGCATACCTCTCACAGGTGGTTGAGACATAGATCTTCAACGTCTAGGTCTTAGATATACACAAATATTTATTTTGCATAGGAACATAGAACTTCAGAAGACCACAGGAATGTAGGAAATATTTTGTAGCTCTTGGAAAAATGTTTCCTCAAACAATATTTAGATGAATAATCCCCCAATTAAATGAAGATGGTGATCTCTTAAACTCATCACCAATTTAAGATTATTCCTTCACATTTAATCCTGACAATATTGTTTTTTCTTAATTTTATTTTGTTGTTTCTGATTTATGAATTGATAGCAATGCAATTTAACTTCCTTCAGAAAATTTTAAACACAGGTGACTGGCTTTTGAAACTGCAGTAATTAGTATTTAGTGTTCACAATAGTATCAGTATTGCTTAAACAGTCCTTTCCCGCTGTCCGCCACAATTTTGTTTAAGCTCAAGTGGTGCGTTGTTTAATATTTGCCAGCTCACACAGAAGAATGTTAATGCACCAAAAAAAAAGCCATTGACAGTGTTTGAGAAAATGAAAATTGCTTTGTATGGGTGAAATCTGTGTAAGTTAGTTCCTCAAAAGCTGCCAAGTAACATTCCAACTACCTGGAAAGGATGGACCGAAGTAATTGGCTGCAGTGCAAGTTTACTTAACCTTTTAACTCAAAAGTCACAAGGTGGATAATTTCATGGGGCTATAGTTATCAACTTCCTAATATGCTGAAGATGGCAAAAAATATTTGATGGCTACTTCTCTGTTTCAAAAACTAGATTACTTTTAGATTTCTAAGGCTAATCAGATAGACATAGACATAGACATACTTTATTGATCTCGAGGGAAATTGGGTTTCGTTACAGCTGCACCAACCAAGAATAGAGCATAAATATAGAAATACAAAACCACAAGCAATCAAACAACAATATGTAAACTATGCCAGATGGAAATAAGTCCAGGACCAGCCCATTGCCTCAGGGTGTCTGACCCTCCACGGCAGGAGCTGCAAAGTTCGATGGCCACAGGCGGGAAAAACCTCCCATGACGCCCAGTGTTGCATCTCGGTGGAATATGGCCGGAGTCCAACAGCAAAAAGTTCAATATCTGGGCTATAAATACGTTCCTTTATCGTAATATGACCAGGATTGCACCATTTGTTGTTAACCAAAACAGCAAGCCCCCCTCCTTTATGCTTACCGCTCTCAATGCACTTGCGGTCAGCCCAAACGGTCTAGAAGCCCTCCATGGAAACGTTTTGGTCGGGTATGTCCACGTGCAGCCACGTTTCAGTAAAACACATAACATTGCCAATTTGGCACATTATGGAGAAGCCTCATCTGATTAGGGACAGTACGTTTGAGGATGAGTAGGTTGTGCTTCACAAGCCATGTTGAATTATTCATGGAGGCGATGAAACAAATTGATGAAGGTAGTGAAGTCAATGTGATCTATATGGATTTTAATAAGGTGTTGGACAAGGTTCCCCATGGTAAGCTCATTCATGAAACCAGGAGACATGGGGTCCTGGGAAACTAAGCTGCATGGATTTGGAATTAGCTTGCCCATAGAAGCAGGGGCTGGTCCTAAATGGAGTGTATTCTGCCTGGAGGCCAGTGTTCTGCAGGGATCCACTCTGAGACCCCTGCTCTTTGTGATTTTTATAAATAATTTAGAAGAGGAAGAAAAGAGTCGGTTAAAAACGTAAACACGAGGAATTCTGCAGATGCTGGAAATTCAAGCAACACACATCAAAGTTGCTGGTGAACGCAGCAGGCCAGGCAGCATCTCTAGGAAGAGGTACAGTCGACGTTTCAGGCCGAGACCCTTCGTCAGGACTAACTGAAGGAAGAGTTAGTAAGAGATTTGAAAGTGGGAGGAGGAGGGGGAGATCCAAAATGATAGGAGAAGACAGGAGGGGGAGGGATGGAGCCAAGAGCTGGACAGGTGATGGTAAAGGGGATATGAGAAGATCATGGGACACCCTCCATCCCTCCCCCTCCTGTCTTCTCCTATCATTTTGGATCTCCCCCTCCTCCTCCCACTTACAAATCTCTTACTAACTCTTCCTTCAGTTAGTCCTGACGAAGGGTCTCGGCCTGAAACGTCGACTGTACCTCTTCCTAGAGATGCTGCCTGGCCTGCTGCGTTCACCAGCAACTTTGATGTGTGCTGTTAAAAGAGTGGGTTAGTAAGTTTCCAAATGACAGGAAAGTTGTTGGTGTTGTGGATAGCTGTCGTAGGTTATAATCAGACACTAATCGGATGTGGAGCAGAGAAGAGGCAGATGGAGTTCAATTCAGAAAATTATGAAGTGATACACTTTTGAAAGATGAATTTTAAAGCAGAGTGCAGTGTTAATGGCTGGATTCTTAGCAGTGTGGAGGAGCAGAGGGACCTTGGGGTCCACGTCTGTAGATCCTCAAAGTTGCTGTGTGTTAAGAAGGTGCATGGTGTCTTGGTCTTTGTTTAGTCATGGGATTGATTTCAAGAGCTATGAGGTAATGTAGCAACTCTATAAAACTCTGGATATACCACACTCTGATTATTGTGGTCACTTCATTATAGGAAGGATGTGGAAGTTTTAGAAAGGCTGCAGAGGAGATTTACCAGGATGCTGCCTCATGAGGAGAGGTTGAGTGAGCTAAGGGTTTACTCTTTGGAGCAAAGGAGAATGAGAGGTGATTCAAAGGAGGATAAGAGGCATAAGTAGAATGGATAGCCAACATCTATTTCCCAGGGCAGCAATGGGGAATACGAGAGGGCATAATTTTAAGGTGATTGGAGGAAAGTATAGGGGGTTGTCAGAGGCAGGACTTTACCCAGAGAGGTGTAGGTGCATGGAACATGCTGCCAGGAGTGCTGGTAGAGGCAGATACATTAAGGACATATAAGAAACTCTTATATTGGCACATGGATAAAAAAAATGGAGGGCAATGTGGGAGAGACGAGTTAGATTGACCTGGAAGCAGGATAATAGTTCAGCAAAACATTGTGAGTCAAAAATACTGGTGCCCAAGAAGAATGTGGTAAATGCCTCAATGACTACAGCCCAGTAGCACTTATGTCCACTTTAATGCAGTGCTTTGAGAGGCTGGTGATGAAACATATCAACTCCTCCCTGAGAAGTGACTTGGATCTGACCCAGTTTGCCTACAGGCACAGCTGGTCCTCGGCAGATGCCATTTCATTGGCTCTTCACTCAGCCCTGGAACATCTGGACAACAAAGATGCATTCATCAGATACTTCTTATCAACTAAAGCTTGGCATTCAACACTACCTAAAAACAAATCAATAGGGCTCACAACCTTGGTCTCCATACTTCCTTGTGCAATTGGATCCTTGACTTCCTCAGTTCAGATTGGCAACAACATCTCCTCCACTATCTCCATTAGCGCAGGTGCACTACAAGGCTCTGTGCTTATCCCCCTGCTCTACTCACTTTATGCTTACAATGGTGAGGCCAAGCAGAGCTCCAATATTTTAAAACGAAAGAAAATCTGCAGATGCTGTAAATCCAAGTATCCAAGTAACACATTCAAAATGCTGGAGGAACTCATTCAAGCCAGGCAGAATCTATAGAAAAGGGTATAATTGATGTTTCGGGCTGAGACCCTTCATTAGGATTGAAGAAAAAAAAGATGAGGATTCAGAGTTAGAAAGTAGGGGGAGAGGAGGAAGAAACACAAGGTGAAAGGTGAAACCGGGAGTGGGGGGAGGTGTGAAGTAAAGAGCAGGGAAGTTGATTGGTGAAAGAGATATAGGGCTGGAGAAGGAGGAAACTAATAGGAGAGCACAGAAGGCCATGGATGAAAGAAAAGTTGGGGGGGGGGGAAGGAGCACCAGAGGGAGGTGATGGGCAGATAAGGAGATAAGGTGAGAGGGAATGGAAATGGTGAATGGTGAAAGAGGGGCACAAACGGGAGTTAGAGAAATCGATTTTCGTGCCACCAGGATGGAGACTGCTGAGTGTGGCCTCATCGCAACAATAGATACTTAAGTTTGCTATGTTTAAGTTTGCTGACTGTTGTTGGCTGAATCAAAAGTGGTGATGAATCAATATACAGGAGGGAGATTGAAAATCTAACTGAGTGATGCCGCAACAACACAGTTTCACTCAATGTCAGCAGGACCAAGGGGCTGATGATTGACTTCAGGAGGAGGAAATTAGAGGTCCATGAGTCAGTCTTTTTTGAGGAAGCAGAGGTGGAGAGGGTCAGTGGGTTTAAATTCCTCAGTGTTATAATTTCAGAGAATCTGTTCTGGGCCCAGCACGTAAGTGCAATTATGAAGAAAGCATGGGGGTGCCTCTAATTCCTTAGAAATTTACGAAGGTTGGGCATATCATCTAAAACTTTGAGAAACATCTATAGCTGTGTGGTGGAGAGTATATTGTCTGGCTGCATCACGGCCTGGTATGGAAACACCAATGCCCTTGAACGGAAAATCCTACAAAAAGGTAGTGGATATAGTCCAGTCAAACACAGGTAAAGCACTCCCCTGCATTGAGCACATCTATACGGGGCGTTGTCACAGGAAACTAACATCAATTATCAAGGACCACCACTACACAGGCTATGCTCTCTTCTCACTGCTGCCATCAAGAAGAAGGTACAGGAGCCTCAAGACCACCAGGTTCAGGAACAATTATTACCTCTCAACCATCAAATGAAGTTATCCCCTCTTGAACCAGAGGGGATAACTTCACTTGCCCCATCACTGAAATGTTCCCACAACCTATGGACTCACTTTCAAGGACTCTTAATCTCCTGTTCTTGATATATATTGTTTATATACTTATTACTATTATTTTTCTCTTTCATATTTGCACAGTTCGTTGTCTTTTTCACATTGGTTGCTTGTTTGTCCTGTTGGGTGTGGTCTTTCAATGATTCCATTGTGTTTTTAGGATTTACTGTGCATGCCCACAGGAAAAATGTCAGAGTTCTATATGGTGACGTATATGTACATTGATAATAAATTTCTTTGTAACAGTACTGTGCTGTACTGTTCTTTGATCGATGTTCTATGGTGGAGCAGATAAAAGTAACTTTAGCTTAGTCATTGGGTAGTTTGTTTGGAGATAAAAATAGGTCTGTGAACATGCAAGTTTAGAGAAAAAACTGTAGGTAAGTATACGTCTGCAATCTCAGCTGAACTTGCATTGCAATGGAACAACACAGAAATTTGGACGTTGAGGAGGACTAGCTCCTCACAATTCAGGTAAAATTGATGTTGGCTTTAAAGTGGTAATGGGTCCAAGAATGCAACTGCAATGATCCTGGTTTTCCTGATTGGAGGGCTGGCAAAATATTTTCCTCTAATCCAGTCTAGTTTATATTGTAGGCCTATTATTAACCCTTCCAGGATATGAAACTGCTAGTCTTTTGCATTTTAGAGTGCGTGTGATTTTCCTTGCGCAGTTGCCTCTTTACTGGTGATCCTTCCGCAGTACTGCTGAAGCTTTACTGACTGTGGAGAATCCCCTGCTGGTGGAGTGGTAGAACTGATATCAGAAATGGTAATGTCTGTGAGTCGAGTGGAAAACGTGCCACACCAAAACAATCTACTTGGAGGATAAACCCTGCCATAATGATAAGATCATAAAACCATAAGATATAGGAGCAGAAGTAGGCCATTCGGCCCATCGAGTCTGCTCCGCCATTCAATCATGGGCTGATCCAATTCTTCCAGTCATCCGCACTCCCCTGCCTTCACCCCATACCCTTTGATACTCTGGTTAATCAAGAACTTATCTATCCCTGCCTTAAATACACCCAATGACTTGGCCTCCACAGCCACTTGTGGCAACAAATTCCACAGATTTACCACCCTCTGACTAAAGTAATTTCTCCACATCTCAGTTCTAAATGGACATCCTTCAATCCTGAAGTCGTGCCCTCTTGTCCTAGAATCCCCTACCATGGGAAATAACTTTGTCATATCTAATCTGTTCAGGCCTTTTAACATTCAGAATGTCTTTATGAGATCCCCCTCTCATTCTCCTGAACTCCAGTGAATACAGCCCAAGAGCTTCCAGACTTTCCTCATATGGTAACCCTTTCATTCCTGGAACCATTTTTGTGAATCTTCTCTGAACCCTCTCCAATATCAGTATATCCTTTCTAAAATAAGGAGCCTAAAACTGCACACAATACTCCAAGTGTGATCTCACCAGTGCCTTATAGAGCCTCAACATCACATCCCTGCTCTTATATTCTATACCTCTAGAAATGAATGCCAACATTGCATTCACCTTCTTCACAACCGACTCAACCTGGAGGTTAACCTTTAGGGTATCCTGCACAAGGACTCCCAAGTTCCTTTGCATCTCTGCATTTTGAATTCTCTCCCCATCTGAATAATAGTCTGTCTGTTTATTTCTTCCACCAAAGTGCATGACCATACACTTTCCAACACTGTATTTCATTTGCCACTTCTTTGCCCATTCCCTTAAACTATCTAAGTCTCTCTGCGGGCACTCTGTTTCCTCAACACTACCTGCTCTTCCACCAATCTTTGTATCATCAGCAAATTTAGCCACAAATCCATTAATACCGTAGTCCAAATCATTGATATACATCGTAAAAAGCAGCAGTCCCAACACCGACCCCTGTGGAACTCCACTGGTAACCAGCAGCCAGCCAGGATAGAATCCGTTTATTCCCACTTTCTGTTTTCTGCCAATCAGCCAATGCTCCACCCATGCTAGTAACTTCCCTGTAATTCCATGGGCTCCTATCTTGCTAAGCAACCTCATGTGTGACACCTTGTCAAAGGCCTCTGAAAATCCAAGTACACCACATCTACTGCATCTCCTTTGTCTACTAGTATTCAAATATAACACTTTCAATCCAGTATTTGTTGCTTTCTGTTTTAACTGCACCACGCCTCTATTGCCCTGTAACTCATGCTGTGATTAAGCCTCATCTCCTGCCTGTTCTTTCTATAATCTCTGTTGCACGCTATCTTTGATTTATTTCTGTTTTCCCCTTCCTCAACTCCATCACCCTGGTTCCCATCCTCCTGCCAAATTAGTTTAAACCCTCCCTAACAGCCCTATCAAATGTGCCCGCTAGGATATTAGACTCTTATGCTATTTAAAACAAGAAAGACTGTGCATACAACTATTCAAATATGCTGAATATTATTGTGGAGTAATTCCCAATTTGCTGCTTTCATTGAGAGAGGAACAAGTCCAAATCTGTGTCTCAATATTTCTGGCTTCCCTGAGTTCTCTGACCTTGCATCAAACTTTCCCATTTCTTCAATTCATTCAAAAGGTCAAAAATAAATATTCTTCTTGGTTATATCAGGCTATCAAGTTCACTCTGGAAGCAATTCTTCCGGGCTTCTCTGTAAGCAGCATAATCTGTACTTCATCTAGAGCAGGTGTTCCTGACCTTTTCATATGCCATGAACCCCAACCAATAACCAAGGCTTCGTGGACCCTTGGTTGGGAGCCCTTGATCGAGAGTAATTGGAAGAAATTTGAGTGCACTTCACGTTGAGTTTTAATTTTTCAAAAAATCAGGACAGTGCTAAATAAATTCCTGTTTATTTTTTAATCTTTCTTTTCCGACAACATCAAAGACATAGAGAAAGTTCCTGCTTGGTGTGATCAGAAGCTAAATCTAAGCAGAAAGTTTAGACCAGTTTTTCCTCTGTATTTTCTGAATACTACTTGGAGGGAGAGGAAATTTAGCCTAATTGTCTGTAAGGTGGATCTCTAGCCCCATTCCTTCTATTCCCTGATACTTCAAATTTTGTGAATGCATCCTTTTAATGTTATGTAACTCCAATCCTTTAATATCTGGAAAATTCATCCATGTACCCAATCAAAGAGCTTAATTAATTTTCAAAAATCCACAAAAATATTACCAAACTATACCTCCTTTCTATTTCTCCAATTCCTCTCCACCACTCTAGTAACTTCAACCCCAGCTTCATATTTTGCCAGCATTAAGGATTGGACCTTTGCCCACAGTAGCTTGGGGACAAACTAATTTATCCGGAGATCCATATAAAATAAATGAAAGGAAGCCTGAGGACTTTAATGCTCCCTTCATAGTGTTTCAGCATTGTTCTGGTGGTGCAGTGGTTTTCATGATTCCAAAATTAAATACTGATACCATTTTCATTAACTGGAAAACGTGATCCCTAAGTTAATGCAGTGATGACTGCATTGTTAACAAGTTAAAACTAGAGGAAGTCAACTGGCTAAAAGTTCTTTAAACATTCCAAAATGTTTGATTTGTTGAAACAAATGGCCAACAAAACATGTCATGATTACTTACAGAGAGACACACATTGAAACAGTTTCTTCATCTCACAGTCTTACCAAATGCCCATTTATACTAATCCTACCCTAACCCATGTTATTCTCCATACATTACTATCATCTAAAAAGAATGCAATGAGAATACACCAATTTCTTATTCACAGCTTAGAATTCTATAGTATTCACTCAAAATGGAAAGTTTCAGTGTCAATAACAGATACAAATCTGTAGACACCCATCTTCTAGGTGCGTAAGGCAAGCAGAGTGAGAGGAAGGAAGGAAAAGCTGCAAATCACAAAAGTAATTAAAGAATTAAAAAAGAGGAACCAGCATTAATATATGGGGAAATTTTAATTGCATTGAATGACAACTGGCATTCATGATGGGGATGCAATGAGAAGTCTAATCTATTTTAATAGCTCGGCTTCATCATCAAGTTATTCATTTAATTAAGACCTCCTTGACACTTTTGAACAAATATTTAATCACAACAACTTGCCCCAATATGCTTTACAGGATTACACTCATAGGAACAACTAACATTGATTCACATAAATGAGATGAAAGAATAGGTGACCAAAAGCCTAACCAAACAAGAGTTTTCAAGGACGCAAACAACAGGAATTCTGTAGATGCTGGAAATTCAAGCAACACACATCAAAGTTGCTGGTGAATGCAGCAGGCCAGGCAGCATCTCTAGGAAGAGGTACAGTCGACGTTTCAGGCCGAGACCCTTCGTCAGGACTAACTGAAGGAAGAGTGAGTAAGGGATTTGAAAGTTGGAGGGGGAGGGGGAGATCCAAAATGATAGGAGAAGACAGGAGGGGGAGGGATGGAGCCAAGAGCTGGACAGGTGATAGGCAAAAGGGGATACGAGAGGATCATGGGACAGGAGGTCCGGGAAGAAAGACAAGGGGGGGGACCCAGCGGATGGGCAAGAGGTATAGTCAGAGGGACAGAGGGAGAAAAAGGAGAGTGAGAGAAAGAATGTGTGTATAAAAATAAGTAACAGATGGGGTACGAGGGGGAGGTGGGGCATTAGCAGAAGTTAGAGAAGTCGATGTTCATGCCATCAGGTTGGAGGCTACCCAGACGGAATATAAGGTGTTGTTCCTCCAACCTGAGTGTGGCTTCATCTTTACAGTAGAGGAGGCCGTGGATAGACATGTCAGAATGGGAATGGGATGTGGAATTAAAATGTGTGGCCACTGGGAGGTCCTGCTTTCTCTGGCGGACAGAGTGTAGGTGTTCAGCAAAGTGGTCTCCCAGTCTGCGTCGGGTCTCGCCAATATATAAGAGGCCACATCGGGAGCTCCGGATGCAGTATATCACCCCAGCCGACTCACAGGTGAAGTGTTGCCTCACTTGGAAGAACTGTTTGGGGCCCTGAATGGTGGTAAGGGAGGAAGTGTAAGGGCATATGTAGCACTTGTTCCGCTTACATGGATAAGTGCCAGGAGGGAGATCAGTGGAGAGGGATGGGGGGGACGAATGGACAAGGGAGTTGCGTAGGGAGCGATCCCTGCGGAATGCATAGAGAGGGGGGAAAGGAAAGATATGCTTAGTGATGGGATCCCATTGGAGGTGGCGGAAGTTACGGAGAATAATATGTTGGACCCAGAGGCTGGTGGGTTGGTAGGTGAGGACCAGGGGAACCCTATTCCTAGTGGGGTGGCGGGAGGATGGAGTGAGAGCAGATGTACGTGAAATGGGGGAGATGCATTTAAGAGCAGAGTTGATAGTGGAGGAAGGGAAGCCCCTTTCTTTAAAAAAGGAAGACATCTCCCTCGTCCTAGAATGAAAAGCCTCATCCTGAGAGCAGATGCGGCAGAGACGGAGGAATTGCGAGAAGGGGATGGCACAGGGTGAGAAGAGGAATAGTCCAGATAGCTGTGAGAGTCAGTAGGCTTATAGTAGACATCAGTGGATAAGCTGTCTCCAGAGGCAGAGACAGAAAGATCTAGAAAGGAGAGGGAGGTGTCGGAAATGGACCAGGTAAACTTGAGGGCAGGGTGAAAGTTGGAGGCAAAGTTAATAAAGTCAACAAGCTCTGCATACGTGCAGGAAGCAGCGCCAATGCAGTCGTCGATGTAGCTAAGGAAAAGTGGGGGACAGATACCAGAATAGGCACGGAACATAGATTGTTCCACAAAGCCAACAAAAAGGCAGGCATAGCTAGGACCCATACGGGTGCCCATAGCTACACCTTTAGTTTGGAGGAAGTGGGAGGAGCCAAAGGAGAAATTATTAAGAGTAAGGACTAATTCCGCTAGACGGAGCAGAGTGGTGGTAGAGGGGGATTCCAGACCTAATCAGTTCCCTTCCTCCAAACTAAAGGTGTAGCTATGGGCACCCGTATGGGTCCTAGCTATGCCTGCCTTTTTGTTGGCTTTGTGGAACAATCTATGTTCTGTGCCTATTCTGGTATTTGTCCCCCACTTTTCCTTCGCTACATCGACGACTGCATTGGCGCTACTTCCTGCACGTATGCAGAGCTCGTTGACTTTATTAACTTTGCCTCCAACTTTCACCCTGCCCTCAAGTTTACCCGGTCCATTTCCAACACCTCCCTCCCCTTTCTAGATCTTTCTGTCTCTGTCTCTGGAGACAGCTTATCCACTGATGTCTACTATAAGCCTACTGACTCTCACAGTTATCTGGATTATTCCTCTTCTCACCCTGTCTCTTGCAAAAACGCCATCCCCTTCTCGCAATTCCTCCGTCTCCGCCGCATCTGCTCTCAGGATGAGGCTTTTCATTCTAGGACGAGGGAGATGTCTTCCTTTTTTAAAGAAAGGGGCTTCCCTTCCTCCACTATCAACTCTGTTCTTAAACGCATCTCCTCCATTTCACGTACATCTGCTCTGACTCCATCCTCCCGCCACCCCACTAGGAATAGGGTTCCCCTGGTCCTCACCTACCACCTCACCAGCCTCCGGGTCCAACATATTATTCTCCGTAACTTCCGCCACCTCCAACGGGATCCCACCACTAAGCACATCTTTCCCTCCCCACCTCTCTCTGCATTCCGCAGGGATCGCTCCCTACGCAACTCCCTTGTCCATTCGTCCCCCCCATCCCTCCCCACTGATCTCCCTCCTGGCACTTATCCGTGTAAGCGGAACAAGTGCTACACATGCCCTTACACTTCCTCCCTTACCACCATTCAGGGCCCCAAACAGTCCTTCCAGGTGAGGCAACACTTCACCTGTGAGTCGACTGGGGTGATATACTGCGTCCGGTGCTCCCGATGTGGCCTTTTAAATATTGGCGAGACCCGACGCAGACTGGGAGACCGCTTTGCTGAACATCTACGCTCTGTCTGCCAGAGAAAGCAGGATCTCCCAGTGGCCACACATTTTAATTCCACATCCCATTCCCATTCTGACATGTCTATCCACGGCCTCCTCTACTGTAAAGATGAAGCCACACTCAGGTTGGAGGAACAACACCTTATATTCCATCTCGGTAGCCTCCAACCTGATGGCATGAACATCGACTTCTCTAACTTCTGCTAATGCCCCACCTTCCCCTCATACCCCATCTGTTACTTATTTTTATACACACATTCTTTCTCTCATTCTCCTTTTTCTCCCTCTGTCCCTCTGACTATACCCCTTGCCCATCCTCTGGGTCCCCCCCCCCACTTGTCTTTCTTCCCGGACCTCCTGTCCCATGATCCTCTCGCATGCCTTTTGCCTATCACCTGTCCGCTCTTGGCTCCATCCCTCCCCCTCCTGTCTTCTCCTATCATTTTGGTTCTCCCCCTCCCCCTCCAACTTTCAAATCCCTTACTCACTCTTCCTTCAGTTAGTCCTGACGAAGGGTCTCGGCCTGAAACATCGACTGTACCTCCTCCTAGAGATGCTGCCTGGCCTGCTGCGTTCACCAGCAACTTTTATGTGTGTTGCAAGAGTTTTCAAGGAGCACCTTAAAGAAAGCAAGAGATGCAGAGAGATTTAGTCTGGGAACTTCAGAATTTGCTGCTTAGGAGCTGAAAGCAAAGCCATCAGGAAGAGGGATGTAGGAGATCAGGATTGAACAATGGAGCTTAATTGTAGGAACTTGACAATTCTCAGAGAGATGGAGAAAATTATGTTATGTTGTTCGTCCATCGCTGACGTCGATGAGGACCTCGACACCATTATGATGGTGTCGAGACTAGCGCGTGATTTGGATTTAAGTGAGGGAGAGTTGCGCAGCGTCAGCCTCACTCTCTCTTCCCAATTCCCATCTGGATCCAGTGGCAAGACAGAGTCTAGACGGCTGGGGATGGGACTAGGCGCAGTGAATGACCAGGACGTCTTCTGTGTCTTGTCCTGCTCTACACGTTCCACGACGCTTGCAGAGACCGCCTTCTTGACCGTTGGACCTTCCATAGGTCTCGTCCGCTCAATCCGCCGGAGTCTGTCTTCACATGCTGGGATAGACAACTCCCTATCACACCGAGGGTTTGAGACCCGTCGGCTACCCTCACCTGGTTTAGCCGGCTTGTCGAAGCCGTTGCCCGGGGTGTGGCCGCTGTCGCATGCAAACAGCTACAGGGAGCCACAGGTGAGAGCTGAGTGCCAGGTGGGGACCAAAGGTGGACTAACCGCCCTGAAAAGGACGCGACATGTTCCCCCACCAGAGGTGTTACCCCTCCTTGACACCCCAGACACCCCAAGGTGGGGATTGGTGAGACCAGAGCTTAAATACAAGAAGGAAAACTTGAAGCATTTGGCAAATCTTCAGGTAAGTCATGGGGAGAGGGCTAGTTAGGAGAATTTCACAGGTAGGAGAGAAGATGCCTGATTGACAACCAACCAAGTTTTCATTGTGGGATCTGAAAGAACGCCTTTATCTTACAGAACATATGAAGTTGTCTTCGATTTAGCTCATAGGGTCTCCAGTATAAATTGTCAAGTTTTATTGAGCAGGGCCTTGCTTTATTTAGCAAGCAGTTAAAATAGCATTAGTTAAGTGATAGGCCCCTGGTTTATATAGATTCAAGAAGCTCTGCCTGAATCCGACAGGTGTTCAGTTGATCAAGAATACAAGATTAAAACAGCCATGTGGTAGGAATTGGCAGATTCAAACATTCAGTATTTTTTTTGGATTTTAATTCTTATTCTGTTGTTTTTGCCAAGCTAAAGGAATAAAACGCCCTCTTTTTGTTTTGCAAACATGGATGCAATTGTTCACCAGGCAGATCAAGAAGGTGGAATTGAAAGTAAAAGTTGATATAATTTACAGTGAGATTTATCCAAAAATAAAATATTTTAATCCTGGTGGTTGAAGAAACAATGCTGTATTGCATGGCTACAGATGTAGCAGGGAACTTAAGTCATGATAGCTTCCCACCGAGAAGGGATATCCCCCTCTCCAAGCCGGAACAGAATAGAATTGCATCACTCCCCAGATGTTATTGGAGCCTTGTGCAAATTGCTAGCTATAAAATGTGTCTTTTGAGTTGCTGCCATTTTTAATATTGTATCATTTATTTTAATTGGGGTTCTGGTGAACACATGTAGACATTTGTCTCTAGTCGTCATTTCATTGATCAACTGGTTACGAGCAGCCTCAGCCCTATTATCCCTCACTCTCAGACCAAGGCGCTGACATCAAATTGCCCGCTCATCTTTTGAATGAAGGTTTGGTATGCAGCATGGGTGAGCCAAAAGCGAGATGAGAAAAAAGGTGGCATTGTGAAGAATGAATCTATAAAAGTGAATTTAATGTTTTAATCTCGAACAATAGGAAGAAAATAGGAAGAAAACTTTCAATATCATAAATGCACATAATTTGATGGTCAAGGATCTCACTTTTTTTTTGGAATATTGCAGTGCCAATGAAAGATGCTCATAGTGGTAATTTTAATTGTCAGGGGAAAAGATTTCTGTCTTTCTCACCAGCTCCTATGGTGACTGGAATATTTAGATTAAGCATTTCTATTTTGTGCACATTTGCTTAGTCTCACAATGATACTTCATCCTCAGTGGACATATGCAAGTTGTCAGTGCAAGAAATCGTTTCATTAGATTAAATAACAATGGGCATTCAATTACAAGGGAACTGTAATCCAATAGTCCAACCATGCTCTTGCTAATTCTGCTTGACCCCAGATAAAACCCTAATGACCCATGCATGCAAACCTGGGTACACTTACTTTGACATTCCACATGGGTTCTTTCACATTTGTTCCCTGATCTGCAAGGGCTGTGGGACTCCAGTTATTCTGTCTGCTACCACTTTCTAAGTAACCTTTGTTTTAACAGCCTTTTCCTCCAAAGAGATCCAATTCTTTGCCTCATTCTTGCTAGAGAAATCCCAAGGTATATTTAGTAAAGGAAGACATTTCTAGCACCCACAGACTCTCTGGCAACTTCTGCCCTTTGCACTCAGTGGCCACTTTATTATGTACTCCCGTACTCCTGCACAGTAATGCAATATATCTAATCAGTCAACCGTGTGGCAGCAACTCAATGCATAAAAGCATGTAGGCATGGTCAAGAGGTTCACTTGTTATTTCGACCAAACATCAGAATGAGAAATAAATATGATATAAGTGTCTTTGACTGTGGAATATTTGTTGGTGCCAGAAGGGGTGATTTGAGTATCTCAAAAATTACGGATCCCCTATGCTTTTCATATACAACAGTCTCTACAGTTTAGAGCGAATGGTGCAAAAAGCAAAAGACCTCTAGTGGGCAGCAGTTCTGGTGGTGAAAATGCTTTATTAATGAGAGAGGTCAGAGGATAAACGTTCAATCTGACAGGAAGGTGTCAGTAACTCAAATAACTACAAGTTACAACAGTAGTGTGCATTAGAACATTTCTGAGTGCTCAACACCTCGAACTGTGAAGTGGACGGGCTACAGAACCAGAAGACCACAGACATAGACTCAGCGGCCACTTTATCAGACACACTAAGTTCCTAATAAAGTGGCCATTGAGTGTATATTGGATACAACTTTATGTCATATCTTACCACCTAGTTCTGTTGCAGTCACCTGTGATTATTGCTACTTCTTTAGTCTACCCTAATCCCAGCTCATTGCTTCCATTCTCTCTTCCAGCTAGTGTGAACATCTTAGCTTCTTGAGAATTGAGGGGTAATTTTGACCTAACTCTAACTGTATGACACTTGTGCAAAAACTTACTCCTGAAAATTTAACTATAAATGTTGACTAAAAGTGACCTGGTGTACAACTTTTTCCCTCAGATGGTGGCGTGTGTAGATGGATTGAGTTGCCAGAAGAAGGTACCATTTCAGAAGCACTTGGATCGGTGTATGAGAAGTGGGGTGGGGCTTAGAGAGAAGAATGCAGGAAATTGGGACCAACTGGGTGCTCAGTGTGGTTGGCATGGTTCGAATGGGCTGAAGAGCCTTACCTCTGCTGTATTACTCCACGAATCTATGGCTTTATCTCTTTACCTTGACAGATGATGGTTGACCTACTGACTTTTTCTGACAGTTTTTTTTTCACTTGATATTACTGCATCTATTTTCTCTTATGCCTCCATTTTACATCTTGACTGTTGTCTAGTGTCTAGTTCCTAAATGCAGACTGCCCCTTTGGTGACAATCTATTTTGTTCCTTATTTTACACACAGAACACATTACATATACAAATGCATTCAATGGCCACTTTATTAGGAATACTTAAGAACTCAGTGTCGTCTTCTGCTGCTGTAGCCATGCAGTTCAAGGTTCAATGTGTTGTGTTTTCTGAGTGTTGCAAACTTTCTCCTCTCTCAGTCATTGATTCCGATCCCCAGCCTTTGATCATAGGTTTACCTCCTTTCATGTGCATTCCCCCTCTCAAACACAATGACTGCAGCAATCTCTCCCTCCTAATAGTGAGCAACACATTGCCTTCCCCCACTCTGTCCTCTGGAGGCTCCATTAACGCACCTGATTCTGGAGTTCTTTCACTTATTCAGGAGCTGATTTCTCTTCTCTCTCACTCTCATTGTCTCTTCTCCGACCTGAATTTGGGCCAACTGAATTCTTCTCACTTCTGTTTCTCCCAGCCTGTTCATTGTCTCTCCTTTCTTGATCATGGGTCTTTCCTATTCATTGATTATGGCTCACTCGTCCTCCTGTATAACAACCTTTACTACACATGTTCACTGACTCTGTCCCTTCCAGATTGCAGATCTCTCTCCCTTCTTGACTGCAAATCCTCTCTGACCTCCAAATTACTTGGGCTCTATTCCACCAAATCTGCTGTCAGACCATCTGTTTTGGCCAGATACTGGATGGAAATGGATCCAAAAACCATTAATAGAATTGTGTCTATAATTTAGGTGTAACCTTTGCATTCCTGGCTTTGCTGCTTTCTGTAGTTGCTTTAAGTTGCATCTAACTCCTCATGTCTCACAATTATCAGAAGAATGGGTGAGAGGCAATTTTCTAACAATGAAGTTAGGCTAACAATTTGTTTAATCACCATTTAAAAAAATTATGAGTTTTTGAAAAGCTAGCAACGAAAGCAACTCAAATCCTTTCTCTGAAAACTAGCCAAAGATGTCATGAATCATGACAATCAAGGAAGCCACTATGGGCAATTTCCATCTAATCCTAGTTCTTAAAAGTTCTCATAATATGAAAGAAGTGCTCCCTTCAGGAACTAATGAGCATATGATTAAAATAAGATTATCTGGCTATTAACAACTGTAAGAATATATAAAGAGGATAGACTTCAAAGTGATAAGGAAAGAATTAAAAGTAATTAACTGGTAAATACGGCTGAAACATGCAAGTTAAAGAAAAATAAAAATTGTCTAAAATTGTAATCTTAAAACTATCAGATAAAGTTCTTAAATGTTTAAAATGGAGGATTTAAATGATTAACATTAATGAAAGCATGATAAAAGGGCCAAGTTCTCCTTAATTTCTCCTTATTTCATCTTAGTTTCATACTTTGCAGAGGGCAAGAAGTGCAGAAGACTGTCTGGAGAGATGAACAGAATTAACCATTTTGTTTTCAATTGCCACATCTGGATAAAGACTGTAATGGATTTCTGGCAAGTACAGGAAAAGAAGGGAAGAACTGAAAGGGATTTCTGTAGTCAGATGCAGGCATGACAAATGAATGGTATCGCGTGGCAGAAGGAGATTATACTGCAACAAGCAGGTGAACCAAAGAGATCAAAACATGCAGTAAGTGGAAGCTCCATTAGCATCAGCTGCTGTCCAACTTGATGTGTGCAGCGTGTCAGATCAGAAACTGTTTAACTTATTTAAGGCTGCAAACTGCTTAACCAAGGATGATAGACCAGAAATATTTTAGTGCCTCGAAGGGCACCTTAAACTAATGATGTACAGGAGGGAAGTGATTGCTTTGTCCAAAAGGACCAAAGTATTTTGGTATACTTGGAGGTGCCTATCCTTATAGAGTTGATAAATACGTCTGTGATAATCTTTGGAAGACACTAGGGGACTCAGAACATGCCTTTACAGTTTGGTTTAATATGATGCCCATGTCACACTATGATATCATTGTATCACATATATACGGACTTATTTAATTACTTTCAGACAAAATACTACACAGCTTCTTCCTTTTGAAAACATGTCACAAAATATATGGGAATTACAAGGTCAGAGGGCTGAATGGCTAAACCCAGATGCTTAAGTCTTAACTGTGTTTGGTCTCTGGTACTGTGCTTGATTTTTGATCTGATGATTGTGTAGAATCCAGACTCAGCTTATGTTGACTTGTGCTTCCTCTTCAGTAGTTGTTTCTATATTTACTTCTGGAATAAATTTGTCATCATATGTTTCTGCTCTATGGTCTGGCATGTCTTTCTCTGCAATCACTTGGTCAGAACTGGGTACTTATTAGTTTTTCTTCGATCTGAGCAGGATTTTATTTGTTTCTGCTACCTTCTTGGGCAAACTTGTGTATCTGGGGAAGACTTCCTTCCACCTTGGTTCTGTGGGTTCTGAGGTGAGACCAACATGGGAGTCGTAGTCTCTTTCAAAATCGGGCAGGGAGGGGTCCAACTGGTCAGTTTGAAAACTTCTTCCATGACATATTTATGTGTGGTTCTGGTTCATGGCTTTGAGGTTCTCTCAGGGTGGAATGTTCCTTCTCCACCTCGAACGCTCCTGGGACAAGGATTCCTAGGAGCAAATGGAGGTGCTGCATTTATCAAGAAGAATTTGAATCCATCCTTGAATCTTTATCACCATACACTTGATAACCTCTCCCACAACAGAGCTCAGTCTAACCTATCTTTTTGGGGCTCTGGTATGAAACTTGTTATTAGTAGCCTGCCCAGCTGAGGGAAATAAATGTAATTAGGGTCTCAGTGCTGGTGGCGCAGTCTGGGTGAGAGAGTAGTTATGGGTTTGCTTATCCTTGCAGTGGATTTAAGGGGTTTTGTGGAGACAGTGTTGGTGATATCTTTCTGGTACTTGAGGTCTCAGAAGCATACAGGAAAATAGGCATCTCTCCTGTCTGATAGACCATCTGTGGAAGTTCTGAAGTACTGTTCTTTAAAAATGGCCTTTTCATCAAGTGGTTAAGGGCTGGCACATTGAAGGTAATGGTAAATTTCAATATAAAATCTGCTTTTACTAGGTGATGACTTCCAAGATATGAAGAGTATTCTTGCATTTTCCACGGTCTTACCATGAACCTTTATTATTAGGTGGTCCATGTGATCCTGTTCCCTCACTAATGTTACCTGTAACCCATTCCTCCCAAATTCCTGTAAACTCCCTCCAGATTCCTCCGCCAGGGATGGTGAACTTACAGTAGCCTATCCACATGTCTTTGGGATGCGAGAGTAAACCAGGGCATGGAAGAGAAACTCACACATTCACAGGCTGCACCACATAGACAGTACTGGAGGTTGCGACTGAACCAGGCTGTTGAGACAGTGAGGCAACAATCCAACTAGTTGTACCTCTTTGATTCTCCAGAACGTGGTCACTGTAGATTGAACAGTTTTTTATTGGTTCTAAAGATGAAATCCATTCCAACAGGACATTTGTTGAACTCAGAGGCAATGTTGAAAAAAGAAAGACTGAAAGAAGTCTTAAGAAAATAATACAATTTAAATGACACCAATACCAAAATATTGGTACTATCATAGATCCATTGATTAAGATCATGATTTGCATATTATCATACAACAAACATGAGATAAAGATGAATTTCTGTGGGCAGCCAAATTTGAGAAGTATGCTCCACAGTCCCTCCCATTTGATGGGAGTTAAATATTTTAGAAGGTTAAAGGAAAGCCACATATGATCATTAATGCTATTCACTGCACATTCCACAGAACATCGACCATGGCTGAAGATAGGTGGAATCCACTTTGCAGTTTGGGGAAAAGTATATCCACTCTTTCCCGTATGTGGACAATAAGATTGTGGACTTATGACCAAAGCTCCTCAATGTCTATTACATCAGTATTTTACTCTGCTTCCTGTACTTACTCATTGGTTTAAATGCTCTTACTTTCTCTAGTTCTGTTCCTATTGAATTGTTAGGTTCTGAATTCTGACTTTGGTTTTGTTTCAGCTTCAATCTCTCTTTCAAACTCAGCTGAAGTAAACTCAAAAGACAGTGAAGCGTGAACATCTCTTCCGAAGTGTTCCCTGCGATAGATACTGTCTAACTTGGAATCAAAAGCTAAATGATGATTCATGATCAAATTAATTCAGTTCTTGGAAAACTTGTCTTTCAAGGCTTCCCTTCAAATGTGGAAAGAGCTCCAAGCTACTCTGTTAGAAGAAAGAAGATATAGGGGAATAAAGGATACTTGAGATTGTTGTTTATTGTTAAGTGTTCATACAGACACTGTATAAGTTGAATTGAAGTCCACTTTCTGACACCAAACCTTCAGGTATACTCATTCTCCATGATGTTTTCATGCACAATTCCACAAGCCTCATTATAAATTATGGTGGTGTCTTTGGCTGTCTATTCTGCACTATTGAAAGCCTTGGGCCTTGATATTAATTCTTCCAGATCTTTGTCAAGACCCATCCAATGTACAAAACCTCTGCTAATAGCTTTCATGCTTTATGATTTGGATGCAACTTACCTAACGTATATCCTCTCGGGACATTGGAAGTGACTACCCATGTCTCCGCTAAAGACACTCATGATCAGTAGATCAAATCACAAACAAGAGAAAATCTGCAGATGCTGGAAATATGCAGATGCCTGGCCTGCTGAGTTCCTCCAGCATTTTGTGTGTTTTGCTCGATCAGTAGATTGTATTTTCTGTTATAAGATATTGCAAATCTACCTTTGGGCCCTTATTTGAATTGTGCCAGCCTTTGAGAGTTCATTTCAGATCCATCGCAGTCTATCACAGTATTTCTGTTGCTTCCATCACCAGTAAGTTAGGGATGGTTTCTCTTGCATGAAAAAGAGAATCTGCAATTATTTTTCTTCGGATGAATGGCACTCATCAATGTAGAATATTGGGATTAAGGAATTCCTTGTTCCTAGATGTTGGAGTTGCTAGTTCAGATCTAGAACAGCTGATCAGCAATGACAATGCATATAAATTCAGTGGCCACTTTATTAGGTATAGGAGTGGAACCCATTGTGGTCTTCTGCTACCGTGGTTATCAACTTCAACGTTCAACGTGCTGTACATTCAGAGGTGCTGCTTTGCACATCACTGTTATAACGCATGGTTATTTGAGTTACTGTCACCTTCTTGCCAGCTTGAACCAGTCTAGCAATTCTCCTCTAACAGGGGAGACATCTCATTAATAGTGTGTTTTAGTACACAGAACTGCTGTTCACTGGATTGTTTTTTTTTTGCTTTTCACACCATTCTCTGTAAACTCTGTAGACTGTTGTTAGTGAAAATCCCACGAGAGCAGCAGTTTCTGAGATACTCAAACCACATAATCTGGCACCAACAATCATCGGTCCATGGCAAAGTTACTTAGATCACATTTTTTCCCCATTCTGTTGTTTGGTCTAAACAACAACTGAACCTCTTGACTATGTCTGCATGCTTTTATGCATTGAGTTGCTGTCAAATGATAGGGCTGATTAGTTTGCAATAATGAGCAGATGTTCCTAATAAAGTGGCCACTGAGTGGTATATCTTCCTAACAGAAGATTACACTAGCAGTGTCATTTCTGCACAACAAAAAAGAACTAAGTTTTCTTTTTCTAACTGTTCTAAATTCTATTCATCTTTATTTAAAATATGAGACACAGATATCATCCATCATCCCACTGATAACAGCATTCATGCCACAGTTTGAGGCATTGGAAACAAATTTGTGTTTCATGAATCAAAATGTAAAGAATTGCTGCTCACACTCTTCATCAATTATACACTCTCTATTGAACATGAGAACATAATGACACAGGTAGCAGAGACAGGAGTAGATCTGTCTACCCCACAAGACTGATCCACCATTCAAAAAGGTATTGGCTGATCTATTCTTGCTTCAATGGTCCTCCCATTCCCTTCGAATCCCTGGTAGTTTAAATGTCTGTCAGTCTCCACCTTGAACAAACCCGATGATATTTTTCCTCTACAGCTTGCTGGGGAAGAGAAGTTCAAAGATTCACAATCTTCTGTGAGAAAAAAAAATCAGTCTCATCTCCATCTGAAACGGGCAATTTTTAAATTCTGAATCTATGGCCACCCTTCCTCCTATATTGTAGCCTTCTTCCACTCTCCTCTGCTGTATTGTGTCTGTATATTATCAAGCTGATCTTCTATTTCAAAAATATTGATGGACATTTAAAGATATTTCTGTATTTGTTTCCTGTGTGCTCTGAAGGGTTTACATACTTGGAAGTACATCTATGTTGTTTGTATGTGTGCTTGTGCCACTACTTTATTGTGTTTCCTGTCAAATCAGTGACACTCATGTCTTCTCTACACTCTCCTCACTTCTGTTCTTTTTTTAAAAATTCTCCCAGTGTCAGTGTTTCCCTCCACGCTATTGATTACTGCTGTCTACATTCTTTTACGATAATTACTATTTCTGGTACAGGACTACTCCTTCACAATGTACCCCAGAAATCTATGACACCTGAGATGTTTTCTCTCACCTATCAAGTATTAAGGCATGTGCCCACAGCTGTTGGTCATAAGAGCATAGTAGTTGCCTTGAAGAATATCTTCAAATTGCTTTTTTTCAAAAATCTGAAGCTAATGCCGGTTGATTGTTGTGGCAGTCCTTGTGTTGCCAAACGTAATGCATTTGGAGGTGGTTTCTCAGTCAATTTCACCAAGGTTTACTATTTAAAGTAAACCTTGTGAGACCGCAGGAGCTTCAGAACATTGTTTGCAGACTGACAATGTCTGACGCGTGCTTACATCATATGTATAATTGCATTATTTTATTACATGCACCACTGTCTAATTTAAATACTTGCATACAATTGTACCATATGTGAGATAGAATTGGCCTGATCTTCTGATCAGATCAATCTTCACTTGCTCCATCACAACATTGTGAAATTAGGTAGTGGAGCTTGGGGAATCTTAAAGTCAGTTTGTGATATATCTGGGAGGTTTCATTGAGGGAGGCTTGGGATGTGGCAGAGAGATGGTTTGAAGTAATGGTGAGTTTGGGGTTTTTTTTAGACAAGGGTAGTTTGCTGGGATGGGATTTTAAGTGAGTGGGGAATAATTCATCTGGGGAAGAGGTGGGGAAGCGTTCTGGTATGGGTACAATAGTAGACCAGGAGTGTTAGAAGCTAGTTGGGGACATAGTCTGGTCAGGGGCTGGTATTGTGTGTGTGTGAAGGGGAGGGGTCAAGACAGTGTATTGAGACGAGCAGTGGTATATGTGAGTAAGCAGTAATCAGACTAACGAAGGGTCTATGCATTGTATCAATGGCCATGGACCAGGTAAGGCAACTCCCCTTCTTTAAATGTGGAAGCAAGTCTCAGCTCTCTTGTGGGTCAATGCACAACTGAGTTCTGGGCAGGTGAGATTAAAACATATTTTAACCTCACTGCAATTATCTGATGGTGTATGTGTGTATGCATGGGTGACACTGAACTAACTTTGCAAGCTATGCACAAAGGACCTGATTGTGCTAAGTGGCAGAGTATTAAATAAACATTGAGCTATGCAAATGCGTTTCCAAGCGGCAGGTTGTTCCTTGAATTTCACTGAGCGTCACTGGAGCACCATGGGTAGCTGAAAGCAGAGGATCAGAATAATGTGGCAGGAAAGCAAAACTCATAGCCATAATTGTGGACAGTAGGAAGGTCGGAGGAGGCAAGACCTGGCCATTGACCTTAAGTGGTTCTTAGTCCACAGGTGCCTGATGTGCAATGCTTCATCTGTCCAGGTGTTTCTGCACTCACTGCCATAAAGTTCAGGAATTTGTTCTGTTGGCCAGTCCATGGGCCAACTCTGTAAGACACAGACCTCAATGGCAGCTGTTGATCATTATTACAAATTAATCTTAAAAATTATTTCAATGTGCCTCTCTACCAGTTTTTAACATGAAAAAACAACAAAAAACAAGTTTTTGGAAATCTGAAATAAAAGCCGAAAAAGCTGAAAGCACTTAACAGGTCAAGTACCATCTGCAGAAAAAGAAGCAGTTAATGTTTCAGGTTGAGACACTTCTTCTGACTGTTTCTCTTTCCACAGATGCTGCCTGCATCTGTTTTTATTTCAGGCTTAGCATTTCTTGTCTTGTAGTTTGGAGCCCACAAGAATTTTCTGTTTCTCAGAAATTCTCCAGCTATTCTGCAAGTTAACTGTGGAGCTGCAATGGACTAAGAGAGCCCGTGGTTGTCTTCCTTCAACTGTGAAGCTAATCTTAGGGATTGGGGTGTGCAAATATTAGAAATATGGTCAGGAAATTCAGGTGCAATACCCTCTCATATCTGACAATACCCTCTCATATTCTGAGAGGGATTAATGATTAGTCTGTTTAATCACAGTTTACTGAAAAAATAGCTTTATTGTGGAAAATCAGATAATCTGAAAGGCAGTAATATAGGTCAATGATTGTTAATGGGGTAAAATGGGAGCTTTGGTCACAGCTAATCCAGGAATACCCCTCACTATTTAATGAGCTGGGAGATGTAGTGGAGATAGGCAGCTGCAGAACATTTTTGGTGCACCCATCCTGTGAGAACAGGAACTGGAAAGAGGATGGGAAGAAATACAATTTTTTGTCTCATTTCATTATGTAAATTTACTGCAATTTAATACCTGTGTATTTTTAGTAAATTCAAAATGTTTTCAACAAATTGATATATATTTTTTTTCTCTTAATTGGGATTCAACTGCATGAATTGCAATATGCATGCATGAAAACTTCTTGATCAGAAGATAACATCCAGAAACCCCTTAAACTTTGTAGAAAGTATTTTTATTTTGGCATCTTTTACACTCAATCAGCTGATTACAGGATTAAAGTATATCTAATAAAGTGTATCTAATGCAAATATTTAAAAATACATCTTCACAATAATATTAATTATAAAAAAATCCAGAAGTAATTGAGACTTATGTCTCTCATAAAATTGAAATATTTGATTTGAGTAACTTGATACCATATTCACAACAGTCAAATATGCAGGTACAGTAAATAATTAGGAAATTTTACAAAATACCATTCTTTATTATTAGAGGAAGAGAATACAAATTTAGGGAGATTATGCTTCAGTTACATAGTGTCTTAGTGAGACCATATCTAGTATAGTGAATGCAGTACTGGTGTCTTTATTTAAGCAAGGATGTTGATGCATTGGAAGCAGTACAGAGAAGATTACAAGACTGACACAGAATGGAAAAATGGATACTTCTGAGGAAAAGTTGGACAGAGTGGGTTTCTAACCATTGGAAGTTAGAACGGGAAAAGTGACTTAATTGTAACATATAAGGTACTGATAGATCTTGACAAGATACATGTGGAGAGGATGTTTCCTCTTGTGGGAGAATATAGAACAAAGGGATATACGTAAACAACAGCACTATTTTGCCATGGGAATGGATTGATGATCTCATCAAGAGAGGAACCAAAATTGTAAACATTCATATATCTTGACGTTTGCTGTCATACTCTAATGCAAATAAGCCTAATTCCAGCAGATTCAGTGGTTAGTCAAGGAAGATCTTTACAAACATTTAGCTTTCTACATAAAAGAGAAACTGATTGTAGGTTGATGGATATTGCATTCTTTGCCTGAGTGTGCAGAAATAAAGGGGGAAGGTGGCAGTATTTCATGTAATTAACCTACAATAGAAATGATCCAGTGATGATCAATACCTTGGAATGTTTTAATGGGAAGCAGAGGCCACTTTTCTTTGTGGTTTCTTTTACATAATGCAACTAACTTTCCCTTGATACTAAAATGATAAGAATCAGAATGTGATCTGTATAAAGATGTGTGCTGCACATATATTAAGATTATGTCCATTTTTATGGTTTACATTTCATTGTAAATTATAAATTACTTGTTTGGAAACAAGCACCATTAAAGGGCCTAGGACACCTCTTAGATAAGTTGTGCACCATTGTGTGTGTGTGTGGAGGTGGCAGATGAAGGGGGTGCAGATTGACTATTTGAAAAACTCCTGAGGGCTACTTGCATGTAATCTTCAGTTTTAAGTATGCATGCCCAGATATTGACACCTTTAGTCACCTGAAGTTACTTATTAACGGCTGAGCTTCCATTCAGATTCCACCAATAACCAGTTAATAGTGGTTTTATTACTTGAAACTAAAAGAATTATGACTGATGTAACGTTGCAAGCAGGCATGAAGCCATTTCCATTCTTAACAGTGATGATAGCTCAGTATTTCTTGACCTCTGATTAGGCAGTATCTCATAATTAAAATATCCAGTGTTTTACAAATGCAAATAAATTTTAATTATTAAATGATACATACTTAGAAGTTGAATGCCTTCTTGGGGTTATGATAACTTCTTACACTGCTTCTGTGAGATCAGGATGGAAATGTTAAGTTTTATTTTCAATGATTTTGGAATTGTGAGATTGGATTATATTCCTCAACAATAGGCAGCTCTGTAGAGAAGCATGACTAACTATCGTGCATTTTTCAGCATGTTCTTGAGTCCCTGCCTCCACTGACTCCTGGGATATTCCAAAACTTAATAACTCAAGAAGATGATTGGACTTCGTTCTTGGTCTCTCAGCTTCACGCCAGCCAAGATCAGCAAATCTCCTGTGACCTAGTCATCTGGATGGCACTACTAACTTTCAATAAAGTGCAATTATGATGTTTTCTTTTTAATTTTGCTTTAATTATTAAAAATAGATTAACTAATTTATTTAGATCAATATGGTTTAAAACAATTGTACACTGTCCGGTGTTCCCAATGTGGCTTCCCAATATTGGTGAGACCAGTTGCAAATTGGGGGGCTGCTTCATT
The DNA here is from genome assembly GCF_030028105.1 of Mobula birostris. Taxonomy (NCBI): domain Eukaryota; kingdom Metazoa; phylum Chordata; class Chondrichthyes; order Myliobatiformes; family Myliobatidae; genus Mobula; species Mobula birostris. The sequence continues at coordinate 45,662,531 of NC_092386.1, forward strand.
GAGCATCTCCACTCCATCTGCCAAAAGTGGAACTTCTCGGTGAGCAAACATTTTAATTCCCATTCCCATTCTCGTTCTGACATGTCAGTCCATGGCCTCCCCTTGAGCCAAGATGAGGCCACCCTCGGGGAGAAGGAGCAGCACCCCTACATTCCATCTGGGTGGTCTCCAATCTCGTGGCATGAATATCGACTTCTCCTTCTGGTTAAAAAAAAATTACCTCTCCATCTTCTCTTCTTCTATTCTACATTCTGACCTCTTCCCTCTTCACACCTGTCTGTCACCACCTCCTGGATCCCTTCCCCCTTCCCTTTCTCTGATGGTCTAATCTCCTCTCTATCAGATTCCTTCCTCTTCAGCCCTCTATCTTTCTACCCACCAGGATTCACGTATCACCTTCTACCTAACCTTTCCCTCCTCAAATCTTTCTATTCTGGCATTTTCCCCTTACCTTTCCAGTCCTGAAGAAGGGTCTCGGCCCAAAACGTCGACTGTTTCTTCATTTCAGTTTGACCTGCTGAGTTCCTCCAGCATTTTATGAGTATTGAATTGTATTACTTTTCATTTTTTAATTCACTTGTATCTTTAAAATTAATTAACCATGTTTGACTGACTTAAGTATCTCCTTGATGCCACAAGTTGTCAAAAGGACATCCAAATAGTCTGCGGATAGGATTTTAGTTTCCGCTACCTGCAGCCTAATCAGTCTTGTGCTACAGGTGACAGCAGCATCAGCAACACTGGCGAGATATTGGGAACTCGGTGGTGCAAAGATGAGTGGCATCCCCATAAGAGGTGTGCTGGGTCACATGTAATCTGGCCTAGCAACTGTAATCAGATTGCTGGGAGGATTTGTTGGCATTGAGCAAAGAAAAAGCACATTTGTAAAAAGAGAAGCATCTGAATGTTTTTCACATTGCTTTGAGAGTTGTCCTGGTTTAGAGAATTGCAAAATCTGAGCAAAGTTCATTTAACCAACCAACATACACAAAATGCTGGAGGAACTTAAAAGTTCCTTTACAGTATTTGCTACAAAGTGAATCGGAAAACTGCAGCTACTAAGTTCAAGTTGAATATTTGACCCTGTGGCTCCTGGATTTGCTGAAACAGGGTCAGTAAAAACTTCATGTTGTCCAGAACTCCCTACAAAATTCTATGAATTATGAGTATTAGTGAATACTGAAGTTCCCCATGAATTCAAACAGGGTCCGGAGTCAAAACTGTGCTCAAAGTGAGTACAATTGATTTGTGAAATACAGGTGCCCAAGTTTCTGACTTCAGCCGACTAATGACTGGCGATGCCCTGTTGTAAAGGATCTTGCAAAATTTACTCTACATGATCTCAGAAGTGGTTTTTCTTGTGTTGAACCACAAGTGTGTATTTCAGTGTAACTGTCCTGGTTTTCTTTCTTCTTTAAATTTAGATGGAAATCATTTTCTGTAGAGCAATTCCAATACATCTGTGCAAGTCAAAATAAATTATATCATAACACCACCTGCCTACTTTCTCAGGGCATAAACTATTGTCATCATGATATACATGACAGTTTACTTCTTTTGTCTGTTAATAGTAATCACTGGTGATGCATTGTGAGTTTTTGCTCATTCAGAGAACTTTCTGTAATAGAATAAGGCAAGGAGGAAGGAAAGGTGTTATTCCGTAGAATGTAATCAGAATTAATTTAATCACAATAGTGCAATACATGAAATGTTTTGTGCATAATCACATATTGATCGAAATAATAGATCCTACGAAAGGCTAGGGATGGGAATACAATTCTACAGGTAGTGCAGCATTCAGATGGCTACTGTTGATGATTAAATCTGACCTACAAATCAGAGCCTCAGTCAATAGAACAAAAGTCCACCACAATTGTGCTTGCTTTGCATTTCAGTAAATTATCATCTAACTTAAATCCTTTGGGACGTTCAATTTATTAGCACAATATTTTCCCAAAGTCTTTTAAAAGGGCTGCATTTAATTATAGTAATGAACCCCTCATAGACTGAACATTTTAAACAGAGTCTTTCAGTGAGCTTCCCTCCCTGGTCTCTCATTCTCTCTGTTTAAGCCAAATCTTTACCCTTTGCTTCTTTTAAAACACAGCTCCCTGTATTTAGCTGGGTAATGGGATTTATGATTTTGTTTACATCAGTATCCATGGCAATGCACCGTAAAAGATCAGTTGCCTGGCAACTTTGTATTGTGAGGCTGCAATGGAGGATGGAATTTTTTGTGTCTCTGAAGGGAGGGCTTGAAGAATAATGAAACTTCTGCTTATACTTCTGTTGAATGCTTTTATTTTCAAGGTCATCTAAATGTTTTTTTCAGCAAAGACTAATGCACTTTTCATCAAAAGATGCACCGTAAAATGTTTCCACAAGATTATCCTGTCACAGAGTTGGGGACAACAGCTTAAGAAGCATTTTGCTTCCCTTTGCATGCTGCTAGGAAATTAGGCTGAGACTAACTGTGGGACTGTAGTACTGATGCAAGTTTCTTTCAATAACTGACCATCATTTCCAAAGTCCCAAAGTCAATTTTTGAAGTGTGGTACACCTGTTTTTAAGAAATTTGTTTTAAAATTGTGTCAATGATGTTTTAAAGTCTCAATATTCTGACATTTTTTTTACTGAAGGATGACAAACTACAGAAATCACTCCCTTCAGTTTTTGTATGCACAATAATATTCCAGAGAGTATAAAAGAAATGAGTAAGAATAAATGAATTTCAGTATGCCTTACTATATTTATATATACAAATTATGGTTTTTTTATTATAAATGCATGTATTAACTTTCTTCATTGTTACAATATATTCAATCATTTCTGATGAGAATAATGCATTTTTATGAAATTTGGCAGTTTAGATAAATTGGCAAATTAGTATTGTCACACGTACGGAAGGCTTCTCAAAGTCCCCATCATGTGAGGTGAAAATGGTTAAGGCTGGCCCACAGGGTTCTGGTGAAGCTGTATAGACCAATCCCCTGGACGGTAGATACAATGAATTACAGAAATATTGATCAACTCCTACCATACCATCGACTTCGGACAATAGAGACAGGAGGTCATCAATGGTCTATGCTCCGCTAGGAGCTAAGGGCCTAAGAAGAAGAAGACATGTACTGTAGTACAGTGAAAATCTTTTCAACAAATCAATTCATTACAAGGTAAAGTATCAACAGAGTGCAGAATGAAGTATTGTAGTGCAGAGAAAATGCAGTGCAAGGTCACAACAAGGTAGGCTGTGAGGCCAAGAGTCCATCTTATCACAACAGTGAAACATTCAGTAGTCTTATAACAGCAGATAGAAACTGTCCTTCAGCCTGATGGTGTGTGCTTTCAGGCTTTTGTATCTCCTGCCCAGTGAGGAGAGGGGAGAAGACAGAATATCCTGGGAGGGTGGGATCTTTGATTATGCTGGCTGTCTTACTGAGATAGCGAGAAGTGTAGACAGAGTCCATGGACGGGAGGCTGGTTTCTGTAGTGTGCTGAGCTGTGTCCACACTTTCTGCTGTTTCTTGCTGTCATGAATAGAGTAGCTGTCATATCAAGCCATCATACATTCAGATAGGATGTTTTCTATGATGCCTTCATAAAAATTGGTGAGGGTCAAAGGAGACATGCCAAATTTCTTCAGTCTCCTGAGGAAGTAGAGGCACAGTGATGCTATCAGTGTCGTAGGGCCAGGACAGGCTATCGGTGATGTCCACTCCTAGGAACTTGTAACTCTCAACTCTCTCGACCCTTTATTTTCACATACATTCAGTGGCCACTATATTAGGTATAGATGCTGTAGCCTATTCACATTAAGGTTCCATGTGTCGTGCGTTCAGAGATGTTCTTCTGCACACACTGTTGTAACGCATGGTGATTTGAGTCACTGTTGCCTTCCTGTCAGCTTGAACCAATCTGGCCATTCTCCTCTGACTTCTCTCATTAATGAGGTGTTTTTGCCCACCGAACTGCCACTCACTGGATTTTATTTTTGTTTCTTGCATGATTCTCTGTAAATTCTAGACTGTTGTGTGTGAAAATCCCAGGAGATTAGCAGTTTCTGAGATGCTGAAACTACCTCATTTGACACCAGCAATCATTCCATGGTCAAAGTCACTTAGATCACCACAGTTCTTTCCCATTCTGATGTTTGGTCTGAGCAATAACTGAACACCTAGATCATGTCTATATGTTTTTATGCATTGAGTTGCTGCCATATGATTGACTGATTTAGATATTTGCATTAACAAGCAGGTTTAGAGGGATACCTAATAAAGTGGTCACAGAGTGTATTTTCATAAACAGAACTAAGTAAAGCATATAGGGATATAATCTTGCACAGTATGTCATTGCTTTATATATTAGCTTGAATTCAGCGTGCACTTTTCTCAAATAAATATTATTATACCAGTCTCAAAATATTTTAATTGCATTAGAATTAACTTATCTAAGGCATTAACTTACTGATCTAACTTGATATAAAATGCTGATATTGATTTCAATCAATATTTCATAATGAATGATTATTTCTAAAGTTCATACTGAAGTCGTGAATTAGAGTCCATGAAAATATTCTCTGATGTTTCATAATTCTGTTTTATTCTGTCTTTAATCAACATCTGTCTCCTACATCTCCTGGAAGTGATTTGGATTCCTTCAACTGGTGTACTTATTTAAAAAATAGGAGAAATAGCTGCTATTACTGTGGTGAGTTCTTTGGGTCTGTGTAGGGTGCAGGTGAGCATTGGGCTCTGAGGTTTTTAGAGCACCTGAATTGGTTAAGTATTGTTTAATGACAGCATTAATCATTTAGACTTCCTTGCTTTCTTATTGAGCATCTTGCTCTTAGTAATGCGGTTTCCTGGTGCTCTCTGTTTAAGCTTGCTCAGTTTATTTTGATGGGTTCAGGGTTTCCATGTTAGTTGTATTATTTAGGTGGATACCCAATTTTGCACTAACTGCAGGGTCCTAGTTTTGAGAATGTAACTTATTGTGGTGTTGCTTGGCTGAGGCACCAACGTTTTTTTGGGAATTATTATGAATAATTTCTCATTGCTGTCTCCACATAAAAGTCTGTCTTTCCTCTGCACTTGGGTTCCAATATTGCCAGTGCATTGTTATAAAAGGACCCTGCCAAGTAATAGACCCAATGGAGGGCTAACAGCGGGATTTTGATATCAGTTTAGGTGAGAATACAATCTATTCTCAAATCCATGTATGTATTTCTCAAGATGATGTTCTGAGGTTCTCTAGTGTATGTTCTGAGCTTCTCCTGTCTCAGTTCTGAGTTTTTCAAGTTATAAGTACCCAGGTTCCCAGCTTCGTGGTCCCATAACTCAGGTCTGCATAACAATTGTGCACTCACTTCAAGCAAGCTATTCGATAAAATTGGTTTGATTCAACTAATCAGCATTCAAGTCAATAGTGTAAATTTTAGAAGAGTAAACACTTAGCATACTATGCTTCCAGAATCCTTCCCTAGGTTTCCAGTTTCATGTTATCAAGGTCTCAGTTTCCAAGTCTCAAGGTTTTTTCTGGGTCTGAGCATCGCAGTCTAAGCTTCCCAGGTTTGCAAGGTTCTCAAGGTTTTCTGAGGACTTTTCAATGTTTCTAAGGACTTCCTTATTTTTTGAGGACTTCTCTATTTTTAAGGACTTTTTTTTGTAATTCAAATTTTTATTATTATTTATTCTTATTTTACAAAGCAGCACAGCATATCACAGAGCAGATACAGTACAGCATATTTACACAGCCATCCTGTGACAGGAAAACAAATAAAACTTAGAAACAGAAAGAAGTTCTAATTTAAGTTTAAATTAACATACAACCAAAATTGATCCCACCCATCTTGCACTTTTCCCTCACTGTTAATTCTTCCCAAGATGTGTTCATATGATGAAATCTTTCAGAGATTTTTTTCAATGTTTCCAAGGTTTTTTTCAATGTTCTCCCTGTTTTGAGGTCCCCAAGTCTCCCTGCCACCCCTCCCTCTTGAGTTCCCCATGCATCCTTCTCGAGTTTCCATGCCTCCCTCTCAATGCAGGTCTCCCTGGTGCCTGCTATTTAAGCTTGTTAAGGTTTGTTTGAACAGATGCAGGGTTTCCAAGTTAGTTGTATTATTTAAGTGGCTGCCTGATTAGCGCCAATCACAGGGTCCTAGTTTTGAGAATGTTACTTGTCACAGTATTGCTGGGCTGAGACACTGATGTTCTTCTGGAATTATTATGAATAAACTCTCATCGCTGTTTACATCTGAGTCTGTCTTTCCTCTGCACTTGGATTCTGATATTGCCAGCACACCATGTGACAATTATAGAAAAAAATATAAATTTAAATTACAAGCTAGTTTTTGAAGGGCTTGCTGCAATAACACTTAAGTCACATGCGAGTTAAAGATTGCATCAAATCAAAATGTCAATATTTTTATGTGCACCTTGTTTTACCATGTTGCTAGTTTCATGAAAGGGATTCAAGTTCTTTTGCCTTGGGAATTTTCAGGGATTGCCAATATGGTTGGAGGGGGTTGGTGGTGAGGAGGGTGTGAAAATTAATCAGAGACAAAGAGGTGCAGATCTAGAGGTAGATTTTGGAAAGGTGCGAAAATAACAGCGTTGTTATAAGCACATTCTCATTGCAAGAGGGTTAAATAGAGTCGAGTAGTTAGGTATGAACAGGACATACCTACCTTCCCACCTCACCTGGTTTCACCTATCACCTACCAGCTCGAATTCCTTCACCTCCCCACACCTTATTCTGGCTTCTGTTCCCTTACTTTCCAGTCCTGAAGAAGGGACTCAGCCTGAAATGTTGAATATTTATTCCCCTCCATAGGTGTTGCCTGATTTGCTGAGTTCCCCCAGTATTTTTGTGTCTTGTACATGACACAATATGTAGACATACCAACTGGAGGAGAGGCCATATGCGATCTAGTACTAGGCAATAAATCTGGTCTGGTGTAAAATCTCTCGGTGGGTGAGCATTTTGGAGACAATAATTACAAATCCCTGATAGAAATAGATGGCGTAGAAAATATTTAATGGGGGGAAAATTATGATGCTATTAAACAGGCAAGCTATGTACTCATGGAAATGCATAATAGGAATTTGGAGCACTTGCATGAGGTTCTGGATAAGTTTGTCCCATTGTGGCAGGAAAGGATGGTGGTGAAGGAATCATGGTTGACTGCGAAATAGAACATCTCATTAAGAGGAAGAAAGAAGATTACTTAAGGGATATATCCCATTATACTACAGGAAACAAGGGAAGAGATTACTACCCTTTGGCAACGATTAGTCCTCACTGGCAACAATAGTAGTAACCGAAGATTGGAGGATTGCAATGTTATGCCTTTGTTCAAGAAAAGTAATGGGGATAATCTTGTAAATTATGGAGTCTTACATCAGTGGTGGGCAAACTATAAGGGGGGATTCATAGAGACAGGATTTACAAGCATCTGGAGAAGCATAGTCTAGTCAGGGACAGTATGGTTTTGTGAGGGGCAGGCTGTGCCTCAGGAACCTAAATGAATTCTTTAGGAAGTGAAAAAATAAACTGATGAAGGTAAAGCAGTGGATGTGGAGTATATGGATTTTAGTAAGGCGTTCAACAAGGTCCTCCATGGTAGGCTCACTCAGAAAGACAGGGTGCATGGGATCCACAGAAGGCAAAAGTTAGTAGTAGATGTAGCATATTCTGCCAAGATATTGGTTACCAGTGGCCCTCTACAGGGATCTGTTCTGGGACCCCTGCTCTTTGTGATTTTTATAAACGACTTGGATGAGGAAATGGAACGGTGAGTTAGTGAATTTGCATTTGACATATAAGTTGCTGCTGTTGTGGATAGTGCAGAGGGTGGTGGTAGGTTACAATGGGACCCTGGAAGGATGCAGAACTGGGCTGAGAAGTGGCAGATGGAGTTCAATTTGGAAAAGTGTGAAATGAAACACTTTGAAAGGGTGAACTTGAGGGCAGAGTATAGGGTTAATGGCAAAATACTTAGGAACATGGAATATTATGTTTTGTAACTCCAAACACTAATTGAAAGAAAAACACAGGAGCCAGATACTTACCTGCTTAGTTTTTTTCCCTATTTTAGTGAGACGCTCACTTATGACGTGGTGGCATAATGACGTATGCCATTCACATACTTCTTACATATAACTTATAATGAATTACATAAACAAAGATTGCTTAATCAAAAAATACCTTTACAATATTAATCAAGTATTACTGAAATATTAAATACACTACACGGAGGAACCATGTCCATAGATCCCTCGAGGTTGATGTGCAAGTTGATAGGGTGGTTAAGAAGGCATATGATGTGTTGGCCTTCATTAGTCGGGGATTGAGTTCAAGAGCAACAAGGTAATGTAGTTTCATAAAACTCTGGTTAGAACGCACTTGGAGGATTGTATCAAGTTCTGGTCACTTCATTATAGGAAGGATGTGGAAGCTTTAGAGAGGGTGCAGAGAAGATTTATCAACATGCTGCCTGGATTAGAGAGCAAGTATTACGTGGATAGGATTCAGTGAGCTAAGGCTCATCTCTTTGGAGTGAAGGAGGATGAGAGGTGACTTTACAGAGATGTTCAAGCTGTTAAGAGGCATAGATACAGTGGACAGCCAGTACCTTTTTTTCCAGGGTGAAAATGGTTAATACAAGAGGGCCTAATTTTAAGGTGACTGGAGGAATGTCAGAGGTAGGTTTTTTTTACACAGAGAGTGGTGGGTGCATGGAGCACGGTGCCAGGGGTGGTGGTAGAGACAGATGCATTAGGGGCATTTAAGAGACACTTAGCTAGACACATAGATGAAAGAAAACTAGAAGGCTATGTGGGACGGAAGTTTTCGATTGATCTTGGAGTAGACTAAAATGTGAGCAGAACATTGTGGGCTGAAGGGCCTGTTCTGTGCTGTTCTATGTTCTATGTTCTATGCAAGGTACCTGCTGGATGGGCAACACATTGTTAACCCACATCAGTTTGACCTATTACATCTCACACTGAAAATGTACACCCTCCCTACCTTGTTATGATTGTGGAATCCAAGCACACCAACTATGCTGATTTACCACATTTATGCATATCAACAGGGTTGTATTTTAATAAGAGGGTGGCATTTTGGTATTGATTGAAAGCATTACTGGGGGAAATGCTCATTGCTTTCAGGAAGTTTGTACAACACTGTTGCAGGAAAGAGCAAAAAGGTGTCCCACTCCCTCACTTTATAGACTTGGCTCTGGATGGAAAGGAGGAGAGAAGTTCTTTCCACCTAGGAATCCAGGAAACTATCCAGGCCCTTCGTGAATGACAGAGGCAGAGGGGTGAAGTTGCTTATTGGTGTCGAGCGTCCAGATTACTGTTATATCACTAGAGAAAATTAATTGAATTGACCTTATTTCTTACATCCTTCACATACACGAGGATTAAAAATCTTAATGCTACATCTCTGTTTGAATGTGCAATGTGCAAATTAAAGTAATTTGTAATAAATAGTATGTACAGTAAGATATACAACAGAGCAGTCAATATAGCTCAGAAACACAATTGTGTCAGCATGAGTTAATCAGTCTGATGGCCTGGTAGAAGGAGTTGTCCCGGAGACTGTTGGTCCTGGCTTTTATGTTGCAGTGCCATTTCCTGGATGGTGGCAGCTGGAACAGTTTGTGGTTGGGATGACTTGGGTTCCCAATGATCCTTCGGGCCCTTTTTACGCACCTGTCACTGTAAATGTCCTGAACAGTGGGAAGTTCACATCTACAGATACACTGGGCTGTCCGCACCACTCTCTGCAGAGTCCTGTGATTGAGAGAAGTACAGTTCCCATACCAGACATTGATACAGCCAGTCAGGATACTCTCAGTTGTGCCCCTGGAGGAAGTTCTTAGGACTTGGGGATTCATGCCGAACTTCTTCAACCATCTGAGGCGAAGGAGGCACTGTTGTGCTTTTTCTTTTACCACACAGCTGGTCTGTACAGATCACGTGAGTTCCTCGGTGATGTTTATGCCAAGGAACTTAAAGCTGTTCACCCTCTCAACCCCAGATCCATTGTCAAAAGGGGTGAGCTGGTCTTCATTCCTCCTGTAGTCCACAACCAGCTCCTTTGTCTTTGCGACATTGAGGGGAGAGGTTGTTTTCTTGACACCATTAGGTCAGGGTGGTAACTTCTTCTCTGTAGGTTGCCTCGTTATTAATTGAGAAAAGGCCAATCAATGTAATATCATCTGCAAATTAGAAGATTGGAGCTGTGGGTGTGACACAGTCATGGGTATACAGACAGAAAAGGAATGGGCTTAGGACACAGCCCTGGGAGGCTCCTGTGTTGAGGGTCAGAGGGCAGAGGTGAGGGAGCCCACTTTTACTACCTGCTGGCAATCTGACTGGAAGTCCAGGATCCAGCTGCACAAGACAGGGTGAAGACCGACGTCTCTGAGCTTCTTGTCAAGCCTGGAAGGAATTATGGTGTTGAATGCTGAACTGTAGTCCAAGTACAGCATTCTCACATAAGCATCCCTCCTCTCCAGGTGTATAAGGACAGTGTGTAGAGCAGTGGCTATTGCGTCATCCGTTGTGTCGGTAGGCGAATTGTAGGGGGTCCATGCTGCAGATGTAGTCCTTGACCAGCCTCTCAAAGCATTTGCTTATTATTAGGGTGAGTGTGACAGGATGCCAGTTGTTCAGACATGTTATCTTGGTCTTTTTAGGTATAGGGACAATGGTGGGTGTTTTGAAACAGGAATGTTTTGAAGCAGGATGTTTTGAGCATGTTTTAAATGGTCACATCCAAAACACTCCCCACATCCAAAGTGTCCACTAGCTCTTCTGTTTGCATGATGTAGGCTGTACAAGAATATACTTCATATTTGTCCTGATGGGGCAAATCATGCATTCTACCAAAGGAAGAAGACATAAAATCTGCTTTTCTCAAAATAACCAACCTTGTAGGATCTATAGAGTGTACTGGTTCAAATCGTGGTAGAATATGCATGCCACAATATGGAGTGTTTATATTTTCCAATGGAGAAGCTGTTGCCTTTGTCCATCTTTTCAAAGGCAGGTCGGTGCTATCCACTTTCACTCTCTCTGCATTTGTGTTGATTTTTCAGTAGTAAATTCCTTAAGATATTCCCCGAAGGACAAAAGAAAAGAAAAATAGAAAAACAGAACTTCTTCAATGGCACTCCTGAGAAATGTGATGGATCAAATGAGATGGTTAAAAGGAATTCCAAACATTGGAATTTGGACATAAAATCGGTAAAAGCTTGAAACTACCAGGAATATGTCAAATATGACCTATATTTATGAAAGATGATGAAATTAAGCCAGAAAACATAATCAAAGATGGAAAAAATAAATAAAATATATTAAGGGGCCTGAAATAGTACAAGGAGGTCTATCTTCATGATTTGGCTACAGGATATGGGATCAAAGATTTCTCAAATAGTCACACTGGGAAGAACCTTGAGCCCCAAGGTCTGTTATTTTTTTCTCTCTGTACTTTCCCGCTGACAAACCACTATGCTTAAATTTCACTTGAGCAGCCTGTAGAATTTCTCCGTCATTTGTAGAACGTGTAAAATAGACTCACATTTCATTTGCACGAGCTGACGTTTATCAAATGAGAAAAGAGCCATCCACGTCAGTCTGTGCTTGAAATGTATGCAAATTGGAGAGTTATTTCCACAGTGCCGCAGCTTTTTAATGCCCATATGGAGGAACTCATGAATTTGGCCACTGCATTTAACGCTGCAGCGATAACACATTGTGGGAGGTGATCAAGCTCTCTGCCTTCTGAACGCTGTAATATGTCAGCAACATATTCAGTTAGTTTCAACTTGTTAGGAAATCTATGATAATGATCTCTTCGTGGGTTCTGGGATTTAAATTCGACCTTAGAGATTTTATAAGCTCTCTGAAACTCAATGAGAGAAAGGTAAGACAAGTGCAATGAAGGGTTGAAAACAGGTCAGGGAACTAAGCTGAGCTTTCACAGCTTGTTTCCTACCTGCGTGTGCATGTGGATTTGTTGGGTTGAGCAAAAATTTAGCACACTTTGGATGGGTGGACTCATTGACGGTTACTTTGCACACATCACTGAGGTCACTTGTGATTTGGTGGCATGAAGGCTGAATTGAAATTTGGACTCTTGTTCTACCATATTAACATGGATCCCCATTCCATTGTGACAGATTGGTTCTTGGGCTTTGCCTAAGAAAATCACCAATAGTTCACGGTGATTGGAGTGAATAGTTCATGGCAGTACATGGAGCTTAGTGAAATAGAGGGCTATGCACCAGGGAAGTTCTAGGCAGTCTCTAGAGTCGGTTACATGGTTGGCACAACATTGTGGGCTGAGGGGCCGTAATGTGCTGTAAATTTTTATATTCTATATTCCAACAGGTCAGGCAGCATCTATTGAAAAGTGTAAACAGTCGATATTTCGGGCAGAGAACTTTCTTCAGGTCTCGGCCCGAAGAGTCGACTATTTACTCTTTTCCATAGGTGCTGCCTGGTCTACTCAGCTCCTGCAGCTTTTTGTGTGTGTTGCTTTGGATTTCCTGCATCATCGGATTTGCTCATGCTTGTGACCAATAGTTCCAGGACCATCAGAACAATAAAAGCAGCAGGAACAGGAGCTGACGAGCCCAGACCAGACAGACTCAGCTGATCCTCAGTGTGCAGCAATGCCAGTGTCTGAGGAGATTCACATCTCCTCAGGAAGTTGCAGATAGGGCTTGCTGCCAGCTCACCTGATGGTCACTGCCCTCAAACTTTTTTGTTTTGTCTTCAGGTCCTACCATGGCACAACTGGAGAGATTTTCAGGATCCTGCATACAGATGACTGTGTGCTGGGGTCAGAAATCATGGCAGCTTTGCCTCCAATGGTGGCAGTCAGCCTGGTTCTCTACAGAAGCTGGTGCCATCATCTGCTTACAGTACATACGGAAATTAAGACATTCACAGCAACCACTCCTCCCGGTAATGCTTATCATTCACAAGCACTGTCATTCTATCGACAGGCAGATGAATTCAATGACGGATAATCCAAGTACAGATGCTTCTCCTTCAAAAATCTATCTTGTAAGAACCAGCTCAGAAAATCTCTGCAGGGTACCTGTTTGTAGAAAAGGTACTCACTTAACATAATGCCCCTCAGAAGTCAGAGGGCTAAGGAGCAGAAAGCAGTAAAGTATTTCCATCACATATGCCATTGAACAAGCTACTGACATGCTAAAGGTGCAGTTCAGCTGAATGGACAGATTCATCAGTGTCCTTCAGCATGTAACATTCAGGATGTCCAGACTGTTGGTGGTCGTTGCGGGGGGGGGGGGGGTGGCTGTTGGCACTGAGTACAATATTTACAGCAGAGGGATTTGGACATGCAGGGGGCCAAATGCAAGCCGAGTTCTGAGAAAGAGAGGGAAGGTTAAAAAGTTAAAGTCTGTCCCGAGCCTTGTGGCCCATCAGGCCGGTGCTTATGCCGGTTTCTGTGGTGTGAAGCGACTGAGAGTACGAGAGCCCCCCCAGCTCTCGGATATCGTGAAGTTAACCCCCAGCTTTTGCCGATACCCATTTTCAGCTGGATGGACTGGAGCAGTGTGTGGTTAAGTGCCTTACTAAAGATGGCTGGAAAGCTGGTGATACAGATGATGCAACACGTATTGAACACTGATGTCCAATTATGTACGCATTAATTTATGTGATGTTTCTCTGGATTTCATTAGTCCAGGCATCTGACAAATTAACATAATTAATGTCAAACTTCAAATTGATGAGACCTTCACTACTGCACTACTTTGTTTGCACCAAGCACTTCTGCAGATTATCAGGCTGGATGAAGTTAAGGCATCTGCTGTTAATGAGCTATGGTTATTGTTAGTGTATGTTTAATGTTCACTGGCAGTACGTGAACCTGTGGCTTTCATGACAGTGATTTCAAAGCCAGTGTTTTTACAAAGCGATTGGAACATTTTGGTGATTCTCATCATCCTGGTATAGGAATTACTGAAAATCCAGAAAGCATCAGTAAACTTAGAAGAGGTCTCATCAGATAGAAGTCTAGCACTCATTTTTACCTCAGTGATTCTGAACAGAGACTGAAAATAAATTAGTGAACCTTAATTGATACAGAAGTATGACGACACACACCTTGGAGCACCATATTTAATTTTCGGATATCAGACCTCAGGAAGGTCTCAGAATGGAGACTCACCCAAAGTGATACAAAAACCTGGAAGGTTAAATTATGAGGATAGATTAAAAAATGGTTTTGCATTTTATTGGGTTTAGAACACTGAGGGATGATCTCAGTGAAGAATAAAATAATAAAGGGATTCAGTAGAATTGGGTGCAGAGGGATACACTTTTTCAGACTGCTCTATCTAGGACTGAAATCAGGATGCGATTTAAATGGTAGCATAAGTTTTCAAATATTTAATGCAAATGATTAGTCTGAGTGATGCTGGGCACTTGAAGAGAGACAGAGCAAAGGTGGATCAATAGAATTTAAGTCTATAACTAATTGATATGTGGAGCAGGTTAATGGAGCCTGAATGATTTACTTCTTTTCCTCTCATCAGACCATATCATCCTTAACTGTCAGCTGGGGTGATATACTGCATCCAATGCTCCCGATGCGGCCTTCTATATATTAGCGAGACCCGACGCAGACTGGGAGATCATTTCGCTGAACAGCTATGCTCTGTCCGCCAGAGAAAGCAGCATCTCCCAGTGGCCACACATTTTAATTTCACGTCCCATTCCCATTCTGATATGTCTATCCACGGCCTCCCCTACTGTAAAGGTGAAGCCACACTCAGGTTGGAGGAACAACACCTTATATTCCGTCTGGGTAGCCTCCAACCTGATGGCATGAACATTGACTTCTCAAACTTCCGCTAATGCCCCACCTCCCCCTGGTACCCTATCCGTTATTTATTTATATACAGACATTCTTTTTCTCTCTCTCCTTTGTCTCCCTCTGTCCCTCTCACTATACTCCTTGCCCATCCTCTGGGTTTTCCCCCCCCTCCCCCTTTTCCTGCTCCCTGGGCCTCCTGTCCCATGATCCTCTCATATCCCTTTTGCCAATCACCTGTCCAGCTCTTGGCTCCATCCCTCCCCCTCCTGTCTTCTCCTATCATTTTGGATCTCCCCCTCCCCCTCTCACTTTCAAATCTCTTACTAGCTCTCCTTTCAGTTAGTCCTGACAAAGGGTCTCAGCCCGAAACGTTAACTGTACCTCTTCCTAGAGATGCTGCCTGGCCACTGCGTTCACCAGCAACTTTTATGTGTGTTGCTTGAAATTCCAGCATTTGCAGATTTCCTCGTGTTTGCGTTTTTAAATTTGTCCTTAGCTTCCATAATGATGATGATAACACTAGCTCTCTGCCTGTCTGGTCAGAGTAAACACTGTATCTGCAATTTCCCACTTCTTGTCCAAAACAACGTTCAATGGCAACATTTCCACCAGTTCTCCTTTATTAAAGTCACAGCTATGTACCTCCTATGACTTATAAGATGGTGCTGTGGGTCCAATCAAAGGTATAATTATTCGTCCTTTGTGTCTTTTTTATGATCACAAGACCCTGCTAGAAACTAAGAATATCAAGTACAGCAGGACTATCTCGCCAGCGAGTTGCTTGATAGCGATGGAGCTGGACTTACCGTGTATCGTTGTTGTGTTGTTGCCTGGACTTGTTGTGTACTATTGTTGTGCCATGGCAGTGAACAGTGTGAGTGATTGTCTTGGGCATTTTTATTGTGATCTCATGACCCTGTTTGACATTGGCAAAGTAGACCTCTTCACTGGTTCATTGGTGAGACCGGTGGCAGGGGAGCTGTGTTGCTTTGGCAGCTGCTTGGACCACGCCTCATGCTATGGTGCTGCCTGTTGCAGCTGCCCAGGAAAAGAGACACCAGAGGTGGTGTGGGAGAGAGCAGAGGGCTCTGTGGGAGTTCTAGGATCCGTACTAGGTTGGGGTCTGGCCCCTCCCATTGATACTGCCCTCCAGTGTTCACTCTGTGCTGCCCCCTGGTGTTCACTCAGCAGAAGAACAAACTGGACTAGGACAACTTACCATCAAAACACAGGCCATGCCACCCAGGGACATGGGCTATATTTTATTTCTTTGTGACTGCATGTTTTCTGCTAATGTAATCATACATGCTATTTGTGCTCTGTGCTATGTGCTATGTGCAGTGTGCTGTGTGCTGTTGTTAATGTGTTTTGTACCTTAGTCTCAGAGGAACACTGTTTCATTTGGCTATATTCCTGCATGGTTGAAAGACAATTAAACGATCTTGAACTTGAACTTGCTGCAAAGTCCTATATGTCTTGGCTTTCTTCACTTTAATATCCTCCTCATTCACAGACAGCAAGCAACAAATCTTTGATGTAGCTCAGTGTTAGACTCAACTCCCATCCCAACTATCCACTATCAAGAAGCCGAAAATAGTGGATGCTGAAAGTCTCTAAATAAAAGCAAAAAACACTCAGCAGGCCAGCCAGCGTCAATGGAGAGAGAAACAAGTACTAATCTTTCAGCTTAGTGACCTTTGATAGAAGTTCTGATGATCATCAACAGATGAAGACACTTCAGGTCCCTCCATATTGCTACCTGTTCTGATCCTTTTTAAAACCTTGCCAAAAACCTTCTTCACAGCTATGCCTCTACGTCCCTCCGTCAGTATGGTCCATTGTTCAGTCCATTTTGATATTCACTGTTTTCCTTTGCCAAAGTTAAATGTGAACAATATTGCAGTTATTGTCATGGTGAGAGAGTCCACCTCAATACTTCCTAAGCCAACCATGTCCTCTCTTTTGGTCTATTTGAAAATCTCCAAGCTGAATGTACTTCCTAGCTAATAGACTGCGGGCTGTGTAAGTAGCTAGTGTGAATCTTGGAACAAAGATTAAGACTCAAATCTGATTCACTGCTTTGGAATAGAGCTAAAGGAGATGTTAAATATGGGTAAATACAATACAGCACATTCCCAGCCTAACATTACCTTTTCTTTTCAGCATCAGTTTATAGTTTGCACTCACAGTCAAGTATTATTGCCAGAATATATGGCACACTTCAGTGAATAACATATTTCAAATCTGATGTTGTCAGGGAAAATATTTTATGGGACATTTACTTTAAAATGAATCCAAATTCCTGTCAGGGTGAATATGAGTAACAGTACTAATATTGTAACAACTGACAAAATGAATGGCACACGGTAAGAAAAATTAACAGTGTTCCTTTATTGTATGAAATATGAAATCAATACTGCAACACTTTTTAGTCACATTTTCTTCTGTAAGTCATGATCCCCCGCCACAAGAAAGCACTAATGGTTTTTATATAAATATCATGTTCAGATTGGTGGAACACCCTATACTAAAAATACCCACGTGCTACTGAACATCTTTAGTTTATATTCAGTCATTTTCAGGTTTTACCTCAGGTTATTTTCAGGTTATGCCTCTTGGTTAGGAGAGAAAATGATCCAGTGAATATATTTTTGGTTAACCTAGCATTCCAAGTGTCTGACTTGCTTCTTTAGGGACAGTACTTATTTGGCTAGTTCATTTGATTTTCAGGTCAGTGGTGGCCCCACAGATGCTGATGGAGAGGGTCTCAGCTATGGTGTGCCATTGAATGGCATTTAGACAATAGACAATAGACAATAGGTGCAGGAGTAGGCCATTCAGCCCTTCAAGACACACCACCATTCACTGTGATCATGGCTGATCATCCACAATCAGTACCCTTTTCCTACCTTCTCCCCATATCCCTTCACTCTGCTATCTTTAAGAGCTCTATCTAACTCTTTTTTGAAAGAATCCAGAGAATTAGCCTCCACTGCCTTCTGAGGCAGAGCATTCCACAGAACCACAACCCTCTGTGTGAAAAAGTTTTTCCTCAACTCCGTTCCAAATTGTCTACCCCTTATTCTTAAACTGTGGCCTCTGGTTCTGGACTCCCCCAACATTGGAAACATGCTTCCTGCCTCTAGCGTGTCCAATCCCTTAATAATCTTATATGTTTCAATCAGATCCTCTCTCATCCTTCTAAATTCCAGTGTATACAAGCCCAGTCGCTCCAATCTGTCAACATATGACAGTCCCTCCATCCTGGGAATTAACCTCGTGAACCTGCGCAGCACTCCCTCAATAGCTAGAATGTCCTTCCTCAAATTTGGAGACCAAAACTGTACACAATACTCCAGGTGTGGTCTCACCAGGGCCCTGTACAACTGCAGAAGGACCTCTTTGCTCCTATACCCAATTCCCCTTGTTATGAAGGCCAGCATGCCATTAGCTTTCTTCACTGCCTGCTATACCTGCATGCTTGCTTTCAGTGATTGATGTACAAGGACACCTAGATCTCGTTGTACTTCCCCTTTTCCTAACTTGACACCATCCAGATAGTAATCTACCTTCCTGTTCTTGCCACCAAAGTGGATAACCTCACATTTATCCACATTAAACTGCATCTGCCATGCATCTGCCCACTGACCCACCTGTCCAAGTCACCCTGCATTCTCATAACATCCTCCTCACATTTCACACTGCCACCCAGCTTTGTGTCATCTGCAAATTTGCTAATGTTAATTTTAATCCCTTCACCTAAATCATTAATGTATATTATAAATAGTTGCGGTCCCTGCCCCGAGCCTTGCGGTACCCCACTAGTCACTGCCTGCCATTCTGAAAAGGACCCATTAATCCCTACTCTTTGTTTCCTGTCCGCCAACCAATTTTCTATCCATGTCAGTGCCCTACCCCCAATACCATTTGCTCTAATTTTGCACACTAACCTCCTATGTGGGACCTTATCAAAGGCTTTCTGAAAGTCCAGGTACATTACATCCACTGGCTTTCCCATGTCCATTTTCATAGTTACGTTCTCAAAAAATTCCAGAAGATTAGTCAAGCATGATTTCCCCTCTTAAATCCATGCTGACTCGGACCTATCCTGCCATTGCTATCCAAATATGCCGCTATTTCATCTTTTATAATTGACTCCAGCATCTTCCCCACCACTGATGTCAGACTAACTGGTCTATAATTCCCTGTTTTCTCTCTCCCTCCTCTCTTAAAAAGTAGGATAACATTAGCTACCCTCCAATCCGCAGAAACTGATCCTGAATCTATAGAACATTGGAAAATGATTACCAATGTGTCCACGATTTCTAGAGCCACTTCCTTAAGTACCCTGGGGTGCAGACCATCAGGCCCTGGGGATTTATCAACCTTCAGTCCCATCAGTTTACCCAAAACCATTTTGTGCCTGATGCAAATTTCCTTCAGTTCCTCTGTTACCCTAGGTTCTCTGGCCACCATTACATCTGGGAGATTGTTTGTGCCTTCCCTAGTGAAGACAGATCCAAAGTACCAGCTCATCTGCCATTTCCTTGATCCCCATAATAATTTCACCCGTTTCTGTCTTCAAGGGCCCAAATTTGGTCTTAACTAATTTTTTCCTCTTCACATACCTGAAGAAGCTTTTACTATCCTCCTTTGTATTTTTGGCTAGCTTACCTTCGTACCTCATCTTTTCCCCCGTATTGCCTTTTTAGTTATCTTCTGTTGCTCCTTAAAAGTCTCCCAATCCTCTGGCTTCCCACTCATCCTTGATATGTTATACTTCCTCTCCTTTTATTTTTATACTGTCCTTGACTTCCCTTGTCATCCACAGTCGCCCCTTACTCCCCTTAGAACCTTTCTTCCTCTTTGGAATGAACTGATCCTGCACCTTCTGTATTATTCCCAGAAATGCCTGCCATTGTTGTTCCACTGTCATCCCTGCTAGGGTATCTTTCCAGTCAACTTTTGCCAGCTCCTCCCTCATGTGTACATAGTCCCCTTTGTTCGACTGTAATTCTGACACTTCCGATCTTCCCTTCTCCCTCTCAAATTGTAGATTAAAACTTATCATATTATGGTCACTACCTCCTAATGGCTCCTTTACCTTGAGTTCACTTATCAAATCTGGCTCATTACACAACACTAAATCCAGAATTGCCTTCTCCCTGGTAGGCTCTAATACAAGCTGCTCTAAGAATCCATCTCTGAGGCATTCCACAAACTCCCTTTCTTGGAGTCTAGTACCAACCTGATCTTCCCAGTCTACCGGCATGTTAAAATCCCCCATGACAACCGTAGAATTACCTTTGCGACATGCCAATTTTAACTCTTGATTTAACTTGCACCCTATATCCAGGCTACTGTTTGGGGGCCTGTAGATAACTCCCATCAGGGTCTTTTTGCCCTTATAGTTTCTCAGTTCTATCCATACTGACTCTACATCTCCTGATTCTATGTCACCCCTCGCAAGGGACTGAATTTCATTCCTCACCAACAGAGTCACCCCGCCCCCTCTGCCAACCTGTCTGTCCTTTTGATAGGATGTATATCCCTGAATATTCATTTCCCAGCCCTGGTCCTCTTGCAGCCATGTCTCTGTTATTCCCTCAACATCATACTTGCCAATTTCCAACTGAGCCTCAAGCTCATCCACTTTATTTCTTATACTCTGTGCATTCATATATAATACTTTTAATCCTTTTAAAGTTACTCCCCTCACCTATTCCTCATCGATCCCTATTGCACTTGCCCATACTCTCTGATCCCTTCCTGATCTTTCTGCCCCTTTAATTCTGTTGTCTTTCTTAACTTTTCTTTTCTCGCATTCCCTTTAACTCCATTCTTATATTTCCTGTTCATCCCCTCCCCCCCCCCCCCACTACTTAGTTTAAACACACCCGTGCAGCAGTGACAAACCTGCCTGCCAGAACGCTGGTCCCCCGTCTGTTAAGGTGCAACCCGTCCCTTTTGTACAATTCATCCTTACCCCAAAGCAGATCTCTTATTGGAAATGGCTATTGCTTGACAGTTATCTCACAGAAACATAATTGCCACTTATCAGCCAAGATCATGCTTGACTTTTAACTAAAAGTGTCACGCAAGAAACAGAGACACACGTTATAAGGTATTTTCAGCAGGACGCCATAGTTCACGTCCAATAATGAAATATATTCTTCAAGTTCAAAATAGTTTGATTTTCCCATTTTCCCAGATGAAGGTAGTTTTTTTTGTTTTCCTCATTTGGGTATTCTTCCTCCACCTAACCCTTTCTCCACCTCTTTCTATAAAGTTGAAACTCACATTGCTTCTCTCTGCATTCATGCCAGTAATGGGCTCCTGTGGTAAACCTTTCAGTATTTACTCTACTTCCAGTCTTTTGGAGTGACTGATAATGCATCAGCTCACCACCCAGTTTCTAAGCTCCCAGCTCTCAGTTCCCTGATCTCCTCTCTGTGCTCACCTGACTCACATTTGTGGTGCTTTCTTTACCCAAAGCTGCTTTAAACTGCCGGCTGAGATTCTTGACCTGGTGAGAAATCTCAATCAGGCAGATTAGAAATTATGGCCTGGGGACTGAAATATGCAAGTTTCATCTGAGTTGCCAAAGTATAAATTTTAAAAAGACTTTAGTAGGTTGTCAGTCAGTATTGAAATGACCAATGATTAAAGGGAATAAAAGAAACTAAAGGTTCTTAGTTTCTGCACCAATTGGGATGATCAGAGAATGACTTTGGAAGTGAGTACTTTTATGCCAGCTCACAGTATGTCCTCTGGCTGTTGATAAGATGAATTGCTATATTTGCAGAGGCAGGAATAGGGACACATTAAACTAATTTTTTATGTTTAATATTATCATCCAAAGATAACTACTTTTATTCTTCTGATGGAACAGCCCAAGAACTAAGTAATTTAGCACTGCCAAAAGTACTTAACCTAATTTTCTTCTTCCATTCTACAAAACTACAGAAAAAAACTGAAGCGAGAACCAAGAGTTCATCTGAATAAAATACTGTTTTTTTTTCAATAAAGCAATTTTCTCATGGTGCAGAGGTTGTCATAGGATCAGTTTACCAAAAGCGTTAGGAAGAATTTACTTGCCTTTCTTTAACTATTAAGTCAGTCTTATAACACAGATTTTAATTTCTAAGTTTATTACTCAGTAGTTATATTTGCTTCATAAACAATCTTGAATTACGAATATTTTCTTCAAAAATTTTGTCACTGAAGTATCCCTCAAGAGAAATACTTTTGTCAGAGAAGGAAAATTACAAACAGAAAAAGAAAACTACAAGAAAAACTCGACTAGTCAGGTAGCATCTGTAGGGAGAGACAGTCAATTTTTTAGGTCAATAAGCTTTTAGTTTAATAAACCTTCACCATAACTTGAAAACGAAGAAAACAAGCATTCTCACAGCTGTGAAATACTAAAAAATTAATTCATGTTTCTTAATTCATTGATAGTTATTTCATCCTCTGGTAGATAAATTAGGTAATACTTTTACATTTACCGTATTTGCAGCAAATTGCAGCATTCTGATTTTTCGATCTCATCTTGGCTTTTGTTTCATTTTTCATTAACTTTCATAGAACTGAATACACAGTGGCTTCTGGTTAATTAGGCCATAGGTTAATTGGGGCAGCCACTTATTTGGACCAACCCTTAAAGTACAAAAAAATGAAGAAAATAGCCAGGATTCCCTTCATTTATATATGACACAACACCACTTAACTGGGACAGGACACTGACTGCTGCCAAGCAGTTTCTTGTTAGCATCACTTGCGTGCACTTGGGTGGCCATCAGACACTACAGTGAACAGTTTTTAAACAGCATCAATTATGTGTGCTTGTGTAAAGTTATCCATTTGGGCTGAAGGTTGCCGAATCAAAAAGCAGCCATTTTTGATCATTTTGTTTTTAATGTTGATTTCAAAAAAATTTTGACCCTTGCCAAGATGCAGGAAGGCAATGAAGGCAGTCCATTATCCATTATGTGCACTAGGTATCTGCACTGATTTTGTTCATTTACAGTCAATCAAAAGAATGCAGCAGTGTACACTGGATAAATTCCTCTGTCGATGACTATTAGGAACTAGTACACAGTTTTATGGTACTGTAGTAGTATTGGTAGTGTTTTGATTTGTTCTTTATTTCATTTAAATACATACTTTGTTACTCAGTTAAATGACAGTTTGTCCCTTTCATATGTTTTTAACTATTTTCATAAAACTTCAGCTAATTGGTCCAACATGTACTGGTCCCAATGTGTCCCAATTAACTGGAATCCACTGTATATACAGTATGTCTCAAAATAACAATTGAATTTCATTTTAAGAGATGTATATTAGTAAAATAACTTCACCTGACTTAATTGAAAATGGAGATTTATTCATATATATCTGTTTTGTCTTGTTTTTACTAGCATTACATTTGGTTAATGATAGTCCATGAGCTTGGCTTAGGGATATTTTTATAGAAGTAATTATGCAATGTTAATTTTAGTTGTCATCCATATTAATTCACCTTAATTCAAGTTTCCTCCTCTCTGTCCTCTATTCCCCACTCTGGTCTTTTACCTCTTCTCACCTGCCTATTACTTCCCCCTGGGTCCCCTGCTCCTTCCCTTTCTCCTATTCCACTCTCCTCTCCTATCACATTCCTCCTTCTCCAGTCCTTGACCTTTCTCACCCACCTGGCTTCACCTTTCACCTTCCAGCTAGCCTCCTTCTCCTCCCTCCATCTTTTTATTCTGGCATCTTCCCCCTTTCTTCTCAGTACTGGAGAAGGGTCTCGGCCTGAAATGTCGACTGTTTATTCTTTTCCGTAGATGCTGCCTGACCTCCTGAGTTCCTCCAGCATTTTGTGTGTTTTGCTATATATAATCACTATTTTATTCTCTTAACTTCGCCTATTCAATTCTTCTTTCACATTTTTGTCTCTTCTGATTATATCAGCGGGAGGAGAAGATGGCGGCGCGCCTGCGCGTGCGCAGCCCTCCAGTGAAAAATGATATCGTATCCATTAAATAGGGGCCGTGGACAATTCTGATCTGATGGAGACGGACATGAAAGCACAGAGGAACATCTGGAAAAATTTCTGAAACGCTCGTTCACTGCTGTCGTTACTGCGCGGTCGGGAATCCTCCGGAGGGAAGGCCTCAAAATCCCCGGCTTTGCCTGCTGTTGGCGACCAAGATGGAGGTCCAATCGTTCGGATGGAGATGGTGCTCAGTACTCGGTGTCGGAGAGCTGATCAGAGCTCGAAGTTTTTGGATGACTCAGAGTCGGACCGTGGTCGGGTATGGCAGGGAGAATTTTTCTTCCGTCTGCGTGAGATGTGGGACATTTGAGAGACTTTGAACTTTTACTGTGCTCATGGACTTCTTCATCAAGTTATGGTATTGTTGCACTGTTGTAACTATGTGGTTTTTGTTAGTTTTTTTCAGTCTTGGTCTGTCCTGTGTTTGTGATATCACACCGGAGGAGATATTGTATCATTTCTTAATGCATGCATTACTAAATGACAATAAAAGAGGACTGTGTGTCTTCGTAATCTAATAATCTAATCTAATATATATTTGCATTTGAGTTCTCTTGATTTGAAGTTCTCAGTTCTTTGAACAGCTTTTGTCATGAGTTTCCATTTAAAAAATTTTGTTTGTACATCTAATTATTTACCATGCCATTCTGCCCAATTTGGTCACTTTGCATGACATCGGGGAGCACAGACACAGAGCTACTGATGCACATTACAGCAGTGCCGGATTCATCATGACTTCCTGTGCTGTCTGTATGAACTTTGCATGTTCTCCCTGTTGCTCTTTCCCTGGGTGCTCCAACTTCCTCCCACAATCCAAGGGTTGTCCTCTGTGATTTGCCAATCGTGTGAGTTCAGTGCAAGATTAGAGTAACTGAGTACTTGATGATCGGTGCGCTAAGGGGAGCACTTTCATCTTAAATGACTTTATGAATTAAAAACGTTAAATGATTGTCTCTACGCATCTGTTCGGATATTTAAAAAAATAACACAATGCATTTGATTTAACAGATTCTTTTTCGTTCCCTGCATGCTTCGATGTGATGTCTTGTAGTCTTTTTTTCCTCAGTTCTGCAGCTCATTCTTTATGTTCCTTGGACCGCTTCTAAAATACCTAGTCATCTGGTTTGCAGCAGTTGGAATGCTGAGTGTTGTTTGTCTCTTGGCCAGAATACATAAACAGAGCTGTAGCTGCCCACCCACATCTACTGTAAACACAGGATTTATCCATTCTCTCACACTCCCACTCTGAATGTCGTTTTTGTCATTATTTTTTTATTCCATGCACTTGCAAAGCAGCCATATATTTCAATAATTAAGTTATTTACAGTTAATAACTCTGCATAATATTGGAAGTTTTAAAAGGGCTGATTATTTTTTTTAGTCAAGGCTTTAAACTAGAGACTGATTGTTATACAAATTGTGTACATTTATTCAGAATGAACTACATTTAAGGGAAGATAGTGTTCAAATGTGCATTTTTTCCTGGTATTTAATTTTTTTCTTTACTAATGATCTTCAAATGAAGATGGATGATAATATCAAAGCATGTTATTTAACAAAGAGTCTGGCATATTCTGGCAAACAAATTTCTCTGTGAATATAATATTCCAACATGTACTCAGGTTTAATTTATTTCCTATTATCCTTGTTTAATTGTGTTGTCATGAGATGGGATTCTTACTAAAAGTGAAGACTTTGTTCTTGCTAACTAAGAAACATATGTGCCGCACTTTCTTGGTTAGACACATGTGTTCAGTCCATTGCTGGCATGGTACAGCTGACTGAATGTCATAAATGTAATCAAACTGTCATCCTGCAGTTTGTGGTAACAAATACACAGGGCACAGTGGAGACTCCTTTGCACTAGAGATTGTAGGGGACCGTTTAGTCTGAGAGGCCATTTATGTAAACCTCCACTCTGAAGTTGGACATGTGTTAAACTTGTTTATAGATTTCTCAGTCCACTCTATACTTCAACCAAGTAGTTCATTTCAGGGGAAAAAAAAATGCTGATAACAAAGACCAAGCAACAGGGGCAAGATAAGGCCCAGGTTGTTTGATAAAGAAGCTGAATGGTGCTTTGAACGGTGTCAGCAGCCCAGGGAACATTTTAGTTAAGGATCCCCCTCTAAAATCCAACAGTGCACGAGTATGGAGACATCACATGTTTGCGATCAAGAAAGATAGCTGCTTCACTATTTCCTTACGTGATTGGCATTATAATTTCCTTGCCAACCTTCCAGAAGCACCTTGGGATATTTTATCACAGTGCAAGCTCTATTTAAAAACAAATAGTTGCTGTTGCTGGCTGATTTTTTTTTTCCTACATTCAAGTAAAGAGCACAGGATCAGGGCTTTGGGCAATGGTCTACAGATTCATTTATCTTTCAATGCAGCCAGTTCCAGACTGCCATGGAGAGAATTTCTTGACCTATGATTGTAATTACCTCACAGTTCATAAACGCTCCTTGGTGTATCTTGTTCTGACTTGTAAACTTTATAGTTTAACCCCAGTACCCAATTTGCCTTAACAGTTACTGCTCAATATTAAACAGATGGGACTTATGAACAATCACATATCTTTAAGGTTTCTTAAAGGATAGCCGGGAGGTGGTGGTGGTAGTGGGGATAAAATGGTGTGTGTCTCAAATAGCCCCTGACAACCAGGTCCTGCTCCTGGCCTTCACATATGGCTTACCTACTAAGTCCAGTGGAACCATTTCTGCTGACAGGAAAAGGGGCAAAGGCAGGTTACTGGCGCTGCCAGTCACTTTGGGCTCTTGAGGCTAATCAGCCCTGGTTAGCAGCTCATCCAGGAGAAGGAAAACTCTGATCTCAAACCTATGCTGCCTTGCGGCCATACCCACACATGGGGAAGGCCTTGGGAGTAACCCCGAAGAAAAATCCAGAACTGAGACAATGGAAACCTGATTGGTTGAGGACTAACCAATCAGGAGGGACTGACGAAAGGCATGTACATATACATATACCACTGGACTAGACATGCTAAGGCATCATCCCTGATGAAGATGGCAGAGTTTGTCATCGAAACGTCAGTTAAAATGGATACCTGTACCTGGCTGGAAGTCCAAGAAGAGTTTATTTGTCATATACACAGTGAAAGCACTAGATCCTTTCTCATTTATCACTGCCTACAGAGGGTCCAATGTTGAACTATTTCACACAGTGTGTCTGTAATTACACAGAGTCAAATCTCCCACTGGCGTCCCCAAAGGATCTGCCGATGGATATGCCTGTAACTAGGCAATTCCTGAGTGGAGACTATGTCTTCCTCTGATCAGGAGAGCTCCACTGCTGAGCTGCCATCCAAGTCCTGTTGGGTAGCATGAACTTCTGCAGATTTCCCAGGTCTCAGACTGGGAAATCAACAACTGAGCCGCTGCCAGGTTAACAGGATGCAACTCCAGCGAGGCCTTTGAATCCAATGGCAGAATTTGGCTGATGGAGGAAGTTAATTAGAGTACAAACGTTTGTAAATTTAGTTTAAAAATTGAAACATTACTTTTAAAACAATTAATTGAAACTGTAGATGATGGCGAGAAAAACAGAGCTGGGGCTTCAGTGTTGTAGACACTGTCCCTGTCACTGTAGTTGGCTACTTGTGGCCAGAGGGGAACTGGACTGCCCTACTCCTTGCTTGTGTGTCAGGAGTCAGGCTTAAAGTGAAGGACTACAACTCCAGAGCATAGGTAATTATCAATCATGGGGAAGTGGACGAACTTCTCCATTACTTTATTTTATGTGAATGGTTATTCCTGTTAAATTGCTAAATCTCAAATAAAGAACCCTTTCTCTTTACTTATGTTACAATATTGAAGACAGGCACTAAGCCTGTATTAAGTATAAGTGTGGTTAGATTTTCCAGTTGCCAGAATCTTAAACATTGTTTATGCCAGTCAAATTAAAAAAGGTGTGTTTTCTGGGGTCTGCTTTGTTTTATTAACTAGAGCTTTTGATAGTATTATAGCTTCTGTTTGGGTATCGTTTAGGACTCAATGTCGGTGGCTGTGAATTGTGTACGTTTCCATCGATTGCATTACCCTACACAAGTTCCCTCCCCCACCACCCAAGAGTTCACTATAACCAGCATTTTGTGCCTGTCCAGAGGTCGGTCGAGCTGCCCAGCCCGGGATCTGTGTTCTATGGGTAGAGGGGCAGCAGAGGCCCCTGGGTCCTCCAGAGGTGTGCTGACATGCATGGCCATGTCATGATGGTAAGGGCATGGGAGCAGAATCCTCCAAATCTTGTTGGGTTGGTTTAAGGCGATCTACCAAAATACATTCAGGTTTACCCCTCTTGTATATGATAAAAAGTCTTTTCTCCCTGTTGCAAAACAAGGAACGGGCCACTGTAAGGGGGCCTAAGGGGACGCTGGTGTGCATCATGGTGGGTGAAAACAAACGAGGCAGAACGTAAGTCCACAGAAACCCAAGAGTGCTGTACGCCATGGTGGGAGGTAGGGATAGGTGTAAGGGATTTGAATTTACTGAGAAGTGTGGAACACTGTTGAGAGGACAACCAGGCGATCATGGCATCAAGAATAAAATCACCTTGCACTCATAGCGGCTGCCCATATACCAGTTCATCCGCATAGACCAGTTCTGAGCCCCAGCAGGACCATTGGGAGATGGATGCCCTCAGAGCTGTCTTTCAGGAGCACTGAAACCACTCACATAAGCCATTGGACAGCAGGTGATATGCTGTGGAGTGTTGTAGCCCAACACTGAGGCTCCGGGCCATCATGGTCCAGCAGTGTGATATGATCTGGGGACCATGGTCAGAGGAAATATCAGACAGGATGCCATACCACACAATCCAGGTGCTGGTGAATGACCAAGCCACGTCTGCTGCTATCATTGGTGCTGGCGGGTCGACCTCTGGCCACCTGGTGGTATGGTCCACCAGGATAGATAGATAGATAATTTATTGATCCCAAAGGAAATCGCAGTGTCACAGTAGCATTTCAAGTGCACAGATATACAAACCATTTGTATAAAGATTAGAAGAGAAGTAGAAAGTATAAAAAATAAGTTACGACAATCAGCCTAACAGGAGGGGTCCCCAGCTATAGGTTGACTCATTATAGAGTCTAATGGCCAAGGTTAAGAGTGACCTCATATGGCACTCTTTGGAGCATCACAGCTGTCTTAGTCTATCAGTAAAAGTGTTCCTCTCTTCAGCCAAGGTGGCATGCAGACGGTGAGAAACATTGTCCAGAATTGCCAGGGATTTTCCATAGGGTCCTTTGTTCCACCACAGTCTCCGGTGTGTCCAGTTTGACTCCTATAACAGAGCTAGCATTTCTAATCAAGGAGGTGTGTGAAACCATGGGAGGGGGAAGAAGGACCAACAAGGTCCACATTGACATCGCTTAGGGACCTCAAAAGGTGCCAATTATGCATGGACATAATGGCTAATTTTTGCCCACTGGCATTCCACATAGGCTGCAGTCCTTTCTAAGACTATGCCACACAAACTTTAGTTCAACTAACACTTCTTCTGGCCCGGACACAGAGGGCCACGTATGGAGTCAAAACCAGTCCACCTCTATGGGATGACGGCGACCGGTTGAGACATCGCACAGGAGAGAAACCCCAGCTTCCCCGAACTTAACGCTAGCCAACTGCAAACCTGTGACTGCTGCTTGATAACCCTGGACCTCTGGGTCAGTAGCATGGTCGGCTGCCATGCTGTCATGGCCAACCCTTATGTGTATGACTTCAACAACCTGCTGTGAGAAGCAATCAGCTGCAGCGTTATTTTTCCCCTTGATATGCTGTACATCAGTTGTGACCTCGGATATGTGAACCAGGTGGTGCTGTGCAGACCAAGGGTCTGATACTTCGGCCATTGTGTGCAAGTGGGGGTTGTGGTCAAGCAATGCTGTGAAATGGCAACCATCTAGAAGAAAACAAAAATGGCGGACAGCCAGATAGAGACCAAGAAGCTCACAGTCAAACGTGCTGTACTTCCTTTTGGGGGGGGACGGAGTTGCTGGTTGCCACATGCCTCTGACCAACTGAACATGCACAGCACCCACGGCGTAGTCTGAAACATCAGTAGTAATGGCTATGGGTTTGCCAATAGGGTCAAGTTGGAAAGAGCTTGTTTGGTATCATCTAATGGCCTGGTCATGTCCGCTGACCAGTCAAGCATGTGATTCGGGGGATTGTCTTTAAGCACACTATACGGAGAGCATAAGTTCAGCAGCTCGCGGAATGAAGCGGTGATAGAAATCCACCTCACCTATGGGAATTCCACAATAGCGGCTGATTTTAATGGGAGGGATTCTGCGCCTTCTGTGGAGATGCAATGGCGAGAAAGTCAATGGCTGACAACCCAAACCGGCATTTTGCAGGGTTAATAATCAACCTGTGTTGGTATAAGTATTCAAAAAGTGTGCAGAGATGAGATATGTGTTCGGATTTGCATGCACTGGCGACAGGTATGTTATCCAGGTAAACAAAAAGAAAATCTAAGTCTGTTAATACAGAGTCCATCAGCCGTTGGAAAGACTGTGCTGCATTTTTCAGCTCAAACAGCATGTGTGGAAACTCAAAGAGGCCAAACGGGGTTATCGCAGCTGTTTTGGGAAACTCCTTCAAGTACACAGGCACCTGATGGTCGCCCCTAACCAGATCACCCTCTGCCTGCAAGTGTTGCCACACATTCCATTGCCAACTTAGCATGGCCACAAGGCTCAGCAGAACAACAGAGAGCACAAGAGAACACAACAAGCAACAAAGCAAGAAAAGCAAAAAGAAGCCCTGTTCCTTCCTCCCTGCCACCCACACACACATACAAAGTTCCCCAACCCCAGGACAGACTGACTTCTTCAGGGTTCAGCCTACAGTGGACTTGTAAATTTGCAGACACTGGGTCCCAATTTCCCTACTGGACTCGCAGAAATTTGTAGATTTAGGGCTCCAGCCATCGGGCCTCGACTCCCAGACCTCCGATCGACTTTCGATCTGGGTCTTGGATTGATCTTTGAGCTTCGATCTTTGGTATCTAGCCAGGACTCATAGATGATGATGAATGGGGAGCCTGGATGATGATGCAAACTCCAGGCCCCAAACGCTGAACTCATCGATGACAGGACCCCAAAAACTAGGACTTGAACTCTAGTCTCACTAATGAGGGGACCCTGAATATCCTCAACAACATCTGCTGGTGTTTGAATGTGGCTTAGGCTCTAAGTCCTTCACATCCCTGTCCCTTATTTGTCTTGGAGTAGTAATGATTGGAATTTTCTACCTGAGAGGACTGTGAAGGTTCACTAGCTGACTATATTCAAGAGAAAGATTCTGGATGTTGAGGAAATATAGGGATTTGGCCTTGGTGGAGGAATGTGGTGCTGAGGTGAATATCAGCCATGAAATTATTGAATGGGAGGGTAGACACAGGAGATCTACTGGCCTAGTTCCGCTTCTGTTCTGTTCTTATCTGCTCAATTCAAGATTGCATAATTAACATTAAAGCTCATTTGCCTTTTGGTAGCTTCAGTTATGTTTTTATTTGAAGGCTAAAACTGCTCCTAAATGATAAGTTTAAGTTTGATATACAGTGGCATGCAAAAGTTTGGGCACCCCGGTCAAAATATCTGTTACTGTGAATAGTTAAGTGAGTAGAAGATGAGTTGATCTCCAAAAGTCATAAAGTTAAAGATGAAACATTCTTTTCAACATTTTAAGCAAGATTTTTGTTTTGTACAATTTTAGAGTGAAAAAGAGGAAAGGAGACCCATGCAAAAGTTTGGGCACCTCAAGGGATTTGAGCTCTCAGATAACTTTTACCAAGGTCTCAGACCTTTATTAGCTTGTTAGGGCTATGGCTTGTTCACAATCATTATTAGGAAAGGCCAGGTGATGCAAATTTCAAAGCTTTATAAATACCCTGACTCCTTAAACCTTGTCCCAACAATCAGCAGCCATGGGCTCCTCTAAACAGCTGCCTAGAACTCTGAAAATTAAAATAAATGATGCCCACAAAGCAGGAGGAGGCTATAAGAAGATAGCAAAGCGTTTTCAGGTAGCCATTTCCTCAGTTCATAATGTAATTAAGAAATGGCAGTTACCAGGAACAGTGGAAATCAAATTGAGGTCTGGAAGACCAAGAAAACTTTCCGAGAAAACTGCTCGTAGGATGGCTAGAAAGTCAAATCAAAACCCCCATTTCACTGTAAAAGACCTTCAGGAAGATTTAGCAGACTCTGGAGTGGTGGTGCACTGTTCTACTGTGCAGCGACACCTGCTCAAATATGACCTTCATGGAAGAGTCATCAGAAGAAAACCTTTTCTGTGTCCTCACCACAAAATTCAGTGTCAGAAGTTTGCAACAGAACATCTAAACAAGCCTGATGCATTTTGGAAACAAGTCCTGTGGAGTGATGAAATTAAAATAGAACTTTTTGGCCACAATGAGCAAAGGTATGTTTGGAGAAAAAAGGGTGCAGAATTTCATGAAAAGAACACCTCTCCAACTGTTAAGCACGGGGGTGGATCGATCATGCTTTGGGCTTGTGTTGCAGCCAGTGACACAGGGAACATTTTCACTGGTAGAGGGAAGAATGAAGTCAATTAAATACCAGCAAATTCTGGAAGCAAACATCACACCATCTGTAAGAAAGCTGAAGATGAAAAGAGGATGGCTTCTACAGCAGGATAATGATCCTAAACACACCTCAAAATCCACAATGGACTACCTCAAGAGGTGCAAGCTGAAGGTTTTTCCATGGCCCTCACAGTCCCCCGACCTAAACATCAACGAAAACCTGTGGATAGACCTCAAAAGAGCAGTGCATGCAAGACGGCCCAAGAATCTCACAGAACTAGAAGCCTTTTGCAAGGAAGAATGGGCGAAAATCCCCCAAACAAGAATTGAAAGACTCTTAGTGGGCTACAGAAAGCGTTTACAAGCTGTGATACTTGCCAAAGGGGGTGTTACTAAGTACTGACCATGCAGGGTGCCCAAACTTTTGCTTCAGGCCCTTTTCCTTCTTTGTTATTTTGAGACTGTAAAAGATGGAAATAAAAAAGTAATCTTGCTTAAAATATTAAATAAATGTGTCATTTTTAACTTTATGCCTTTTGGAAATCAGGTCATCTTTTACTCACTCAGCTATTCACAGTAACAGAAATTTTGACCAGGGGTGCCCAAACTTTTGCATGCCACTGTAAATGAAATAAGGGCGAGTAATTGTATAAAAGGGAACTAACCAATGATGTTATCACTTATTTTACACACTGGGAAAGACAAAAGCTCTGGCAAATAACCTTTCATGCTAAGGACTCTTACATGATGAGATGCTAAAAATGATCATGAAATATGGCATGAGGTAATTAGCCTTTTGATAGATTCAAATTAATTCATTCACTTTCCATAAAGAAGAGAAGGAACAGCTTGTAAACTCTTTAAGAAAGTCAAGAACTCCCCTGACTCCCAAATGTAATCAAGCAAAATTCCAGGATATTAGTCTAACCTTTTAACACACACTAAACAAGACTGAATAGTTGCAATGCACAGACCACTCTTCTATGTTTTCACTAGCACTGAAATTCATGAAGAATTTGATCTTTGAAGACGGTCCTTTTTTATAACTATTTTTAGAGGGATTTTCTGCGTTAGCAGAGTGTATGTACAGCAGAAATGCATTCCCTCAGCTACCTGTCCAGTACTTTAAGGAGAATTATGTAGAAAAAGTCTTCCTTTAAATCTTGATCTATTTTCTCCTTGTTCTAATGATTATGTTTCCTTTCAGCTATTTCCTTAGATGTTAGGTATAGTATTTGTGGTTGGATATAACTGGCCCAAGCGGGCATTATTCTGCCAGCATGACTGGACCTACCTGGCTACCATCATTACTCATTTGGCATGTTTAACTTGGAGCAAATTTTAGCTGTGACAAATATGCAATAAAATCTGGGAGAACCAGCACATTATCCAGTATAATTTTATTGCAACTCCGGCTGGGATTGAGATTCACAAAGGAAGATTTAAAACTAAAGAGGCAATAAAAAGCATTATAGTTTACAGTAATAACCTGTCAAATGTTGAACTTCATTGTAAGCTTAACACCTAGAAAAGAAGAAAAAAACAATAATGCCATCATTTGCTACTTAGATTTAAATATTTCTGGTATCTTTCACATACTTCATAACAAGAGCTTATTTTTACCAGCAGCCCTCTAATTGTGTTAAAAACTGTGCAAGAAATTCTTTGCACTGTGTGATCCAATCAGTCTTCGGGTAGGAGTAGTAACTTATTCTGTCATTCAAGGTTTTTGGGCAATTCCTGTGTCACACTGCCACAGCAAGAGTTACCCTTCCCCTTGATTCTTATTAAACTAATAAGTAAAAATTGCCCTTTTCCTGTACGTCTGCACTCTGTGGAAGATGGGCATTAGGGTAAGAAAGTAAGAAATATTTTAAATAATGCTAAAATTTGAATAAGCAGTCAAGATAAAGATAGGAAGCTTTATTATTTAAAAAATATTGAAGTAAGCCTTTCCACTCTTTATGCAAGGATATCTTTCAACTGAGATAATTGCATTGGTTGAAATTAATGTAATTTGTCTGACATTTTACTTTCTCAACTCAAAATAGGAACAAAATACTGAATCTGAATAAAGGATACATAACTCAGAGAGGTAGTTGGATAGAAAGTCAAAAGACTTCATCCAGGTTCCAAAATCTGTTGGGGGATACTTAAGGTAATTTTCCAGTTGGAGGCAAATCTAAGGAATAGGCAATTAGAGTCACTGGTCCAAATTTCTATTTGCACTGGCAAAGTCAGTATAGGGAAGCAGTCACTTTTCACCCATATGCAGGATTCTGTGGAAATGAATTAAGACAGCTTAAATGAAAAGCAGAGGGTGCACATTGTTCAAAGTAAATTTATTATCAAACTACATATATTTCACCATATACAACCCTGAGATTCATTTTCTATCTGGCATACACAGTAAATCCAAGAAGCACAATAGGATTAATGAAAGACCGCACTCAACAGGATGGAAAAACAATCAATGTGCAAAAGACAAAAAATAAACCCTCCAAGTATGAAAGAGAAAAAAATAATAATAAAGCAATAAATATCGAAAACATGAGATGAAAGTGGGTCCATAGGTTGTGGGAACAGTGAAGGGTCTTGGCCTGAAATGTCGACTGTTTACTCATTTCCATAGATGCTGCCTGGCCTGCTGAGTTCCTCCAACATTTGTGTGTGTGTGTGTGTGTGTGTGTGTGTGTGTGTGTGTGTGTGTGTGTGTGTGTGTGTGTGTGAGACGATTTCATAATATACCAGCAGCAAGAGATGAAAAATTGAGTTGGGGTTTAATATTAAAACCACTATTTATTTTCATCTACTCAAAAACATAGAAAATTAAATAAACTACTTCTTTAAACAGAAGTTAGCAGTGTTATGTGTCTATAGCTCCCTTACAGTTAAACTTAGAACCTATTCTTAACAAATTTTACTCAAGCACAGTCTTAAAGTGACAGTTCAGAGAGTCCCAGTAATTCATGAAATAGGTGAGAGGTGAGACTTGTAGATTCTCGATGCAGCAAAGAGGCGATCTCGAAGGAACGAAGAAACGGTTACCGCAGATCCCAGCCAAGGAGTACTGTTCCGAAGTCCAAGAAGAAAGAGATTTCGCAAAGTGACTGTCACAAAATCCACACCCATGGATCATACAAAGGACAGACACATCTCCAGAATGCACAGTGTGCCACTGATTAACCCAATCCTTTGGGTATGGGTAAGCATTAGACTTTACCCTTCTTGATCATGAGCTGTTCCTGGATAGCTCAAAGCCTGTGATGTTCACTCTCTCTTTCCTTCGACTCCCTTCTCAACAAAATGTTCAAATTTCTTTTATACTGTCGGCATACGTCATAAGGTAACACTCACAGAAACGAAACTGTGGACTCAAAGTAAAACAAAACTGGGGACACGTGCCACCCACAGTAAACGAAACTATGGACATGTAACACCTCCCCCCAAGAAGAGAAAATTTTGCTCTGCAAGAGCAAAATTTTAACTACAATCTACAATATTTGGAACAATACATATACGGTTATCATACAGCACACTACAAACTAATACAACATCTTGCAGGAGAATATACAAATATTAAATTCCACTCCATTATTAAAATTACATTGCAAGTTTAACATCTGGAAAGACAATCAGCAATTACATTATCTTTGCCTTTAATATGAGTTATCATGAGATCATACTCTTGCAAAATTAAACTCCAGTTCAGCAACCTTCATATTTTTTTCAGCTTACTCAAGAACACCAATGGATTGTGATCTGTATAAACCACAAGTGGTTTCTGAGCTGTGTAAACATACACATCAAGATGATGCAAAGCCAATATCCTTCTTATTATTAGAGAAGGATAATAATTCCTTCTCTATGGTGGAATATTTTTTTTGATGCTCATTGAATTTCTTTGAAAATTAAGCCACAGGATGGTCAACATCATCATAATCATCCATTTGTAGTAACACTGCTCCTGCAGCTTCATCAGGAGAATGGCTTGGTAAAGTCAGGTGACCTTGTCATGGTCCAGATCGGGGTCTTTTTGAATTTACCTTGTTTATGTTACGATCCGGACCGTTGATTCCCTGTTTTCCTGTTTCTCTTGACTTTGGTGATTAGAGGCAATTAACGTTTGGCTGAACCGGTAGTTTATAGTCTCCGGCTTTCAGCCGTTGGGCACAGGAGCATCTGCAAAGTCATCCAAGGTACGGTGTGCCAATGTCATCTGGCCGGTGCAAGCCTAGTCTCTGCCGAAGCGAGTGCCGGTAATTCGCCTCTCCTCACCGGAGCAACCCTGTCCAACTACCTCACTAAAGCGAGCCTGCAAAGTTTCCTCACCGAGGTGGGTCCATCAGTTAACCCGCTAGAGGGATTCAAGAACCACTGTCTACTGTTTCCGGGCCGAGTTGAGAGCTCGCTACTACCCGGAGGTTCCAAGTCAAGTCCTGGCCCCAGCGGCATTCAAGCACCAAGTCAAGTCCTGTCCCTGGCGGCTTCCCAGTTCTGAGTCAAGACCTGTCCCTGGTGGTCTGTGATTCCTGTCCTACCCGCTTGTCTGAATCCCTTCTCTGCCCCTCTCGCCTCTAGCCCTCATCTGCAGCCCCTGCCTGCACTTCAGTCTAGTTCCATTGCTGGAGCAAGATAGGTACTGTCTGGTATTCATTCGTGTTGGTCTTGTCTTGTCTTGTCCTCGCCTCCATGGGGGTAAGTCTGGCTGTCTTGCTGTTGCCCCAGGAGGAGTCATGTCTTGTCCTGTCCTCGCCTCCGTGGCGTAAGTCAGGCCATCTTGCCATTGCCCCGTGGGGAGTCATGTCTTGTCTTGTCTTGTCCTCGCCTCCGTGGGGTAAGTCAGGCCATCTTGCCGTTGCCACGCGGGGGGTCATGTCTTGTCATGTCTTGTCCTCGCCTCCGTGGGGTAAGTCAGGCTGTCTTGCCGTTGGCCCGCAGGGGGTCATGAGTCCCGGCCCTATGTCCTGTTCCCAAGGAGGGGTCCTGGCTCTGTGTTCTGTGTATGTGTCTATGGTTCCATGTACCAGCTCTCCTGAGACTGAGGCTCTGTTTTTCATGTTCCTCCTCTCCCTAGCCCATGTCATGTCCATGCCTGGTTCCGGGGTCCGAGCCCGAGGCAAGACCCAGGTACTGGGTCCTTGCCCAGTCTCGGGCTCGGAGTCCATACCCTAGCCTCTTCATGTCTCCTCTAGTTCTGGAAGCCGATTTCGAGTCCTAGCCCAGACCCTTGGTCCTAGCCTGGTCGTAGTCCTCAGTCGTTGTCCAGTTCGCTATTCCTGCTCCTGCCTTGCTCTCCTGGTTTCGAATAATAAACTAAAGTTAAGTAACCTCACAAGATGTGTCTTGCAGTTGGGTCCACCCTTGCTCCCAATGCCCTGCCACTATGACAGACCTGAGCACAGGTTGGTGACATAAGATAGCTTTCAATGTATCAAATGCCTCCTGACAAGGTTCTGTCCAAACAAACTTTTCACCTTTCTTCAGGAGGTTAGTCAATGGGAGAAAAATATCAGCAAAATTCAGAACTTTCGATAATATCTGGCCATTCCGAGAAATCTTCTAAGAGCCCTTTTCCCGGTTGGAATGGGAACCTCAGAAATTGCCTGAACAGGAGCCAACCTGCCTTGACCTACAACATAACCAAGATAGGTCACAGTGGCATGGCCAAATTCCACTCTCAGCTAGGTTAATTGTAAGGTTGGCTTTTGAGAACCTTTCAAACAGCTTTCTCACTGCAGAGATATGGGCTTCCCAGGTGTCATTCCTCATGACTAAATCACTAATATAGGCACCTGTGTGTTCTAACCCTTGAATTACAGAATTACAGAATTAATCATTCTCTGGAATGTTCCCGGAGCATTTTTCATTCCAGATGGCAGAACATTGTACTCATACAACCCAGAAGACGTCACAAAGGCAGAAATTTCTCTACCTCTATCCGTTAATGGAACACACCAATATCCTTTTAACAGATCAATCTTTGTAAGAAACTGAGCTTTTCCAGCCTTGTCTACACAATCATCCACTCTAGGGATTGGATAAGCATCTGTTTTTGTTACAACATTCACCTTTCGGTAATCAGTGCAGAATCTGATACTACCATCTGGTTTAAGTACCATGACACAAGGTGAACAATCCAAAGCAGAAGGTCTAATAATATCATTTTCTAACATATACTTAATTTCTTGTTTAGCAAGTTTACATTTTTCAATATTCATACAATATGGATGCTGTTTTATAGGTTTGTTATTACCCACATCTACATCACGTAAGGTCACTGTGGTTCTTTTTGGGGTATCAGGAAATAAATCCTTAAATTTCATAATTAATTGCTTCATCTGCTGCTGCTGCTGTGGCTATAAATGAGCCAGTTTCTCGTCAATATTTTCCAAAATAGTCGAATTTGTCAATCTGGCTGAAATAATGTTTGGTTTAAAATAGGCCTCAGATGGATCAGCTAATAAATTTCCAAAGAGTTCACATCCATCTTTGTTTACAGCAGCAGTCACAGCTGCAGTTTGTTTTTCGTGATACAGCTTAAGCACATTTACGTGACAAAGCTGTGTTGGCCTTTGTCTATCTGGTATTTTAACTACATAGTCCACATCATTAACTGTAGCCACAATTTCATAGGGACCATGAAACTTAGCTTGTAAAGGATTAGTTTGTACAGGAAACAAAACAAGCACTTTATCTCCTGGCTTGAATGACCTCATTCTGGCTTGTTTATCATACCAAGTTTTCATTCTTTCTTGGGCTGATTTAAAATTTTCCTTTGCTGGGTTGCAAGTCCTTGGAATTTGTCCTTGAACTTCAAGACACAATCTAGCAAATTAACATGCAGGTTATTGTTAACCCACTGTTCTTTTAACAACACCAAAGGTCCTCAGAGCTGGTGACCAAACACAAGTTCAAAGGGACTAAAGCCTAGGGACTCTTGTACCGACTCCCTTACTGCAAATGAAAGTGAATGAACTCCCTCATCCCAATCCTTCTCAATTTCAATACAAAATGTCCTAATCATGGCTTTGAGGGTAGAATGGAATCTCTCTAAGGCCTCTTGGGATTCTGGATGATACGCAGACGATGTGATCTGTTTAGCTTCTAGTTTGTAAACTACTTGCTGGAATAATCCTGACTTAAAATTACTCCCTTGATCAGACTGAATTTCTTTAGGCAAATCAAATAAAGTAAAAAAACTTTACGAGAGTCTTCGACACAGTTTTGGCTTTTATATTTCTGAGCGGTATTGCCTCTGGAAATCTAAATGCTGTACAGATGATAGTTAGTAAATACTGATGACCAGCTTTAGTCTTTGGCAATGGGCCAACACAATCCACCATAACTTTAGAAAAGGGTTAAGCAAATGTAGGAATAGGCTGCAGTGGGGCCACTGGGGTGACTTGATTAGGTTTACCTACAACCTGATAAGTGTGACAAGTCCTGTAAAATGTTGCAACATCTTTCCTCAAACTAGGCCAGAAGAATTGTTTTAAAACTTTGTTCACAGTTTTCTTCACACCTAGATGGCCACCCAAGGGTTTACTATGGGCCAAAGTTAAAATCTCATTCCTGTAGGCTTTAGGAATTACAACCTAGTGAGCAATTGCCCATCCCTCACTTGCAGGAACATTAGGTGGTCTCTACTTCCTCATTAACATTCCATCTTTGAAATAAACCCCTACTGGCACTTTATCAATCTCCTCACCTGAGGGAGTTTTTCTCTCAAAGTTTCAATCCCAGGGTCTCTGCTCTGTTCTGCTATAAACTCCTTCCTAGACAGAGATAAATCTTTATTATCAGATTTAATACCTGGATCCTGGTGAAACAATGAAGGCAGAAAAGTACCTGACAAGTCATCAAAATCTGATTCCCTATTTGGGCTATCATGAGTAGCCGAATCATGCTGCACAGAACCACCTGCATTGGCAAGTATTTGGCTCTAGCTCGAGTTCCTGCACACGAGGGATAAATGTTATTGTCTATCTTTGAATCATCATTGATTGGCTTAGTTGACAGCTGCACTGCAGGAACAACTTTACCACCTGATAGGTCATTCCCTAGCAGCAAAGAAATACCTTCCACTGATAAACTGGGTCGTAGTCCTACTTTAACAAGTCCTGAAACTAACTCTGACTTCAAAATTACCTTGTGCAGAGGTACAGGAACAACGTCACACCCAATATCTCGAATAAGATTTACCTCATCAATGGCAGTCTCATCACCAAACTTTAGAACATTGTCTAACATAAGTGACTGAGAAGCCACAGTGTCTCGAAGAATTTTCACTGGCACAGGGGGTGACTCTTCATTCTCTGACACAAATCCCTCTGACACAAAATGAAGGAATTCTTTCCTAACCTGAGCAGACGTTTTAGCCTTTGACAGAGTTTCATCAGAATGTTCAGAACCCTGTGGGTTCACAGGTGTTTCAACATTTTGAACACAGCCATCTGGAACTATCTCCTTTTCCTTCTTCTTTTTTAGACGGAAACAATTAGCCAAAACATGACCAGGTTTCCTACAATAGTGACAAGTAGGACCAGAGGGCTTCTCCTTCAATTGCTTCCCTTCATTCTTACCTTTGTCACTGGACTGAGATTTGATTTCTGGTTTACCCTGACTATCCATGCTATTCTTTTGAAAGGTCTATCCAGGGTAAACTTAAACTTGTGGATTAAGGCAAACTCATCTGCTAATTTAGCAGACTCTTGCAAAGTGGCGGTATCCTTTTCATCTAAATATGCCTTTATGTCATTAGGGACGCACCTCTTAAATTCTTCAATTAAAACCAATTCTTTCAAGTTGTCAAAATCACCATCCACATTTTTGGATGTGCACCAGTGGTCAAAACACACAAACTTCTCATAAGCAAATTCCACATAAGTGTCATGGTCCGGTCCGTGAAGTCCTCATTCCGGTTCACGGTCCGGTCCGTGGACTCAGGACTCCGGGTCTTCAAGCTGTCCCTTGTTTGGTTGAGTTAATCATAGGCACCTGATTCCCATTTTTGGGCGTGGAATATAAGTAGCCTTAGGGTCGAGTGTGGGTGCTGGTTTGTCTTGTCAGTCCCCCTTGGAGCAACCTGCTGATGGAAGGCTAGTGAAACCATTTGTGATCTCTAGGCCTGGTTGGAGGACCACCGCTTCATGAAGCCTTGTTGCCACTCGTTGGAGCAGTCTTTGCGGTATGGATTTGCCTGTTTCCCAGGCCAACTGAGTGGCCGTCAGCCACTGCGAACTAGGTAGAGATCTGGCTGTTTCCGTAGCCAGCGGAGGTTGCTGGCTGTAACTGCGACTCGGAGCAACCTTGAAGCAGAGATGGAACTGTCTGTCATTCTTTGGTGTTTGTCTCTTCTTGTCCTTGCCTCTGTGGGGTAAGTCAGGCTGTTCTGCTGTTGCCCTGCGGGGGGACATGTCTTGTCTTGTCTTTGCCTCTGTTGGGTAAGTCCGGCTGTTTTGCCATCAGCCAACAGGTGGACCTGTCCCACCTTGGTGTGAAGAGGTTGAGTCCTGGCTCTATGCCTATGTACTGTCCTGTCTCATGTTGGTGTTGTGTTAACGACGAGTCCCGGCTTTTCAAAGGAAAAGTCCCAGCTCTATGTTGATGTTCAGTTCCCAGTCTGTCTCTCAGCTCCAGCCTCCGAGTTATCAGCCTCCGCATTTCAAGACGAAGATCCCGCAGCCAAGCTCCAAGAACCCTAGCCTCAAAGATCCCGCAGCCAAACTCCAAGTACCCAAGCCTCGAAGATCCCGCAGCCAAGCTCCAAGAACCCAAGCCTTGAAGATCCCGCAGCCAAGCTTCAAGAACCCAAGGCTCGAAGATCCCACAGCCAAGCTCCAAGAACTCAAGCCTCCAAGTCTCAAGACCAAGACCCCAGCCTGCAGTCCCAAGCCTCTAGACCCCAGCCACATCCTGTCCTGAAGCCATCTCATGTCCTTGCCTGGTTCTGGGGTCTGAGTCCGAGGCAAGACCCAGGTTCTGGGTCTTTGTCCAGTCTCGGGCTTGGAGTCGAAGCCTTGTCTCCTAGTCCATGGTTTCTAGTCGTGGTCCCGCTTTCCCTAGCTCAAGTCTGCGTTCTTGTCCCTGCTCCTTGCCTGTATCCTGTCACGATCCTACTCTAGTCAAGTTCTGTTCCTTGTACTTCAGTGTCTGTGTCTCGTATTTGGGTCCGTTCCCAGAGCTCCCTTGTGACAATAAGTCTGGTTCACAGATTTCCTCAAATTTCTAAACCTTTGCCTATAGGCTTCTGGAACCAGTTCATAGGCTTTAAGTACAGCCTGTTTCACAATCTCATACTTAGCTGCATCTTCAATTGATAGGGCAGAATAAGCCTGTTGAGCCTTACCCTTAAATACACTCTGTAACAGGAGAGGCCAACTTTCTTTCGGCCATTTTAGGCTCTGAGCCACTCTCTCAAAATGCTGAAAGTATTTATCATCCTCAGTTTCATCAAATGGAGGGACCAATTTAACTTCCTGACTGACAACAAACTTATCACCAGAGTCAAATATTGGCCCCCTCGCTGTAACTTCTCTATCCTCTCTAGTTCAAACCTCCTTTTTTCTCTGCTTCCTCAGCTGCAAACCACCTCTGTTTTTCTACTTCTTCAGCTTCAAGCTGAGTTTCCTCTTCACTCAATCTCGAGCTGTTTTTGTTTTAACTCAGCCTCAAACTTCAGTTTTTCCAACTTGAACTGGAGCTCAAGATCACTGTGTTTACTTCTGGGAAACCTTTCTAACACCACCTCTTCAAACTTCCTCAAAGGACTATAGTGCTCAGCTATTCTCCTCTGAATCTGTACCTTTTTCATATCCTGTTTAATCGCAGTAAGTAGGAATGGCCAACAAGTCATCCTTTCTGACCTCCCCCAATGCCTTAGGGTCTGGTGATGCCAGAAATGCCCCAATATCCATTGCTGCTGGATTCCCCACACAAGTCAATCAAAAGCGTAGTAGCCAATGAGATCAATAATCAATCAATAAGCTCCAATTTTGTTCATTTCACGGACAAGCCCCCAATTTGTCACGAATTCGTAACGTACCAGCAGCAAGAGATGAAAAATTGAGTCGGGTTTTAATATTAAAACCACTATATTTATTTATATCTACTCAAAAATATAGAAAATTAAATAAACTACTTTCTTAAACAGAAGTTAACAGTGTTATGCGTCTATAGCTCCCTTACAGTCAAATTTAGAACCTGTTCTTAACAAATCTTATTTAAGCACAGTCGCAAAGTGGCAGTTCTGAGAGTCCCAGTAATT
This sequence comes from Mobula birostris, assembly GCF_030028105.1. Classification (NCBI taxonomy): domain Eukaryota; kingdom Metazoa; phylum Chordata; class Chondrichthyes; order Myliobatiformes; family Myliobatidae; genus Mobula; species Mobula birostris. The sequence goes on from NC_092386.1 coordinate 45,706,276, forward strand.
CACGAAATAGGTGAGAGGCGAGACTTGTAGATTCTCGATGCAGTGAAGAGGATCTCAAAGGAACGAAGAAACGGTTACCGCAGATCCCAGCCGAGGAGTACTGTTCCGAAGTGCACGAAGAAAGAGATTTCACAAAGTGACTGTCACGAAATCCACACCTATGGATCATACGAAGGACAGACATGTCTTCAGAATGCACAGTGTGCCGCTGATTAACCCAATCCTTTGGGTATGGGTAAACATTAGACTTTACCCTTCTCGATTGCGAGCCATTCCAGATAGCTCGAAGCCTGCGATGTTCACTCTCTCTTTCCTTCAACTCCCTTCTCAACAAAATGTCCACATTTCTTTTATACTGTCGGCATATGTCATAAGGTAATGCTCACAGAAATGAAACTGTGGACTCAAAGTAAAACGAAACTAGGGACACGTGATGCCCACAGTAAACGAAACTATGGACACGTAACAGTTGCTTTGGATTTTCAGCATCAGCAGATTTTCTCATGTTCCTGTTGTACGTATTTTTGCTGTCCAGATGTTCCAGGGTTGAGTGAAGAGCCGATGAGATGGCATCTGCTGTAGACCTGTTGTGCCAGTTGGCAAATTGCAGTGGATCCAAGTGGCTTATCAGGCAGCAGCTGCTATGGTTCATCACCAACCCCTCAAAGCTCTTCATCACAGTGGATGTAATTGCTACTAGACAATAGTCATTGAGGCAGATTACCATGTTCTTCTTAGGCACCGGTATAATCGAAGCCTGCTTGAAGCAGGTGGATACCTCAGACTGCCAAACTGAGAGGTTAAGGATATCAGTGAGCTCTCTATTCAATTGACCAGCCCAGGTCAGGTATCCTGTCTGGGCAAGGTACTTTCCGTGGGTTTACCCTCCTGAAGGACGCTCTCATGTCGGCCTTAGAGACTGAAATCACCGTGTCATCAGAGGCTGAGAGAGCTCACGAAGGTTCCCCCATGTTTTGTTGGTCAAAGTGAGCATAGGGGTCATTGAGCTCATCTGGGAGTGAAGCCTTGTTGTCACCTATATTGCTTGGTTTCACTTTGTAAGAGGTAATTGCGTCCAAGCCCTGCCACAGCTGTTCAGCAACCCCCCACAGCAGCTTAAGTCGGGCCTGAAATTGCCACTTCACACATGAGATGGCTTTCTGGAGATCATGCCTGGACCTCTTGTATCTTACTTGGTCACCAGACCTGAATGCCACTGATCTGGCCCTCAGCAGACTGCAAATCATTGCATTTAAAGATTCTTCATTTCCTCTATTTTGAAATTTCCACTCCGCATAGAATTTGGTAATATATCTTGGCTAAATGACCATTCTTCACTCACAAGCACAGCATGAGTGCTAACAAGTTGTATGAGAGCTCTACAACCGGTATTGGTCATCGCTTTGCATAACTTCACTGGAGGAGGAAATAAGGCAGAGTTTTGCTGCCTCCTTATCCCCAGCCCAATGCACCAACTACCACAAAAGCATGAACCAGCTAATTCAGTGCAGGATAAACATCAAAAAAGGAGCATTCCTACAGTACCACAACATTACATGCTACAGTGGCCACTTTATTTTCTGGTCATCAATTCCAAACATATGGTAGAGTTTAAATAAATTGTGGTTGCATCCTCTGCTGTACAAAAAAATACAAGTACATAAAACCATACACAGAGTCCAATTTGAATGTTCTTAGGAAATTACTTCAGTTTTTTTTCCCCCTGGCCTTCTATGCGTCACCAATCTTTACCAGTGGTCAGAAGTGTGAACATCAGTAAACAATTAATTAAATAATGGCTCCATCTGTCTAAGTAGACAATGGATGCGCCCCTCAGGGTGCAGACCAGGGTGATAAATATGGAGATCCTGGGCTGCCCAGACATCAAAATCCCCCTCTCGGCCTCGCGGATGTGGTCCAAAGTAATGCGAAGCAGTACATTTGGCATCAGCTTGGCTGCAGGAGCTGCCGGGAGGTGACGTGATATGTCATCCAACCGCCTGAGGGGCTCCACTCCGGATTTGTGTAGGGTTTACTCCTTAGCCTTCTCTTCTCCCGAAGATACCCACAAGGCAGGGGATCTGTAACCCTGGATAGGGGCCCATACCGGGTCCTGTCAGCCGGAGCCAGCTGACCTCGGGACTCATGTAGGGCAGGGTCGTCACACCCTGTAGTAGTGACATATGGAGCCACTAACCACTACCCATAAACAATAGATTTATCTTAAATATCCAGGAAGAAGTCACCATTGCTGATCGACCCTGATTAATCCTTTTGGTAATTTTATTGAAGGGTGCCTGCTATATACCGATGTGATGCAATTGACTGATTCTTCTTGTTGTAGAGATCAGAAGGAAATAACCAGTGTTCATTCAATCAGGTGGATCTAAGTCGAAGACTTGTGTGGACCCATTGCATGCCTAGGGCTTGCTGAGTGACAGATGTCACCGAATCCATCATGATTCACTCACTGTCAATAGCTTTCCATGTGGAATAAGGCCATGTCAGACTTAGTGTCAGAGTTGTGCCCCGTAGGGGAGCTCAGAGTATAATGGGGAGGGTGAGGGAGTTTTAAAATTAATTTTACTTTAGTAATTTAGTTCTGTATTTTATTATGACCTTAATACATAGTATTTTGAATAAAAGTTGTTAAATTAATTTTTATTTGTTAAGTTATCAATATCATTTTCATAATTTTAATTGTTTCCTAATGTCAACTATTTAGCTATAATGGCCTCATAGAAAGAAAAGCTCCATTAAAGTCTGTGCTGAGAAAGAACACTTAATGCCTCAACCAGTTCTTTTTTCTGTGTTCCCTAAATAATTCTGGAGTTTGCTGTTCAACATGAAATAATAATATAAAATCCAAGTATCCAACGCTATCTTACCAGAAATGCTGCAGGATGTATGTACATCCTGTCAAAACAATTGTAGGATTTTTTTCTTTTAAGTAAACCTCAAAGGTCTATTAGAGGAGTTCTGTGCAATTTCTGTTCGAGCATTGCCATGCATATTCTCAAGAACGGCAGCATGTTATTAGGTTTTGCAGGCAGCATTAAGGCTTCCTTTTTTTTCCTCAAGTGTAAGCTTCAGAAATATGCAGTGGCAGATTTCCAGGCTCATTTTCCAAAAAGAAGTGGATGGATTGAACATCAGTAGGCAAATTGAGAGGGCTATGATGTTAATTGGGGTTAGATAGCAACGGAGGTGAAGGCCCACTCCACCTCATTTGTGATCAACTGGAAGGTTTTATTGTATTTTATTTAGAGATACAGCATAGAATAGCCCATTTAACCCTATTTAACCCTAGCCTAATCAAAGGACAATTTACATTGACCAATTAACCTATTAGGCCGCCCATCTTTGTACTGCGTGAAGAAACCCATAAGCTGAGGTATGAATGTACAAACTTCTTACATACAGTATCTGAATTGAACTCCAAGCTTTGTCGCACTATCTGCTATGTTACTGTGTCACTCCTACTACCTTTATCATTCCAGATTTACTTAATTACTAGAATTTAAATTCCTGAACTACCACAGTGGGAATTGAACTCATGCCTCTTGGTCAATGGCCCAGAACTCTGGCAACGTAACCACCATGCTATTGTCCCAATTAGGTCAAGCTGATGAATGTAGAAAAAGTGAATACCATTGGCTCTAACTCTTCCAACCTAGCGGCTATTACAATTTTAATTTAAACTTTTGGAAAATTATTCCATAAATCTCTTCTTAATGTGAACATTAATTTGAATTAATGTCCCATATTTCTTCTAACCTGATATAAATGGAAGTTATGTTTTAAGTTTACAACATCCAAACAAGTTATATTTTAACCACCTCAGGGGCATAGTAGCAATTGGTAAACTGACATCTAGATGCTGAGGCAATTAATCCATTTAGACACAGACTCCTGCAGAGGGAGATATCATAGAAGTGTAGTTTTGTGGCTAGTGTAATGCTTTACATTGTCAGTGGTTGGAAGATTGGGGTTCAATTTCCACTGCTGTTTGTAAGGAGTTTGTATATTCTCCTGTGACCATGAGTGTTTTCTCAGAGTGCTCTGCTTTCCTCCCACATTCCACAGATGTACAGGTTAGGGTTAGCAAGTTGTGGACATGCTAAGTTGTCACCAGAAGCATGGCTCTTCTCGCTGCTGCCATTGGGAAGGAGCCTTAGGTCCCACACCACAAGGTTCAGAAACAGTTATCAACCTTCAACCATCAGGCTCCTGAACCAGTGTAGATAATTTAATTTACCTTGGTTTTGGACTGATTCCACTATCAATGATTGAACTTTCAAAGACCCTGCAACTCATGTTCTCCATATTATTCATTTATTTATTATTATTTGCACAGTTTGTCTTTGTTGCACATTGGTTATTTGTCAGTCTTTGTGTGCAATTTGTCAATGACCCTATTGTGTTTTTACTGTGAATGCCTGCAAGAAAATTAATCTCAAGCTAGTATACAGCAACATATGCATAGTTTGATAATATATTTACTTTAAAGTTTGAATTTAGACTTGGGTTGCCCAGGCACATCCTTCAATTCTGTTGGTTGGTGACACCAGTAAGACGTTTCACTGTATGTTTCAATGTACATGTGACAAGTAAAGCTAATGTTTAACTTTAGAAACAGACAGCGTAGACTTTGACTACCAAGTTCACACTAACCATCAACCACTTATTACAATAATCTTATATTAATCCCAATTTTTGAAATTCTTCTCACATTCTCAGCAACTTTCCTGTGACTCTGATACACTAGGGACAATTTACAGTGCTCAATTAGCCTACCAACCTGCATGTCTTTCTGGAGAATCTGGGAAAAATCAATATGGTCAAAGAGAGAACATGCAAATTTACAGCGCCAGAGACCCAGGTTCAAAATAGAGCATTCAAAGTCAGGACTGAACCTGGGTCTCTGACGTCGTGAGGCAGTAGCTCTACTATTTGTGCCACTGTCACAAAGGGGGCATTGGGGGCAAGGGTGGACCCAAATGCAAGACACAGACACTGAAATACAAGGAATTGACTAGAGTAGAGATGTGACAGGATACAGACAAGGAACTATGAACTAGGTGCCTGGGGTTGGGCTCCAAGCCAGAGACTGGACAAGGACCCAGAACTTGGGTCTTGCCTTGGGCTCAGACCCCAGAACCAGGCAAGTACATGACATGGCTTCAGAACAGGACGTGGCTGGGGTCTGGGGTCTTGAGGCTCGAGCTTCGAGACAGGCTGGGGACTTGGATCTCGAGCTTCGAGACAGGCTGGGGACTTGGATCTCGAGCTTCGAGACAGGCTGGGGACTTGGATCTCGAGCTTCGAGACAGGCTGGGGACTTGGATCTCGAGCTTCGAGACAGGCTGGGGACTTGGATCTCGAGCTTCGAGACAGGCTGGGGACTTGGATCTCGAGCTTCGAGACAGGCTGGGGACTTGGATCTCGAGCTTCGAGACAGGCTGGGGACTTGGATCTCGAGCTTCGAGACAGGCTGGGGACTTGGATCTCGAGCTTCGAGACAGGCTGGGGACTTGGATCTCGAGCTTCGAGACAGGCTGGGGACTTGGATCTCGAGCTTCGAGACAGGCTGGGGACTTGGATCTCGAGCTTCGAGACAGGCTGGGGACTTGGATCTCGAGCTTCGAGACAGGCTGGGGACTTGGATCTCGAGCTTCGAGACAGGCTGGGGACTTGGATCTCGAGCTTCGAGACAGGCTGGGGACTTGGATCTCGAGCTTCGAGACAGGCTGGGGTCTTGGATCTCGAGCTTCGAGACAGGCTGGGGTCTTGGATCTCGAGCTTCGAGACAGGCTGGGGTCTTGGATCTCGAGCTTGGAATGCAGAGTCTGATAACTTGGAGGCTGGAGCTCAGAGACAGACTGGGAACTGTACATCAGCATAGAGCCAGGACTTATCCTTCGAAAAGCCAGGACTCATCTCTAACTCGACACTAACATGAGACTGGACAGTACATAGACATAGAGCCAGGACTCATCCATAGACAAGCCGGGACTCAACTTTATCTTCACACCAAGGTGGGACAGGTTCACCTGTTTGGTAACAGCAGAACAGCCAGACTTACCCACCAGAAGCAAAGACAAGACATGTCCCTCTGCAGGGCAACAGCAAAACAACCCAACTTACTCCACAGAGGCAAGGACAAGACAAGACAGGACTCCCCACAGGGCAACGGTAAAACGGCCTGACTTATCCTGCAGAGGTGAGGACAAGACGAGACAGATCCCCCCACAGGGCAACAGCAAAATGGCCTGACTTACCCTACAGAGGTGAGGGCAAGAAGAGACAAACACCAAAGAACAACAGACAGTTCCATCTCTGCTTCGGGGTTGCTCCGAATTGCAGTTACAGCCAGCAACCACAGCTGGCTACAGAAATAGCCAGATCCCTACCTAGCTCAGGGTGGCTGACAGCCACTCAGCTGGCCCAGGAAACAGCCAAATCCATACCGCAAAGACAGTTCTGACTACCTACAGCAAGGCTCCATGAAGTGATGGTTCTCCAACACAGCCTAAAGATGGCAAGTGGCTACACAAGCCTTCCACTAGCAGATTGCTCCCAGGGGATCTTGACAAGACAAACCAGCAGCCTACACTCAACCCCAAGGCTACTTATATTTCAAACCCCAAGATGGGAATCAGGTGCCTATGATTAACTCAACCAAACAAGGCACAGCTGGAAGACCTGGAGTCCTGAGTCCATAGACTGGACCGTGTACTGGAATGTGGACCTCATGGACCGGACGATGACAGCCACTTTGGCAGCTGGGAAGTTTAAATTTAATCAATCATTTTCATGAAAAGTTCAAAAAAAATTTACACTAGCAATAGTAACCAGGAAATGACTGCATTGTTATATATACTGCCTGGTTTAAAAATTGGCAAGATAACTGTTGTCGTCATGTGTGAATCTAGACTCACCAATTTGGCAGATACTTGCGCTTTCTTCAAATCAGATCAGTTAGAAGTAGATAATACTACTGGCACTTCCAGTGATGGCCACATCCCTCAAGTTAAAAGAAAAGTTCACCACTTTCTATATGTCTCCTAAGGCTGTTGATCCTGAATATTAGAACTATTTCTTTATTTTTGTTTATTGATTGGTTCGGTATCATCTTTAGTGCCCAGAAATGTAGCTTCTTCTTGGGCAGTCCCTCTGAATCAAGGACAACTGGCTTTCACTCTCATTCTGAGGTTGTTAATGAGGTCTGCAGACTCTTCCATGGATAAGGCAGGAAGTCCAAGACAGGGCAGGTAATTTATGAGATGATGTATTCCTTCTGCTTTTCTGCTCCCCCAAGGCTTAGCCTTAAGGTACTCAATACTATGCCGAATGTTCCTTTAATATATTGAGCTGTTATGGGCCAGATACTACCAGTACATGGAGGGATGATGCTCTTCTCCAAGATGAGCTTCTGACTACCTGGTAATCTCCTCTCATGATAAAGTTCAGAATTAACCTGACTAACAATAACTGGGGCCTCAATCCTGGGGATATGAACCTGAAAGGGAATGCGGCAGTTAGTTTTGCTTGTCCTTCATGTGAATTTGGAGGAATTTGTAGATATTTGTTTTAAGTAGCCCAGGATTCAGAAGCATAGAAGAGGACTTGGATCACTCTGCCATGAGTTTAGTTCCAGGTCCAAAGACTTGATCTTTAAATTCTCTTTTCTTCAATTAGCCAAAGGCAGCACTGGTTCATTGAAGGCATTGGTGAATTTCATCATTGATGTTTGGCCTCTCTGCGATCTGGCTTCTGAACTGTGGGGAATGATCCACACTTTCTAGGATCTGATTGTTGTTAGCAGACTGTATGGTGCAGGGAGAACGGGTTTTCAGAGAGCTTTGGCCTTGGGCATATCAAGTGCATGGCCCATTCTCTCCAATGTTCCAGTGAATGATTTGACATTGTCTTGGAGATTGGCCTCCATGAACGTATAAACAGAAGTATTGCCCACTCACTACATACCGATTCCTAACATTTGGGTAAACTTGGTTCAGGAGAGTAATCATTGTAAGTTGAACAGTTTCAGAAATGAATATAGTATACATTCGGGCTGAGACACTTCGTCGGGGTCTCAGACCAAAACGTTGATTGTTTGCTCATTTCCATAAGTCCCTCCGACATTTTGTATTTGTTGCTTTGAATTTCCAGCATCTGCAGAGTTCCTTGTTTTTATAGTGTGCATTGCAAGCAGTTAGCGTATATATGTGACTGGGATGAAAGTGTGGGGGGGGGGGTTGATTGGTAAATTTGCAGATGACAAAAAAAATAGTGAAATTGTGGATAGTGAGGAGGGTTGCTTTTTTGAGATACAGTACAGAAACAGGCCCTTCTGGCCCACTGAGCCTGTGCTGCCCAATTATGTCTATGTGACCAATTAACCTATTGACTGGTGAAAGCCAGGTGGTCACGGGATGAACGTACAAACTCCCAACAGATGGTAGCCGGAATTGAACCCAGGTCACTGGCACTGTAAAGCACTATGCTAACCACTACGCTACCATGCCACAAGGGCTGTCAAAGAATACGATAGGATATAAATCAGTGGGGAAATGGCAGATGGAGTTTAACCTGAAAGACTGTGAGATGTTAGGAGGTCAAATGTGAGGTGAACGTACAGTTAATGGCAGCACCCTTGGGGGCATTGATGTATAGAGGGACCTCCCTGAAAGTGGAGATTGTAAAGAAGACATACATCATGGTCACCTTTCTCAGTCACTGCACTGAGTATAAAAGCAGAGATGTCATGTTACAGCTGTACAAAACTTTGGTAGGTCGCACTAGGAGTATTACGAGCATTTCTGGTTGCTGCTTTACAGGAGGGATGTGAAGGACTTTGACGGAATGCAGAAGAGGTTCCTCAGGATGCTGTTTGGATTAAGGAGTATTATCTCTAAAGAGAGGTTAAACAAAGTTGGACTGGTTTTTTTTCTGCAGTGTTGAGGCTGAGGGCTGACATAAAATTATGAAAGGCACAGTCTCTTTTGCCAGGGCTGAAATGTCAAATACCAGAGGGCATAGCTTTAAGGTGAGAGGGGAAACATTGAGAAAAGGTCTACCAGGCCTTTTTTTATGTCATGCGAATGGTAATAGATATCTGAAACACACCACCAGGAGAGATGGTAACACCATTTGAGAGGCACTTTAGATAGGTAAGGAATGGAAGGCCAGGTGCAGGCAGGAAGATTACTTGAATTCAGCATCATGATCAGTAAAGAAATCGTGAGCCAAAGGGTCTGTTCCTGTGTTGTGCTGCTCTATGTTCAATATGTAGGACTTCTTTGAAGGAGATGGGTCTCCATTATCTATTTTACCTAGCAGTGAGACTGAACTTACTGTAAATACAACCACTGTGCAACTATAAATGATGGATTATAATATCAAGTGTGCAGCATTGTAGAATGTTAATTTTTCGTCCTCCCTTGAAAGAACTGAGTCATATTGGCATGATTCCCCATTCTTCAATATCTTACCATTTATACGTTTCCTTTGTGAACTGGAATAGTGAGAGTAATGCGTTAAATACAATACAGAACATTTATAGGGGAGCTAATCTGATCCTCTTCCTGTACACGCGAACCTGATCCTACAAGCACATGAATGGACATAATCAGGTTTGAATGATCTTTTTCTTATTCCATTGAAAATGAACATAAAATAGGAATGGGTATAGGCCATCTAACCTGTTGAGCCTGCTCCACCAGTCAATAAGATCATGGCCAATATGGCTGTGGACCCAGTTCCACACATGTACCTGCTTTTCCCCCATAACACTGAATATACCTGCTATGCAAAAATCCATCTAGCCATGCCTTAAATATATTTAATGAGGTAACCTCTACTGCTTCTCTGGGCAGAGAATTCTACAGACACACTACTCTCTGGGAAAAGCCATTTCTTCTCATCTCTGTCCTAGTGGACTCTGGGCAGGTCCAAGTGGATTGGAAGACAGTGGATGTCATGCCACTGTTTAAAAAAGGATGTAAGCAAAAGCCAGGTAATTAAAGGCCAGTTAGTTTGGTTCTGTAGTTGGGAAAATAGGTGAGGCTATAATTAAAGAAGAAATAATGAAACATCTGGATAGGAGTGGTTCCACCATGCAGACTTGACAAACTTACTGGAGTTCTTTGAGGATATATTGAGTGCAGTGGATAGAGGGGAACAGGCGAATGTTGTATACTGGGATTTCCAGAATGCATTTGATAAGGTGCAGCATAAAATGCTTATTCATAAGATATGGATGCATGGAGTTGGGATAATGTATAAACATAGATAGAGGAATGGTTAACCAATTGAAAGCAGAGAGTTGGGATAAATGGCTATTTCTCTGGTTAGCAGTCAGTGGTAAACAGGGGTTAATATTGGGCCAACAACTGTTCCTGATATACATTAATGATCTGGAAGAGGGAGAGAGTGTAGCACATCCAAGTTTGATGATGGCAGTAAAAGCAAGTTGTGCAGAGGATGCAGGGAGTCTGGAAGAGATATACTGTAGGTGTATCAGATGGAGTAGAATGTTGGTAAATGTGAGATCATCCACATAGGTAGGGAAAATAGAAGCTTAGATTCTTACTTAAATGGTGAAAGATTGCAGCATACTGTTGTCCAAAGGGACTCGGGAGTTCTTGTGCATGAATTGCAAAAGGTTGATTTTCAGGTGAACCAGGTTGTCAAGTAGTCAAATTGAATATTGGCCTTCGCTGCTAAAGGGATTGAATTTAAGAGCGGAGATGTTATGCTACAACTGTAGAGTGTATTGGTGAGGCCACACCTGGACTACTACATGCAGTTCTGGTCTCCTTACTTGAGGACAGATATACAAGATTTGGAGGTGGTGCAGAGGAGGTTCACCAGGTTCATTCTGGAGATGACTGTTTGGCCTGTGAGGAGAGATTGAGTCATCTAGGATTATCCTTTCAGGAATTCAGAAGAAAGGGAGATAATATTATGGAAGCATATAAAATTTTGAAAGAGATGGATAAGATAGTGGTAGGAAAGCTGCTTCCACTGGTAAAGCTGCATGTACTACCCCTGGATTATGATGACTAAAATGAGGTAACTCCATATTTGTCATATCTCGTGCCTCATCAGTTTGTAGAGTTTAGAACCTACACAGTGACCTCAATTTGCTGGAGGAACTGTACTCAGTGGGCACTTCATTAGATACCTCCTGTTCATAGTCTTCTGCTGCTGTATTCCACCCACTTCTGAGTTTGACATATTGAGCAATCTTTGTTCTTCTGCATACACTTGTTGTAATGCATGGTATTTGAGTTACTGTTGCCTTCCTGTCGGCTTGAACCAGTCTGGCCATTCTCCGATGACCTATCTCATTAACAAGGCATTTTTGCCCACAGAACTGCCACTCACGAGATGCTTTTTGTTTTTTTTTTGCACCATTCTCTGAAAATGCTAGAGACTGTTGTGCACGAAAATCCCAGGAGATCAGCAGTTTCTGAGATGCTCAAACCCTGCTGTCTGGCACCGACAATCTTTCCACAGTCATAGTCACTTAGATCACATTTCTTCCAAATTCAGATGCTTGATCTGAACAACTGAACCTCTTGACCATGTCTGCGTGCTTTAATACATTAAGTTTCTGATTAGATATTTGTGTTGATGAGCAGGCGTACAAGTGTACTTAATAAAGTGGCCACTGAGTGTATTTAAAAGAATATTCTGAAGCAGTGATGTAAGCAGGAAAAAACTCATTTTCTGTGATGTAATCAACTCAACATAATGGCAGCTGCTCTGTTGTCCCAGAAATTGCTGGCTGCCTGCCCCTAGACCACGCTGTTTCTTTCAGCAGCTTCCCGGGCACAGGCTTCCATTGGGAAGCTGGCAACCAGCTCGGCGCCAAATACCATCACAGTACAGAGCAACCTAGGGGCTTTCCCAGCAGCACTGACCAGCTGTGCTGACAGGACGGCTTTGACAGTCAGAGAGGCCCTACCCTGAGGCTCACTGGATATCAAAGCTGCCATTGTTACTAAATGTTGGTGAGGACCAACATTTAAAAACTTGCAAAACATGTCAAGATAAAGTAAAGATAATATTAAAAAAGCTGAATTTTAAAAAAATCAAAGAAAGCTCATGTGGGCACACAACAGTTGAAGACTCTTTGATTTACTTAACTAAATAAATGGAAAACTAATTTTTAAGTCTCTTTTGCTAGCTGATTCCTCCTAATAATTTTAATGGAGCTGCGGTGGTTGCCGTAAATTTAACTCAATGCAGGCAGATTTCCCAGCCTGAGGTTTGAGAATTCTATGGAAGTTGGCTCTGTCCTTTGGACTCTATGAGGAATCCTCTGACACAGTGCTGGTGTCCTGGGGCCAGCATTCTATTGTGAAAAGGGCCTGGACTTCATACTGTGCCTGGGAAAAAGTGTATTCATTGGCTTAAATGCTGTCAGATATGGACAGATCTCAGCAGAAGATCTGTCCCAATACTACATTAACTCTGTTGTATTATTTTCCAACTAGTCAGAGAGAAAGTCAGTACATAATAGCTGTGTAAAACTAAATAAAATATTTATTGATGATTAGTGTTTAGAGATGCTGTTACATTTGCAAATATATTGAGCATAGAATATCCTACAGAGGAATCATCAATTCTCATTTAATGCCATTAAAAATCCTTAATTTGTATTCCTATTGGAATTTTCAATATGTTGATGGAAATAGATTCAACTAAACTGCAAAAGTGAATTCAGAAGAGATGTGTGGCTGTGAACAATATTTGTAAGAGGTAGCCACTCCAGTGTAGCCTGAGGGGACAGCAGATGCCAGTCCCTATTTAAAATTTCAATTATTTTGTTTTGGCAGGCATACTTAGTCTGTGTTTTATTTTGTATTGGTGGTAAAATACGAAGCGCAACGAATTATTACAAGTAATGTACAGTGACAATTCTGATCATGCCATGAATTATGTAACCTTTTCCATGCTGTAGTAGATGGAAAGAACTTGGAAAAGCATCCACATAATAAATAATTAATAAAGAAACAAGAATTCATAAAGCGTTGATGAAGAATACCTGTTTGATTTTTGTTTAAGCACTGAATAGAAGTAATTTCTTTTTATCTGTGTAATAAACTATCTCAATGTTTAGGTGAGATTCCCATTGAGTTCAAGGTTTACTCACACAATTTGTGATATTATTAGCATTGTAGGTTTACATTACTTGCAAGAAATCTTGTATATGTTTTTAATCATCATTACTAAACTAAACAGTGTGACTGTGAGAATGAACATTTCAAGGCTGGGCACAGAGAAGTGTTTAGATTTGCTGCATTCTTTTGATGGAATCTGAATAAGTTGGAACGGTTTAAAATAAATAAACTAGATCTACTAATTGATGAAATGTTGTATGTGATTCTATCCTAGATTGCTTTAATAATTACAAAATATATGGAGGCTCTGGACTTATAGAAGTGAAGTCGTTGGAGTGGGTGCAGAAGTGATTTACTAAAACAAGTACAAGAATGTGGCTCTTTGGTTTGTGGAAATACTGGAGAAGCTGGGATTGTTCTCCTTGTGAAAAGAAGGCTGCAACAAGAGCTAAGTCAAATAGTTAAGACGTAAAGGGTATAGATAAATAGAGAGGAGATATGGAAAGGTCAAGAATCATGCACTATGAAAACAGTTGACTTGTTAAAGAAGCAAAAATGAAACCAGGGAAGTACTTAAGGTCTGAAATATAATCATGGGTTGGTAGTTGAATTAGATTCAGTTCAAATGAAAGTGGGATAAGTATCTGAAAGGAGAGAATTCGAAGGGTATAGGAGAATGAAAGGAAATGGGGGAAGTAGATCTGGCACATACACAGCTGATATGGACTTGACGAGTTGAAACCATTCCGTGATTCTGTCATTCGACAGTACATCAGGAATGCCAGGTAGTGTCGCGGCATCAGCGCCTTATTTCGAGGCCAGTAACCGTGGGTTCAAATCCGGCCGGCTCCTTGCATGCTTTCCATCTGTGCTGGGTTGAGTGTTGAGCTAGCAACTGGCCTTGTAGAAAACAGAACTAAGTGCTAAATGAACAGTAAGGTTGCTGCCCCGTGTGCCACAGGGTGCGGAGAGAAATAACTACTACTGTACCACCACATTTCTGTGAATATCCAAGGTAAAGTGTCCCTTTCTTTTCACGCAGAGAGTAGAAATAATGCCCACTGGAATGCTGGATAATTACCTCGAGAAATAGAGTGCTCATAGCTTTGACTCCCCAATTCAATCATACTTGAGAGCTGGGTGTAAATCAAGAGCAACATGCCATTGCGGGGTATGGGGCATGCAGTTTTGCTGGAGGTGCTGTATCTCTGATGTTGGGTTAAATCAAGGTCCCTTCTGCATGCTCAACATGAAAATATTGGTCTGCTAAGCTCAGTAAATAAGGATTACTTAGACAGTTCTCAGCAGCTTGCTGACTTCAAATCAACTGCATGTTTTCCCCGTTACAATGGTCACTGTACCTCCAAGATCCCAAGGGAACTTGATACACAAGTCCAAACATCTCTGAAGGTGCCAGAACAGTTAGACAAGACAGCTTCACTCATTAAAGTATTTTATTTTCACTTTACATCATCTGGTATGTCATTACAGACTCCAGAAAATTTATATCGATGTACGGTAGAGAGCTTTCTGACTGCTTGCAATACCATCTGGTATGGGGGCTCCAAAACACAGCACTGAAAGCATCTGCAAAAGGCTGTAGTCTCTGACAGCCCCATCATTGGCACAACCCTACCCGCCATCGCAGTCATCTTCAAAAGGGGCTTCCTCAAGAGGGTGGCAACCATCATCAAGGACTCTCACCATCCACGAAATGCCACCTTCACGCTACCATCATTGGAAAGCAGGTGCAGGAACCTACAGATCCACACTCAACTCTTAGGAATGCCTTCTTCCCCTCCCCTTTCATATTTCTGCACGGTCCGTGAACCCTACCTCGTTATTCCTCTTTGCACTATTTATTTATTTGTTTGCTTGTAACTTATAGCAGTAATGTACTGTTGCCATAAAACAACACATTTCATGACATATGTCATTAATAACAAACCTGATTCTGATTCTGATTAAGGAACAGGGTGGTCTTGATACAGGTTTATAAAATATTGTTTCGGCCAGACTGGAATACCATGTGCACTTCTTGTCATTACTGTCTAAGAAGGACCAGATCGCACAGGAGGGGGAGCAAAGGAGGTTCGCCAGGATGCTGCCTGGGATGGAGTGCTTCAGGTGTGAGGAGAGATGGATAGGTTAGATTTGTTTTCCTCAGAGCAGAGGGCTAAATGATCATAGGCAGAGTAGGTCGCATTCTTTCCCAGTGCAAAGATGTTTACGACTAGAAGGCCTAGGTTGAAGCTGAGGAAAAGGTATTTAAAAGGTGATTGTGGAAGATTTTTTTTCATCCAGAGGGTGGTTGCAATCTGGAGTGCACTGCCTCAGAAGATGGTGGAGACAGGAACTTCCACAACATTTAAGAAAGATTTTGATGAGCAATTGAATCATCAAAACATAGCATTTTACAGATCAGGTATTGGCAAATGAGAATAGTATCATAGATATTTAATAGTTAGCTTGGGCTTGGGCCACAGGGCCTGTGTCTGTGCTCTATGACTGCATGATGCCATGAGTCTAAACAAGCACAGCAAGAACAAGGTGCAAATCTATGTATTGTATTAACTTCAGAAAGACAACTTTGTAATCTATGAACAACACACATCAAAGTTGCTGGTGAACGCAGCAGGCCAGGCAGAATCTCTAGGAAGAGGTACAGTCGACGTTTCAGGCTGAGACCCTGGTCAGGACTAACTGAAAGAAGAGCTAGTAAGAGATTTGAAAGTAGGAGGGGAAAGGGGAGATCGGAAATGATAGGAGAAGACAGGAGGGGGAGGGATGGAGCCAAGAGCTGGACAGGTGATTGGCAAGAGGGATATGAGAGGATCATGGGACAGGAGGCCCAGGGAGAAGAAAAAGGGGGAGGGGGGAAAGCCCAGAGGATGGGTAAGGGGTATAGTGAGAGGGACAGAGGGAGAAAAAGGAAAGAGACAGAAAGAATGTGTGTATATAAATAAATAACGGATGGGGTACGAGGGGGAGGTGGGGCATTAGCGGAAGTTTGCGAAGTCAATGTTCACGCCACCAGGTTGGAGGCTACCCAGACGGAATATAAGGTGTTGTTCCTCCAACCTGAGTGTGGCTTCATCTTTACAGTAGAGGAGGCCGTGGATAGACATGTCAGAATGGGAATGGGACGTGGAATTAAAATGTGTGGCCACTGGGAGATCCTGCTTTCTCTGGCAGACAGAGCGTAGGTGTTCAGCAAAGCGGTCTCCCAGTCTGCGTCGGGTCTCGCCAATATATAGAAGACCACATCGGGAGCACCGGACACAGTATATCACCCCAGCCGGCTCACAGTGAAGTGTCGCCTTGCCTGGAAGGACTGTTTGGGGCCCTGAATGGTGGTAAGGGAGGAAGTGTAAGGGCATGTGTAGCACTTGTTCCGCTTACAAGGATAAGTGCCAGGAGGGAGATTGGTGGGAAGGGATGGGGGGGACGAATGGACAAGGGAGTCGCGTAGGGAGATATCCCTGCGGAAAGCAGAGAGAGGCGGGGAGGGAAAGATGTGCCTAGTGGTGGGATCCCGTTGGAGGTGGCGGAAGTTACGGAGAATAATATGTTGGACCCGGAGGCTGGTGGGGTGGCAGGTGAGGACAAGGGGAACCCTATTCCTAGTGGGGTGGTGGGAGGATGGAGTGAGAGCAGATGTCTGTGAAATGGGGGAGGTGCGTTTGAGAGCAGAGTTGATGGTGGAGGAAGGGAAGCCCCTTTCTTTAAAAAAGGAGGACACCTCCCTCGTCCTGGAATGAAAAGCCTCATCCTGAGAGCAGATGCGGCGGAGACGGAGGAATTGCGAGAAGGGGATGGCATTTTTGCAAGAGACAGGGTGAGAAGAGGAATAGTCTAGATAGCTGTGAGAGTCAGTAGGCTTATAGTAGACATCAGTAGATAAGCTGTCTCCAGAGATAGAGACAGAAAGATCTAGAAAGGGGAGGGTGGTGTTGGAAATGGACCAGGTAAACTTGAGGGCAAGGTGAAAGTTGGAGGCAAAGTTAATGAAGTCAATAAGCTCAGCGTGCGTGCAGGAATCAGCGCCAATGCAGTCGTCGATGTAGCGAAGGAAAAGTGGGGGACAGGTACCAGAATAAATTTGGAACATAGATTGTTCCACGAAGCCAACAAAAAGGCAGGCATAGCTAGGACCCATACGGGTGCCCATAGCTACACCTTTAGTTTGGAGGAAGTGGGAGGAGCCAAAGGAGAAATTATTAAGAGTAAGGACTAATTCCGCTAGACAGAGCAGAGTGGTGGTAGAGGGGAACTGGTTAGGTCTGGAATCCAAAAAGAAGCGGAGAGCTTCCAGACCTTCCTGATGGGGATGGAAGTATATAGGGACTGGACATCCATGGTGAAAATAAAGTGGTGGGGGCCAGGGAAATTAAAATCATCGAAAAGTTTAAGAGCGTGAGAAGTGTCACAAACATAGGTAGGAAGGGATTGAACAAGGGGGGATAAAACCGTGTCGAGGTATGCAGAAACGAGTTCGGTGGGGCAGGAGCAAGCTGAGATAATAGGTTCGCCAGGACAGGCAGGTTTGTGGATCTTGGGTAGGAGGTAGAAACGGGAAGTGCGGGGTGTGGGAACTATAAGGTTGGTAGCAGTGGATGGGAGACCCCCTGAGTGGATAAAGTCGGTGACGGTGTGGGAGACAATGGCCTGGTGCTCCTTAATGCAGTCACGATCGAGGGATAAGTAAGAGGAGGTATCTGTGAGTTGTCACTGTGCCTCGGCAAGGTAGAGGTCAGTATGCCAGACTACAACAGCACCCCCCCTTATCAGCGGGTTTTATAGTAAGGTTAGGATTAGTGTAGAGAGAGTGGAGAGCAGGGCGTTCAGAAGGAGTAAGGTTGGAATGGGAACAAGGTGCAGTGAAGTCGAGATGGTTGATGTCCCGTCAGCAGTTAGCAATAAAGAGATCCAGAGCAGGCAGAAGACCAGAGCGGGGTACCCATGAAGAGGAGGAGGGTTGAAGACGGGAGAAGGGGTCATCGGTGGTGAAGTCTAGACGTCCGGAATGTGGCCTTCTATATATTGGCGAGACCCGACGCAGACTGGGAGATCGTTTCACTGAACACCTACGCTCTGTCTGCCAGAGAAAGCAGGATCTCCCAGTGGCCACACATTTTAATTCCACATCCCATTCCCATTCTGACATGTCTATCCACGGCCTCCTCTACTGTCAAGATGAAGGCACACTCAGGTTGGAGGAACAACACCTTATATTCCGTCTGGGTAGCCTCCAACCTGATGGCATGAACATTGACTTCTCTAACTTCCGCTAATGCCCCACCTCCCCCTGGTACCCCATCCATTATTTATTTATATACACACATTCTTTTTCTCTCTCTCCTTTTTCTCCTTCTGACCCTCTCACTATACCCCTTTCCCATCCTCTGGGTTTTCCCCCCTTCCCCCTTTTCTTTCTCCCTGGGACAAATATAGAACTGAGCAGGTACAACCATCAGCTAAGATCGAAGATTCTAACATTTACTTGATTAGAAAAGTGAATACAGAAAGAGGAACAAAAAGAGGAACAAAAAGAGGACATTAATAACCGAAAAGGTTTTGATGGGAAAATTGTTCCCCATTTTAGCCCAAGCACAAGGAGTATAGTAAATCCAATAAGAAATTCAGGAGATACTTCTTTACTCAAAGAACACAAAAATAAAATAGTCTGGACACTGACAATAGACAATAGACAATAGGTGCTGCAGGAGTAGGCCATTCGGTCCTTCAAGCCAGCACCACCATTCACTGTGATCATGGCTGATCATCCACAATCAGTACCCCGTTCCTGCCTTCTCCCCATATCCCTTGACTCCGCTATCATTAAGAGCTCTATCTAACTCTCTGTTGAAAACATCCAGAAAATTGGCCTCCACTGCCTTCTGAGGCAGAGCATTCCACAGATCCACAACTCTCTGGGTGAAAAAGTTTTTCCTCGACTCCGTTCTAAATTGTCTACCCCTTATTCTTAAACTGTGGCCTCTGGTTCTGGACTCCCCCAACATCGGGAACATGCTTCCTGCCTCTAGCGTGTCCAATCCCTTAATAATCTTATATGTTTCAATCAAATCCTCTCTCATCCTTCTAAATTCCAGTGTATACAATCCCAGTCGCTCCAATCTTTCAACGAATGACAGTCCTACCATCCCGGGAATTAACCTTCTGAACATATGCTGCACTCCCTCAATAGCAAGAATGTCCTTCCTCAAATTTGGAGACCAAAACTGTACACAAAACTCAGGGTGTGGTCCCAGCAGGGCCCTGCACAACTGCAGAAGGACCTCTTTGCTCCTATACTCAATTCCCCTTGTTATGAAGACCAACATGCCATTAGCTTTCTTCACCACCTGCTATACCTGCATGCTTACTTTCAGTGACTGATGAACAAGGGCACCTAGATCTCGTTGTACTTCCCCTTTTCCTAACTTGACACCATTCAGATAGTAATCTGCCTTCCTGTTCTTGCCACCAAGGTGGATAACCTCACATTTATCCACCTTAAACTGCATCTGCCATGAATCGGCCCACTCACCCAGCCTGTCCAAGTCACCCTGCATTCTCATAACATCCTCCTCACATTTCACACTACCACCCAGCTTTGTGTCATCTGCAAATTTGCTAATGTTACTTTTAATCCCTTCATCTAAATTGTTAATGTATATTGTAAATAGCTGCGGTCTCAGAACCGAGTCTTGCGGTACCCCACTAGTCACTGCCTGTCATTCTGAAAGGGAACCGTTAATCCCTACTCTTTGTTTCCTGTCTGCCAACCAATTTTCTGTCCATGTCAGTACCCTACCCCCAATACCATGTGCTCTAATTTTTCCCTAATCTCGTATGTGGGACCTTATCAAAGGCTTTCTGAAAGTCCAGGTACACTACATCCACTGGCTTTCCCTTGTCCATTTCATAGTTACATCCTCAAAAATTTCCAGAAGATTAGTCAAGCATGATTTCCCCTTTGTCAATCCATTCTGTCTCGGACCGATCCTGTCACCGATCCACATGTGCCGCTATTTCATCTTTTATAATTGACTCCAGCATTTTCCCCACCACTGATGTCAGGCTAGGTGGTCTATAATCCCCTGTGTTCTCTCTCCTTCCTTTCTTAAAAAGTGGGATAACATTAGCTATTCTCCAGTCCTCAGGAACTGATCCTGAATCTATAGAACATTGCAAAATGATTACCAACGCATCCACGATTTCTAGAGCCACTTCCTTAAGTACCCTGGGGTGCAGACCATCAGGCCCTGGGGATTTATCAACCTTCAGTCCCATCAGTCTATCCAACACCATTTTCTACCTAATGTGAATTTCCTTCAGCTCCTCTGTTACCCCAGGTCCTCTGGCCACTATTACATCTGGGAGATTGTTTGTGTCTTCCCTAGTGAAGACAGATCCAAAATACCTGTTTAACTCATCTGCCATTTTCTTCTTCCCCATAATAAATTCACCTGTTTCTGTCTTCAAGAGCCCAACTTTGGTCTTAACTAATTTTTTCCTCTTCACATACCTAAAGAAGTTTTTACTGTCCTCCTTTATATTCTTGGCTAGTTTACCTTCGTACCTCATCTTTTCCCCCCGTATTGCCTTTTTAGTTATCTTCTGTTGCTCCTTAAAATTTTCCCAATCTCCTGGCTTCCTACTCATCTTTGCTATGTTATACTTCCTCTCTTTTATTTTTATACTGTCCTTGACTTCCCTTGTCAGCCACAGTCGCCCCTTACTCCCCTTAGAACCTTTCTTCCTCTTTGGAATGAACTGATCCTGCACCTTCTGTATTATTCCCAGAAATGCCTGCCATTATTGTTCCACTGTCATCCCTGCTAGGGTATCTTTCCAGTCAACTTTGGCCAGCTCCTCCCTCATGGCTCCATAGTCTCCTTTGTTCAACTGTAATACTGACACTTTCGATCTTCCCTTCTCCCTCTCAAATTGTAGATTAAAACTTATCATATTATGGTCACTACCTCCTAATGGCTCCTTTACCTTGAGTTCCCTTATCAAATCGGGTTCATTACACAACAATAAATCCAGAATTGCCTTCTCCCCGGTAGGCTCCAGTACAAGCTGCTCTAAGAATCCATCTCGGAGGCATTCCACAAACTCCCATTCTTGGGGTCCAGTACCAACCTGATTTTCCCAGTCCACCTGCATGTTGAAATCCCCCATAACAACCATAGCATTACCTTTGCGACATGCCAATTTTAACTCTTGATTCAACTTGCACCCTATATCCAGACACTGGAATTACGAAATTTTTGTGTGTGTGTGTGTGCCATACTCTGCCAGAGCCTCGGCGACCGCTTTTTCAAGTGGTTGTCTTGAAGGAAAGATTCTGTGAGTGCTCCCCTACATCCTTCTCACAATTATGAAATTAAAGCAGAAAAAAATAACTCAGCGAGTCAACTTTGGATAGGGAACCGAATGAAAGCTGCAGCTTACAACTCTGATTCTGGGTGATTTTTGAGACAGTGGTTAACTCGCTGCCTAGCTTTGTACATACGTACCGGGAGGGCAGTCGAACTACCATGAGGATGATAATCCCATCCAAGTTAATGAGCCCACTGTTGATATGCCAGTCATTGCCGGTGAAAAGACAGGCATTAAGTGTATCCAGATGATCAGGTCAGCATGATTGAGTTCCACCTTAAAGTCAGTCTTGTGGTCCGGTGTACTGGCTTTTCCACTGCAATGTATAGGCTGGAAATCAAGAATATTAAAGAGGAGGTTAGCTTTATTTTTCACACATACATTGAAACATACAGTGAGATACATTGTTTGCATCAAATCAAATCAGTGAGGTTTGTGCTGGGCAGCCTGCAAGTGTCGGCATACTTCTGGTGCCAACATAGTATGCCCACAACTTATTGCCCTTAACCGCCTGTCTTTGGTGTGTGGGAGGAAATCAGGACACCTGGAGTGAATGTGGAGAAAATGATGTGAACTGAACCCTGATCAGTGATTGTGAGTGCAGTAACAGTGATACACTAACCATTAAGCTACCGTCCCGCCCTCCATGTTAACTTGGAAACAGAACTTCAACAGCAGTCTTCCAACAAACCACCAGCAAAAGTCAAAATGGTTTCAGTCTATTCTGTTTCCAATTATCCAGAGAATGAACACAATGTGGAGATACAAAGTAAAGATTGCTCCCTTTGTTTCCCTCTTAACATTATTTCCATTGCGGTGATGCTTGGTTCAGATCCACCCATGTTTTACTCTTCAATCAATAGCTGGTTCCACATATCGTTTCAGTTTGATGAGGGTTTATGTTTTTTTTAATGGACAACTTTAATCTATGGCATCTGTGGGCTCTTTTTGAAAGTCAGCTGAAAATAAATGTGTTTATCTTCTGAGGCTCAGGGATACACAATATCCTTTTGCCAACGTCAGACCACTATAACATGACATATTCCAGATTTCATAAGGGTTGCCCTGGGTGAGCACATGAGATTCTGTGTGTGTGTGTAGAGAAATTCTGTATAACATTCAAGTGTTTCACTTCAACACATTGGTTCTGTATGTAGGTAACTTGTTGGGTGATGCAACTTCTCAGCTGAGAATGTTAATTGGTCAATTAGAATGTCTTTGATATTTGTTTTGCAGGTTAACCATGTTTTCTGGAACTAACCAATGAAAATGAGGTGGCAATTGAGGGGTGTTGAAGTGACTTGAAATGGTGCCATTTATTATCAGAGAACGTACACAGCATGCAAACTGAAATATTTAGTCTTGACAGACATCAATGAAAAACAGAACCCCAAAAGAATGAATGATAGAAGAACATTAGGACCCCAATGCCCCCACTCTCCTCTCCCCCACGCATGTGGCAGCAAAGCATCAACTTCCCCCCTCCCCCACCCATTTCAGCAAAATATATCAACCCCCATCACTTACCAAGCAACAGCAGAGCACCCAAAGAGCGACCATGATCTGCAGTCAACAAGAACTACTGTTTACCTGACAGTTCAACATGCCACAGTGTCTCTCTCTCTCTCTATCTCTCTCTCTCTCTATCTCTATCTCTATCTCTATCTCTATCTCTATCTCTCTCTCTCTATCTCTCTCTCTCTCTCTATCTCTATCTTTATCTCTATCTCTATCTCTATCTCTCTATCTCTCTCTATCTCTCTCTCCAGAGAGATGTCACCAGCTTCACAGTGAAAGGGGAGACTAGCAGTCACTGTTACGGTGTTACAGTCTGCTGCATCACTTGTTACTTTGAGATTCTCCGACTTGAGACTCAACGGCTAACTCTCTCCGCCGTCGAGAGAAAGGGAGACAGTGCAATCCCTCGACCTCAAAGACCTCTGTCCACAGACCTCCCGCAGCAAGGTCCTGCTGATTCTTCTCCTTAGTTGGCAACACCGGCCTGGAATGGGTCGCCCACAGGGCTGCACCCCAGGCCTACGTTCTTCCAAGTTGTGACTGGACAAAGTTGGAAACCGGCTGGCCAGTGAGCTCCAGGAGTAGGAACTCATCTGCCGTGAGAAACCACAGTCTTGAGAGCCGTTGCAGATCAGGGACCTCGATAGGACCCCATCCACCTTGAAAAAGAAAAGGAGAGACATTAAATAGAGGAATTTAAGCTGTTTCCACAGACGAGGCCACTTGGCGCCATCTTAATTCCGTCCAGCTATTGTGTGCTCACTGTTGTAATGTGATCAAAATCACTGGAGAGAGACTGAAGGCAATAGACACAGAAGTGGTTTATTCAATAAAAATGAGCAGCAGAAGACCCCTTCAGAGGAAAAGGCCTGTTTGATCCAATATTACATGGGACATTTTATATCCTAAAGAGCAAAGGACAATTCTATAGTTACAATGTATCTTCAATGCTTCCTTTGAATTAGATATAATTTTCACATCTCCTTCTTTGCACCCACACTCCAGACATCCAAAATGAATGTTGATTAACATTGTCTGGTTTTTCAATTAACTGCTATCCACAGCTTCAGGAAACAATTGTCCAGGGCTGCATTTTAAATTTAATCTACAACCCTCATTCTGATCTAAGGATTGGTTGCTGAAGTTAATGTTTGCTATGTACCCTATTTCTATAATATACCCTAACACTCACAATGGCTTTCTTGCCTTTTTTCAGCATAAGGATTTTTTTCACAGTACTTATTCTCCGCTTTCCTGAAACTATTATGCTCTGTTGGTGGAAGGATTGAATGTTTACTGTGGCAGATGGAGTGCCAGTCAAGTGGGAAAATTATCCTGGATGGTATTGAGTTTTTGGAGAATTGTTAGTCCTCCATAATTTACAATAGTCCGTGACACTCCAAACTTGTAGATTGCCCACCATTAACATGCTTTTGTTGCCAAGGTACATAGAACATAGAACATAGAATAGTACAGCACAGCACAGGCCCTTCAGCCCACAATGTTGTGCCGACCCTCAAACCCTGCCTCCCATATAAGCCCCCACCTTAGATTCCTCCATATATCTGTCTAGTAGTCTCTTCAACTTCACTAGTATATCTGCCTCCACCACTGACTCACGCAGTGCATTCCACGCACCAACCACTCTCTGAGTAAAAAACCTTCCTCTAATATCCCCCTTGAACTTCCCACCCCTTACCTTAAAGCCATGTCCTCTTGTATTGAGCAGTGGTGCCCTGGGGAAGAGGCGCTGGCTATCCACTCTATCTATTCCTCTTATTATCTTGTACACCTCTATCATGTCTCCTCTCATCCTCCTTCTCTCCAAAGAGTAAAGCCCTAGCTCCCTTAATCTCTGATCATAATGCATACTTTCTAAACCAGGCAGCATCCTGGTAAATCTCCTCTGTACCCTTTCCAATGCTTCCACATCCTTCCTATAGTGAGGTGACCAGAACTGGACACAATGCTCCAAGTGTGGCTGAACCAGAGTTTTACAGAGCTGCATCATTACATCGCGACTCTTAAACTCTATCCCTTGACTTATGAAAGCTAACACCCCATAAGCTTTCTTAACGACCCTATCCACCTGTGAGGCAACTTTCAGGGATCTGTGGACATGTACCCCGAGATCCCTCTGCTCCTCCACACTACCAAGTATCCTGCCATTTACTTTGTACTCTGCCTTGGAGTTTGTCCTTCCAAAGTGTACCACCTCACACTTCTCCGGGTTGAACTCCATCTACCACTTCTCAGCCCACTTCTGCATCCTATCAATGTCCCTCTGCAACTTTGACAATCCTCTACACTATCTACAACACCACCAACCTTTGTGTTGTCTGCAAACTTGCCAACCCACCCTTCTACCCCCACATCCAGGTCGTTAATAAAAATCACGAAAAGTAGAGGTCCCAGAACAGTTCCTTATGGGACACCACTAGTCACAATCCTCCAATCTGAATGTACTCCCTCCACCACCACACTCTGCCTTCTGCAGGCAAGCCAATTCTGAATCCACCTGGCCAAACTTCCCTGGATCCCATGCCTTCTAAGTTTCTGAATAAGCCTACTGTGTGGAACCTTGTCAAATGCCTTACTAAAATCCATATAGATCACATCCACTGCACTACCCTCATCTATATGCCTGGTTACCTCCTCAAAGAACTCTATCAGGCTTGTTAGACACAATCTGCCCTTCACAAAGCCATGCTGACTGTCCCTGATCAGACCATGATTCTCTAAATGCCTTTCGATCCTATCTCTAAGAATCTTTTCCAACAGCTTTCCCACCACAGACGTAAGGCTCACTGGTCTATAATTACCCGGACTATCCTTATTACCTTTTTTGAACAAGGGAACAACATTCGCCTCCCTCCAATCCTCCGGTACCATTCCCGTGGACAACGAGGACATAAAGATCCTAGCCAGAGGCTCAGCAATCTCTTCTCTCGCCTCATGGAGCAGCCTGGGGAATATTCCGTCAGGCCCCAGGGACTTATCTGTCCTAATGTATTTTAACAACTCCAACACCTCCTCTCCCTTAATATCAGCATGCTCCAGAACATCAACCTCACTCATATTGTCCTCACCATCATCAAGTTCCCTCTCATCGGTGAATACTGAAGAGAAGTATTCATTGAGGACCTCGCTCACTTCCACAGCCTCCAGGCACATCTTCCCACCTTTATCTCCTATCAGTCCTACCTTCACTCCTGTCATCATTTTTTTCTTCACATAATTGAAGAATGCCTTGGGGTTTTCCTTTACCCTACTCACCAAGGCCTTCTCATGCCCCCTTCTTGCTCTTCTCAGCCCCTTTTTAAGCTCCTTTCTTGCTTCCCTATATTCCTCAATAGACCCATCTGATCCTTGCTTCCTAAACCTCATGTATGCTGCCTTCTTCCTCCTGATTAGATTTTCCACCTCACTTGTCACCCATGGTTCCTTCACCCTACCATTCTTTATCTTCCTCACCGGGACAAATTTATCCCTTACATCCCGTACAGTTGACTTTCTGGTCAGAGCTGGCCCTCAGGATAGCAATGGTGGCAATATATATCATAGAAACATAGAAACATAGAAAATAGGTGCAGGAGTAGGCCATTCGGCCCTTCAAGCCTGCACCGCCATACAGTACGTTCATGGCTGATCATCCAACTCAGAACCCTGTACCTGCCTTCTCTCCATACCCCCGATCCCTTTAGCCACAAGGGCCATATCTAACTCCCCCTTAAATATAACCAATGAACTGGCCTCAACTGTTTCCTGTGGCAGAGAATTCCACAGCTTCACCACTCTCTGTGTGAAGAAGTTTTTCTTCATCTCGGTCCTAAAAGGCTTCCCCTTTATCCTCAAACTGTGACCCCTCATTCTGGACTTCCCCAACATCGGGAACAATCTTCCTGCATTAGCCTGTCCTATCTCTTTAGAATTCTATACGTTTCAATCAGATCCCCCCCTCAATCTTCTACATTCCAGAGAGTATAAGCCTATCAAGGATAGGTAGTTAGCATCTCTCAATGGAAAGAGCTTTTTCACCATACATGTGGCTTGTAATGTCCATTTCTAGCAGAGGGTCTAAACACCTTCCCTTGAGATTCAATTACAACTTCACTGGACCTACCAGATAAATATGAAGATGGCAAGGGAACACTGGAGGCTGAATACCTTGCGGCCAATGACTCATTTTTCTTTTCCCAAATTCTATTACACCACCTTCAAAGTGGACTCTTCGAGTGTAATGGAATGTTCTCCACTTGCCTGGATCACCTGAGCTCCCTATTCTGAAAGCTAGACATGAGATCAGTGGGCACAAAGGAACACCACCAATGTGACACTCTCCAAACCAACTGACTTTGAAATATTTAAAAATTCTTTAATCCTGCTACTGCAATGTTCAAACTCTTGGAACTCACTAGCATTCCCTGATGGGGCAGAACTTTCACCACATGGACTTGCAACAATTCAAGGGTAGCTCACTTTCGTCGCCGTCATCTTCATGGCTATCCCTCGAGGTCGAGGATGATGGTCTTCATTCTGAAGAAATGGCCCACAGAGCGAAGATGCCTGTGCGTGTATTTGTTTAACGTGTACTTGATGCTGCACTCCAAGAAGCACACGATACTTCACAAATCAACCAACTGATTCCAATGGCATGGAGACCATGACGATTGGGCAGCTCACTTCAGGGAACTAAGGAATGGGCAAAATTTGCTGGTTTTAGTGGCATTGCTAACACCTCAAGTAGGAATGAAAGCCGTGACAGGACTAGGAATAGCAGTGCCAGGAATGGCCTTCTTCTCACATTGCTGCAGGCCCACACAAAAGGACCTGTAGGGAGGCGCTGTGCGGAAAAATCCACATCATATGTTAAGATAAATGAGACGTTATCAGTAAGTTCACAGAGAGCATCAAAATCAGTGGAATTGCGGACAGTGTGGAAGGTAGGCTATAGGGTGATATTGGCATATTGGTGAAATTTATTGAGAAACGGTAGAGTTTAATCCTGATAAATGTGAGGTGATGCATTTTGGGAATACTAATGAGATTTGAATGTACATCATGAATGGTAAAGTCCGAGGAGCTTCAGCAAGTAAGTCTAAAGTCCAAATATCTTTGAAGGTGGCTGTGTAGGCAGATAAGATATAGGATATTGGCCTCCATTAGTCAGGACATTTAATACTAGCGCTGGGAGGGTATGTTTCACTTTGGTATTGGTATTGGTTTATTATTGTGTAACGCGCTGTAAATGGCTTCTCTGTAATGTTTACTGCTGAGGTAATGGTTTCTCTGTAGCAACAATGTTTGGGTTATGGCTGGAGATAACAGGATTGTAGTATGCATGTTAGCCAATCAGGATTTTGTTTCTCTGTCTTGTGAATGTGGAAGGAGATTTTTTGCGGGCTTTTGCCAGGGAGAGATGAGGAGAGAAGACGCTATTGGAGAGAACTGGTAGACTGCCGGGGGGGTGGTGGTGGTGGAATTGGAGCGAGGGTCCAAAGGGCAGCGATGATCGGAGGAGGTCAATGGTGAACGATCGACTTATCAGTGAGCTCCAACTTTGCGCAACAGACTGTTTAATAAGATTGGGCCCTTTCTTTTCATTTCTTTACCAACCATATAGTCAAGGTAAAAATTATAAAGCTTAGTTATTTAATCGCATATTGTGTGCTGTTTGTTATTTTGGGGTACTGATTTGTAACAGGGGACACATCGCGCAGCATCTACCCAAATGAGATTTCTTAAGTTTGGCCGGGCCGGGGGTTATCACCCCTATATTAAGCAGCTAGCCAAAGCAAGAGTTACAGTTGTTATGTGTACCAATCGCTTCGGGCGGATGGGGCTCATCATCCGTGGTTGGCAGCTCATCTAGGAGAAGGAAGACTCTGATCTCAAATCTCTGCTGCCTTGTGGCTATATCTACTCATGGGGAAGGCATCAGGAGTAGACGCCGAGGAAAAAATCCGGAGTTGGATTGCCTAAGGCAGTCCTACATTGGGTTCAACGCTGACTGGCAACTCTGGCGACGCAGCTGGTGCCAAACTGTATCGGTATCTGCCGTTCCTCCATCAGATGCATGGAGAGGTGGAGCTGGCTACATGGGCAATAGTTTGCTCTCCATATCATACTGCCCAGGCTTATGTATCTAGACTGCTAGGATGCAAAATCCATGGTCGACCCTGACCAGCGGCGGCATCTATGTATCTATCTATTGTATGTGTGTATAAATTAGACAGTGCAAAAAGAGAGAAAAAAATAGGGGAATAGTGTTCATGGGTTGATTCATTATTCATTCAGAAATCCGACAGTGGACGGGGGAAGAAACTGTTCCTAAAATATTGATTGTTGCCTTTCAGCTCCTGTATCTCAGCATGATGGGAGTATAGAGAAGAGAGCGTGTCCTGGCTGATGGGTCATTAATCATGGATGCCATCTTTCTGAGGCATCACTTTTTGAAAATGTTCTTGATGCTGGGGAGGCCAGTGCCATAATGGAGCTGGATGAGTTTACAACCTCCTGTAGCTTTTTCCAACCCTGTGCAGTAGCCCCTCTCTGCCAGATGGTGATGCATCAGTAGAAATTTGCTACAGTCTGTGGTAACATACCAGGTTTCCTCAAATTTCTAATGAGAAGTAGCAGCTGTCGTGCCTTCATTGTAATTGCATCAATATTTGGCATCCAGGAACTTGAAACTGCTCACCCCTCGATGAGAACTGATGCGTGTTCCCTTGATGCCCCCTTCCTGAAGTCCACAATCAATTCCTTGGTCTTACTGACATTGAGTCCAAGGTGGCTGTTGCAACACCACTCAATCAGCTGATCCATCTCACTCCTGTATGCCTCCTCGTCACCATCAGAGATTCTACCAACAGCAGTTGTGTCATCGGCAAACTTATAGATGGCACTTGTGCCTAGTTACACAGTCGTGGATGTAGAGAGAATAGAGCAGTTAGCTTAGTGTGCATCCTTGTTGATTGTCAGCAAGGAGGAGATGTTACTTCGGATCTGTATTGTGGTCTCCCAATGTGGAAGTCAAGGAGATATAGAGTTTTTCAAGCTTGTTGCTTAGTACTGAGTGGTGTTAAATGCTGAATTGTAGTCAATAAACAGCAGCCTGACGTAGGATTTGATGTTGTCCAAATGGACCAAGGCCAAGTGGAGAGGCGGTGAGATTACAATCAAGGTAGACCTATTGTGGCTGTGTGCAAATTGTAATGGTCCAGGTCCTTGCTTAGGCAGGAGTTGATTCTGGCCGTGACCAACTTCTGAAAGCACTTCATTAACATGGATGTCGGTGCAGTGAGCGATAGTCATTGAGGCAGCTCACCCTGCTCTTCTTAGGCGCTTGTATGATTGTTACCTTTTTGAAGCAGATGGGAACCTCGCGAGCTTGTCTTGCATACTGTTTATAGAAATCAAAACATTGCACAGTGCTTCATTACACAAGCGAAACAATAGCAATGCAGAAGAGAGTTGTAAAAGCTACCGAAAAAGTACAGTGCGGGTAAACGATAAAAGTGCAAGATCATAACAAGACAAATCATGAACCCAGAGGCTATTTTATTGTACAAGAATCCATTCAAGAGCCTGATAACATTGGGATAGAAACATAGAAACATAGAAAATAGGTGCAGGAGTAGGCCATTCGGCCCTTCGAGCCTGCACCGCCATTTATTATGATCATGGCTGATCATCCAACTCAGAACCCCGCCCCAGCCTTCCCTCCATACCCCTTGATCCCCGTAGCCACAAGGGCCATATCTAACTCCCTCTTAAATATAGCCAATGAACTGGCCTCAACTGTTTCCTGTGGCAGAGAATTCCACAGCTTCACCACTCTCTGTGTGAAAAAGTTTTTCCTAATCTCGGTCCTAAAAGGCTTCCCCTCTATCCTCAAACTGTGACCCCTCGTTCTGGACTTCCCCAACATCGGAAACAATCTTCCTGCATCTAGCCTGTCCAATCCCTTTAGGATCTTATACGTTTCAATCAGATCCCCCCTCAATCTTCTAAATTCCAACGAGTACAAGCCCAGTTCATCCAGTCTTTCTTCATATGAAAGTCCTGCCATCCCAGGAATCAATCTGGTGAACCTTCTTTGTACTCCCTCTATGGCAAGGATGTCTTTCCTCAGATTAGGGGACCAAAACTGCACACAATACTCCAGGTGTGGTCTCACCAAGGCCTTGTACAACTGCAGTAGTACCTCCCTGCTCCTGTACTCGAATCCTCTCGCTGTCCTTGAGCCTGATGATACGTACTTTCAGGCCCTTGTATCTTCTGGCCGATGGGAGAGCGGAGAAGAGAGAATGTCTGGGGTGTGTGGGGTCTTTGATCATGCTGGCTGCTTTACTGAGGGAGTGAGAAGTATCGACAGAGTCCATAGAGTGGAGACCAGTTCCTGTGATGTGCTGAGATGTGTCCACAAGTCTGTACTTTCCTGTGGTCACATGCAGACCAGTTGCCACACCAAATCATCATGCATCCAGGCAGGTTGCCTTCTATGATGCTTCAATAAAATCCGTAAGAGTCGATTGGAACATGCCAAATTTCTTTAGCCTCCTGCCTGAGGTATGGATGAGCTTTCTTGGGCACGATATTAACTTGATTGGAATAGTACAGGCCACTACTGATGGTCACGCCTAGGAATTTGAAGCTTTCAACCCTCTCAACCTCAAGATCTTTGATGTAGACAGGATATGCACTGCCCCCGACCCTTCTGAAGTCGATGACCAGCTCTTTTGTTTTGTTGTCATCGAGGGAAAAGTTGTTGTCATGGTACCATGTCACTAAGCTCCTTACCTCCTTCCTGTACTCTGACTTGTTGTAATCTGAGACGGGGCCCACTGCAGTGGTATCTTCTGCAAACTTGAAGATGAAGTTAGAGCCGTATCTGGTTACACAGTCATGAGTGTCCAGGGAGTAGAAAGGGGGCTAAGCATGCAACTTTATGGAGCATCAGTGTTTAGAATATTCATGGAAGAGATGTTGCTGCCTAACTTACAGATTGTGGTCTGTTCGTCATAAAGTCAAAGATCCATTTGCAAAAGTAGGCATTAACTCCCAGGGTCTGGAGTCTGATGATCTGTTTGTTTGGAATAATAGTATTGAAGAGAGAACTGTAGAGAATAAAAATAGTCTAATGTAAGTGTCTTCACTGTCCAGATGCTCCAGAGTTGAATGTAAAGCCAGGGAGATGGTGTCCGCTGTGGACCTGTTTTGGTGGTAGACAAGTTCAGGAGATTGAGGTTGTCTGGAGATTTGAAGATGATACATGTCCTGACCAGTCTTTCAAAGCACTTCATCATGGTAGATGTTAGAGTCATTTTCTGGTTGTCACTCAGGCACCTTATCTTGTGTTTCTTGGGCACCAGGGTGATAGTGGTCCTCTTAAAACAGAAGGGAACCACAGTCTAAAGCAGGGCAAGGGTGAAGATATCTACAAATATCCCCGCCAGCCTATCCAACACAGCAAGGGGCACCATCTGCGCCTGATGCTTTCCGAGGGTTAATCCTCTGGAAGAGTGAGCTAATGTCCACAACAATGACTGTAGACTGTCAGGGTGGGTGGTAATATACCCACTCGCTTCAGTTCAAAATGTGCAGAGTATGTGTTAAACTCATTGGGAAAGGATGTGCTATTGTTGGTGATCGTTTTGTAACTTGTAACAGTAGGTAAGCCCTGCCACAGCTGACAGCTGGAACGAGACTCGATTTCGGACTGGTACAGTCTCTTAACATCTCTGATAGCTTTATGGCAGTCATATCTTGATTTCTTAAAAAGGTCAGGGTCACCAGATTTGAAAGCTGCGGACCTAGATTTCAGAAGAGTTTGGATCTCCTGGTTCATCCAATGATTCCGGTTTTGAGACACCCAATTGTCCTCTTTGGCACACAGTGTTCCACACACTTGCTGATGAAGTCCAGAATGGTAGTAACGTTCTCATCTAGGCTGACAGCTGCGTCTTTGAACGTGGACCAATCTACTGGCTCAAAGCAGTCCCATTGAATTTCCTCCATTTCCCTAAGCCAGCAGTCGACGGCTTGCTGCTTTGGCTACTGGCACTTCAGCTTCTGTTTGTTCACAGGGAGTAGGAGCCCAGCCAGGTTGTCTCATTTACCAAAGAGTGGGGTTGATGAGTGTTGGCGCTGTAATCATCTTTAATGGTTGTATAGCTATGGTTGAGGATGTTTGGGCTCCTGGTGGGACAGGAAATGTGAAGCTAGTGTTGTGGTAACACATCCTTGAAGCTGGCCTGGTTGAAATCACTGGCAGTGATGAACATTTATAAAACATTGGTTGGATCTCAGCTGGAGAATTACATGTAGTTCTGGTCACCACATTTTTGGAAAGATGTGATAAAACTAGACAAGGAGCAGTGGGGATTCAGCAGATTCCTACTCAGGATAGAGCATTTTAAATATATAACCATATAACAATTACAGCACGGAAACAGGCCATCTCGGCCCTTCTAGTCCATGCCGATCTCTTACTCTCACCTAGTCCCACTGACCTGCACTCAGCCCATAACCCTCCATTCCTTTCCTGTCCATGTAGCTGTCCAATTTAAATTTAAATGACAACATCGAACCTGCCTCAACCACTTCTGCTGGAAGCTCGTTCCACACGGCTACCACTCTCTGAGTAAAGAAGTGCCCCCTCATGTTACCCCTAAACTTTTGCCCTTTAACTCTCAACTCATGTCCTCCTGTTTGAATCTCCCCCACTCTCAATGGAAAAAGCCTATCCACGTCAACTCTATTCATCCCCCTCATAATTTTAAATACTTCTATCAAGTCCCCCCTCAACCTTCTATGCTGCAAAGAATAAAGACCCAACTTGTTCAACCTTTGAGACTGGAGAGACTGGGCCCATTTTCACTCCAGTGGAGCACACACAAAATGCTGGAGGATCTCAGCAGGCTAGACAGCACCTATGGAAAAAAGTACTGTCGATGTTTTGGGCCGAAACCCCTTGGCAGGACTGAAACAGTCCAAGACGTTGACTGTTTTCATAGATGCTGCCTGGCCTGCTGAGTTCCTCCAGCATTTTGTGTGTGTTGCTCGGATTTCCAGTATTTGCAGGTTTCCTCTTGTTTGTGATGTGTTCACTCCAGTGGAGAAGGGTAAGGCCATAAGACCATAAGACATAGGAGCAGAATTAGGCCATTTGGCCCATCGAAACTGCTCCACCATTCACTCATGGCCAATCTGTTTTTGTCCCCTTCTCAGCCCCATTCCCCAGCCTTCGCTCCGTAACCTTTTATGTTGTGGCCAATCAAGAACTAATCAATCTCCATCTTAAATACAACCAATGACCTGGCCTCCGCAGCTGCCTGGCTAAAGAAATTTCTCTGTATCTCTGTTTTAGATGGACACCCCTCTATCCTGAGGATATGCCCTCTTGTCCTAGACTCCCCCACCATAGGAAACATCCTTTCCACATCTACTCTAAGCTTTTCAACGTTTGAAAGGATTCAATGAGATTCCCCCCACCTCCTTCTAAATTCCAGCGAGTACAGGCTCAGAGCCATTAAATGTTCTTCATATGATAACTCTTTTATTCCAGGAATCATCTTTACGAACCTCTTCAATGCCAGCACATCTTTTATTAGATGAGGATCCCAAAACTGTTCACGATACTCAAGGTGAGGCCTCACCAGAGCCTTATAAAGCCTCGACATCACATCCCTGCTCTTGTATTCTAAACCTCTTGAAATGATTCTAACATTTCATTTGCCTCCCTCACCACCGATTCAACCTACAAGTTAACCTTTAGGGTATTCTGCACAAGGACTCCCAAATCCCTTTGCATCTCAGATTTTTGGATTTTCTCCCCATTTAGAATACAGTCTTCACATTTATTTTTTCTACCAAAGTATATGGCCATGCATTTTCCAACTTTGTATTTCATTTGCCACTTTCTTGCCCATTCTCTTAAACTGTTTAAGTCCTTCTGTAGCCTTCCTGTTTCCTCAACACTACCTGCCCCTCCACCAATCTTCGTATCATCTGCAAACTTGGCAACAAAACCATCTATCCCATCATCTAAATCATTGCTATTCAGCATAAAAAGAAGCAGTCCCAACACCAATCCCTGCAGAAAACCACTGGTCACTGGCAGCCAACCAGAAAAGGATCCTTTTATTCCCAATCGTTGCCTCGTACCAATCAGCCAATGCTTTAACCATACCAGTAAATTCCTGTAATACCGTGGGCTTTTAACATGGTAAGCAGCCTTATGTGTGGCATCTTGTCAAGGGCCTTCTGAAAGTCCAAATATACAACATCCACTGCATCCCCTTTATCTATTCTACTTGTAACCTCTTCAAAGATTTCCAACAGGTTCATCAGGCAAGATTTTCCCTTAAGGAAGCCATGCTGACTTTGTCCTCTCTTGTTCTGTGTCACCAAGTACTCCATAACCTCATGCTTAACAATTGACTCCAACATCTTCCCAACCACTGAGGTCAGGCTAACTGTTTTATAATTTCTTTTCTGTTGCCTCCCTCCTTTCTTGAAGAGTAGAGTGACATTTGCAATTTTCCAACCTCCAGAACCATGCCAGAGTTCAATGATTCTTGAAAGATGATTACTAACGCGTCCACAGTCTCTACCGCTACCTCTTTCAGAACCCTAGGGTGCATTTCATCTGGTCCAGATGATTTATGACTTTAGGTCTTACAGCTTTTTGAGCACCTTCTCCCTTGTGATAGTAACTGCACTCACTTCTCTTCCCTCACACCCTTCAACACCTGGCACACCGCTAGTGTCTTCCACAGTGAAGACTGATGCAAAGCGCTCATTTAATTCATCTGCCAACTCTTTGACCCCTGTTAATATTTCTCTGGCCTCATTTTCTAGTGGTCCTATATCCACTCTAAGAGGGTAAGAGGAGACCTGATTGAGAACTATAACATTTATGAGAACATAGGCATGGTAAACCACAGGAAATATTTACGTTATGAGAAGTGAAACTAGAGAACATAGATTTAAAGGGAATATGAAGGGGTCCTTTTCCACCGAGAAGGCTACAGCCAAAAAGCCGGAAGATCAGATTATTATGGATGGGTACCACCAGTTTGCATCAATTCGACAGGCTGAAAGGCCTGCTTCCGTGCTGTATGACTCATGATTCTATTTTAACGACTTCGCAAACAGCATACTAAATAGGATGGATTGGTAAAAGGAGAAAAAAGAAATTAAAATATGAAGTGGCACTGCTCATAGTTTCAAAGGTTTTGCCAGTAACTTTGCTCTGAGTGTCCCCAACACTGTAAGGGTAATGCTGCTACTCATCGAAAAAGTAATTTGGGTGCTCAGAAGTTGTTTAAAATGAGTGACTTGCCAAGCAGACATATTAAAGTAAAATTGAGGATACAATTTAAAATTGGAAATGCTGTAATTATTCAGTAGCTCAAGGAACATCTGTGGAACAAAAACACAGTTAACATCTCGGCTCGAGGACCTTCCATGAGGAACGACATACCTGTACCTAGCTCTGAAGAAAGATCATGGAACTGAATATTGACTCTTGATTTCTCCCAGCAGAAGCTGAGTGCCTCCAGCAGTTTCTTTTTGTTTAATTTCAGATGTGCAGCATCTGCATTCTTTTAAGTCATAGGGAGATACAATATGGAAATCAGTCATTGAGTTTGTGAAAATCATCAATCTCCCACTTACACAATTCATAAATTCATTCATTCATCTTTGTTATCCCTATATCCTTCTCTAATTTCAGTGTCTGGCCTGGCTAACCATGCTGTTAGAAGCCATGGTCTGTAACCAGAGGGCCTAATTTCACAAGAGGGTGGCATCAACTCAAGCTGGCCAGTGTTAACTAAGGGTGGCCTTAATTTCCTCGCATGCTTTGGTCAGTGTTGGTAATTATACAGGTCAGGGCAGGCACCTATACCTTTCATCATGAAGTGGGAGACTCTGAAAAGAAGGCAGACAGAAGAGAAAAGTCCTTTTCCAGAAGAGAACCAGGAAGCTCCTTCACCACGAGCTTCATTTTGTCAATTTCGTGCTCAAGATCAGCAATACAAAGCCGAATACTATCTTCCGTTAACAACAATACCGGCCTCACGTGTTGCACCATGAGACACACCTGTATTCCTCACATACTATTAAACTCTGTCAAACAGGGCTCACACCTCACATTCAAGTGGTGGCATAAGAGACTGCAGACGCTACAATATGCAGCAACAAACGTTCTGCTGGAGGAACTCAGCGAGTCGAGCGGCGTTTCCTGATGCAGGGTTTTGACCTGAAACATAGACAATTTCTTTCCTCCTAAAGTTACTGCTCGACCTGCTGAGCACCCCCCCAGCAGATTCTTTGCTGTTCTCAACACTCACATACACCTATCACTGCTCTAAGCTTCACACAGAGCTTGTGTACCCTGCCAACTATCCAACCACGACAAGCCATCACCCAATACATTGCAAGATGATTAGATACTTCCTTTTCTCTCCGACAACTTCATTTCAACACTTGTAGACCCAGCCAAAACACAGAGTATGATGACAATTGTCTCATCTTCCATTGCTGCACAAGCAGAAACCACTTAATACCCAAGCCTGCAGTGGAGAAGCAGATAGCTACCATTTTGGCTTTGTCTATGTGTCATGTCCCAGTTTGGAAACACCACATGATGCAGGGTGATTTGCTGACAGATCTTTTAAATGGATATGAAAACGTGCATTAAACTCTTCTCTCCACGGGCAATGGACATAACATCAGCTACCGGTGAGAAGCCGGAGTGCATTATCCAATATAGAATGCGGAGCAAATACTGTGCTGGATGTGTGGAGTGTGACAATGCAGGATTTGGTCAAGTATTTAGTTATCCCGTGTCTCACTTTGGTCACTTTATATAAAATTCAGTATAATCTTAGTGCTTGCATAAGTTAAATGCCGGGCTGGATGGATTGAAAAGGCTGGGTGGTTGTGACCGGAGGTGAGGTTTGAGCTTGCTGCTCCACGATGTTTACCCTGCTCTCCATGGCGATGAGGCTGCGGTTGTGGCCTGTTCTGGGCTTCATCTCCGCGAGCTCCATTTTGCTCCGCTGTGTGATGAGTTGAGGCTGAGCCTGTGGACCATCCCTGGCTGCTCCGGGCTTCGTGCCTGTGGACTCACTTCAGTTCTAAGTGCTGTTGTTTGCTTTTATTGTTTGCACGATTTGTGTTTCCTTTTTTTCTCTCTCTCTGCGCAATGGGTGGTGGTTAGTCTTTTTTCAAATGGGTTCTTTCAGGTTTCTTGGTTTGTGGCTGCCTGTAAGGAGGTGAATCACAAAGTTGGATAATGTATACATACTTTGATAATAAATGTACTTTGAACTTTGAGAAGATGCTGTAAAACTTTTGAAATTTGCTTTCATATTCGAGTCAAAAAATATCCTTCAGTGAAACAATATTTTTAATTGGAAATGTTCCGATATTCTACAAATGCTGTCCTAATGTAATGCTTATTCCAACTGGCAATAACTAGGGGATGACAGGTCATTTCATCAATAAATTTAGCTTTTAATTTGTTGCATATATTCACATTGAAAAAATGGCTGGAAGTTTGAGAGTTTCACAGTTTTCATTTTATATACAAATGTGAAGATAATTCCTGCTCAACGAACTGCCAAGATTATCTTTGCTGAAATAATTTTAGTAAATGTAAATAACTTGACCATACTGCTCCTTTCATTTAATGATGGCTTAAATCATGCAAATACTTTGCTGAGAGCAAGTATGACAAAAAAAAAATGGTTTCAACTAAAGGAAGTATTTCTACCACCCACTAACCCATGTAAATCTACATATTTTTATTTATTCGAATTTGATGGCCACACAGAAGCAGAGCTTTTAGTGATCTTTAATGCTTATGGTGGAATTTTGAAAGGCAGTTAGATAATGGAAAAGTCTTGCAGCTGGGAGGCTAGGGAAGGCTTTTAATTTTAATTAAGATACACTAAAATTCTCATCAGGAATAAAGATAATATCTATTGTCGTCTAAAAAGGTTGTTTACTGAATATGGAATTTCTGGTTGCTTTGACTGGCTCTCAGCTCAGATTGTTTGCCGCCTTAGATTTTTTAAGGGCGCGTAGAAGCACAGTTCTCTGTAGAGCCATAGAGCACTACAGCAGGAAAGAGGCCCTTCAGCACATCTAGTCTGTGTTGAACTATTGTTCTGCCTAATCCCATCGACCTGCACCAGGACCATAGCCCTCCATACCCCTCTTGTCCAAGTACCTATCCAAATTTATAGAATAGTAGACCAACTTGGTGCATTTTCAGAGATTTGTTTCAACTATTTTATGAAGTTGTAGGGCAAATTTAAGTAACAGGCACCTTAAAACAAGAGCAGGGATTGTGATAAGCAATTAATCAGAGCAGTCTCTTCCTGATAAACTCAAAGTCCCAAATTCACACTGCCTTTTCAACATAATAATTTCCATGCCTGACCAGCATTGACCTTGGTGTTGTTTTCATTAGCACTTCAGCAAGAGTGTCAACTTGGTGGGTGGTCTGCAGTAGTTCCCGCTAGCCTGCACTGCTAAAAGCCAACCTCCCCTCTTAAAGAAGAGCTGCATTGTGGCTGTATCATGTGGCAGAAGACATCGTGGATGTGATTGTGATTTTCTATACAGAGAATGCGAGCGCCGCAGTTTCCTAATACTCCACTCTAGTTCTTGATGTGAAAGAGGGATACAGCATGTGGGACTGGTATCCAAAAAATTGGTCTCTTGATCTAGAGGCTTGGACTCGAATTCAGCTTGTATTTAAATTAAAGGTATTAAATAAAACATGAATGAAATGTTGATATCAGTAATGGTGGCCAGCTGGTTTGTAAAAATCCTTACCCAGTCCGGCCTAGGAGGTAACATCAGACCCTTAACTCTGGCGGCCTCTTAACTGCCTTACGATACGGCAGAACAAACTACACGTTCAGAGACCAATCAGGGATATACAATCAATATTATGTCTGAATCAACATGCCCAGCCTATGAAGGACAATCTCCTGTCTACACAAAGGGAATGGAAGCCGTTGGACACAGTCAGAGATGTGCGCGAGGCCTAACCTGACTGAAACCAGAAGTTGAATGTATGACATTTCACAGAAAGTACAATAAGCTCGTGCAGGTGAACACATATCCACTAATTTCATCACTGCCCTTGGACAGTTGCTGGTGCACAGAAGTCCACTACTCAACTCAAGCAGCCATGATCAGTCAGGACTTGTAGTTTGCACTGAGCTGCACCGTGCAGTCAGCATAACCGCATCTCACAGAATGAACGCACTGCCAGCTGGCCGTGCGGGTACATCACCCAAACACACTACACGGCACTAAACGGCAAACTTCACTCCTGCCTTACAGCCAAACCAGGAGCTACCCGGCACTGGATAAACATGACTGGAGTCTGACGGTGAGAGACTGCTGACCGTCATAAAGAATCAGTGCCAAGACTATAAAGTGTGATGGCATGTTAACTAATCTTACCTCTCACACCCCACCACTTCTCATCTTTGATTTAGAGCGGAAGGTTTCATTGTTCTTATCTTTTTTCTCTGGGTTTGAGTGTTACTGGCGAGACTAGCTTTTACTGTCGGTGCCTAACTGAGTTTGAGAGTCCGTTGGTCAGCTTCCTCCATGACCAGCTGCAGTCCTCTTGGTGAAGTTGCCGCTGGTAAGGGGATTCCAGGAATTCGACCCAGTGACACCCAGGAATAGAAACATGTTTTGAGCCAGGATGGCGTGCAACTTGTGCGCAGCAACTATGGCTGATTCCTTCTCCTCTTGGTGGTGGTGAAGATTGCTGGTGAAGACATATGATCACTTGATTTAAGAATCTCAGTCAGCAGCGCAAATACTCAGAATGTAGAAGATAGCTGAGAGCTATCACCTGCACGCAGTGAGGAGCTGGTGAGCTTGGATGACTTCAGACAGGGCAGGTGACAGCTCTAAAACAGCTTGCAATCAGGAGATCCAGAGGACCATGGCTGGCAAAGCAGTCACCTGGTCTGGTGCTCCTGACTGCCGACTGTCTGTACTCAGCC
The DNA here is from genome assembly GCF_030028105.1 of Mobula birostris. Taxonomy (NCBI): domain Eukaryota; kingdom Metazoa; phylum Chordata; class Chondrichthyes; order Myliobatiformes; family Myliobatidae; genus Mobula; species Mobula birostris. Next base: position 45,747,374 of record NC_092386.1, read on the forward strand.
CCCTCCACTGACAGGGTGAGGACAAGTGCAAATTAGACGAACAGCACCTCACATTTCTCCCAGGTAGTCTACAACTTGATGACATAAACTCTGAATTCTCAGGTAACCTGGTCCTCCCTTGTCCCTTCCTCATGGTCTACTTATTTTCTCCTATATGCACTCAAACCTTTCTTCTCTCCCTATTCCATTCAACCATTATCCACATACTCGTCTCACAACTCCCCCATTGTACCCACCTGCCCACTCTTTCTCCCTTATTTGTTTCCATGCTCTATATTCCTTTCCTATCAGATTCCATTACCCTTCATCCGCTGTCACCTCCACCTACAGCCTCCCATTCTCCCCCCTCCTTCCGCCAATCACCCCTCCTCACCCAGATCCACCTATCGCTCACCAGCTCTTGCCCCACCCTTTTCCCTCACTTCTTCGTACTGGCTATCTCCCCTCAACGCTTTCAGTAGAGATGAAGGGACTTGACCCAAGACATCAACTACCCATTTACCACTCCAGATGCTGCCTGACCCACTGAGGTCATTCATGGTCTGATAGTTGCTATCTCAACTTCTACTACAACCCAAAAAGGAACCAGCCAACATTTAAATTTCCTTACAAGTTCAAAGTGTTGTCAACATTTCTGTGAGTACCCGGATCTCTGATAGGCGTCCAGCAGTTCTGCAATCCTTGTCCAATAGCTAACTGAGGCAGCATTCTTGGGAAGTTGCAGTTGCTCTCAGTATGACCCTGAACACCATTCAGCTGGCTCTGCTCAGATGGATTGCACAGGTTAAGCTCACATTGGAGTAGTTTGGATGAGGATTTCATGAAGTTTTACCTGCAAAACCATTCGCATCTTCAGCTGTTGGTATCCTTAGGCCAACAGGCTGCACCACTAGGGCACAGAGAGTCTCTCCAATGAATCGGTCAAAGGTGATTAAGCTATATTTGTGTATAACTTAGCAATGATTTGGTTTATCAGAATCCCTGTTTTGTGTTGCGTGTTGTTTTAGCACTATGGCCAAGCCGATGCAGTGATGTTCAGGAACAGAGGGAAATAGGAGACTGAGTTACTGATTAATGAGCCATATGAATTTACCACAGGCAATATGGCTGGAAAAGCCTGACCAGATCACGTCTTTCTCTTCCATTTGCTTCTCTTGCCATTTCTATTCTCCCCTTTCTCCAGAGATGTTTGTCCTTTACCAGATGGCAAAGGATGAGTCTGTATTCAACAGGCTACTATGAATCTCAGGACCCTCTCTGCTAGCTAGTGGGGTAGGTAGTTCAGAGCAGACCAGGCAATGGAATCATTCCAATAACCTGGACCCCAGATTAAAAGCTTGGCATTTTCATTTTACCTCGTCCACAGCTTTTGTGCTGAAGTGAAGAGACATATCCTTAAGTGATATTCCTTGTTATGTGCTATCTCTTCATTTCAAATGGAGCGGCTAACAGCAATTCCCTCCAATTCTAAGGAAGGACATATGTTCAAGCACCAATTGATTTGTGATAGAAGTTTTGATAGAAGTTGATTTACCTGCTGAATTTTGCTTTGTTCTCTATTTTTGGCTCGTTTAACTTTTCCCTTTTCAAAAAAGACAAAATTTGAAAGACATGCTTTGTGGAAAAGTTTGAAAAGCTGCTTTCATTAAAGTGAATTTAAAAGAAATCGGGTGGAACTGTTCAGCAGTTAAACAGTGGCGCGGTCTCTCTAGGTAATGCTGAGACGATGTCACAGCTGATCTATGGATTACAGCTTGCCTAGTGATTGGGCCCCTTTCTGTGATAGCTTTCGGAAGAAGGTTACTTTGATGAGCAGAATTTCGAATCAATCTTACTGCTCCTTTGGGTCATATCCTGCTGCTTGGCTTTGTCATTGATATCCTGCAGAATTGTTTCACAGTAACTGTACATCTTTCTTTTCAAACTAGAATGAATTGAGCTGACAGTATCTCTTTAGAAAGGGATGGTATGTGAGTAATTCTGACTGGAACACTGTGCACATTCATAACATGAATTTTATACAAACTGTAAAACAGGGTGACAGTATGCTAAATAGAACATAGAACAGAACAGTTTTGAACCAGGCCGACAATATCTGTACCGAACACAATGCCAAATTGAACTAAATCTCTCTGTTCTCTTCTCATTAAACGTTCCTTCATTTCTTGCATATTCATATGGCTGTCTAAAAGTCTTCTCAACGTCACTCTGTGTCCGCTTCCATCACTACCCAAGGCATCCTGTTACCACTTTCTGAATGAATAACTTTCTGTGTAAAGTAGTGATGCCCCAGCCTGTTTCAGCAAGGGGGAAAGGATCCTCGAACCAAAACATTGACTGGTTTCACTTTCCACCAATGCTGTTTGCCTGGCTGAGTTCTTCCAGCAATATCTGTTTTCGTTTCAAATTCCCAAATTTGCAGATTTATTTGTTTTCCAACCACACAAATAAAAGGTAAAGTCAAAGGACAGAAGGTCCATTTCTTCACAAGTGCCCAGATATCACAGTGGTACTGGCTGGAATTTGTGTCCATAATCATATTTCCTTATTGGTGTTCGGAATTTCATTTGCTGTGATGATAACATTTTTGCAAACCAAGTAAACCTCAACAGTGACGATCTATAAGTATTACAAATGTTGAATCAACATCTACAGTAATATATTCTCAGTAAGAGGCTGTTGTGAGCTGATTAACTGAATGAACTCTGGCTAACTTTTCTCTCTCTTGACCCTGACATCCATTAAGCCCATCTCATTTCCCAAAATGAAAAGAGCTCCTGTGTCATCAGGCGCAGAAGTGACGAATCTAATGCTGAGTGATCAATTTCTAACCAATATCAATATATTGATTTTTTAAAATTACCCATAAACTGAAAACTGCTTTTTTGATTCATTAAATGCAGCTCAGAAGGATAGGGAAAGGAAGAGGAGGGCAGTTGTGATTGGGGACTCGATAGTAAGGGGGTCAGATAGGCGATTCTGTGGACGCAGTCCAGAGACCCGGATGGTAGTTTGCTTCCCTGGTGCCAGGGTCTGGGATATCCCTGATCATGTCCAAGATATCCTGAAGTGGGAGGGTGAGGAGCCAGAGGTCGTGGTACATATAGGTACCAATGACATAGGTAGGAAAAGGGAAGAGGTCCTGAAAGGAGAATATAGGGAGCTAGGAAGGGAGTTGAGAAAAAGGACCGCAAAGGTAGTAATCCCGGGATTACTGCCTGTGCCACGTGACAGCGAGAGTAGGAATGCGATGAGGTGGAGGATAAATGCGTGGCTGAGGGATTGGAGCAGGAGGCAGGGATTCAAGTTTTTGGATCATTGGGACCTCTTTTGATTCCTGGGATGGCAGGACTTTCATATGAAGAAAGACTGGATGAACTAGGCTTATACTCGTTGGAATTTAGAAGATTGAGGGAGGATCTTATTGAAATGTATAAAATCCTAAAGGGATTGGACAGGCTAGATGCAGGAAGATTGTTCCCAATGTTGGGGAAGTCCAGAACGAGGGGTCACGGTTTGAGGATAAAGGCGAAGCCTTTTAGGACTGAGATTAGGAAAAACTTCTTCACACAGAGAGTGGTGAATCTGTGGAATTCTCTGCCACAGGAAACAGTTGAGGCCAGTTCATTGGCTATATTTAAGAGGGAGTTAGATATGGCCCTTGTGGCTAGGGGGATCAGAGGGTATGGAGGGAAGGCTGGTGCAGGGTTCTGAGTTGGATGATCAGCCATGATCATAATAAATGGCGGTGCAGGCTCGAAGGGCCAAATGGCCTACTCCTGCACCTATTTCTATGTTTCTATGTAAGTTATTCATTTCTATTATGTGACTATACCTAAAAAGAAGATCTATTTTAAACTTTCAGGTAATGGCCAATGGACTGTTTCAGATGTCATTTATTTCTTAAATGGACTTTAATCCAGAGAAATAAATAAAATACCAGCATTTTACTTGGTAAATTATTAGGTTCTGAAATGCCACTGCAATTTCAGATACTTTATACTTTATTGTCGCCAAACAATGGGTATTAGAACGTACAATCATCACAGCGATACTTGATTCTGCTCTTCACACTCCCTGGATAACAAATATTAAATATTAAAAATATTTAAAATGGTTAAAATTAGTAAATATTAAAAATTTAAATTATAAATCATAAATAGAAAATAGAAAAATGGGAAGTAAGGTAGTGCAAAAAAACCGAGAGGCAGGTCCGGATATTTGGAGAGTACGGCCCAGATCCGGGTCAGGATCCATTCAGCAGTCTTATCACAGTTGGAAAGGAGCTGTTCCCAAATCAGGCCATACGAGTCTTCAATCTCCTGAACCTTCTCCTGGAGGGAAAAGGGACGAAAAGTGTGTTGGCTGGGTGGGTCGTGTCCTTAATTATCCTGGCAGCACTGCTCCGATAGAAAATTACATCACTTTTTATCATAATTCTAGGATCTTTCCCGTCAATAGTAAAAATCATGACCTATTTTTAAGCTCCCCTTAGCCCCAACCTTCTTTCTCTTTATAGACTAAATTTTCTCTAAGATATTTGTAGTCCTCCTTTTCTAGTCTTCTGATCATCTCTGAAATTAATTGCTTTATCACTGTTGGCTGGCTCTTCAGCCGTCAAGTCCTGAAGTTCTGGCATCCCTTCCAAAATATTTTCAGCTTTCAATTTCTCCTTGCTCATTCCCTGTGGTGAGCCTAACATTTAATAATGTAGATAGCTGAAGTTGGCATGAAAAATTGAAAAACTTTTGTCCTACTTCAGAGAAAATAGATGGAGTAAATCAAGAAGGGGAGAGTGCTAAAGGATACACTGTGGAAGTAATTTTAACATCAATGGGGAAGCTCAGGTTTAATACTTCCTGTATTTCTGTTTGAAAATTCTCAGTCTATTCTCTTCATGGCCAAAGTTAATTTTGCAACTCCAGTATGAGATAACCATATGGGTACTTATTCAGAATTATTGAAGTATTTGACCAACCTACCACAAAACGTTGAATGGGGCAAATATCAAGAGGAAAACAGGAGTATTTGATCTATTATACCCTAATAACATGCAGATTTCTTCATTTGGTTACACTCATTGAACATAATATTTTACGAAGATCCTAGCAAAGTGCTAAAATTGATTTCTAAGACTTATATTAATGACTTCATTGTTATTGAAGTCAATAAAGAAAACGGAACCCTATTTTAAGTTTAAGCTTCATATATGTGCACTCTAAAGAACTAGACCAACCTGGTACTTGCAATCTGACTACTACAAATTACAAAAACAATAATTAAAAGTCTGTTCTGATAAGTTTTCAATACATTAATTAGTGCCGGGAGAAGAAAATTGCTAGAAATGAGGGTAAATTGTTTCTTTTTGTTGAAGAACCACAGTATGATTTGCCTGGGAAAACAGATGTTCAAAACAATGACCTTTGCGCGGAAATGGTGTAGGCCCCATAACACAAATAACAAAATTTCATATCATCACAACCTCAAAAGGAATATAAGGATTTGTGGCTCACAGAGATGAAAATTACTTAAAATCACAAATGAAGAGAAGGAGGGAGGAGGAGAGGAGGAGAGTGAGAGGAGAGGAGGAGGGAGCGAGGGAGAGGAGAAGAGGGAGAGGGAGAAAGAAAGAAAGAAAATAAGGAACAGGATCATGCTAAGATAATTATTTCAATACTATTCATTGGCTGGTAATTCATGCTTCCTTTCAAAAAGCCACCTGTTAACTTATCATTCGCCAAAATGTGTAATTTGAACTTTAATCAGAAACAATGATTCCTCGGAGGTGGGGTTGGGGAAAGCACATCCTTGACATGCAGATACACTAAGATTCAGGCTCAGACACAATTTTCCTTCTTACTCAATGATTTTATTAGTACTGTCATAGAATGAGATTGATAAGAATCTTTACCTTATTACCCATACAACAGTGGAATCTCCTCTTTCCTTAGGTGAAATTTTTCCCTAGTCAGAGTTGGTTTGAAAAAATTGGTGAGGGAAAAGTAGGCTTAAAAGGAGAAAACAAATGAATCCTTGGGACAAAACTCTGCAGGTGTAGAAATTGCAGTTCAGAGCTCTGAAAAGATATCAGATACAGGGATAATTATCCAATTTCTGTGAATAGGTGGGAAATAGGAGGGTACGGGGATAGATGTGGATGGATTAACATGAACATGTTTTGACCAGTGGCTAACTTGTGAGGTTTGCTAGGAATCAGGTGGCACTTGTGGAAGATGTGCAACCATAAATGAACCAGATGATGGATTCATGCTCTGTTTGTAAACGCCTCTAAATCAATGATTTGTAGTTATTTACAAATGGCAAGGACTTGTCGTTGTCTTTCTGAAACTTTCACTTTTGTTCAGAGCGTGCCACAAGAGTTTTGAGGATGAACCCACATCAGTGCAAATGCCTACTCGACCTGGTGGAGATCCCCAACATGCCTCTTAGAAGGCTAACAGAAGCGAAGGGGGAGGTTCCTTCTTACCACTTAGACTTCTTACATTCCTGAACGATTATTTGCAACCAATGCTCCTGGTGAGGCCAAGGATCCCAGGCTATGGAAGAGCAGGTCCCCTGTGGATCAAGGTGCAGGTGACCGGAGAGCAGAACTCGGCTACATGTTGATTAAGGGCAGGAGAAGGTTAGCCTTTGAGTCAGGCTGCTAATGTGGTCAGTTGTTGCGAATCAAGCCAAACACTTAAGAAAGACTTAAAAATAAAACAAGACCAACAATTTACCAAAATGCAAGGAACAATTAATAGACTGTTTTGGGGGTGGAGGAATGAGAGACCTGCTAGCTCTCCCACAGCTCCCTGATGGTCCAATCTGCAGATAGAATTTAAAATTTCCAAGCTATATCTCTATTGGTAACAATTACTGTTATCAGCAAAAAAGGCAAGCTTCCTCTTCTCACCTACTCTTGCGAATTATGTTGGGATTTGAAGAAGACAATTTCGACTCTTGTCAGACCTTACCCACACAGCAAAGCTTTAAGTATTTTTCCGTACAGTTTTGCATTAAAAACTGCAAGCAACGGCAGGATCAGAGACATGTTCAGAAGAGTCTACACCTGGCGCAACGCCAGAGCATCCAGCATCCCCTGCCAATATTAGCTACATTGAGTTCCCGCTGAATGTGTTGATGGCAGCAAGCCACAGCCCTGGCTTTTCCTTTTACTAATCACCTGGTTTAATGAATGAGCTCCTTCTTCAAAGCATGGAGGTCTTTGATTGCCAAGGGTCGGCCATTGCTTGTACTGGTCTTGCTATCCTGAACGCCTGTATCTCCAGCTTAAGTTCCCATTAATGGCGTGAATATGATTTAATCTTTAGTGCTCTCTGAAGGAGGAGCATTAGTAAATATCATTGCAGCTGTGGTTTCCGATACACCACAGCCCTTTAGTTTTGGACACTACAGGAATCTTTCAGAGGCAGTAACACTGATATTTTCAGCCTGGTATGTGCAGGAGCAAACAAAGGTGACTTCAAAACAGATTAATTATTTTTTCTCTGTGCCAACAACTCACCCACCCAACTGGACTTGGTCCTCATTTGAATCATGAAATTAATTTTAAAGTACAGAAGAAGGACATTTGATTCATTGACAAATCTATGCAATTAGTCCAGCTTCTGTTCTTGTATGATAGTTATCTGCTTTCCTAGTCAAACTTGCTTTTGAATTTGTTACAACCATGCTTTTAGCCAGTGCTTCCAGTCATAACAATTTGCAGTGTCATATTCCTTTAGACAGGACTAGGTAAGGGAGGCCAATTTCCTTTCCGAAAGGAATTGTTTTTGGGTCTTTGCCAGAATCAGTTGCTTTTTTATGATAATCTACAGGTTTTAAAAAATTTTACTGATACCAGCATGTTATTTCAGGACTTTTAAAATTAAGTTCACAATCTCAAACTGCTTGGAATCCTCATTCAATAAAATATCCAGTCCAGATACTAATGCCCAATCCATGTTGACAGCTCTTATTCAGGAGTGCCGTCCTGTCACAGGTCACAAGTTTCAGATGGGACATTATGTCAATCTCTGATCTGCTTTCTAGGATCTCACGGCACTTTTTTGAAGAGTGGAAAAGATAATTTCTTAATCATCACCAATATCTGTTCATTAATTGACATCACACAATATTTATCCATTGATGAAAATCACTATAATCACATAAACACAAGAAAGTTTACAAATGCTGGAAATGAAAAGCAACACACACAAAATGTTGGAGAAACTCAGCAGGTCAGGCTATGGAAATGAATAGATCGTCGACAGTTCAGGCTGAGACCCTTCTTCAGGACTAGGAAGGAAGGGGGAAGATGCCAGAATAAAAAAAGGTTGGGGCAGGGGAAAGAGGCTAGATGGAAGATGATAGGTGAAGCCAGGTGGTTGGGAAATGTTGAAGGCTGGAGAAAAAGGAATCTGATAGAAGAGGAGAGTGGACCATAGGAAAGAGGGAAGGATGAGGGGACTCAGGGCGAAGTAATAGGCAGGTGGGAAGAAGTGAACGGTCAGAATGGGGAATAGAGGAAGGTGCAGGGTGGGGGGCCAGGAGAATTTGTTTAACAGAAGGAGAAGTCAATATTCATGCCCTCGGGTTGGAGGCTACGTAGACAGAATATAAAGTGTTGCTCCTCCACCCTGAGGGTGACATCATCTTGGCACAAGAGGAGACTATGGACCAACACATCAGAATGAAAATGGGAATTAAAGTCTTTGGCCAGCTAGAAGTCCCACTTGTGGCAAATGGTGTGAAGATGCTCAACTATTAGATGCTTGCGGCAGCTTGCTATTAGCAAATTGGTAGTTATGATTCCTGATATATTACTAGATTTGTGCTATCAGTTCAATGTGAAAATCATACTGATTTAGACTTCCAGTGATTCTCAGCAAGTGTGAGCAATACATTAACTGCTATTTGTTGCACACAACTATTGTTTTATATTGGGAATTGAGACCTCTGCCAATTAACACCTAGAGCTTAGGCTGTGGCACTCAGTGTAAAATATTTCTGCAGTTCTTATTTTATGTAACTTCTTTTATGAAGATGAGGAGAGCCATTCAGTTTAATATTTGAATTCATGTCCTTGCTTCTTAGAAGTGTCCACACTACAATTGAAACATATAAAATATCTGTACTTTTTATTTCAAGATTTTATGTAACTTCAAGAGGGGGACAAAGTGGCATTGGAAAATAGAACATTTTCTTGTTACACACTGTGACAGAATGTAAATTCCTACTTAAGGTCAGATACACTGTAAAGCCACAACTAATTATGGGTCCTTTTTGTGAAGGAGGGAGGAATGTCATTTATAATCAACAGCTGAACTATTCATTGGTGTATTTACAAATGGTGCTTTTTCAATTGTGATAACAAAATTCTAGCAGACTCTTAAGCAGCAAAAGGAACATTTAACTGGTATTAGTGCCAAAAATGTGTTGGTGAAGCTGTTTTTATGGAAAATGGCTAACTAACAAATAAAAGAATTTGAAATTTGCTAAGACAATCTGCACCAGCTGGGAATCCAAGTCATGGAGAAATGAAAGCAGACTTTTACTGGTTGTTTAAAGATTTACAGAGCAGAAATATAATAGCTCTGAGAATGTATGAGCAAGGGCAAAGCAAATAAGGTAGCTGAGGTGAATGTGAATGAGATATGAAGATTGCAATGTTTGTCTTATCATAGGACAAAGACACAGCACCTCAAACTGAAGCAGAGGATTTTCATCCCTCTTCAATCAATTTGGCCAGCCCACCCTCCACTGAGTGATCTGTCACTGGAGACCACCACAGAGAGAGTGGCAAAAGTATTTGCAAACTTCTCTCAGTCTCACAGTGAGCTGATGAAATGAATGATTCAGGATACTGCCAAGAAGCAATGTCAACTGGAATGTAAATTATACAGACACTGAATTGAACAAGTATCTGAAACCTGGGGATTTTGTCGATTGAAGGAGCCCTCCCAAAGAATCCTTCAGCCGGCATTAGTAGTATACATGTCATTGAGGCTGCTTCACCTCACAACATAAGCATGAAAGAACAAGCATCCATTTTCCAAATGAAATTCTTTATCTTTATAATCTCAAGGAACTTTTTAAGTCTGGGAGAAAGAATCATTCTGATCCAAGTCCATCCTGTACAAACAGACTCTGAGAGAAAAGAAGCCACAGTTCTAAGTATCTTAAATCATCTCTCAATAGCTGTCTATGTCTCAGTCTCCGATTCTCAGATGGCATCCAGAAATTTTTGAATAAGGTAGACAAAACGTAGTGTATCTCAACATCAAGATTCGAAGTTCAAAGTCCATTTATTGTCAAAGTATGTATATAACCTTGAGATTCATTCTCTTGCAGGTAGCCACAAAACAAAGGACCACAGAAGAATCCTTTGTGCAGAGTGACAAATTCAATCAATTTTTTTGTAACTAGTTGGGGTAATAATGGAACTACATACACACGCACACACACACACACACACACACACACACACACACACACACTGGAGGAACTCAGCAGGCCAGGCAGCATCTACGGAAAACAGTAAACAGCCGATGCTTCGGGCCTAGGTTTTCTGGTGTTTGGGATAAATACAGAGACAGATTAGTTGAGAGATATTGAAGGAATAGTAAAGTTATGGCTCAGGAGTGTAACTCAACGGCTAGCTATGAGGAGCAAAGTCACTCTATATAGAACAGTGCTGTATGAGGCCTTTCAGCCCATGATTGTCAGTTGAACTAATCAGATTCAGATCAAGTTTAATATCATTGGTATCTGTCGTGAAGTCTATTGTTATGCAGCAGCTGTACACTTCAAAACTTAGTAATAAAAACTGTGAATTACAGTAAATACATACATACTTATGGGATATATATATATATATATATTTATGTATGTAATAGTTATGTTCAATAAGTAGTGCAAAAAAGAACTAGTGAGGTAGTGTTCATAGCTTCAATGTCCATTCAGAAATCTGGAAGCTATTCCTGAGTCATTAAGTGTGTGCGTTTGGGGTCCTGTACCTTCTCCCCGATGGTAGCAATGAGAAGAGGGTATGCCCTGTGTGATGATAGGAAGGACAAGAGGGAATGCCCTTGGTAATGGTAGCAATGAGAAGAGGGAATGCCCTGGGCGATGGTAGCAATGAGAAGAGGGAATGCCCTGGGTGATGGTGGCAATGAGAAGAGGGAATGCCCTGGGTGATGGTGACAATGAGAAGAGGGAATGCCCTGGGCGATGGTAGCAATGAGAAGAGGGAATGCCCTGGGCGATGGTAGCAATGAGAAGAGGGAATGCCCTGGGTGATGGTGGCAATGAGAAGAGGGAATGCCCTGGGTGATGGTGACAATGAGAAGAGGGAATGCCCTGGGCGATGGTAGCAATGAGAAGAGGGAATGCCCTGGGCGATGGTAGCAATGAGAAGAGGGAATGCCCTGGACGATGGTGGCAATGAGAAGAGGGAATGCCCTGGGCGATGGTAGCAATGAGAAGAGGGTATGCCCTGTGTGATGATAGGAAGGACAAGAGGGAATGCCCTTGGTAATGGTAGCAATGAGAAGAGGGAATGCCCTGGGCGATGGTAGCAATGAGAAGAGGGAATGCCCTGGGTGATGGTGGCAATGAGAAGAGGGAATGCCCTGGGTGATGGTGACAATGAGAAGAGGGAATGCCCTGGGCGATGGTAGCAATGAGAAGAGGGAATGCCCTGGGCGATGGTAGCAATGAGAAGAGGGAATGCCCTGGACGATGGTGGCAATGAGAAGAGGGAATGCCCTGGGCGATGGTAGCAATGAGAAGAAGGAATGCCCTGGGCGATGGTAGCAATGAGAAGAGGGAATACCCTGGGCGATGGTGACAATGAGAAGAGGGTATGCCCTGGGTGATGGTAGCAATGAGAAGAGGGAATGCCCAGGGTGATGGTAGCAATGAGCAGAGGGAATGCCCTGGACGATGGTGACAATGAGAAGAGGGAATGCCCTGGGTGATGGTAGCAATGAGAAGAGGGAATGCCCTGGGCGATGGTAGCAATGAGAAGAGGGAATGCCCTGGGTGATGGTAGCAATGAGAAGAGGGAATGGCCTGGCCAATGGTGACAATGAGAAGAGGGTATGCCCTGGGTGATGGTAGCAATGAGAAGAGGGAATGCCCTGGGTGATGGTAGCAATGAGAAGAGGGAATACCCTGGGCAATGGTGACAATGAGAAGAGGGAATGCCCTGGGTGATGGTAGCAATGAGAAGAGGGAATGCCCTGGGCGATGGTGGCAATGAGGAGAGGGTATGCCCTGGGTGATGGTGACAATGAGAAGAGGGTATGCCCTGGGCGATGGTAGCAATGAGAAGAGGGAATGCCCTGGGTGATGGTAGCAATGAGAAGAGGGAATGCCCTGGGCGATGGTGGCAATGAGAAGAGGGAATGCCCTGGGTGATGGTAGCAATGAGAAGAGGGAATGCCCTGGCTGATGGTGGCAATGAGAAGAGGGAATGCCCTGGGCGATGGTGACAATGAGAAGAGGGAATGCCCTGGGCGATGGTGGCAATGAGAAGGGGGAATGCCCTGGCTGATGGTGGCAATGAGAAGAGGGAATGCCCTGGGCGATGGTAGCAATGAGAAGAGGGTATGCCCTGGATGATGGTGGCAATGAGAAGGGGGAATGCCCTGGGTGATGGTAGCAATGAGAAGAGGGTATGCCCTGGATGATGGGGATCCTTAAAATGGTGATGCCACATTTTTGAGGCATTTCTCCTTGAAGATGTCCTGAATTCTGGGGGTGGGGGGGGGCTCATGCCTATGATGGAGCTGACTGAATTCAGAACCTTCTGCAGCTTATTTCGAACCTGTGCAATGTACCCCGCCCACCACCATACCAGTCAGTGATGCAGCCAGTTAGAGTGCTTTTCATGATACATCTGTAGAAATCTGCAAGTGCCTTTGGTGATATACTAAATTTCCTCAATCTTCTAATAACATATAACTGATGTCGACCCTTCTTTGTAACTGCATCAATATGTTGGGTTCAGGATTGATCTTCAGAGATGTTGACACCCGGGAACTTGAAATTGCTCATTCTTTGCACTTCTGATCCCTCCATGAGGACTGATATGTGGTTCCCCATCTTACCCCTTTTTAAAGTCCTCAATCAGTTCTTTGGTCTTACTGACAAGGTTGTTGCTGTGACACCACTCAGCGAGCTGATTTATCTCACTCCTGTACACCTCCTCACCACCATCTGAAATTCTGTCAACAATAGTTGAGTTATCAGCAAAAACTAGGAATTAAACATCTGACTAAACTAGTCCCTTCTGCCTACATAAGTCCTTATTCCTCCATTACCTGCATATTCATGTGCCTCTCTAAGAGCCCCTTAAATACCTCTCTATCATTTTTGCCTCAGCTACCACCCCTAGGGGTGCATTACAGGTACCACAAATCTCTGTAAAAAACTTGCCCTGTATACCCCCTTTCACCTTAAATACATGATCTCTAGTACGAGACACTTCGATCCTGGGAAGAAGTTATGTAGGCCATACGAATATTGGTGAGAAGGTTCTAACTAATACTTTTAGTTCTTCGAGAAGGTGTGCCAAATTGAATCTGTCCAGCAGATGCTGAGACTGCACCTCCTTCCTTTCCTCTATATGTACAGTGCCACTGGGTGTCTCCAGTAAGCCCTCTGGCATTTTCCTGATTTCAGTGTACAGTACTCAACTACATGACGTACATCCACAATTTGCAAGCAGCTATTGAATGCTTCCCACAAGACATCCCTGCGACTATCAATTCGCACTCATTGCTTATGTCTTACTGAAATAATCCTGTGACATAAATATTTGGGGCCATGGTCACTTTCTGACATGAAAAATTTATACAGATCACTCTTTCCTATACTTCATACTTGCTTATTGCTTATAAAATATTAGTACAATCTGCTACTTTTCAAGTGCTATGAGACTAATATAGCTTCCCCCAAGACCTCCAGCTGTTCCTTTTCTCCCACATATAGATCAAGTGAGGGAATTCCGACTGTACAATCAATAATGCAGTATCCAGTTGCAGATCAATCATTTTGTGATGGATAATATTTTTCATATGAAAAGACTTCTTGAATGTGTAATGCTTCCAGTTCCTATTGTGAATCTGTATGTAGAACTGAAGATTTCTACAATGTTTGATTCTAGCCAAACACCTTGATGATGGTTGCTGCTAAACAGCTTCTTCTAAAAAGTGGAATGCTTATGCATGGATGTTTATGGAGACTTAAGGCATGGAATCTGCTCCTGACACTTTTAGCTATTTGCATGTGGTTATCACTGGGAAGACTGGTGTTTCTTTACTTCACCTTGAATCAGAACAAATTTTATGCTGGGTAGATTCTCAACTTGGAAATCCCCGTGTGCATTAACCCTCAAGAAACTCCTTGTCTTCCAAGGAACAAGCTGATGTGCCCTCCCCCAATCCAGGAATTTTGAAACTTATATTTTAAAATGAGGGGGTTGAGGTGGTATGTTGAAATGATCAGCAGCACTAAGGCTAATGGGAAGGTCAGAATACATACTAAGTGATTGACTCTACTTTGACCTACGTAGAGCAGTCACTGCAGGCATTCCTGCTATGTGTCACTCAGCTACACAATATATCACAACGCAATTAGAAATTAGCCATGGGAAAACAAGCAGTTTTATTTCACTCATTCCCATGTTGATTATCTTAATTTGGAATCGTTGTGCTTCTAGTGCTGGATTTTTTTTCTAAAAAATTGTAGGTAGAAGGAATCTGTTCACGAAATTTGTTCATATTCTGCCAGTTGTTTTAAAAAGTTATTTTCATTTAAATATTTGGAATATAGTCGAGCTGTATGCTGGTATTTAACACATTCTTTAAACTTAGGGGCAAAACTATGCATTTGTGATAGTCTACAATATTTAAATCTTGGTCTGAAAATGTACATGGAAACAAAACAAAACTCTATGTGTTGCTGTGTGGCCTGATGTCCTGATCAGAGCCATAATTCATGTGCCATAGTTGAGGTTGTGTGCCAAAATGTGGTCTCTTTGCAATATGCCTTGGTCTCCCAGTGCACACATTGTACCATTGGAAAACAATGCTACATGCTCAGCCACTGAGAGACACGCACAGAAAATGCCACGTTGACAGCACTTTTTATGTATTTCAAAAACTGTGAGAATTAGATGGGAAGAGTCTCCTTTATCGTCAGTCTGCTGTCTATTGACTAAAAATTAATTAAATATAGCTGAATGTGTTTTGATCTGGATTGTCGACCAACACATACTAGTACTTCAACATTATTAAATTGAAAAATATTGAATTAAGGAAAAACTGAGGACTCTGCTTCTCACTGTTTCTTAGGTACAGAAAAACAACTGTAGGCACAGCATTTTTGTGGGTGCCTCAGTGTTACAAACATACATTGCTGATTTCTGTGTTACAGTGGATTTCTATGGCATGAAGTTGGAGGCCTGATGCTGGCAGTAGTTTTATTTCTGCTTACCATCTGGTTTGAACTGGTTTGATTGATTTCAAGACACCACTAAAATGTAAACTGGATATGAAAACCTGAAAAATGTTTACAGAACATCCTTTCTTCTCCAATTTCATTTTGTGTCATTAGCAAGGAGCCAAGAGATTTTCGAATGTATTTGCTTCAGTAGCAAAAATGTGCTCAAACCATGGTACTGTTCCCCTGGTTCATTCTAATGTTCCTTCCTATTTGGTTGTGAGTCTGGCAGAAAGTACGTTAGGAAGTGAAGGCTTCATAATAATCTTGTAAGATGATCACAGATGGAATATTGTGCCCAATTCAGGACACAACATTTTAGGAAAGACATTAATGTTTTGGAAAGAGTACAGAGGCAATGGAGATGAAAGTTAAAGCTGCATGGAAAGTCGCAAAAACTACACGACGACAGGGAATCCAGCCATTCTGCATCCCTTAGAATCACTCGTGACGATTGTCCTGAGAGCAGAATAATCTAAAGGGAGATTAAATCACATGTTGGCATCTCTGGGTGGTTTCAAAAGACAGATGGGAAGAAAATGTTTCTGCAGAAATAGTGTTGCTAACTAGAAGGCACAGATGAAAGAATATTGGCAAAAAAAGCTAGACTGATGACAATGTTTTTAGTACTGTAAATTGTTTCTGAATCGGAATGCGTACCTGAAGGGGTATGGAAGCAAGCCACATCCAAAAATTAATTAAGTATGTACTTGAAATGAAGAAAATAGTGTGGCTCTGTGAAAAGAGCAGGGAATATTCTGACTTCTTTCTGTGCAATACAGTTCTTCAAATGTGACAGCAATGACTACAAAATCGCACATCTGAAAGCAAAATGGTTAATTTTGCTCTTCCCTACTTTTGAACAAACAATATGAAGTTTTGGTGTAAGAAACCATATTCCACAAAGTTATATTCTTGGAATTCTTTTAAGCAAGATACAACTCTTTTTTTTAAAATGGGAACTAGATATAAAATAAATTCTGTCTCAATCTTACTAACTAAATTACTGAGCAGATCTGGTTATACACTTATTATTTAAATAGAAAATTCTAGAAATGGTTTCCAGACCCAGTGTTGGCATTTTTTTGGATGAGACTAGTCATTAGAGCTAAGTGTCACCATTTGTCTTTTGTCTTCTCCTTCATTCCCATTTTGTACTCAATGCTCAATAATTACTTCCTTGGGACGTTCTATTGGTTTATCGCAATCTCACTGTAAAGTAATGTGTGGTATGTTTTGAAATATTTTATGATCAATGTCTGCAATTCATTGGTCAAAATAATAAGCATTCTTTAATTTTGCTTATAGTGTTTAAAACTAACATTTAAAATTGTTGAGCAGCTTAATCAGTTGTGTTTTATTTTTGATTAATATACTGTAGCTTGCGTAAATAAAGATTACTAACAAAATGGTTGAGTTATTGGATGAATATGTAATTGGAATAACAATTCACAGTGGTGGGCCAAATCTCTCTTTAAAAGAAACAATGAGACGAACTCTGCTCACTACCAATTACAGTTCTCAATGTGCAAAGTGAAAAAACTTCAACTGACCACATATAGCTTCTAAACTGGCAAGTTGCTGTTCTCTCAAAACCTTTCTTGTATCTGATATATCTCTTTTAAATCCACCGGGTGGTTTTAACTTCCATCGTTTATTTCCTAAATATAGACTAAATTCACCAAAAATATTTTTTTTTATGGGATGAAGACCTCATTGGCCACTGAGCAGCAGAGTGTGACAGTGGTTATTGCTGCTACCACATAGCACCAACAACCAGGGTTTTTCCACAGATGTTGCCTGAACCAATGACTATTCAGGTCTTTTCTGTTTTTATTAATGGTCTAGAATGTCATTGGAAACTCTCAGAAGTAGTGCACCGAATCCATAGTTGGCTTATTGTAGAGAATATTGCTCTACCCACCTACCCCCTCCCCCCCCACCCTCGACTTCCCACTTCTCTTCCAGTAAAACAATAGATAAATGCCGGCCTTTCTTGTCTGTTTCTACATTTAATTCTCATGCATATGTAATGGTTCACTTTTTTTCAGTTGCACAGAGAGAATATACAGATTGCTCTTTGTTTGGCGGCGCGTGGAATTTGCATATTGCATCCTGATACCATGTGGATGTTCTCTTAGCTTTCTGGTCTCCTCTCATATCCCTGGCTAGTATGCTAATTGGCCACTGTCCAGATGGAGGTGGATGCATCAGTGAGACCCGACGAAGATCGGGAGACACCCTCGCCGAGCATTTATGCTCCTTTCGTCAGAACAAGCGGGATCTCCCAGTGGCCACCCATTTTAATTCCACTTCCTATTCCCATTCCGATATGTCCATCCATGGCCTCCTCACTGTCGTGATGAGGGCACACTTAGGTTGGAGGAACAACACCTTATATTACATTTGGGTAGCCTCCAACCTGATGGCATGAACACTGGTTTCTCAAACTTCCAGTAATGCCTCCCCTTCCCCTTCACCATTTCCCATCCCCTCTTCCCCCTCTCATGTTATCTCCTTGCCCACCCATCGCCTCCCTCTGGTGCTCCTCCCCCTTTTTTGCTTCCACGGTCCTCTATCTCTTTCACCAATCAACTTCCTAGCTCTTTGCTTCATCCCTCCCCCTCCAATTTTCACATATTGCCTGGTGTTTCTCTCCCACCCCCACCTTTCAAAACAACTGTCAGCTTTTTTTTCTCCAGGACTGCCGAAGGGTTTCGGTTTGAAACGTCAACTGTGCTCTCTTCCATAGGTGCTGCCGGGCCTCCTGAGTTCCTCCAGCTTTTTCTGTGTGTTGCTCGGATTTCCGGCACCTGAGGATGTCTTCTTCTCAGTGCCTCATAATTGATTACAATAATCACAAAATAACCTCTTCTCTTGCTAGCTCATTCATTTTCTTAGACTTTGCTTGAAGTGTGTTACAGTTGTTGACAAGCAGTGTGATACTTCTGTATTTGACCTATCAGAAGAACTATGGTCTGAAGAAATGGTGTTATTTCTGGGCCAGGCCAGCACGTTATTGCTGTTCACCACTGTAGCATAGTGTTAGTACAATTCCCATGCACTAATTACACAATGATGAAATTCCTGTGGATTAGGTCATGTGTTCAGTGGGTAGAGTTCAGAATCTGCCCTTTTGAATGGTCTTGACTGAATTTCCCTAGCCCATGGCTCAACTGAGATGTTGCTGCACCACTTTATGTACCATCAGGCAGAGAGTCAGGTTTTGCCTGAGCTATGATGACTTTCTCCTTTCCGGTTCACAGCACTTGAGATTGGATTTAAACAAAAGGCCATTGACTGTGACTGTTAATCCATAATGAAAGTGGCAGAAACAGACCAAATAAAAATGTAATGTAGACTGTATAGATTTGAGCGCAAACAACAGGAATTCTGCAGATGCTGGAAATTCAAGCAATACACATCAAAGTTGCTGGTGAACGCAGCAGGCCAGGCAGCATCTGTAGGAAGAGGTGCAGTTGACGTTTCAGGCCTGACGAAGGATCTCGGCCTGAAACGTATGTATTTCTTTTGTGAAAAGGTTTTTTCAAACGTGGCATTGAAACCGTCCAGGCTTCTTAAATATTTAAAGAGAATACACTCTGATAAAGCAAACAAGGACTTGGCTTATTTTCAGTCACTTCATGAAAACTTTCAGAAATGGAAAACACTTCAAAACGTGTTTGCCAGCACTTCCCAACAAAATGGTGATGGTTTGCGTTCTTCATGCACCACTTTGTTGCTCTTTGCTAAATCTGGAAAGCCCCATACAATTGGAGAAGAACTGATTCTGCCAGCAGTAAGGGAACTTCTAAATACAGTTTTGCATAGGTCAACAGATCAAATAATTAAAGTAATTCTGCTCAGTGACAACATTGTTCAAAGATGGATAGATGAAATGTCTGAGAAGATGGAAGACACATTGTGCAACATATTTAGGACAACAGAATTTGCTCTGCAGTTGGATGAGTCAACTTTGCCAGTCAAGGAATCTTTGCTTCTTGGTATGTTTGCTTCATAAAAAGATGAAAGCATAGTTCTAGAGTTGATATTTGCAAGGGCACTAGAAGCGCATGTGAAGGGGAAGTCTATAGCTCTGAGTGTTCAGCAATTTTTCAAAGAGAAGGACATTCTGCTCACCAACATTCTTGCTTGTGCAACAGATGCACCAATGACAGGACACCACTGTGGGGTTAATACTTTCTTGAAAAATGCTGTACCTAACATATTTATCATTCACCGTGTAATTCACAGACTACATCTTCTCACAAAAGACCTAAGTGTTCAGCTGCACAAATAATTAAATACTGTTATCACAGTGGTAAATAAAATCAAGTCTCATGCTTTCCATTCTCAACAACTCCGAGAGATTTGTAGTGAAAATGATGAAATTTGAACACTTGCTGTTGCACACAAAAGTCAGATGGCTCTCAAAAGCAAGCTGTCTAAGACACTTTCATGTGCTTTTTGGAACTGTGATACAATGTCTTGAAGACTAGGATGTTTCATTCAGTAATGAACTCAGTGAGATTTATAGGAAGATGTTGCTTTCTGCTTGGCATTGCTGCCTGCCACACCCCCAGCGGTGCGTTAAGGTCTGATGCATTGATTGATGTTTCACTCTCTTAGTCCCGGTACATCTCCTGGTGGCAGAGCAGTAGCAGGGACATCTCCCTGCCACCACCTGCAGCTTTCAATAGGGTTAGTTTCTGTCCTTCCTCCTCAGCCACAGCCGAAAGCTGCCCTTTTCTGCCTCTTCAGCCAGCTCTCAGGTGGCCCTCCTGAGCTGCACTCCAGTCACGGCCATATCAATGGAGTAACCTTGTCGGCGATGTACCGGTGCAGCCCCGGCATCCTACTTCCACAGGGTAGATGATGGTCCTCCAGCCAGCTTTCTTACACTCGCCCGCCAGGTCAGAGTACTTCAGCTTCTTCTGCTTGTGGGCAGCCTCCACTCCTCCCTCCCATGGGACTGTTAACTCAATGAGGAGGAGTACCTTGGCTGTCGTGGACCACAGTACTACTTCTGGGTGGAGAGATGTGGTGGTGATTTCCGTGGGGAACTGTAGCTGTCTGCTGAGACCTGCCCTCACGTTCCACTCCTTGCCTGTGGAGAGGAGTCCTGAAGGAGATCTTGGGCGGGTGCGTTCAGCCTTAGCAAATGGGACAAGTCGTTGTCCAGCTGGGGAAAGGCTGCTTCTCACAACACCCCCCAAAGGTCTCCAGGATCTCCACCAGCTTCTTTGGGACATGGTCATGTTGCCATCTGTAGTGCCCTTGGGACAGTGCAGTCTTGCATCCTGCCTGGATGTGTTGGAAGTTGGCATCGGGGGTATCACACGGGGGGGGGGGGCAGCTGTCCTCACTGCCGAACCATTGGTGAAGATTTTGGGGGCAGGGCAAGGTGTCAGAGGTGTCTGGATGAGGAAGCTGAGTCTGGCTTGTGGGACCTTCCACAGCTGAATGACCTGTTGATGGTGTCCTCCCATGTTGTCCAGCTTCCCTGGCGGCCCTGTGCCACAATCTTCAACCTGTAGTGCTCCTACTCTGTCCTTGAAGTCTCCTCCACTACCACAGCTTTCCTCACTTTCTTCGAGGCCTTGAACCAGAACTGTGCTGCCTTCCCCCAGCCAAGTCCTGCATGTCCAGCCTGGACTCTGCCAACAACCTCTTGGTGCTGCAGCCTGCTGATGGCCTAGTCTTGAGCTCTCCATTTACGGCCAGTAGGGATTGGGGCATTGGCACTCCTCACCAGCGGGTCGGTGGACTCCCTCAGCCTCAATGACAAATCAGGTTGTCTCCTGCTTGTATCCCATGCTGATGGCTCTCAGTGGCAACTGCTACATGTTCTTCCCGAAGAGGCCAGTGTCTGAGAAACACCAAGGCAGCCCCAGCCATTTCCAGATGTACGACATGGCTATCCCATCCATCCTTCTGACTGTTGATGAGGGAATTTTATGCATTTTCAGGGGCCACATCATCCTTTCGTACAGTGTGAACTGGTAGCACCACACTTTATATTTCCGGGTAGTTGACTCTGGTTGATTCTAGCCATGCCCTCTGTGAGGTGTTCCTGTGCTACTTTTCCCGTCTGCCTGTCAGAGAACTCTGTGATGTACTGCCTCCCAAGGCTTCAGACGGGCTGGCTGGCCAACAATGGAATTTCCTCTCCCCCTACAACGAAGGTGATGTTGTCGCTTCTGACCCCTTTTTGGAGGGATAGACTTTGTGCCTTGGAGGGCTTGATCTTCATCCTTGCCCATATCACTAACTCATCCTGCCTCTTCAGCAGCCTTCTTGTACATGCAGCTGGCTGAAGGATGCTTGTGACCTCATCCATGTAGCTTCTCAGTGGAGGAAGCCTCTGTCCTGACTGCAGCTTCCCTCAATCACCTGCCTTGCTCCAATAAGGATCATCTCGAAGGAGGCCACAAATAGGGTGGGAGAGCTGGAACACCCCACTACAGTGTCTACCTCGAGCTGCTGCCACCCCTCTGTAAAGTGTCTTAAAAGAGAAGACCGTCTGCAGGTCACTGAAGTAATCAGAAGCCAGGATGGTTATGCGGTTCGGAATGTAAAAGAACTCCATTGCAAAGCTGCTGAGCTGGTGAGGCTCTGATCCACAGGCATTTGCAAGATCCAGCCACATGACCCGTAGGTCACCTTTCTCACGCTTGGCTCGTTGGATCTGGTCCCATATCAATGATGCATGCTCCACACATCCCGGGAAGCCTGGAACTCCTGCTTTCTGGCAGCTGGTGTCAATGTATCCATTGCCCATGAGGTAGCTGGTCACCCTCCTAGCCACGACAGAGAAGGTTTTCCCCTTGGCGTTCAGCAGCACGATGCTCCTGAAATGGTTGCTGGAACTGGGGTTCTGCTCTTTGGGGATGAACACTGCCACAGCTCTTTGCCACTCAAACGTTTCAAAGGTAAGAATATATGACAGTTACATGTCAGAACCCTAAAGTAACCCCCCCTCCCCAGCTCCCCTTCCTCCCGTGTGTAAGCGGCAGCAGGCAACAATTCCCCTCCCCCATCGGCAAAAAAAGCATCGGCACCCACTACCGAGCACTCAGATGTGAGCAAAGCAACAGCAAAGTCACAGACTTGCTGTACTCCAAAGACCACTTGTTCACCCAGTATTCGACATACCACAGGCTCTCTCTCTCTCTCCCCCCCCAATAAGGCAGAAAGAGATGTCTCCATTTTCACAGTGACAGGGGACACATAACAAACAACTCACTGATTTACAATGTTAAAAGTCCGTTGTGTCGCTTTTTTTGAGCTCTGTGCCCAAAGATGTTGGGACTCTAGGCACACAGCCTTAGATCTTCCATCTCCCACGACATACCGATCTCTTGCCCAGACACCGACCCTCAATCCACCCGTCTCCAGAGTTACGAGATCTCGGCCCTCCGAAGGCAAGCTGAGCTCTTAGGCTGAGCCCTTGGCATGTCGGATAACGGCGGGTCGTGAAACCCTGGGAGCGGGTCCCATTCCCGCAAAGAACCGAAGTCAGCGCGTAACTCCAGGTCAGGGTCTTCAAAAGAACCCTGAAAGGGAAAAACAGAGATATTAAAGATAGAAATAAAGCTGTTTCTGAAGACGGAAGAAAAAGAGTCGCCATTAACTCTCCTAAGCTCCTCCTCCTATGGGATATGCTGGTTTTCCCAGGCAGGTCTCACTAGGTTCCACAGGATCTTTAGCACACGAGGATAGTTTTTATAAAGCTTGTAAGGAATTCGTTAGGGTCTGGTGCTGATGCTGACCGTACCTTTTTGATGACTTCTTTGACTTCACTTAGCTTGGGGGGTGGTGGGGCAGGGAGGTGTCAAGGAGAAGCAGGACATGGAACACACCCTGGTGATCCAAGGGAAGTTTTCCTTGCTAGATCAATGTACTGGCCCATGATGCACTGCTTCAGCTCCTTTCTGGTGGCTTCCAGTTTCCTGCTCTTCTTATCCTCCAACAGCTGTTGGGTGTATTTGAAGGAATTTCTGAAGAAGCTGACTCTCTCTCTTTTTTTACTGTAATTCAATAAAGAAATAATTTTATTCATAGCTTTAAATAGATTTGAATATATTATTAATCATTGCTTTGAATTTACAGTTCCTAATTTTTTTCACTGTGCATTGTAAATTGAAATTCTTTATAGTTTTTATGTAATGGCCCGAAAGGGAGTTGGGGGCACTGGGGATGTAGTCTGGGAGCCAAGGGTGCGATAACCCAAAGAAGTTTGGAAACCACTAATCTAAACTTTTTTGGGAGTGCAAGTCCAACAGTTGCTACCAATTGCTCAGTGCTCAGAGCTATTGGACCGAAGGCAGACTAGTCAAGCAAATATCTTTTGGGAAAGTCAAGAACTTTATCTATATGTGATGTGATATGTTGCATACAAGTCTAGATGTTCTGTGGTTTCGATAATTCTGAATGGTTATGAGTTATTATTGAGAGAATTTGTGAGTTTTGCCAATGACTGACCAAAATTACCATCAAAAACACAATATATCATCATGGCCATTTGAAGAGTCTTTCTGTGGGTAAACATAGTTGTTATTACTTGTCTGAAAACATTGTCAATAGAGTGGGTCTTAACTTTATGCCATGGTATAAAAGAAGTGAACAAATATTTCTTCATCAAGTTATTTTTAGGCAGTCCTTTGAGATCTACTTCCATTTCCGTTGTACATGGTTTAAGGTAACTAATGAGGCTGCTGTGCAAACTACAGACTCTTTTACAGACAGTGCATGAGTTGACCAACAGGGAGGACAGGTCTACGTTATAATGAACTGTGTGCACCTTCCCCTAATTATGGACAGCTATTGTCACTTTCAACGCATGGACTCAAAGTTCTCAAAATCAATCCGAATGTTCCTTCTCCACATTGAGCAGTCATGGCAAAGATTTCCAGGAATCAGTGTGTTGTTGTATTTCTTCACATGGCTTCATGCACATTCTTCAACCTTTCCCTCTGCCCACCTGGCGATCTCTTCCCATGACAGAGTTCATAATAGAGCGTCTGTTTTGAGAATCTGGTGTTAGGCATTTGAAAAACACATTACGTCCAACATAGCTAACTGAATGTCACTCTGCCATTGAATGATTTTTAAAAAGTTATATTCATCATATTCTTTATTTATTTTGCAATATTATAAGAATTAGCCTTTTTCAGCTTTACAATGCAGCTTTCTAAAATTTTCAAGTTGAATTAATAATGTAATTGACACTTTAAAAAATAGTAAGTATAAATGCAGAAATATTTGACTGGAATTGACTTCTGTAATATTAAGCAATCAAAGGTTAATATGTTTTTATGAAGTACCTTTGTCTGCTGTTTTAAGTGGAGCTTTAGCATGCTTGGTTTAAATGATTAATAATTGATTTAAACAGTGTGCAAAATAAATGCAACTCTGCTAAGGGTTCACAGGTTAAAAATACACTGTGCAATTTCGTTCCATGGATTCCTAAATTTTTATGGGTAAAATGTATTCATCCAGATGACAGTTGTATATCTGACTAACATTTTAAAGCAATATCAAGCGTGATAAATCAAAAAATAACTTGCACTGAAGGGACTGATTTATGTGAATGTTTAGTTTAGTCACGGTTGAAAGTAACTGAACTTAGATATGTGTCTTGACTCATTAGCAGCCACCCAGAGAGATTCTCCGGCTCATGTTCGTAATACACTCATAAAATAGCCCAAGAAAATTTTTCCTCAGACTCACGGATCTAGAAATTCAATCACTTTGCAGTGTTTTTTATGCATTTGTCAATCTTGCTCATTGAGGTCATTGGCAGCATTGGATTGATGTTAGCAAGAAACATGCAATTGGCATCACTCTCAAACTGTCCTACCGGAAGTGTGCGGTAGAAATCCTTCCCGGGAGGATGAAGGCCAGGTTCTACAAATCTTTAAGGGCCCATCCATATCGAAGCTGCTGCCGTGTTCTCTGGCAGCAAAGATTTTGTTAGGATAGAACCGATGTCATCATTTTCAACGGGAAAATTCCTCAATTAGACCTCTCATTTTGAATTCCAAGAGAGTGCTGATCAATGCACTCTAGTCTTGCAAAGATAAATCAGCTAAATGGCTACTTCTCATTTATGCAAGAAATGCAAAGCAAAAATATAAGGTCGCTGGAGTCTAATTACTGTAACCAAGACATGGTTGGTAATTGTGGGTCTTCAGGCTCCTGGTGATAGTGATGAGACGAGGACATGTCCTGGACGATGAGAGTCCTTTACGATAGATGATGCCTTCTTGAGACTCCAACTCGTAAAGGTGTCTTTGATGGTGGGGAACGCCATGGCCACAATGGATCTAGCTGATCCTACAACCTTCTGCAGCCCCTTGCGATCCTGTCTGAATCTAAAATTAGGAGACATAATTTCAGAGTAAAGGTTGCTTAACTAAGATGGAAATCTGGAGAACTTTCACCTCTGAGAGGCTGTGAATCTTTAAAGTTCTCTACCCAGAGTAGCATGGAGGTTGAATCTGGTCTAGAGGGGAATGGAGGGCTGTGAAAAATAGGAAGAAAAGGTGGAGCTGAGATCACAGACAGGCCAAGTGCACCTTATTGAATGACAGAGCAGGCTAGAGAGGCAAATCACCTATTATTATTATTATGGGAGTGGATGTCTGTGGTTAATAAGGTAGACATCATAACCTTTTCCAATATGGTGTCTGCTTTATTTGTCACCGAAGTCTGCTCTCATGCATCAGGCACTGTTTTGGTTTCCATAAAGCAAAAGCACCTCTCAATCCACTGGTCTGATTTCACCCTCATTGACCCAGGGATAACTATACCTGTTTAATATTGACCTGTCCACACTCTCCAGCAGGGCTCATTGTATAGTAATTAATTGTCATAGTACAAAATTGATGTTCTCTACATCACCCCTGTATCAAGCAGCATTCTAGCTGCAAATCAATAAATAAACATTGAAGATCTAATTTTACTGATTGTACATTGCAACATAGTTCATTGCAGTGTGTTCAGAAAATCCCTTTCTTGTACTTTGGTAATAGGTATGAAAATTATAATCCTTAACCTTTAATGCCAGTGAGTACACCTTCAGATTTTATATCTGTCTCCTTTATTTATTTTCTAGAATTCAGTGTTGACCCTTTTGAGGGGAATTAAGCTCTTTTATGAATATGCAATAAAGTGACCATAATAGGAAAATTCAAAGAATCACACTTAGAATGAATTACTGCGTCAAACGAACTTGAAGGCAATTAGCTCAAGAATAATATTCTACCCAGTCAAATAAAAGTCATAATAAGCAGCAAATAAAATTGGCAAAATTTGCTGCCTGGATTCTGTACCAGGGAATGTCGATTCTCCCGGGAAATGAGGAGAAAGAATAACTTAGTTTCATACAGTATGGAACTAGAGTTCTGTTTGCCAAATGCATGTGTACAACCAAATAGGGTAACGTTACATTGAAGAAACTATGTGGATCACTTTTTTATGGAAAAATTTTGTATAATTATATAAATTTGTATAATTGTTTTACTTTCAGATAGTGGCCACTTTATTGGGTACCTCCTGGACTTAATGAAGTGGCCACTGAGTACATTTCATGGTCTTCTGCTGCTGTAGCCCATCCACTTCAAGGTTTCAAGCCACACACATCAAAGTTGCTGGTGAACGCAGCAGGCCAGGCAGCATCTCTAGGAAGAGGTACAGTCGAAGTTTCGGGCCAAGACCCTTCGTCAGGACTAACTGAAAGAGTTATCTGCAGATTTCCTCGTGTTTGCACTTCAAGGTTTGGTGTGTTGTGCATTCAGAGATGCTCTTCTACATACCACTGCTGTAAAGTGTGTCTATTTGAGTTACTGTTGCCTTCCTGTCAGCTTGAACCAGTATGGCCATTCTCCTCTGACCTCTCTCATTAAGAAGGTGTTTCTGCCCATAGAATTGTATACACCATTGATGACGCTTCACCTGGAATACCATGGCCCCCTTATCTAAAAAGAGATATAGTAACATTGGAGGTAGTGCAGAGGAGATTCACCATCCTAATTCCTGGGATGAGAGGGTTGTCCTACCACAAAAGATTAAATAGGTAGGTCCTGTATTCCTTAGAGTTCAGTATTATGAGAGGTGATCTTATTCAAATATATAAGATCGTAACAGAGCATGACAGGGTAGGTGTGGGGCATAATTAGAAGACAGGGGACCATCATTCAAAACTGAGGCACTTTGAAACTTCTTTGACAGAGGTAGTGAATTTCTGGAACTCACAGTCCCACAGGTGGTGGAATCCGACTCATAGACGGATTTAAGATGGAGGTAGATACATTTCTGGCAGCTTTACGGGGGGGGGGGGGGATTATGGAGAAATGGCACAGATCAGTCATGATCATATTAAATAGCAGGGCTGCCTCTGCCCCGTCTTTTCTTGTGTTCATGTCTTCTTCTATTTGGGCATCACTGTAAATTGAGAACCTATAATCTGAGGAATGAAGCATCATAGTATCGCCCCCACAGCACTAGAAATAAGCTAACATATCCATGTCTTATGTGTATGCTAGGGATTTTTGATGAAAAATTCAAAGACTAGCAGTGACTGGCAAACATGGAACCACTTTAAGGTCCAGAATAATGGGTAATTTTGACCCTCTGGAAGAGAAGGTAAACTTTTTCTTTATATTTTATACATCAATAGTATTTTTCCAGAGGTGAACAAATCCAATGTCTTTGCCAGGAACCGTCAGTGCCTCACAATATCAAGAATACCAAATATTCCAATAATATTTAAACATTCAATAATCACAACCATTCCATTTGGGGCTCCATGATAGTGTAGTGGTTAGGGCGACGCTATGACAACTTGGGGCATCAGAGTTCAGAGGTCAGTCCCAGCATCCTCCATAAGGAGTTTGTATGTCCTTCCCATGACCATGTGGGTTTCCTCCAGGTGCTCCGGTTTCCTCCCACAGTCCAAAGACGTACTGGTTAGTAGGTTAATTGGTCATTGTAAATTGTCCCGTGTTAAGTCATTGGGTTGCTGGGTGGCACAGTTCATTGGGTGGGCCGGAAGGGTCTGTTTTGTGTTATATCTCTAAATAAATAGATTTATTATAGATTTATAAATTGTGTAGGTCCATCCTTATCAGAATAGTCACTGATCCATTCCTAAATTGGTATGTACATTCAGCATGGATTTTAAATGCCAATTCACAAAACTTCCACTGTTCATTTAGTGACTTCATTCCACATAGGCATCATTGATGTGGGGTTTCCCAGCCTTACTTGCAGCCAAATTATACAAATGTTTGTAGTCTGTCTGATATCCTACTGGAAGCAATAACTTATAAAAATAAAAACCAGCTTCAATTCCAATAGCAAAGGGGTATAATATAAATTTGTTGTCATCTATTAACTTGGAGACTCAGTTCCTTAGAATTCTTAATTAACTTTGCTTTTCAATTTCACAGGAAACAGTTTCACCTGCTTTCCCTTCATCGGACTATTTGGAGCACGTGTTGAACATTTTTCAGGAGCTGATCAGACACCAGACATTCTTCAGTGATAAAACCTTCTGTAGGGTACAGTGGGGGGAAAGCCAGACAAAACTGGGCTCCAGGCAGCAAAAACTTCCTGCTTAGTTTACATTAAAAATAAGGCTGTCGGCCCACTCAGAAAATGGACTCCCTGCCAACATGTGGATGGATCATAATTTGAAATTATAAATAGAGAAGCTAAACAAGTGGTGTACAGTTATGATTGCATGCTTGAACCTGATACATGTATTAGTATTTACTCTATTTACCTTAGGGGTGGAAGTTGTTTGTTCCTTTCAGCTAATTCTCTGTGGCTTTCTTTCACCGGAGTAGTTTGCTCTGTGTCTTTTTGCTTTGGTATTTGCACTTTCATGGGAAGTCTTGTTGATGTGGTTGTGTGTGGTCGGTAATAGGCTAGGAATGGAGTCCAGATCCTAAAGAGGTCCCCCTGTGAGCACGCTGAATCAATTTCCATGGGGATTCAGCTAATATTGATGAGATGGAAGGGGTGCAGTCTGCCACTGCTTTAGAGAGAAGCAATGGGTCGGAGCCCCAGATCTTTAGTTCCTTCGTGACCATGATGGCCAGTTCTCAGATAATACATACCAGGTCTTCTTGAATTAAATATGTACTCCAAATGGTGGTACAGATTTCAAAGTTCAAATTCAAAATAAACTTATTATCAAAGAATGCATATGTCACCATACACCATCTGAGATTTATTTTCCTGCAGGCATTCACAGCAGAACAGAGAAATACAATAGAATCATTTTTAAAACACTTCACATAAAGACGGACAAAAAGGCAATATGCAAAAGAAGACAAACCATGCAATAGAGTAATAAGTAAAATAAATAAATAATAATGAGAACACGAGTTGTAGAGTGCTTGAAAGTGAGCCTATAGGTTATAGAAACAATTCAGTGTTAAGGTGAGTGAAGTTATCCATGTTGGTTCAGGAGCCTGATGGTTTAATGGTAATAACTGTTGCTGATCCTGATCGTGTGGGACCAAGGCTTCTGTATCTCTTTCCTGATGGTAGCAGTGAGAAGAGAACAGATACTGGATGGTGACACCCTTAATGGTGGATGCTGCCTCCCTGTGGCAATACTCCTTGTAGATATGCTCAATGGAGGGGAAGGCTTTGTCCGTGATGGACTGTGCTATATCCACCACTTTTTGTAGGCTTTTCTGTTCACGGGTGCTGGTGCTTTCATACATGATGCAGCCAGTCAGAATACTCTCCACTGTACATCTAAGGAAGTTTGTCAAAGTTTTAGACGATATGCCAAATCTGCACCAAATCATGTCAAAAGTGACCTAAGTTACGATGATTATTGGTGCCGGATGGGATGATTTGAGTATGTCAGAAAGTACTAATCTCCGGGGATCTCCCACACAGTAGTCTCTGGAGTTTACCGAGAATGTGGATGAAAAGGCCTCGTTAATGAGAGAGGTCAGAGGAGAACAGTCAGACTAGTTCAAGCTGACAAGAAGGTGACAGTAACTCAAATAGCCACACGCTACAATAGAGGTGTGCAGAAGGGCTCCCCTGGATACACAACACGTTGAACTTTGAAGTGGATGGGCTACAGCAGCAGAAGACCATGAACATACACTGAGTGAGTGTGTGCCATCACTAAGTGGGCCTGAGCTAACGACTGTATTTTTGTGTGACTTTTCCCTTGCTTCTATGTGTCTGCTGCAGAAGCCCTTTAAACATCATTTGTATGCTTGAATTTGTGAGTTCAACAATCAACAACTGTTTCAGTTGAAATTCCTGGAAGTGATATTGATTCTTGGAAATGGTTTTAGGCAGATTTCCCTCCAAACTCCAACACTGATCTGATTCAAAGCACTGAAAGTGCCGACAAATATGGCTGAGGGACTATAAAGAAAAGAGCAACAGATTAAAAGTAAATGCCAATACTTACAAATTAAGGATTTTTTAAATAATTCCTTTGCTTTTCTTCCCTTACTCCTAAAAGTTATGACTCCCCTGAAATGTAACAAAAAGTCACAGTGTGCTTATACTTGGCCCAAGTCACTTTTCTTCACGTGAGCTTATCCAAAGGATGATAGAAGATCATTTGCTTTACATGTATTAGATTACATTCCACAAGTGGTGATGCACTGAACAAAACTTTGATGGTCAAAAAGATCAGCATGGAAATGATGGGCTGAAGGGCAGTGCAACTCTATGACTCTAAATACAGTACAACTCTCCCAACTGTACAAAAACGAGGCCAACTATAGCTTTCTCACCACAGCAAGATTGTAGATAAACTGAGTCACTGAGCAGGAGCTCTGTAGAATGTGCAAATGAAAGCACATTGACTTATGAAGAAGAAAAGTACATCAGACTAAGTTATTGTGGTGAATTAACTGAAGTGATTTAATTTTGTTGTCCGATATTCTTAAGGACGGCTCTTCTCAGTTTAGTAGGATAAGCAATATTTGGCTTAGGATAAGAAACTGAATGAAATACAATATGATCTCTCGTGATTTTCACTGAGCAGCTGAACTGATTCAGCTCAGGTGCAAGTTGGCTTTAAATTACATGCCCAATATATACACTGAGTTTTTCTTTCCATCAAAAATATGGCTAAATGTCAGGAGGTGGCTCTTTCTACTGTAAACTCTAGCTGAGGTAACTCTGCACTGTTTACACTTGACCATATGCACTGTGAGTCGGAGGCAGATTCAGTACAAATATTAATTTACTGTAAGGGTGTATTCAGAGCCAAAGTAGACAAAAGACTGCTGTACTGTTGGCATGATTCGAAGGAATGAAAGAAATTAGTATCTGATGTACAGTGTAAAATGCATAGGTAATGAACACAAAGTGTTCACTGGGTTGGCTCTCCGAATGACTTGGTCATGTATTATCACGGTTTCAGCTACGATTTCCCAAGTGGGGACTGGGCCCCAGCTGATTGGCGAGATTAAGTAGGGTAGGGACTTTCTGCCTAATTCCACCGCTGAGCAGCCTTGACATCAGTGGGTTCCCATGCTCAAACTCTCCAGCTCTCTCATTGATTCATTGGTCCAATTGCTGTGTAACTCCCAAGAAGGGAATGCAGAGGCACTCAGTTCACTGTCCCAGGCCTGGTGATGAAACTTTCTTCCAAACTAACAATGAAGCCAAACAAGTCACTTCTGCTCCTTTTGGCTTCAAATCAAAAACAAATAACACTTTAGTTCCCTCTCTCTATTCATATACCAGCAATAGCAAGAACCTGCGAGGTGCACTCCTTCCAGTACTAGAGTGGGAGATCAAGGACTTAGACTCAATAATGAGAAAAAATAGCTAAATGCTTCCAAGACATGATAATGTATGACTTGGAGGGAATCATGCAGGTGGCAGGAAACATGAAGTCACCTGCCCTTGCTTGTCTGTGTGACAGGGGTTGGCAGATGCTGTCAGAGTAGTCCAGCGGAATTACTGCTGATCAACTGTAGCCACTGTGCGCATTGGTGGAATGAATTAGTGTTAAGGGTTTGTAGGGTACCTGTCAAATGCACTGCTTTGATCCAGATAGTGGTTAATCTTTCATAGTGTTGTAGAGCACTCAGCTGAGCAAGGATATTCCTTCCCACTTCGTATTTGTACCCTGCAACTTGTGCAAATGCTTTAGGGTTTCTGGAGTTTAAGGAGTGATACCACTGAATATGAAAGGTAAATCATTTGACTCTCTTGTTGCAGATGGTAAAGACCCAGCACTTTTGTGACCTGACTATTGCTTCCCCATGTTATCTCCATCTTGCAGCATTACGGAGTGGATGCTTAATTTGCTGAGGAATTGGGATGATGGACCTCCAAAAATCGCAATCCCTTTCATTTATTTGAGGTACAATTACAGTATTGGAGTGCTTTCAGTTCCGTTTCACTGGCTGGCCTCGAAGCCACACTTGCCCAAATGCTGCCTTGATGTCAGGGGCATTCACTCCGATCTCTCCACTGGAATTCATCTCTTTGATTCATGTTGGACTAAGGTTGTGAGGAGTCTGGAGTGGAGTGGTCCAAGGAGAACCCAAATTAGGCATCAGCAAGCAGGATAATGATGAGTGCCTGTCAGTAATTCCTTCACTCCTCTGATGAATGAGAGTAGACCGACTGGAAGGTAAATACTTTCGGTTTCTCCTGCTCTTTGTGAAAGCAGCATATTTGGCTAATTTATACCACACCTTGTTAAGCTGCCTGGTATTTAAACACAAACCCTCCAAATGCATCAATGTCTCCTGCAGCCTTATGTAGTGCTCTCACATACGCCCTTGTCTACCTTGCTTGTTTGGACCAAGGTGCTGGACATGTTAAGCTTCTTAACATCATGATCATTCCAAGATGTGGCTGTCAATCTCTGCCTTATGGGTCCCTCATTTTTTCAAGGTGTCACTAGAACTCTGTGTTCCAGGAGAGGAATCGTCACCTACTTTTCCTGCAGTCTGCAGGAGCAGACAGAGTTAGGCACAGGGATTCACCCCCGTGAAGGGCTGCCCCCTAGAATTCAGTCATACTCTGACAGAGACCTCCCTGGCAGGAGCACCTGTCTGTAGCCCTCAGGTATAGAAAGCATATGCGTGATTTCTTCCGCGTGCTTTTAACTTCCCAGCTTTTCCTGTCCTTGGTGCATTGACGTCTCCAGGATGTGGCATGTCCTTTCAAGTGCTGACGGCAGAGATTCCATCTGCCTGGCTAACTGATGGCATCTGTAAGAATTTGCAGCACATCAGCAAGGAATACCATATTGAAACTGACAAAATTAGGACCTCAGCACTCACCTATAAGAGCTTTACACCTCTGCTAGTAACATCTGTGTCTTCTGGCCGACCGTGCCTAGATTTTGTGCTTGTAAAGCAAGAAATGCTGATGCTGGAAACCTGAAATAAAGACAGAACTGCTGGAGATAGTCATCAGGTCAGTCAGCGTTCTGATGTAGGGACATTGATCTGAAGCATTAAGCTTGTTTCTCTCTCCACATATGCTGCTTGGCCAGCTGAGTATGCCTGACAGGTTGAATACCCCTGTCGGCTTGAAGGTAAACCTTGGAGCCTTCAGCAACATGTCATCTTAATCCTCAGCCTTTCTCCCTCTGGATATTCTATTCCCAGCCTCCCACAAAGTTCCAGTGCACACCTTGTGGAATAGCATTCAGTTTGAATGTTTATAATATCCAGGGTTAAATGTTGAGCTCAGCAGATTGAAAACACTGCTCTATTTCTCTTAGACAAACCCAGTTTTTCTTCCTTGTCCTCTACTCATCTGGCCGAGACTCTTCCACACAGTAACTTCCTGGCTTTTGGAACATCGACTGTTTACCCTTTGCCATAGATGCTGCCTGGCCTCCTGAGTTCTTCCAGCATTTTGGATTTCCAGTATCAACAGATTTTCTTGTCTTCTTTCATCATCTCCCTCCAGAGGTACTGCTAGATTTGTTGTGTTATTTCCAGCATGAATGATGGGATCATAGAAGCTTATGTCAAAGGGGAGTCCTTTTGACTCATTGTATCCATGTTAGTTCAGAAAGAACTATTAAGTGTGATCCCACTAAACAGACTCAATCGATAGGTTTATAAATTATGTCACCTCCAGAAATCACCCAAGGATTTTCTTTAAGTGGGCTTGGCGATTTTTGGCTCTACTGGCCTTTCAAGCAGTAAATTATAACTTCTCACCAGCCTCTGGGTTAAAACATTTTTCCCAACATCCCCTTAATTCCACTGCAGCTGCCTCAACTCAAAACCCTCTTTGGTAATCAACCTGAAATGCCAATGTTCTCCGCACTAGGTCCTTTTTCTCCATGGATGTTTCCTGACCAGCAGGGTATTCCCAGAATTTTCTCTTTTTATTTCAGATGTCCATCATTGATTAACCCCAGGAATGAAAAGGTTTAAGTATGGGGAATGCTTGATGACTATGGGCCTGTACATGCTGGAATTTAGAATAATGTGGGTTGGGGAGAGAATCTTATCGAAAATTTCCAAATATTGATAGACCTAGATGGAGTGGACAAAGGGAGGATGCTTATAACAGTGGATGAGTCTAGGACCAGAAGGCCCAACCTCAGAAAGCAAGGATGTCCCTTTAGAACAGAGATGAGGAAGAATTTCTTTAACCTATGG
The DNA here is from genome assembly GCF_030028105.1 of Mobula birostris. Lineage (NCBI taxonomy): Eukaryota > Metazoa > Chordata > Chondrichthyes > Myliobatiformes > Myliobatidae > Mobula > Mobula birostris. The sequence goes on from NC_092386.1 coordinate 45,782,530, forward strand.
TGAATCTGTGGAATGCATTGCCACAGATGGTTGTGAAGACTGAGTCATTGCTGTATTTAAAGCCAAGGTTGGTTGATTCTTCATTAGTGAGGACCTCAAAGGTTACGGGGAGGAGGCAGGAGAATAGGGTTGAGAGAGATACTAAATCAGCCACTAACAGAGCAGCACACATCAAAGTTGCTGGTGAACGCAGCAGGCCAGGCAGCATCTCTAGGAAGAGGTACAGTCGACGTTTCGGGCCGAGACCCTTCATCAGGACTAACTGAAAGAAGAGCTAGTAAGAGATTTGAAAGTGGGAGGAGGAGGGGGAGATCCAAAATGATAGGAGAAGACAGGAGGGGGAGGGATGGAGCCAAGAGCTGGACAGTTGATTGGCAAAAGGGATATGAGAGGATCATGGGACAGGAGGCCCAGGGAGAAAGAAAAGGGGGAGGGGGGGGAAAAACCCAGAGGATGGGCAAGGGGTATAGTGAGAGGGACAGAGGGAGAAAAAGGAGAGAGAGATAAAGAATGTGTGCATATAAATAAATCACAGATGGGGTACGAGGGGGAGGTGGGGCATTAGCGGAAGTTTGAGAAATCAATGTTCATGCCATCAGGTTGGAGGCTACCCAGACGGAATATAAGGTGTTGTTCCTTCAACCTGAGTGTGGCTTCATCTTTACAGTAGAGGAGGCTGTGGATAGACATACCAGAACAGGAATGGGACATGGAATTAAAATGTGTGGCCACTGGGAGATCCCGCTTTCTGTGGCGGACAGAGTGTAGGTGTTCAGTGAAACAATCTTCCAGTCTGTGTCAGGTCTCACCAATGTATAGAAGGCCACATCGGGAGCACCGGACGCAGTATATCACCCCAGCTGACTCACAGGTGAAGTGTCGCCTCACCTGTAAGGACCGTTTGGGGCCCTGAATGGTGGTAAGGGAGGAAGTGTAAGGGCATGTGTAGCATTTGTTCCGTTTACAAGGATAAGTGCTAGGAGGGAGATCGGTGGGGAGGGATGGGGGGGACGAATGGACAAGGGAGTCGCGTAGGGAGTGATCCCTGTGGAAAGCGGGGGGGGGGGGGAGGGAAAGATGTGCTTAGTGGTGGGATCCCGTTGGAGGTGGCGGAAGTTACAGAGAATAATATGTTGGACCCGGAGGCTGGTGGGCTGGTAGGTGAGGGAGCTAACAGAGCGGATTCGATGGGCTGAATAGCCTAATTCTGCTCCTTTGTTTTAATCTTATTGCAATATTTTGCTTTACTTGCTTTATGCGTTATTTATCTGCACAATGTGAGGCCTGCTACGCAAATATAGTAATTTTAAAACAGCAGAATAATAGCTAACCTCGTGATACCTCATTGTTTTTACTTTAACATAATTAATTTCATCTTCGGCCTGATGAGAGGTAAACATGAAGCAGAAGCAGCTTTCATGAGTTTTCCATCTGCGGGCCGAGCTCAACATTCAGTTGTGCCAGGGGAGTCTCTGCTGAGATAGAAAAAGAAGAATGTCTGATGTATCCTCATAAATCCGGTCACACTTACCAAACAATCCAGTTTCATTTGGGAGGTCAGCACCTAGCTCTATCAAACAATGGAATTCAGTGCACCACTACAATGTAACTTATATCTTAAGTGATATTGAAGGTTTCAAAATATGCAAAATGAACTTGTTTATTGGTAAAGGAGATTTTTATGATAGGAAGTTGACATTTTTTTGACGTTCATAAAATACCAATGCCAGAATGGTGATGTAAGCCTAGCTCTTCATACCAGAAACATACTGCATTGTTGAATTTCTCCTCCATAACCTATCTGTGCTTCCAGCAGATGCTGTGCAGCTTCTCCCTGTTTACATATCAGCTTGACACAGCATCACTCACGACAGTGGAATTCGGAACCAAATTAAATTATGAGGCTGGCTTTATAATAATAATGTGTAAAAGTATCAGCATGGCTTTTAATACATGGACACATCTTTTGACCAATACATGCTATCTTTTAAAGGACAGTAAGTCTTGGAATTCACGATGCACGCGCCAGGAATGGAAAAATGATACCGATACAGATTTTGAATTCTTTATGTCAAGTGAGTCTCAGCTGGTAACACAATCTGAGTTAAGTGACCTGGTCAGAGACTTGGGTTTGTCAAAAGCGAAAGCAGAATTGCTGGGTTCAAAACTGCAAGGGTGGAATCTGCTGTCACCAGGCACAAAGAAGGATTTCGCTATTTGAGACAGATGTTTCCCAGGATAACTGATGCCAGGATTCAGGAAGGCATTTTTTGTTGGTCCACAAATCAAACAGGTCATAAATGACAGGCAGTTTGAAGAACTTCTATTGGGACTGGAGAGAATCGCATGAAAGGCATTCACGGATGTTGTCGAACATTCTGTTGGCAATTACAGTGCACCAAACTAAGTGCAGTTGGTTAACAACATGCTTCAAGCACACAAAACCATGAAGTGTAACATGTCATGTAAGATTTATCTTCTGCATTCCCATTTAGACTTCTTCCCTGAAATCTTCGCGCTGTCAGTGACAAACATGGTGAAAGATTTCACTGGGACATTGTGGTCATGGATAAATGGTATCAGGCAACTGGAATCCATCAACGCTGGCTTATTTTTCTTAGACACTGAAGTGAGAAGCCTCAGACACTGAGTACAAATATCCAGGTGCTGCTGCAACTTATTTCCTGTTACTTATCTATTTAATACTGTTTTTCTATTACTGACTTGTTTTTATCTACCGCTTTATTTGACTGCCTGAGAGGAAGCCAAACAGTGTTTCATTGTAACTATGTATAATGACAATAAAGATCATTCAATTCAATTCAAAACACTTTTAGCTTAGTTGAACTATTGTAAAGCATCAGCACTGTTATGCAATTTAACGCATTACATTCAATAAAAGTTAATTTCTTGTTTCTCCAAATTTCTACGTGATATAAGTAGTTTAAAATTATATTTGTGTTCAGCTTCAAGTGGTCTATAATAAACAAAAAAAAAATTTTGAGGAAGCAACAAATCAGAAGAAAAATTGCTGTCCAGTGTAGATTGTGCCAACATTCAAAGTCTTGTTGTTAGGAAATATGCCGTTGTATGGCTGCCATCATTTGCGCACAGGAGCACTGCATGCCAGCTTATTGCACTTATGTCTAGTTCAAGAGTAACCCAGCACTCAGGAGACCTGAATGGGCAATTTCAGAAGTGATGTTGGCTGCTCAAACAGCTTCTAAAGTTCACAGAGTGTAATTAAACTCACTGGGAGTGCTCTCTCCAGCTTTTAGCATACTTACTGCATGGGTGCCCCAGTCATTCCATGTTGGTGTTGGCGGGAATCCAACGAACCCTTCTACCTGATGCATGACAGGGTCTGCAACAACCCCTGCAGCTGCAACACCTGTGTTATGCCTCTACATAATGCCCGAAGCAATTACTCATTTCAACACAGGTAGCTGAAATCATTTTTAACAGAAAGAATACACATCATAAAACATAATATTTTCGCACAAATTACCCAGCCTCGTGCTCCTCCCAGCTTGCATCATTAAATGTGAGTTTTGAAGTCCCTGTCTTACATCACAGTGTTTTCTATGTAGTTGAAGTCTGACTGCTGGAAGCCTGCTTTGAGTCCATATAGATGTCCCTGATGACCCATGAAAAGTTCTTGCCCAGCTGCTTCTGGGCTTTGGGATGTTGTCCAGGGCCAATGTACTATACCTCAGTACATGTAACAATAAACTAATTTACCTTATTCCAGTCCTCTTGGACAGGGCATAAACATGGACCCGTCCTTTTATATACTCCAGGACTTTGTTCAGACTGCAGCCATGAATGCATCGAGTACCATGGTGACAAACAATCTTTTCACCTTAATTGCTTATTCTCTACGCCAGTCAGGAGCCACAGCTGTACATCAGCATCTGCCTCTCCCTCCAGTGTCCCCTCCTGCTCCCAGTCCTGCCCCTTCCTCTTCTAAGGCAGCTTGAGATCCTACAAAGAAAAAAGAACAATTTTTGTCGAGTACAACCGAAACACATTTATGGTGGTAGAGTTGGTAGTGAGGTTGTCCAATAGATCAAATCAAAGAGGTGTGGTGATACTTTCAGTGGACACATCATTGGTGGGTTGAGGGCAGAGAGAGGTGTAGACCATAAGACAAGAAAGGAGCAGAAGTCAGCCATTCGAACCATCGAGTCTGCTCCACCATTTTATCATGAGCTGATCCATTCTTCATTTAGTCCCACTCCCCCGCCTTCTCACCATAACCTTTGATGCCCTGGCTACTCAGATACCTATCAATCTCTGCCTTAAATACACCCAATGACTTGGTCTCCACTGCTGCCCGTGGCAACAAATTCCATAGATTCACCACCCACTGGCTAAAAAAATTTCTTCATATTTCTATTCTGAATGGGTGCCCTTCAATCCTTAGGTGTAGTGTGGGAGAGAGAGAGATTGAAACTCAAAATAAATGAATGGTATTAAGAGCACCATGATATCAACTGAGCTTATGAATCTTCCTCCGACGTTAGTCTGTGGAGTGGTTCTCGCTCCTGGCGAAATTACTGCCTCACGTCGCTGTCTTAGATGAGAGAAGCTCTGGGAGGTGATGGAGTCTCTAATTCCAACCCCACCGCCTCCCAGCCTCTAATTCCTACAACACATTGCCTCCCATCTAGCCCTTATTGTGGTTGCCACGTCTTTGATAATCCTCTGAGTGAAATGTGTAGCTCTCTCCTACAGGCTCTCCCTCCTTTATGATAGTCATGATGTGTTGCTGTTGTTGTCTGCCTGTCAGGGAGCATGTGGCTCTAAGGGCTGATTTTCTTCTTTGATTGTTGTATAGCAAAGTGTTTCCATTTCTGCTAAGCCAACTGAGTTCCCATCTTAAATGCAGAGCTCCCATTCCCATATAGATTCCGCATGCAAACTGTCGCCGTGCTGACTTTATCCTCTTTCTGCCCAATTACACTTTTATTTCTGGGGAGATGAGATTAGATGTTGCCACTATTAGATGCACATGTTCACCTCATCCAAAGGGGTAAGAATTTAATTATTAAATGCCAATTTCTCTAATACCTTACAGTAAAAAAAATTTTCATGCTTGCTTCTATCATACCCTTTTAACATAATGTTCATTAGTAATGCTTAGCCAAAAGAAAATTCTCCTAACTCAGGAAACGGAAAAGCAGTCCATAATCTTGCTCTGCATCACTAATTCATGACTGCCTGTTACTGAGATGTGGATCTATGTCAGTGTTGAAAAGATTTCACAATGATTTGCACCATTGTCAAATAATTGCTGGTTATCAGCTAGGTTCATGCAAGGCTGAAAGTAAGAAGACACTGCTGGTACTATAGTCAAAGACTTGACATTCAAAAAAGAAGGAAGAAAAGGAATAAACTTATAAGCCATTCTGTTATGTAACATATAAAAAGACTTTGAGTATAGCGTATGGTTCCTGTTAGTGCATGTAGCAATTTAAATGCCAGCAGTAACCAGGGAGGAAAGTATTGGCAGGAGAACATCCTGACAATGTAAAAAGAGCAGACCACCCAGTTAAAACACATAATATACAGAGTAAAATGAAGCCAATGGCATTACAAGCACAACATGAATGATAAAACCCACTTGATTTTCATTTCTGTTGAAATTATTGCATCGAAATTGGGACAAGTTTTAGTCTGGTCAGGTGGTGAACCTTGTTGTTTTACATGATAAAATTGAACGCTAACCCCAAAACTTCACTGTTAACAGAAACTGCCGCTTCCCATTAAGAAGCGTGTTTGAATAAATTTTCACCCAGACTCCCACTAACTTACATGGAGGAGATCACTGGTGACCTTACAGTGGATCTCATGTGGCCTTTGATGTAGGAATCTGAAAGTAAGGGAGTTCTTCTATCTTTAGGGTCCAGGGGGTGTTACAGAGACATGATCGGAAGGTAAAGAGAGCAAGTAATCCTGGAAGTCAGAATAGTGCTCCTATAATTTCAAAGCTCTCACAGAAATAGTTGAGGTTACTAAATACATTGAAATGCTAACTGTACCACTAGCTTCTGACATCATAATTTCCCACTCGCTTGCCAATAATCTCTGTTAATCAGATCTTATCCTTAAAGGGCAAGATCATGCTGATCTAGTTCACACAGCCTGGGAACATCACTCCTGTACCCCTAGGCCAACACATGTATGGCCCAAAAGTGGGAAGTGCATATAGCTGACAAGCCCTCCACATCTGAGAAACTTCCAGAGAAAATTTAGCAGCCTCCCAGCAATTATGCTGTAGTTACCAAGAGGTACCATGTAGGAACAGTGTGATTAAGAAGACCCAGACAAAAAGGGGATGCTTAGATTGGATAGTGGTTTATTGTACGCATGGTGGCACGATTGCAAGTACAAAGTCAGTTTGGAATGCTCAGTTTGTGTTGGATTTTATAGTTGTATTAGAACGAATGACCTCTCTGAAGGTTATTGGCAGAGAGGGAAGGTAATGTGCAGTTGATAAACGGGAAAGCTGCGTTTGCTGTTTCTGGCACAGCAGTTAGATGAGTTTTTTATTTATGGGCCTGACAGTAGTGTGTAGCGAAGGTTGAAGCCTTCCTTCGCCTCTTCCTTTACATTTCTCTCACACTGTTCTTTAGTTCCATGATGTGTCATGGATAATCTCATCATGGATCAAATACCTTGAACTGCTGCCAGGTTGTTCCAGAAAGATAACATATGTAAAGACTTGCTGTTGGTCTCGGCTGTCATGTTTATTTGATGTTATTGCCTTTATTGTGAGCACACTACAAGGGCGCAAGTAAGTTGTTCAATAATTGTTAAAACATATTGTCAGCAGGAAGTCTGTGTTATCTGATGGCTGAAGAATACCTGACACAGTGGAATGCTACAGAAAAGATACCATGGATCTGCACCTCCCCTGCATATGGTCAGACGTGTACAAGATGTTGAAGGAAGAGAATCCCATTTGGTTCAGGCACAGCAGGTGACAGAATGGGACAACTAGAAGTAGCCCTCACGCTTCCCACAGAAGGAGTTCAATCACGGCCACTGGAGCTGTCTATGTGGAATTTTCACATTTGCCCCATGACCGTATGTGTTCCTTTTGGGTGCTCTGGTTTCCTGTGTCCTAAAGATTAGTAGATTAATTAGCTCACTATAAATTGCTGCTAGTGTGTGTCTGAGTGGAAGAATCTTAAGGTGGGTAGAGTTGATGGGAATGTGAGGGGAATAAAATGCGGGGTTAGTGTAAAAATGGGTGCAACATTATTGGCGTGGATTTGGTGGACTGAAGACCCTGCTGTCAACATGTCTCTCTCTATGTCTGTTTGGAAACGGTGGAGTTCACATATAGAACCTCCACACTGCCATGTGGGCTCCTGGCACCCTACCTAGTGGGACAATCCTGAAAACTTCAGCTGCTCTCTCCAATTCAGATCAGATCAGAATGCTGCCATTTCCCCCTCCCCGCATAAAACAACAAACAAAAACAGAACAGCCACATTGATCCCAAATCCCCCTCCCGACACAAAAATAAAACAAAAAAGATCGAGCAAAAAACACAGAGTATAAAAAAACTATAAGTCTGAAAGAAAGGTCGATAGTCCATGGTCCAAGTCCGTACCCAAAATGCAGAAAACCTGGGTAACACTTCCCGGGCACAGAGACCAAGATATTTTCTTACATTTTAGAACAGCAGGAAGAGAAGGAGCTGTGCAAGTTAGAACAGCAGGTAATGCAAATTCCAGCAGAGTTAGTGGGCAAACTCATTGATGGTCATCTCCAAAGCAAAGAAAATGCTGTGATTATGTGTAGACCAAAGGGTAACCTTAAACAATATCACTGATAGTGAGCAATATGCATTGCCCAACTCAAGTTCTATTGGTGGATGACTGATTCTTGAGGGTTTAGTAGGCTTTACATGTTCTATACTTCCTTTAAGTTATGCTGGTAATCAGAAGTACCTGACAACTAACATCCACAGGGGATAGGTGGCTAGACCAAACTACCCCATAGGTTATGTAGGCCACTAAGATCTGTTGGTCTGCAGTGGATGATATGCTGCAGGGGATCCTGCAGAATCCATGCAATCAAGATGACAGTCCCAATACTACACAGACTGAACAGGAGAATTCAAAGGTGCTGGATGAGGCAATCAGCAGGTTACAGAAGCACAGCCTCCAGATGAAATGGAACAAGTGGGTCTTTATGCAGCTCCTCCTCATCTATCCGGGATTAGGAATCAATAACCTTCTGAATCACCCCTTCACTCTGATGCATGGGTTACTCAAAATTTCAACTAAGTTTAGCCAGCACGTGGTATCTCCTTCACTATTTATTTCACAAAAAAAAAGCCCTGGGCTGAAGTCCAATTCAGGGTTTTTCTACTTTGTAGATTAAAACTTATTAGAAGTTTATCTTTGTCTGTTGTGACTTGCTGAAACCATTACAACTGTTGTGTAATGTCTCCAACTATGGGATGTGTGAAGTTATTACCCACAAAATGGAATCAGGCACTGATACAGATTACTAACATTTTCTGGACTCCCACTTCTGTTGTGGTAGTTAATAGCGTTAGTCCAATGCCACTCAGTTAGTCCACTCCTTCATGGGAGGAGTTCACATTCTGCACAAGCAAGGTTATCAATGAAGTTCAGTTGAATAGCTTGCATGCGTACTGGTGTGCTCTGCACTCTCCCTCATTAACGAACACAACATGGTGTCAGAAGTGTGTGATTGTCAATGAACTGGTGCTACAGACCAAAGGAGGTCCCCAGCAAGAAAGAATTTATAGTAAGACTGTTCTTGTTTGTATATATCTATGAAAAATATCCAAAGCCCTATCAACTTAAACTGCCCATGCTGGTTTGCTAAGTGAGCCAAGAACCGGCCAAGGTTGCTTGGCAATGCGTTTGAGCTGCACCCAAGAGCAGATACATTGTAATAATCTGTTGGTCTCTAGCTGGGGGAAGTACACAGAGATACAGCAGAGAAGTCAGTTATGTTCTCAGGGAGGGAGAAAAGAAAACATCTTTGTAGTCCAAATAAATAAAGTACTAAACAAGCAAACAGGAAAATGCAGCAAATACCTGCAGTACCTGCATCTACTGTACCTAATTAAACTGCCCGAGACGTTTGATTTCTCTAAACCCAGGGACTCTGAGTGATGGCTCAGATGCTTTGAGAGATTTAGGGTTGCAAGCAATCTCATTCAGGCTTCAGAAGAGCATCAAGTAAGCACACATGCGGGACAAAGCTGAGGACATCATGGGTGGATTAGGACTGACAGATGCTCAGAAAAAGGAGTAAAAGGAATACAAAATACTGCAGGACAAATTCAAAGAACATTTCACGGGAAGCAAAATATGATACGAGAAGGCAAAATCCAACTCCAGAAAACAGGAGCCAGGTGAAAATGTAAATGACTTCATCACAACACTGTATGCCTTGTCAGACAACTATGCATATGGAAATCTGAGAGATGAGCTCATTAGAGACAGGAATATCGTCAGGCTATGAAACACCAAATTGTCAGAGAGACATCAGTTGCAGGCAAATCTCACACTGGAGAAGGCTATTACTATGGTCAGGCAGAGTGAGAACAGGCAGAACTCAGGCATGAAAACAATGCTGAGGTAAAGCTAGAAGTTGTACACAAAGAACGGTAGAAACAAGGTGCGGTCATTAAGAGGTGACAGTAGAGCTCAGCTTAAACAGACCAGACAAGTGAAACAAAGAGCAGGTAAAGTGCCCAACTGCAGGAGATGCAGCAAGTCTCCATTCCACATCAAAGGGCTCCCTCCAGCAAAAGAAGTGAAATGCCAAAAATGCAATAGAGTTGGACATTATAAAAGCCAGCGTCACTCAAAAACAGTTCTTCAGGAGGCCAAAGAAGACCATGATTTAGATGAAGAGTGAGCTTTCCTTGGGGCTCTAGATTCAAATAGAAAAGGCTGATGTACTACGCTTCAGTTTCAAAATGAGACAGTGGCGTTCAAGGTGGACTGTGGTGTATATGTCACAGCCCTCCCAAATGTCTGTTCACAAAAGTGGTGAAGAAATCAAGCATTCTGCCAAATCCAACAAAGGAAATTGCTCATGGGGCCAGGGAAATGTAAACTCAGTGTGAAGGGAATGTTTACTACTTCCATCCGTAAAAATGAAAAGAAGAAATTGAATAGGATGTCGATGTTGTATAGAATCTCTTCTCACCACTATTGGGATGACATGCCATTGAGAAGCTGAACCTCACTGCAAAGTTAGATTCACTAAACAACATTCAGTGGCAGGAGAAATGCCCAGAGTTTTTCACAGGCCTGGGGCTACTGAAAGAAGAGTAACTTATCCAACTGAGGCCAGGAGTGACGCCCTACTCCCTGACTACAGTCAGGCATATACCAGTCCCATTGATGAACAGAGTCAAAGCTGAACTTGAGAGAATGGAGATACTTGATTTCATAACTAGAGTGAATGCACCTACTGACTGGTGTGCGGGCATTGTTCCTGTTCCCAATCCAGATGGCACAGTGAGGATCTGTGTTGATCTAACAAAATTGAATAATGCTATGAGGCAGGAGAAGTTTATTCTGCCCTCTGTTGAGCATACATTGGGTATGCTGGGTGGAACAAAGTTCTTCACCAAACTAGATGCAAATTCAAGGTTCTAGGAGATCCATTTAACTCCTTAGTCACAGAAGCTCGCAAACTTTATCACACCATATGGATGCTATGCCTTCAAACGACTTCCTTTGGCATTTCATCAACCCCTGAACTCTTTCAGATGAGGATGAATCAAATTTTGGAGGGACTAGAAGGAGTAGTCTGGCACATGGATGATATACTCATCTTCAGAGGCTCAAGTTAGGAACATGACGAAAGAGTGGAAGCTGCCTTTGGGAAACTAAAACAGGCTGGAATCACCCTGAACAAAAAGACATGTGAATTTGGAAAGGTAGAGTTAAAGTTCCTTAGCCACCAACTTTCCTCAGAGGGGGTGCAACGGGATTCAGACAAACTGGCAGGAGTTTGGAACATGGAACAACCTACAAATGTATCAGGGATCTGTGGTTTCCTTGGCATGGTAAACCAGCTAGGAAAGTTCATTCCCAACGGCAGAGAAAACAAAGCCAATACGTCACCTCCTCTTTAAGAGAATCATTTGGACCTGGGATGCACCACAGAAGAGGTCATTCTCATCACTTAAAACAGCTTATCTCTCCACCAACATTGGTGTTCTCTGAACTGAACAGAGCACCAAGGTCTCAGCAGATGCCTCTTCCTTTAGCCTAGGGGGCGTGTTCATGCAAAACTGCAGTGGTGTATGGAAACCAGTGGCATATGCATCAAGAGCACTGACTCCCACTGAACAATAGGATTGAAAAGGAAATGTCGGTTTCATGTGGTCTTCTGAATGCTTCACCAACTCGATAGGCACTAAATTCCTACTTGAAACGGACCATAATCTACTTGTCAGCCTCCTCAGCTCAAAACACTTGGATGATTTACCTGCACATCTGCAGAGATTCAGAATGAGGCTTATGCGATATGGTTATGACATTGAATATGTCCCTGGCAATTTTCACAACTCTATCGAGGATGCCATGCAAAGGTGAGTGGATGGAAACTGAGTCCACCCTCATGAAAGACACCAACATCTACTTAGTTCAGGTATGTGAAAGCTTTCCTGCATCACATAGTAAACTGGACAAAATTCACGCTAAGTTGAAAAAGGACCAAATTTGCAGCAAGGCCATGCAATACTGTGAGTATGGATGGCCAGATGTTACAAAAGGAGCTTACAAACTTAGACTTTACTGGCTTGAAAGTGAGACACACTCACCATTCATAATTATTTGCCGCTAAAGGACTCCAGACTCGTCATTCCTGCTTCTATGCGCGCCAAAATCCACCAAGGACATCAAGGCATCAAAAAATGTCGCCTAAGAACAAAGCAATCCATGTGGTAGCCTGTTCTGAGCACGTAGCTGGAGATTATGTAAAGCTATGTGAAGCATGCAGAAAACTGCACAAAAATCATACTGAGCCTTTCTATCCCACAGAATTCCTAGACTTTCCATGGCAAATTGCAGACATAGATATTTTTGAGTTGAAAAGAGACAAATATCTTCCCACTGTGGATTACTACTCACAGAACGTTGAGGTGTCCAAGCTGTGCTCTACACCCTCAGCAGCAATTATACAGTATCTGAAAGCTGTATTCACTCGCTGTGAAATACCAAAGACACTTGTGTCAGACAACGGTCCACAAATCAGCAGCTCAGAATTCAAAGCCTTTGCTGGGGCTTATGAGTTCAAACACAAGGCAAACAGTCTACAGTACCCACAGGCAAAAGGAGAAGTGGAAAGAGCAGTACAAACTGTTAAGAGTCTCCTACTAAAGACAAAACACCTCCAGAAAGCACTGCCAGCTAGTTGGGCGACCGCTTCATCAAGCACCTCTGCACCATCATTGGGGGACCGCTTCACTGAGCGCCTCCACACTATCTGTCAAGGTGGGATTTCTCAGTGGCCAAGCATTTTAATTCTGATTCCCATTCCCGTTCTGACGTATTGATCCATTACCTCCTCTTGTGCCAACATAAGGCCACCCTCAGGGTGGAGGAGCAACACCTTATATTCTGTCTGGGCAGCCTCCAACATGATGGTATGAATACCGATTTCTCCTTCCACTGAACAAAATTACCCTCCCTACTTCCTCTATTCCCCACTCTGACCTTTTACTTCATCTCACCTGTGTATTCCTTTCCCCTGGGCCCACTCCTTCTTCCCTTTCTCCTATTGTCCACTCCCCTCTCCTATCATATTCCTTCCTCTCCATCCCATGACCTTTCCTATCCACCTTACTTCACCTGCCACCTTCCAGTTAGCCTCTTTCCCCTCCCCCCCACCATTTAATTCAAGCATCTTCTCCCTTCCCTCTAAGTCCTGAAAAAGGGTCTCGTCTCAAAACGTCAACTGTTTTCTCTTTTCCACAGATGCTGCCTGGCCTGCTGAGTTCCTCCAGCATTTCGCTTTGTATTTTCAGCATCTGCCAATGCTCTTGAATTGTGATTTACAGCTAGCTTATCGCTCCAGACCTCTTGCGAATGGTTATTGCCCATCAGAGTGGTCAAGGGCCAGAGACTGAGAACAAGCCTACACATTTTCCCTTTCTTTCTCCAACCTCACTTACTGGACTTCGACAAAGTTGAAATTTTAAGGCAACACAGTGTGAGAAAATGGAGGCATGAGGCATGCAAGGTCCCAGACACAGAGTAGGATCTTTGTCGCTGCTCAGGGGTGGTGAAGCTGTTTGGGTTTTGGACCAATTCACCAAAGGAACAATGTAGAACAAGCATGCACTCATGCGCCTTCAAAATCCACAAAAGGTAGAGGAACAAGTAGATAGCCTGAATCTTATGACATGGACTTGAGGTTAATGCACCTGTTCAAGAATCTCTATCCACCCAACACCCTGGGAACCTATACCAGATATGGTAATTTATCTATTCTGCTACAGAGATGTACACCACAGCCTACTAGCTTAGGGCAAGTGACTAAAGAGGCAGAATAATCCTCTCACTTTGCCAGAGTGTTCCGACAGTCTACCTTGACCTCGATTAGATATAGAGATTATTTTTTTAAAAAGCATTCTAGTGTTGAAAACATTTCACAAGATGAGACTGTTCTTAAAAAAAGAATTGGTGAAAAAAGGATGAAAACAAACAGAAGGACAGTTATAACTTTGACAGTTCTTTTTTTTATCTTTATGTAAGGAACGTAAGTTATGTGCTATGGGTAAAGTGAACTCAATTGCTCAATTTCAGTGTCTATAATTTCATTGCATTCTATCGACAAGTAGTGCATACATAGTTTTTTTTCAAGAAGTGGAGATGTTGTGGTAGTTAATAGTGTTAATCCTGTGCCACTCGGATAGCCACTGCCACACGGGAGGAGTTCACATATTGTACAAGCAGCGTTATCAAGAAAGTTCAGTTGAATAGCCTGCATGTTGCATGCTGGTGTGCGCTCTGCACCATCCCTCATTAACAAATACAACTTCTAGAGCACAGATCTACAATGAGGCTTTGCCCATCGTTTTTCTAGAGCATAGAGTAAACCAGAGAGCCTCCAAGCTCTGATTCTATGACACTGGGAGACTGGTTTCAGACGAAGGACAATGGTTATGGTTGGTGAAGTTTGCCACATTCTTTCACATTAATGGAATCTAGCATTGTTTAACTTCCTTGAACCATCTAGTGCCTAGTTGGAAGTGTGCACAGCTTCAGACAGAAACAATGAAATGTTAGTTTTGGATATATGTTCCAAGTGATCAATATATCACTGGCTGGAATTGTTTCCATTCATGTACAAGTTTATCCAAACTCTAGAGCGGGGCTTTGCAGCTGAGATACTGGCGGGACAGCAGCTGCAGGTATGGCTGATCTCTTTGCAGCCTAATTTGGAAGGGCAGGTTGAGAAAAAGCCATGGAGTCAGAAATCTGTTCCTCAGGAAGGTCTTAGATGCCTTGTCCCGTGGGCACCATGTGCTGGTACTACCTCTTGAGCACAGTGCCTACATCTCTTGCGAGGCCCAGCTGTTTGTCGAGCCAGCTGCTGCTGCTTCTCCTCCATGTCCCGCACTATCCAAAATAAAGGAAATTAGCGCGACGGAAAGTGGCAATAGCTGACTAAAGAAATGAAAGCGACAAATGCGAAAGCAGTGATCTGGGATCGGGAAATAAAACAACAAAAGATCTGTGGATACAGTGTTCTACAGTATACCAAGATCTGGACAAACTGAAGTGCAGCCTCATCAGAGTGTATCCTTGATTGTTAGATTAGAATTCTAGGGCTGAATGGTTGATACACAGCCAGAAGATGGAGAATTAAGTTGGTGAGGACACATTAAATGTTAACTCAGGATGCAGTTTCAACTGTTGTCTACTTTGTGTTTGCAATATTAAAGGGTTTAAAATCAGCCCTGTAAACCTTGATTTGTGACTGGTTCCATTTATTTCCATCTATTTCTTCCTGCCAGTCGTGAAAGTATTTAAAGGAGACTTCACTGAAGCTGGCATGGTTTCAGTCACTAAAGTAAATTATGTTGGATTTATTTTCAGTAGATAAGGGTTCTGTCATACAAACCCAGCGAAGACAAGAAACAGAATAAAATTATTGGCAGAGGGCAGAGTCAAATGTAATTTTGGAGACAATCGAACTTTCAGTTAACTTTAATCTTTGTTAAGGAGCTGGCATGTCAGAAAGCACAACAATCTTTCAGAGTAACAATATTAATAGCAGAATGTTGTAACAATCATCGTAACAGCTGATGGCAGTCTGGTCAGTAAGGATGTAGGTGGAGCACAGGAGAGCTACGTACCATCATAAAATGTTCCCATTATTTATCGACTAAATGTAAACAGTAAAAATACAAGCCATCACATTAAATAAACATTTCACAATGTTTACATTGATTTGATATAACTACTTCAAGTTTAATATCACATAATACATCTGCTTTCTACATGCTGTACTAATCATGTGGGTTGCTTTGGACTATCGCAATGGCTCAAAGTTTCCTTGGATTTTCAGTCACTGCACTGTTGTAAATTCATTGGCCGTATGACAGAAAACTTTGATGCACATGTAAATGGTTTCTGCTGAGCTTATGACTGGGTTCCAGGGGCAGTGTGGTAGTATTGCAGGTAGTGCTGCTGTCGAAGAGTACCAGGCATAGATCAAGTTTTTCCCAGGGTGGGGGCATAATTTTAAGGTGATTGGAGGAAAGAGATCCAGGGGTAGGTTTTTCACGCAGAGAGTGGTGATTACATGGAACTGACGGGGGTGGTGGTTGAGGCAGGTGCTTTAAAAAACTCTTAGATAGGCACATGGATGATAGAAAAATAGAGGGCTGCATTGGAGGAAAGGGTTAGATTGATCTGAGAATAGTTTTAGATTATGAAGGCATGCTGTCCTCTTTTATTGTCATTTAGTAATGCATGCATTAAGAAATGATACAATATTTCCTCTGGTGTGATATCACAAAACACAGGACAGACCAAGACTGAAAAAACTAACAAAACCACATAATTATAACATATAGTTACAACATTGCAACAATACCATAACTTGATGAAGAAGTCCATGAGCACAGTAAAAGTCCAAAGTCTCTCAAATGTCCCACATCTCACGCAGACGGGAGAAGGAAGAAAAATTCTCCCTGCCATACCTGACCATGGTCTGACTCTGAGTCATCCGAAAACTTTGAGCTCTGATCAGCTCTCCGACACTGAATACTGAGCGCCATCTCTATCCGAGCGATTCAACTTCCTTCTCAGTCGCCAACAGCAGGCAAAGCTGGGGATTTTGAGGCCTTCCCTCCGAAAGATTCCCGACCGCGCAGTAATGACAGCAGTGAATGAATGTTTCAGGAATTTTTCCAGATGCTCCTCTGTGCTTTCACGCCCGTCTCTATCAAATCAGAATTGTCCATGGCCCCTATTTAACGGATACGATATCATTTTTCACCGGAGGGCTGCGCACGTGCAGGCGCACTGCTTTCTCTCCTCCTGCTGAGTTAGAAGGTCAGTACAACATTTGCGTTGTTTGTAATGTTCTGTGTTCTGTGGTTCTGAACTCTGGTGTCATCGGTGTGAAGTTAGCACCATCTTTTTGTGACCCTATGTGCTTCACCCAGATACTCTTGTTTTCTTCCACATCCCAAAGTCATGCTGGTTGGGAGCTTGGTTGGCTACTGTAAATGGGCTGTAAAGTTGGGGGGTGACAAGAGATTCAGAGGAGTTGATGGGCATGTGAAAGAGTTGGTTTACTGGGAAGTAAGTTATTAAAGGATTGATTGGCCAAACAATCTCCTTCTATGATATCAGGAAATATGACCTATGAGATTAAATGATGTTTGTATCCAAACTCGCCCTTCCTTCCTGGGCTGAAATTCAGTTAGGTCACTCTTCCTTTCTCTCAGGAATTGAAAGTTATAAATATTATCTTCTTCTATCTTCCCTGAGTCACCTGGCTGATTTTCCTGTCTGGCAGTCTGCGCAAGTAGCCAGAACTTGATTCACTGTGCGTGAAATCAGCATAACGTCAACACTTGGACACCAAGTTGCCATTTTCCAGCTGGAAAGCTGAACAAAAATGGACAGTGTACATCTTTCCCTCCCCCACACTTTCCACTTTCCGCAGGGAGCACTCTCTACGCAACTCCCTTATCCGCTTATCCCTCCCCACTGATCTCCCATCTGGTACTTATCCTTGTAAGCGAAGCAAGTGCCACATCTGCCCCTCCACCTTCTCCCTCACAACCATTCAGGTCCTTAAACAGACCTTCCAGGTGAGGCAACACTTCACCTGTGAGTCTATTGAGGTATTCTACTATATCCAATGCTCCCAGTGTGGACTCCTGTACAAATATATTGGTGAGACCTGACGTAGATTAGGAGACCGCTTCATTAAGCACCTTCGCTCTGACCCCACAAAAAGCGGGATTTCCCAGTGGCCACACATTTCAATTCTACTTCCCATTCCCATTCTCACATGTCAGTCCAGGGCCTCCTCTATTGCCATGATAAGGCCACACTCGGGTTGGAGGAGCAACAGCTTATATTTTGTCTGGGTAGCCTCCAAACTGATGGCATTGATTTCTCGAACCTCCGATAATTCCGCCCCCCCCCTCTCCTTCACCATTCCTCATTCCTGTTTCCCTCTCACACCTTTCCTTGTCTGCCCATCACCTTCCTCAGGTGCTCCTCCCCTTCCCTTTCTTCCATGATCTTTTGTCCTCTCCTATCAGAATCCTGTTTCTCCAGCCCTTTATCTCTTTCACCAATCAACTTTCCAGCTCTTTACTTCAACCCCTCTGACTCTCCCGGTTTCACCCATCACCTGCCACCTTATCCTCCACCTTCTTAGTCTTACTCCTTCCCCCATCCTTTCCAGTCCTGATGAAGGGTTTCGGCCCAAAATTCAACTGTTCATTCTTTTCCATAGCTGCTGCCTGGCCTGCTGAGTTCCTCCATTATTTTGTGTGTGTGACTTTGGATTTCCAGCATCTGCAGGTTTTCTCATAGTTATCAGTGTTTTGTCTTTCACCCTATAGACACATGAAATGCTACACACAGATTGGTTGGGCCACGAGAGACAGACACATTATGCATATTAATAAAGGGCATTGTTTTGTTTTGATCCTCTCTGAATCCCGGCTGCCTGACTGTAGAACGAGCTGGACCTGTTTTGTTTTAGCTTTTCTGGATGCTGCATTAACAAGTGGCAGTCCATGAAGGTAAAGTATTTGAAAGCACTATGCTGTGGAGGTAGGAGGATCACCCACTCTACATCACTCCTGCTGCCTGCTGCAGACCGTGACTGCACTTCTGACAGTAAGTTGCACAGGTTAGCGTGGTTGACCCTCAATGGAACGCACTGCCGAGTATTACAAAGTTGTGCTAATTGCATTACCAGCAATCAATTGCTGGATTCCACTGCTATTTGTAACACATCCTTGCCAATAACAATGATCACCTCTGCCCAATGGGTGGAGTAGTGCTTTGAAGGCCTAACACAAAGTATTTCCTTTCTTAGAGACAATAAAGAAATTTCAGTGTTGGCGAGAAAGTTTGTTTTTGTTCGCTTATATTATTTAGAGTTTCAGTATCATTGGTGACATTTTTTTTGTTTTTAAGACTTGGATGTTCTTTCAATTTTATTTCCAACTGTGCTTCTGGATAATGTTTTACCTGAATCCTTTCCACATCGATCTTGACTGCATAAAAACGTCTGCTGCTTAACTTTTATACAAGTTTTATGGTCTGATTCCATTCTATCCAGTCGTAACCACACTATTAACTTTGGTGTCCAACAAGGAGTCGTCCCTGTCTTCCTCCCACTTGTCATCTTCGGGAAACTAATCCATAACCAACAAGCTATTTTTGACTGGATGAACAGGGAGTTCTCCCAACTAATTACTGGGATGGTCATCGCCATTGTTTTTGGTTCCTGTCACAGACTCAGTTCCCCAGCTGTTGAATCTACCCTACTCACTGGTATCCATTTAACAGAACCAGATAATTTGAAACTTAATGTGACTGCTAGAAAACTGGCCTGTACCAGCCAGTGCTTATAGCTCTTCTTGGTTGACATTCTTTGCTGATCTAGAAAATCCCAACGTATGCACTATCCCTGACAGCTAATTTCCACTCCAATGCTGACTCATTTCACAGCAGATAAACCATTCAACCTGGCATTTGTAATGTCTTGACTTTTCTTATACCAACTCTCCTCATCTGTGCCTCTTGTTATACAAGATACTCTGATGAAAGCTCTTTGATCTAAAACATTAATTCCATTTGCCTGTCCACAGATGTTGTCAAACCTGTTAAACATTTCCAGGATTTTCTGTTTTCATTTTGTATTTCCAGCAATCATTTCTTCATTGAGGTTGACTTTGCCTTATCAATTTCTGTAAATTTTTGCACAATTGAAAAATCTCCTGACTTGTGAATTCCAGAGGGATCCACTGATTTCTTCAGTATTTGGCTAAAATCTTGATTATACTTGAAGTAATATCAACAGTGTTTCCTTAAAAAAAATCCTAGCCTGTGTCATGTCAATTTGTAACTTCGTTTTCTAGTGTAGGTCCTTTTTAGTTGCTCCCTCTAGGCAAAGGAACTGCAGTTTATATTATGAAGCAAACAATGTGCCATTTGTATTGCTTAGGGAAATAAATAAGTAAATGAATTTCAAAGTGCTAATTCATGCACCTTGTCGGCCTGGTCACTTCCTTCAGCTCCTGCAGAGATCTTTGGGATCAGCAGATGAGTATAAGTTTTCTCTGGTGAATCAATTCTTCCTGTATTGCCTGGACCTACAGCAAGTGGTCAACATGACCTTCTAATAAGAGTCATCTGTTCCTTGGATTACTTATGGATGTTATTAATTCACAATGTGAACTCTCATCATTTTCTCCGCTTGGAGAATAGCCTTTATCTGGTTGTATTTATTCCCCAATATCAAAGAGCCCTTTATTTTTCCAAAGATATGTTCAAACATATATTTTCCTATGAAGAATCCTTCAAACAGATGATGCAGCTCCTGCTTCAAATCAAGTTCACGTTTATTGGCATCTGACTGTAGATATATACAACCAAACAGAAGTGTTCCTCCAGACCACAGTGCCCCCACAAAACGTATATCACACACAGCATATAAACCAAAATATTCCCATAAATAAAATATGATTCAAAAAGCATGCAATGTGCAGCACAAGTCAATAGTAAGGAGTACAGTAAATAATGGAGCTCTCTGTTCTAGTGACAACACCTCGGTGGTGGCAGGGGATTCATTAGTCTCACAGCCTGAGGGAAGAAGCTGTTACCCAGCCTGGTAGTCCTAATCCTGATGCTTTTGTACCTCCTTCCTGACAGAAGTGGATTAAAGAGATTGTGGAATGGGTAGTAAGGCTTTGGGCCCTTCACCCGCAATGCTCCCGGTAAATGTCATCCCTAGGCTACAGGAGTATTTTGCATCAGTCTTCACTGAGGAAGACATCAGCAGTATACCGGACACTCAAGGGTGGCAGAGAAGAGAAGTGTGCGCAGTCACAATTACGACAGAGAAAGTACTGACGAAGTGAATACTCTAGAGGTAGATAAATCTCCCAGACCAGATGGAACGCACCCTCGTGTTCGGAAGGAAGTAGCTGTGGAGATTGCGGAGCCATTAGCTATAATCTTTCAAAAGTTGATAGATACTGGCATGGTTCCGGAGGACTGGAAGATTGCAAATGTCACTCTGTTATTTAAGAAGGGGGCAAGGAAGCAAAAAGGAAATTATAGACCTGTTAGCTTGACATCGGTGGTTGGGAAGTTGTTGGAGTCCATTGTCAAGGATGAGGTTACGGAGTACCTGGAGGCATATGACAAGATAAGCAGAACTCAGCATGGTTTCCTTAAAGGAAAATCTTGCCTGACAAACCTATTACAATTTTTTGAGGAAATTACAAGTAGGCTAGACAAGGGAGATGCAGTGGTTGTTGTATATTTAGATTTTCAGAAGGCCTTTGACAAGGTGCCACACATGAGGCTACTTAACAAGGTAAGAGCCCATGGAATTACGGGAAAGTTACATACGTGGATAGGGCATTGGCTGATTGGCAGGAAACAGAGAGTGGGAATAAAGGGATCCTATTTTGGTTGGCTGCCGGTTACCAGTGGTTTTCCAAAGGGGGCCGTGTTGGGGCCGTCTCTTTTTATGTTGTACATCAATGATTTGGATTATGGAATAGATGGCTTTGTGGCTAAGTTTGCTGATGATACGAAGATAGGTGGTGGGGCCAGTAGTGCTTTGTGCTTTTTTTTTTGCAGAGAGACTTGGATAGATTGGAAGAATGGGCAAAGAAGTGGCAAATGAAATACAATGTTGGAAAGTGTATGGTTATGCACTTTGGCAGAAGAAATAAACGGGTAGACTATTATTTAAATAGGGAGAGAATTCAAAGTTCTGAGATGCAACGGGACTTGAGAGTCCTCGTACAGGATACCCTTAAGGTTAACCTCCAGGTTGAGTCGGTGGTGAAGAAGGCGAATGCAATGTTGGCATTCATTTCTAGAGGAATAGAGTATAGGAGCAGGGATGTGATGTTGAGGCTCTATAAGGCGCTGGTGAGACCTCACTTGGAGTACTGTGGGCAGTTTTGGTCTCCTTATTTAAGAAAGGATGTGCTGATGTTGGAGAGGGTACAGAGAAGATTCACTAGAATGATTCCGGGAATGAGAGGGTTAACATATGAGGAACGTTTGTCCGCTCTTGGACTGTATTCCTTGGAGTTTAGAAGAATGAGGGGGGACCTCATAGAAACATTTCGAATGTTGAAAGGCATGGACAGAGTGGATGTGGCAAAGTTGTTTCACATGATGAGGGAGTCTCGTACGAGAGGGCATGATTAAGGATTGAAGGGCGCCCATTCAGAACAGAGATGCGAAGAAATTTTTTTAGCCAGAGGGTGGTGAATCTATGGATTTCGTTGCCATGGGCAGCAGTGGAAGCCAAGTCATTGGATGTATTTAAGGCAGAGATTGATAGGTATCTGAGTAGTCAGGGCATCAAAGGTTATGGTGAGAAGGCGGGGGAGTGGGACTAAATGGGAGAATGGATCAGCTCATGATAAAATGGTGGAGCAGACTCAATGGGCCGAATGGTCGACTTCTGCTCCTTTGTCTTATGGTCTTATGGTCTAAATGTCACAAATAGGGTGGTGGGGAGATGGAGACCACACTGATCCTCTTGGTGGTTTTTAATGTCCTCTGTAGGGTCTTGCAGTCCGATGCCTTGCAGCCTCTGTACGACACAACGCTGCAGCCAGACAGGACACTCTTGATGGGGTTCCTGTGGAAAGTTGTTAGAATGGGGACAGGGAGCCTTGCACACCTCAGTCTCCTCAGAAAGTGTAGGTGATGCAATGCCTTCTTGACTAGTGAGGAGGTGTTGTGGGTGCAGGTTGGAACTTTGTGCTCTTCACTCTCTCTGTGGCAGCAGGGCTATTGATGTGCAAAGGAGAGTGGTTGACCTGCGCCTTCCTGAAGTCCACAATCATCTCTTTTGTTTTGTCCACGTTGAGACTCTGGTTGTCGTTCTTGCACCATTTGACAAGCCTCTCTATCTCCCCTCCGTGTGCCGACTCATTGTTGCTGATGAGGCCCACAACTGTGGAATCATCAGCGAACTTGATGATGAGGTTTGAGATGGATCTGACAGTGCAGTTGTGAGTCAGCAGTGGGCTGAGCACACACAGCCTCGGGGGAAGCCAGTGCTCAGTCTGATGGAGCTTGAGATGTTGCTGCCAACTTGGAATGACTGGGGTCTTCCCGACAAGAAGTCCAAGATCCAGTTACAGAGAGGGCTGTTGAGTCCCAATGAGGACAGGTTACCCTCCAGCCTCTGAGGGATGATTGTGTTAAATGCTGAGCTGAAGTCGATGAACACCATTCTGGCATATAAAGTATCACTTTATCAGTGGGACAGGACTTAGTGGAGGGCCAAGGCTATGGCATCATCAGTGGAGTAGTCTGAGTGTAGCCGGAGGTGGGATTTCATACGATCCATTACCAGCCTCTCCAAGCAGTTCACAATTGTTGAAGTCAGTGCCACTGGGCCGTAATTGTTTGGGCCAGTTACCGTTGCTTTCTTGGGCATTGGAATGATATCGGCTGCCTTGAACCGTGCAGGGACAGTGAACTGTTTCAGAGAGATATTAAAGACGTCTGTTAAGACCTCTGTCAGCTGGGCTGCACAGCCCCTCAGCACCCGACCAGGTAGGTTGTCCAGCCCCACAGCTCTGCGTGGGTATATCCTGGCTAGGATCCACTTCACCAGGGCTCAGGGGGAGAGGGGACTTCCCTTGATGTCACATCAGATCATGCAAAGAAGGGAGGGAGGCATCACGGTCACTGACAGACAGAGTGGGCTTGTAGTTGGTTATGGTTTGTATACCTTGCCATATGTGCTGTGTGCCCGTGGTGTCACAAAGACGCCTGTGGATTTTCTGTGCGTACTCATGCTTCGCCTTCTGAAGAGCGAGGCTTTTGCTGACTTTAGAGCTGCTCTGTCCCCTGATCTGAAGGCAGCGTCCCGATCCCTAAGCAGTGCATGAACCTCTGCAGTCAGCCCTGGTTTCTGTTTTACCCTGGCAGGGTAGTGCTTAATCACGGTAACACCCTAAATGCATTTTCCTTTGTAGCCAGGCACCGATCCTGCATATTCATCAATGCACACACAGTGAACTGTCTCCATGAAACTGCTCCAGTCCGTGCTTTCAAAGCAGTCCTGCAGCGCTGATGTGGCACCTTTTGGCCAGGTCCTGCTCTCTGGATTGGTTTGACTCGGTTATCTAGTGGTCTGAAGGTAGGGATTAACAAAACGGATATATGGTCTCAGTATCTGACACTAGGGCACGGTGCAGCCTTAAATGTTGCTCCACAAATGTTGGTGTAAACCAGGTCCAATGTATTTTCTCCTCTGGTTGTGAAGTTAACATGCTAGAACAACTTTGGCAGGACTGTTGTTAAGTTAGCAGGACTGAAGGTACCAGCAAGAATGAAGTCACCATCCGGGTAAATGGTTTTGAGGTTGGAGATGGCACCATAGAGCTCTTGAAGCACTTCCATTGAATTAGTACGGGGTGGAGGGGGGATGCAAACAGCAATAATCACAATGGCAGTGAAATTCCTCTGTATTTCACCATTAAAAACTATTTTTGCAGTAAGAAGTGGGACGTTACTGCCAAGATGTTCATGCATCAGTTCTTACTGATGGAGGCACATAGATCTTCTCCACGGGTCTTGCGGAACATCACAGCATTTCTGTCCACCCAAAAGGAAATTAGGCCTTCTGAATGGATGGCCGAGTCTGGAATGGTGCCTTGGAGTCACATTTCTGTCAGGATGAGTATGCAGCAGCCCCTCATCTCCTACTGGTTCAGATACAGATACAGGCAATCCAATTTCTTCATTAGCGATCGAACATTAGCGAGTAGAATCGTTGGGAGTGCAGGCCACAGAGATCCACTTTAAGTCTCGGTCAAATACTGATGCGGTTGCCATGCTCCTGTGTTTGAGCACGCCACTTCCCTGAGTAGCTGTGGTAAACTACAGTGCAGAGTGAGGGGCTTCGTTATTCCACTCACTAGCGAGGTAAATGTAATGTATGGATCTATTTCTTTTAGAGTAATGACTCCCCTTAGCACTGCACATGGATTTTTGTCTACACATGTGTATTGATCTGTTGTCTACACGTGTCTATTGTTTGCTCTCTCTCGCTCTCTGCCATGTGAATAGTCCATTTAAAGCCATGAGACAGTTATGGGACAAAGCAGTGAGAGGAAAGAGTTATACAGTATGAAGACCAGCACGGATGCTAACAAAGGGGTGTGTGAATAACTGCCTGCATAGTACGCAGTGAAAGACACAACTAGCAAAATTAAAATGAACATAACGGCAATGGCTTCATTCTGGAAAGTTGACAAATTTGATTGAGCTAATTAAAGCTGGGAGTTGTATATCCAGAGGGTGGAACTGTATTGTAACGCAAACAATGAGGAGGAACAAAAGAAATCCCCTATGCTTCTTAGCTTAATGTATTTTAGGAGGTACAGTGTCTGACACAACCTATTAACCCCTGAAAAGCCAGCAAGCAAGATGTTTGATGAAATTGTTACAATTTTACACAAATATTTGAGTCTTAAACCACTGGTAATAACTGAGAGATTAAGATTTTACGAAAGGAATCAGTCAAAGGATGAAAGCACTTCTGAGTACATCACAGAACTGCGCAAACTGCCCAAGCTATGACTTTAGAGATCGTCTTTCTGATGCAATAAGGGACAGGCTTATTCGTGACATGCATAGTCAAAGCACTCAAAAGAGTCTACTGTCTGAAAGAGACCTAACCTTAGAAAGGGCATTGACCATTGCAATATCATTAGACACTGCAGCAAAGGATGCAGCAGAACTACAGAAGAAGAGGTTAGAATGCGAAATGCACAAAGTGTCCCTGAATGGTGCAAAAAGTCAAAAATGTTGTCGATGTGGCAAATCCTCTCATGATGCAAATGATTATTGGTTCAAAGAAAAAAATTTGCAGGAAGTGTCACAGACAAGGTCACATAGAGAGAATGTGCAAGTCAGACAAGAAGCACAAACAAAGCGGAAAAACCACATTTCAAACACGAAACTAAGCAAATGCATAAAGTGATAGAATGTGAAACAGAATCAGACAACACAGAGTCTGACAAAGTTGAGCTGTCAAGCCTAGAACTGCCTAGTATTACTGAAGCAGGTCACAAAATCATCTGGGTCGCAATGGATGTGTTTGTTGTAAAACTGAAAATGCAGCTGGATACCGGGTCATACTTGTCTATAATTTCAGAGGCTGACTACAACAGACTGTTTTCTAAGATACCATTAGAGAAGGTCTCAGTGATGCTAAAGACCTACGCAGGCAGAAAAGTGTCTTCTAAAGGCAAACTGAAAGTTAGAGCTTTATGTGTTGAAAAATGGTGGGCCAGCACTTTTCAGACGTGAATG
The DNA here is from genome assembly GCF_030028105.1 of Mobula birostris. Taxonomy (NCBI): domain Eukaryota; kingdom Metazoa; phylum Chordata; class Chondrichthyes; order Myliobatiformes; family Myliobatidae; genus Mobula; species Mobula birostris. Next base: position 45,808,626 of record NC_092386.1, read on the forward strand.
GTTGAGAAAAATCCAACTAGACTGGCACTCGATCAAAATTCTCAATGTGACATCAGCAGGCAACGGCAGCCCAAATGGTAGCACTAACCAGAGACTGGCACAGCTGCTTAATGCTAATGAGAAGGTGTTTGAGAAGGGAAAAGATGAATGGATTGAAGACTTGGCCTAAAACCAGTTCGGGATGCCAAGAAGTTCAAAATGCACCCACTCAGGCTCTGTTACACTTATGGGAGTAGTCATTGCCACCATGGCAAACAGTACATATTGACTTTGCTGGGCCATTCATGGATTCCAGGTTTCTGATTTCTGTGGATGCTCATTCGAAGTGGCTGGAGGTTATAGCAATGAAGTCAACCAAAGACTGCCTAAGCCGTGAGGGCTACCTTTTCCAGAAAAGGCGTAGCAGAACAAATTATGAATGACAACGGACCACAATACACATCAGAAGAATTCTGACTGTTCATGAAGAAAAATGACACCAAATATTTCAAGTCAGCTCCTCACCACCCAACAATGAATGGGTTACCTGAAATGTTTATCCAAGCCTTCAGGGAGTCCATTAAAGTGATGAACAAGGAGGACATTTCCTACAGCACAATGTGGACAACTTCCTTTTTGTGTATCAAAACTCTGTTCATGTGATGACAAATCAAACACCTGCAATGCCATTCATGAGATCTCGCATAGACCTCCTGAAACCAGATCCACAGAGGGAAGTGCAGAATAAACAGTTTAGCCAGGGCGAGGAAGAGTTATATGGATCTATTTCTTTTAGAGTTATGACCCCTGTTAGCACTATGTATGGATTGTTGTCTGCACATGTGTATTGATCTGTTGTCTACACATGCGCATTGCTCTCTCTCTCTCTCTTTCTCTCGCTACAATGTGAACACACCAATTAAAGCTATCTCTCATGTGCATGCTTTTATTTAATTGAAATGTAGTTGTGCACAGACACAAAAATAGACTTGCAGATTTTAGTGCTCTTTATGATCTGTAGTGTTTTCCTGCCATAGGAAAGCATGTTTATGTGGAATATGGTTTATGAATAAGAAATTTCACTGTTGATTGGACCTGGAGTGCCTCTGTAACCATGCACACCACCATCTTGTCCCTAAGATACTCTTGCCATTGTCTGACAAAACTCATTGCATTCCCCAGTGGTTTTTTCATGTCTTTCATTTCAGAGCAGTCATTGCGTCTCACATTATTAAGACCATCACACAAAAAATCCTCTGAAATAATATTATTAAAAATATTAATCTTGGCTATTGAATGTTACTGCATAGGAGGAAAAACTGACCCCACCAGTATCTAAGACTTAGATATCTGATTTAACAGGAGATGGTCAACTTTGTGAATTATCGTTTTATGTTTTATTTTGTTGCATGTTTTGCTCATTTGTCTCTCTCACTTCTCAGCCATGAGGACATAATTATGAGCACATCCTCAACTCTGGGTGCCAAGGCAGAATCCAAGTTGATGGATTATTGTCAGAAATGGTGTTGGACAGTATTCCATTCTTGGTGGCTAGACACAAAAGACTGCTTTGTGTTATTTCTTACAGAGTACAAATTTCTTGGTGTGGCTTCTAACGTGTCACTCCAGATAACGTTGATAAAAGCAGATAATTTACCTTGCAGCTATTTGTGGGACAATGCTGGCAACAATGGAGTACATGACAAGCAAAAAAAAATGGATCACTTCACACCAGAATGATTTCATGCATTTTTGAGATACTATTTAAAAAGCATCTCAAGTGCATTACAAAACCCAAATGGAATTTAGAACCAGAAAATGGTAGGGAATCTCGGCAGAGCAGAGCGGGTCTCTGGACAAAGAACTGCCCATCAATATTACTAAAGTTTTTGCAAGTTTCTTCACTAGAAACATCTTTATTGTCACTGTGAATCATTTCTCATTTCTCTTGGGAGTGTAGCTCTTGTGATTTTCAAGGATTTGTTGCTTTCTTTTGGTTAGTGGCACTGTTCTAAAGTTTCTACTGTCATACTTAGAATGCTTTGTAAAAGATACAATTTCCAAGGAAGTGACCTAATACTGCAGGTAAATGGCAAAACATTGGTATTTTATAAATTTTCTTTGTAACAAGCCAGCAGCAGACAAATGTCATCAATAAGTGTTAATAAAGTTCCTTGGTGAGATCTATTATTTTTGATAATTAGCTTGTTTTAATCCAATATACACTCAGTAGCCACTTTATTTGGTGTCCCTCTACAGCTGCTTTTTAATGCAAATATCTAATTAACCAATCATGTGGCAGTAACTATATACAGAAAAGCATGCAGACATGGTCAAGAGGTTCATTTGTTATTTCGACCGAACATCAGAATTGGAAGAAATGTGATACTGTTGGTGCCAGACTGGTTTGAGGATCTCAGTTGTTGATCTCCTGGGATTTTCACACTCAGCAGTCTCTGAAGTTTACAGAGAATGGTGTGAAAAACAAAAAAATATCCAGCGAGCAGCAATTCTGTGACGAAAATACTTTGTTAAGGAGAGAGGTCACAGGAGAATGGCCAGACTGATTCATGCTGACAGGAAGGTGACAGTAACTCAAATAACCATGCATGCACAAGAGCATCTCTGAAGGCACAGCACATTGGACCTTGAAGTGGATGGGCTACAGCAGAAGAAAACCACGAACACACACTCAGTGGCCATTTTATTAGGTACAGGAGATACCTGACAGATGACCACTGAGTATATGCCACAAATTAAAATTACAGCTTTCAGTCATAACAACGTGATTGGTAGTGGAATATTTAATAAGATATGCTAACGTTTGTCAAGGGAAGGTTAAATATTGGATCTGTTTCAAACCAAAAACAGAGTCATAAAGTCATAGAAAAGTACAGCACAGGAATCAGGCCTTTCGGCCCATCTAGTCCAAGCCAAACCATTTAACTTGCCTACGCCCATCGATGTTTACAGGGACCACAGCCCTCCAAACCCCTACCATCCATGTCCCTATTCAATCTTCTCTCAGATCAAGCCCGCATGCACCACTTGTGCTGGCAGCTCGTTCCACACTCTCACATCCGTCTGAATAAAGAAGCTCCCTCTCATGTTCCCCTTAAAATGTTTTCAAATGGTTCATAGTAAATCATGAGTTAATAATCAGAAGGTAGATATGGACGGGGCTCATTTAGCAGATCAAAGCACAGTATTCTGAAGGAGAAGCAGTTTTTCCATTACAGTGTCCAGGCACCATGGCCTGCTCAGAATTTGATCTATTGATGGATTTACTCTTTGTAAAAAATAACCTCCTCACATGTGTCTTAAATGTAAATAATTTTTGTTTAAATCTCTATTCTCGTGCTTACATTGTTTTGCTTTATTGCCTAAATTTAGCTTTTGATACCACTTTAAATACTTCATTCTGTTGGCTCCATTCAGGGTGGAAAGCTAATTTTTTTTCTACAGTCATTCTTCATAACAAAGTATGTTAATATTCATATTCTTCCTAACATTAACATATAACAGGTCACCAGTTTCCTCAAGAATATGATGATTCCACTCTAAAACTTATCTCAGCCTTTCCTCTCTTGATCCCATTGCTCCTTCTAAATTGCATTTGGATGTTGTTGATTTACATACAGATGAGGATTTTACATTTCAACTATTGAGGGACTGTGAGGCAATTAACGTTGGCAAGGATGATGTGATAGATGAACAGAATCTGGTCTGGATAAAATTTGGGCAATAGAGTTTTAAATTAGTTTTAGATTTTGCAAATATAATAATACAAGAGATAAAACTGGCTCAGAGGTAACAAAGATAAGGATGAAAAGTTTGTAAGTAGATCAACTGAGGTAGGGGAATGGCTGCAATAATTTTTTTTGGAGTACGGGATGGAGGGCAGAGACAGGGTCAATAGTCTCAACCAGCTCCATCATTGGCACAGCCCTCCCCACTGTTGAGGATGTCTTCAAGAAGACGGCATCCAACACTGAGGATCTTCACAATCTCTCTTCATTCCAACTACCAATGATTCAGAAATAGCTTCTTCCCCTCCACCATCAGATTTCCGAATGGTGCATGACTGCATGAACACTAGCCCATCATTCCTTCTTTTTGCACGATTTACTTATTTTGTCATTTGTAGTAATTTTTTATGTCTTTGCACTGTGCTGCTGCACACCACAAATTTCATGCCGTATAAAATAGCGATAATCAACCTAATTCTAAATCTGATTCTGATTCTTTTCCCCAGGATTTGAGAAATCAAGAACCAAAGGGCGTAGGTTTAAGATGAGAGGAGAGAGAATTGGTAGGAGCACAAGGGGAAAATTGTTCACCCAGATGGTGGTAAGGATATGTAATGAACTGCCAGAGGAAGTGCTTCCAGCAAGTACGTTGACAACATTTACAAAGTTCTTGGACAGCTGTGTGGAAAGGAAATGTTTAGAGAGATATAGGCCAAAACTGAACAAATGGGACTAGCTTCAATGGGGACCTTGGGTGGTATGGACCAGTTAGGCTGAAGAGCCTACTTCCATGCCTCTATAACTCTGGGAATGGAGACAGTTTTGTGATTGTGATCATAGGAACTGAATAAGATGTCAAGCAAAGATACCAGGCACAATTATTGAATCAGTACAAGAGCTTGAAAACATGATGAGGGTCAAAGGCCCCAGAGTTTAACTGCTGGATGTTGGACAGCAGCCTGATGTCAAAGGACCATTAGCTCATGAGGTGAGGTAATGGGATCACTGCTTGTTTATCCTATATGTTAATATAAAGTCAATGGGAGGCTGCATATCTATAGAAGAGAAGACGGAAAAGTTAGGCAAGTCTCTGGGGGGCTTCTGGGGATGATGAGAGAGAAATGGGCAGTAAAGCTATCACTGAAGAGACTCCACCTATGAACACAGTGGAACCAAGGAAGGAGTTTTCATCACAATTGAAGGATGTGTTAGAGGAAGAGTAATGTGATTGACCATACCAAAAGCTGCACAGAAGTCAAGGGTTTTGAGGAGAACTATTGCACTGTGGTCACCCTCACAAGATGGAAACACTTTGAAGTTGCTGCTGTTACAAAATTCTGGTGTGAGTATTCAAACATGCTGGAAAAATTATAATAAAAGCAATAAGCCTTTCAAGAATAATGGAGAGAAAATAAAAGGGTCCATAGTTTATAAAGACCTAAAGCCTGAGGGTATTTTTTTAATGAAGAGAAACATGATGCAAATTTTGAAAGGGAGAATATGGAAGAAAAGGAAACACTTATGATGTTGTCAGCAAGGAAACCAGCAGGAATGTTGTGAGGTCATCAATTAAGTACAAAGCTAATGCATTTTGAAGTTCATGTGCAAGATTTTCAAACCTTTCTTCGAATATGTTATCTTTGTAGTTCTGAATTCATTTGCTCTGTTGATTATTGACATGCAGTAATTGGAGTGCTGAAATCTGAGACCAGTAATATCTTTTTCAGCTTAACCTTGAGCTATTTCAACACCATTCAGGGAGGATGCAAGTTGCCAATATTTTCTTCCTTCATTTGATATTCTACATTACACTGTATAAAATTTTATCAGGCATTGACCCCTCCTTCACCATGCATTTTGCGTAGTTCTCAAACTGACCTGAATACATACACCACCAATCTGCAATGGTCTGTAAAAATACCTGAGCCCGGAAGTGTCTTGCCATTCTTCAAGAGTGTTATTCTTTGTAGTTTGAGCAGTAAGAGTCCTGAGAGGTGGGAGTAAGAGGGACAAAAGTATTATTTAACTATTAGCTATTGTCAGCAGAATTTCATTAGACACTGAGGTTGCACAAAACGTATGCTTGTGTGTTTTGTCAACAACTATATTGTCTATCTAAGGATGGAACTTGAAGAATTTGAATGCATAGATTATTTACAAAGGGCAGATCTCTTTTGTTACTTTATGTGGGTGGTTATGTACAATAATTCTTCCACTTGTGAAGTATGTCATCACATCATAACACCTCACAGCACTTCACACTATTAATTACCATTTGAAGTGCAGTGATGTTTGCTGCTTAGCAAAACGTAGCAGCCATTCTTTGCCAGGAGCACTCATAAATAACCATTGAGACAAATAGCTAATTATTCTTCCTGCTTTCGTCATACCAGATGAGGAGCAAACAGTATTGGGAGAACTTGCTGGTTCAGTGAGAAGATAACTGTATAACTAAGCATGGGCTCCCTCAAGTAGAAGCCAGATTAGGTTATAACAGTACATATTGAGGTAACATATCAACTCAAAATTTGCAGGACAAGATTTAGAAGGAAAACAGTGTTCACTGAAATTAAAAATAAAAGAGAATTATAAAAACTTATCAATCTTCAGTGCTCAAAATCAGCACTAGAATACATACAATACCTTAGGAAAAGAGAAAGGCTGTCTGTCAGCTTCATGTCTTGGTGAAGATCTCTTTTAATAATCTAGAAAGATGTTGAAGGGCTTGATGCATATAATCTTTTAGATTGGTGTATATTCCTCATAAATCAAAATCACTGTAAAGACTGTGAAATGTAATGAATAATCCTGAAATTTGAAAAGACTGCACAAGAAGCAGAAGGATAGACACTGCATGCAGTTTCTCATTGGGAGCTAACTCTTCTCAATATTTAAAATAAAGTACAAAACATTGAAATGTAGCAAATGGTTTTCCTTCTAACCTGAGAGGTTGCAACACAAAAGTAACAGCAAGAAAAGAGAGCCAAAAATATGCTTAATGTTGGCACTGGTAAAGAAATGTTGTTAACCCAAACTTGCAGAATATGCAAGTATGCATGTTGTAAAGTATGATGTACACCTCATTCTCTAACATGGACCTTACTTATGCAGTGGGCTTTGCAGAAACTTAATATACTGATGATATAAATGTTGAAAAAAATAGCATTGCTGTGTACTTTGTCTAACTGCACTTGACATTACTTATCTTGCTGGCTAGCTAATTTTCCACTATTATTTCTGGAGGATGGCAGGATCATCTTTCACTTTTAGCAAGTTGATGGAATTGAAACAATGTGTTGACACAGTGTCATACCTACTTCCCGCCATTTCTGCCTTATTTTCCGTATCTTACTCAGACAAAATAAAACTGATTATTAGTACACTCTTTTCGGACAAGGTTGAAAGGGACAAGATTAACCAGGGCATAATGGGTTCTCCAATGCAAAATTCTGTCTAACTTTGCTTTCTGAAAGTTGAAGAGATTTAATGGAAGTTGTTGAGACTGCACCCAATATGTGTCATCCAACTCATTACTTACCATCTGCCATTATAGAGATGTTTTTAGGCAATGGTTCTTTGACCTAGTAAAGATGTATGCATATTCCTCATTATAAAAACTAACAGTAATTGAAATTATATTCTGGTTTATAACACTCCAGATTCAGCTTTCTAGTGCCTGCTTGAGCCACGACTATCTTCAGCTTCCACAATAGGATTTACATTGAAGGCTATACTGAAAATATCCACAGAGGTAGTTCTAACATGCATGCAGTCATCAAGCAAATTATTCATTTATTGTTCTCTGGAAAAGGAAATGCCATCGGATATCTCTTGGACAATTTGTATTGATGCACTTGTAAATAAAAGGGCAAGCACTAACCTTCCCTGGCATGTTTAGTTCACAACTTCATGCCTTTCATATATTTTAGTGCTGATTCTATCCCTGAGATATATTTTAGTGCAGAAAAAAGTTTCTAGGAAGCAAGCTAAAGCAGATAAAAACATCTGGATTTCAGCACTTTTCCGTGCACGCATGATAGTCATAAGTCGCTGACCGATTTACTCAATAACATTGATGATAGCCTCATCGCTATTCTTACCGCAAAGTTCAGGCCAATGCAAATAAGCAGCTGGAAATAAATTGCTCCACAATTTTCCTCCTCCCAGTAGGGAGCACCTGTGCTTTGCTTGGCATCTATGTGTAGCAATCCAACCAAGAGCGGAAATTCAGTGGAATTGGAAGGAACATGAATCTGCATTCCTATACTCAACTGCTGTAACCTCTGATGTGTTCTTGCTGTCATTAAAAATTAGTTGATAATGTGTTGTTATCAAAATATGTTTAATTTTTAAAGATAACTTAGCTGGCCTCATACCAGGAATTAAACACCACTCTCTAGCTATTGCATATACAGGGTAAGTGCCTGATGTACACAAACCATTTCCTTCTGGCTCCTGCAGGTAAATTTAACAGGGATCTCTCAGTGTTTATGCCTTAAAAAGTTGATTAATGATAGTTAATCACATATAGTCAAAATCTAAATCAACGATTTAAACAATCCTTTATCAATTTATTAATTATCTGGAACCAATAAACCTGACACAACACAATTACAAAATATCAAAATGACCAAGGAAAGGATAAAATTAAGAAGTTGAATTACAGTATTTCATGCAGCTGTGGTTAAGAAATAAACTTCTTAAGTATCTGATATTGACAGGATGACTTCTTTTTCTCTGTTCATTGAAGGACAGGATCAAACCACAGTAACAGAATTAGCAGTCAGACCAACTCTGGTGGCTGTGAGCTATATAAAGAAAAACTAATCAGAATATTTTCTTAAAAGTGAAAGTCCAAGACCTGTGGAGGACCGGAGGGGTTTGGGTATAAAGACAGATCTAAAAGCTAATGCACAGACGCGAGGTGATTTACAGGTTTTTGGAAGGAGCCGTGGTGAGGTAGTCGTGCATTTGTAAAGAGACTCACATAGACGTGAACTAATGTACCTATACTCCATTCAGTTCTGGACACCAAATCTCAGGGAAGTATTATCCTTGGTAGGGATGGAGCCATAATATCATGGCTTAAAGAGTTACATTCAGACAGCTGCTAAATCTCACCTTAAATACTCTTCTGCTTAGGTAATGAAAGGACGTGAGAAGGTGAGTGAAGAAATAAATAATTCCTCAGCTGGAAAAATTAAAAAAAGTTTAACTTACAAATCAAAGAAAAATGTGATTACTTTTCCATGGCATGAGTGGTGGGTATCTACAACAGGCACTTTCGAAAAGATGGTGATTCCAGAATTAATGAAACTTTCAAGAAAAAGTTCAACAGATTCTATCAGAATGAACATCAGGAACAATGAGACAAATGGGGCTGAGATAAGCTAGTTCCATTTGTCCATGTTAAAAACAAAAGATTAGCTTTATTTATCATAAGTACACTGAAACATTAAAACATCCAATGAAAAGCAATGCTTTGCGTCAAAGACCAACACAGTCTGAGGATTGTGCTGGGGGCAGCCTGCGAGTGTGCACCATTTGTGCCATTATAGCATGCCCACAATGTACTAACCCTGATTCATGTATCTTTGGAATATGGCAGGAAACTGGAGCACCTGAAGGAAACACACACAGTCACAGGCAGAATATTTTAACTCCATAAGACCATAAGACTATATGACATAGAAACAGAATGAGGCCATTCAGCCCATTGAGTCTGCTCCACCATTCCATCTTGACTGATTCATTATCCCTCTCAATGCCATTCTCCTGTCTTCTCCCCATAACCTTTGATGTTCTTACTAATCAAGAACCTATCAACCTCTAGTTTACGTATACCCAATGAATTGGCCTCTACAGTTGTCACTGGCAATGAATTCCATAGATTTACCACCATCTGGCTAAAGAAATTTCTCCCCTCATCCCTGTTCTAAGGGGACGTCCTTCAATTCCGAGGCAGTGACCTGCGATCCTAGACTCTCCCATAGATTGCTGCATTGGAGGTCCTGCTCTTTAGCACTCGAAATTCTCTATTCAGACCTCCTATGTCATTGGTGTCAATATGTACGAAGACTTCTGGCTAATCGCCCTTATGCTTTAGAATGTTGTGAAGCCGATATGAGATGTTATTGATGTTGGCACCTAGGAAGCAACGTAAGACATGGGAGTAGAATTAGGCCATTTGGCCCATCGAGTCTGCTCTGTCATTTAATAATGGCTGATACTTTTCTTTCCCTCCTCAGGCCAACTCTCCGGTCTTCTCCCCGTAACCCTTGATGCCATGTCCAGTCAAGAGCCGATCAAGCTCGGCCTTAAGTACACCCAACGACCTGGTGTCCACAGCTGTCTAAGGTAATAAATTCCACAAATTCACCACCCTCTAGCTAAAGAAATGTTTCCACATCTCTGTTTCGAAAGGGTGCCCCTGTAACCTGAGGCTGCGCCCTCTTGTCCTAGACCCTCCCACATCTACTCTGTCTAGGCCTTTCAACATTCAAAAGGTTTCAATGAGATCCCCCCCCCTCATCCTTCTAAATTCCAGAGAATACAGATCCAGAGCTATCAAACGTCTCTCATATGATAACCCTTTCATTCCCAGAATCATTGTTGTGAACCTGCTCTGAACTCTCTCCAATGCCAGCACATCTTTTCTCAGATGAGGAGCCTAGAACTGTTCACAATACTCAAGGTGAGGCCTCACCAGTGCCTTATAAACTCACAGCATCATATCCCTGGTCTTGTATTCTAGACCTCTTGAAATGAATGCTAACATTGCATTTGCCTTCCTCACCACTGCCACCGAACATACTATTCAGTATCCCTATTGCATCCATAGAATCTCCTGTCAGCTCCTCTAAGTATGGAATTCCCTATCACTACTGCACTCCTCTTCTCCTCCATCCCCTTCTGAGCCACAGCATCAGACTCAGTCCCAGAGACCCGGTAGGTTGTCCCCTCAACAGTGTCCAAAATGGTATACTTATTATTGAGAAGAACGGCCGCAGGGGTACTCTGCACTGGCTGGTCAGTTCTCTTCCCTCTTCTGATAGTCACCTATTTTCCAGCCTCCTGCATCTTATGAGTGACCACCTCAACGTCTGAGCCGAAAGACATCCAGCTGCAGCTCCGGTTCTTTAACATGATCCCTGAGGAGATGTGGTTCGGCGCTCCTGGTGCAGATGTGGTTATCCGGGAGGCTGGAGGTCTCCCAGAATTCCTGCATCTCACACAAAGAATACAACAAAGCCCCTGGAGCTATCTTCACAGCTCTAACTATGCATTAACAGATGAAGAAGAAGAAGATTACCAGAAACTTATTTTGCCTAAGCCTGTTCTTGGCAAAGCCTAATTAGTCAAAGCCTCCCCACTCTAACTATGGGCTTTTATCTTGCTAAACAGCCTCATGTGTGGCATCTTGTCAAAAGCCTTCTAAAAATCCAAATAAATAACATCCACTGACTCTTCTTTGTCTATTCCACTCCTTACAGACAGCAGCAGAAATCCAATCCCAATCGATGATCGCTGGTGCTGTAAAGTGATTGTGATGACTATTATGCTACCGCGACACTTGTATCCCTTGTCATTTTTCTGATCAACGCACCTCTTACTTGGCAGAGGCAAGTAACAAAACTGTATCATGACACAACAGTGAATTTGTGGTCAATTTCCACACTTCACCTGGTATGTTAAATTGCTGGGTTCAGCCCCCACCCACCCCATGTAGAAGAGGCTGACAATTCCTTTCCACAGATGCTAGCTGATATGCTGAATATTTCCTGCATCTTCTGTTTTTATTTACCTTATTGCTCACTTAGAACAAGTTTTCAACAATCTTTGCAATTGAACATCAGATGCATAAATTTCTGGGATTTCTTAAACTGGACAGTGAAAAGGGAGTGGCAATTAAAGTCAGGGAGTGCAGTGGAGAGTGAAATGATATAATTTCAGGGAAATGTGGTGATAAGTACCATGTACTCAGCAGTATCTGTGTAGCTGGTGATGACAGGGTACTTGCTAATCTTCCTTGGTTATGCATGATAATTTGTCTGTTTGCTCTGTTTTTGTGCATGTTGCATTATATTAGAACTCAGAGAAACACCACACAGTCAACTACTGCTTACAGTCTATAGTTGTAAAGGGGAGCAGGGGAAAGGCAGCAAGCAGAGCAGGGTAGCTTACAGAGGCATCATCCTTACAAGAAGATTTTTCTGCAACACAAACAAAATGCTGGAGGAACTCAACAGGTCAGGCAGCATCTGTGGAGGGAAATGAACAGTTGAAGTTTTGGGTTGAGACCCTGGGCCCATCATATAAATATAATTGCAAAGAAAGTACGACAGCACTTCTACTTCCTTAGAAGGCTGCGGAGATTTGGCATGACATCAAAAACCTTGAGAAACTTCTATAGACGTGTAGTGGAAAGTGTGCAGGCTGGCCGCATTACAGCCTCTATGGGAACACCAATACTTTTGAATGGAAAATCTTACTAAAGGTAGTAGATTTGGTCCAGTATATAATCGGTAAAGCGCTCACAACCATTGAGCACATCTACACGAAACTCTGTCCAAGGACAGCAGCATCCATCATCAAAGATCCTCACCACCCAGACCATGCTCTTTTCTCACAGCTGCTATCAGGTACAAGAGCCCCAGGACTCGCACCACCAGGTTCAAGAACAGTTACTACCCCTCAATTATCAGGCTCTTGAAAAAAAGAGTATAATTACACTTATCTACTGAGATGTTCCCTATGTTAATTCACGCTCTGGTTATTTATTGCAATTTATTTATAGTTGCATTTCAACGGTTTATGGTCCTCTGTGCTCTTGCTCTTTCATTGATCCTGTTACAGCTACTATTCCATAGATTTGCTGAGTATGTCCGCAAGAAAGTGAATCTCTCTCAGGGTTGTATGCGATGACATACATGTACTCTGATAATAAAATTCACTTTGAACTTTGAACTTTGGACTTTGAACTTCATCGGGACTGGAAAGGGAAGGGCAGAGGCTGGATAACGAAGTGGGGGAGGTGGAGGAGTACAGACTGGCAGGTTGATAGGTGAGATCAGGTGGGAATGTGGAAATGGGGGATGATGGGAGCTGGTAGATGGAAGAGGTAATGGGAGGAAGAAGGTGGAATACGATAGGTGGGGATAATGGACCATGTAATGAAAGGAAGAAGGTAGGGAAACCAGAGGGAGGTGACGTGGAGGTTATAAGATTGGAGGAGAAGAGCAGAAGGGATCAAAGACTGTTTTCCTTGGCACACCTGGACAGTCGTATATCAAGAAGCTCAGGCTGTTGGATCAGATGGTGCTGATCATCTGCTGCCATTTATTGGATGGGGTGGCCACAAGTTAATCTCAGTGCCGAGGCATCATTGGGCTCCTGATCTTTCAGGAAACTGGCACGAATCCTGCAGGACTTCCCAGTCAAATGTGTATCAAAATCTCGAGAACATTAGCATTTATAGCACAGAATTAAAAAAAAAAGAACGCAAGCCAACTTTGTGATTATTATCTACACCTACCCCTGCATCCTACCATCACACGTCTAGCCCAATCTGTGGTATGTTCTGTAATGAATGAGTCATTTAATATAGTAATGTAAAGCTGATAACAAGATGCTGCAAATTTATGAAGAAAGGTGGACAGAGTCAGCAGAGAGCAGATCTATCAGCATCTGGGTTCAGGTTCAGAATTATTTGTACATTGCAACATACAGTGAAATGCAACAACCAACACCACCTAAGGGTGTTCTGGGGGCAACCCGTAGGTGTCACCATACATTCCATTGCTGGCATAGCACGATCAGCATGTTCACAGGACAGCAACAAAACAACAACAGTAAAACAAACTCATTCCAACATCAACACAAGCCCCAAAACTCCCTGCCACCAACTAATTCACACACACTCACTCAGACAGTCCTCCAAAAAAACAAAACCATTTGTTTTTTGTTGGTTTCCATCAGCTTTGATAAGGGTCCGAATTGTCAACTATATTCCCCGGCTCCATTGCTGATTGCCTGCTGTGTATTCCCGGCATTAACTGGTACCCAAAGTAGTCCAAAAATAACCACAGTACAAAATTGTACCAACATTTTAATGAATTCCCAACCCATAGAATAGATGTTTTTGTTTGAATCACTTGGTTCCCATCCAACAGCAGTTAAGGTATGGTCTAGGACTGGGCAGCTTACCTTTCCTTCTTAAACACAGCTAGAACAATAAAAGATGGAAATGTCAAAAACAAATGTGCTACCTACAGGTTTAACTTTAAATTCCTAATGAACTGTTTATGGAGATCTGACTAGGGAATGTCAGGTGGAAGGATTTTGCTCCCCAAAGTGTATAAAATCCAGAATGAAGGCATCTTACATCACTGCAATTTGCAAAATAGTTAACTAAACATTTGATCCAAGCATAGAATTCCACTGCTTCAAATCACATCCTGTTATGTAGAATTTCAAATCTTTGAAGAGCACTTTCATGTATAATCCTGGCCCAAGCATAATATAATTCACAATTCCTGCTTTCATATCCTACATATAGAATGCCGAGAGCCTGATACTGCACCACACCTATTGCACACTGATGTATTTCTGTAAAATACCTTTAATCTATGGAAAGTTAGTTTAACTTTGAATCTTTGTTTTTGCTCTCTTGAGAACATGGGGCTCATTAGCAAAGCTAGCATTAAATGCTCATCCTTAATTGCCCTTGAAAGGCTGCAATACTTGTGGTAGGGTATTTCCAGAGTTCAGTGTTCCAGGGTTTTTAACTGGCAACAATGAAGGAAAAGGCAGCATGCCCCCTAGTTGGGATGATGTGTGACTTGGACATAAACGTCTATGAGTTGATGCTTGCAAGTGTCCGCTGTCCTTTTCCTTCCAAGTGCAGAGGTCCTGTGGAGGTGTCGTTAAAGAAGCTTCAGTGAGCTAACTGCAATGTATCTTGTAGACAAAGGGATTGGTTTCATTAGGTGTCATTAGTTTAATTAGCTCAGCGAAACATTTTGGGCTGTTCCTACTCTGTGTTTCATGATAAACACTGCTGCTATCACGGCCCACGAGTTACTCACACTGTGAAGTTATCACTGTGGCCCTGATCTTTCAGGAATCTGGCATAGATCCTGCTAGATTCCCAGTCAAATCTGTGATCGCAATTTTGAGAACATTAGCATTCATGGCACACAAAAAAAGGGCCAAAGCCAACTTTGTGATTATTATCTACATCTACCCTTGCATCCTTCAATCACACTTCTAGCCCAATATGTGTTAAGTTCTGTTATAAAGGAGTCAATTAACATAGTAATGTAAAGTGGTCATAAAGATGTTGGAAATGTATAAAGAAAGGTGGACATAGTGATCAGAGAGTAGTTCTATTGGTATTCAAGGTGCCAGATGGGATACCAATCCAGTAAGTCTTTGACAAAGATTTTTCACGGAATCTGCAGGAATTATAATCAGAATCAGGTTTAGTATCACTGGCATATGTCGCGAAATTTGTTTTTTTTTTGTGGCTGTAGTACATTGCAATACATAATAATAAAAAACTGCAAATTACAATAGGTAATATACATTTAAATAAATGAAATAACTATTGTAAAAAGACGGAAGAAGGGAAGAAGCTGTTCCTAAAGCATTGAGTATGTGTCTTCAGGCTCCTCTACCCCCTATCTGATGGTAGCAATGAGAGGAAGACATGTCCTGGGTGATGGGGATTTTTAAAGATGGATGTCATCATTGCCTTTTGAAGATGTCCTTGATGTTGAGGAGGCTGGTACCCACAATCAAGCTGGCGGAGTCTGCAACTTTCTGCAGCTTTTTCCGATCCTGTGCAGTTGCCCCTCCATACCAGATGGTGATGCAACCAGTTAGAATGCTCTCCACGTGGACCTATAGAAATCTGCAAGAGTTTTTGGTGACATACCCAGTCGCTATAGCTGCTGTTGTGTCTTCTTTGTAACTGCTTCAATATTTTGGGCCCAGGATAGATCTTCAGAGATGTTGGTACCCAGGAACTTGAAACTGCTCACCCTTTCCAGTGCTGATCCTTCGATGAGAACTGTTGTGCGTTCCCCTGATTTTCCCTTCCTGAAGTCCACAGTCAATTGATTGGTCGTACTGATGTTGAGTGCAAGATTATTGCTGTGACACCACTCAGCCAGCCGATCTACCTCACTCCTGTATGCCTCTTTATCACCATCTGAAATTCTGCCAACAATAGTAGTGCCATCTACATATTTATAGATGGCATGGCATTTGAGCTGTGCCTAGCAACAGAGTCGTGGGTGTAGAAAGAATAGAGTAGGGGGCTAAACTCACATACTTGAGATGCGGTGGCATTGATTATCAGCGAGGAGGAGAAGTTATTTCCGATCTGCACTGACTGTGGGCTCCCTTTGAGGAAGTCAAGGAACCAGTTACGGAGTGTGTGGTGCAGAGACCCTGGGTTTGGCGCTTGTTGATTAGTACTGAGGGTACGATGGTGGAATAAAGAGTGTTCCAACCTCCCCTTGCCTTGCCTTGTTGATGGTGGATTAACTCAGAGGAAATGGACGACTCACTGGTTATGGATTATCTAGCTTCTGGTCAGCTGTTTTATTCATGGATTCCAGGTGACTGGTGGAGTGAAGTCTCTGGTCAATGTTGACACTGGCCTGTCAACGGCAGGGAACGCAACAGTATTCTTGAATGTTAAGCGGATTCTCCAAATCACACGTCATCCCAACTAGGAAGTATATTGCTTTTTCTTCATCGTTGCCAGTTCAAAATCCCGGAACCCTACCACCCAGAACTCAGGGAATTTCCTGCCACAAGTATTGCAGCAATTTAAATGGGCCTTCACTGCATCTCTTAAGGGCAATTAGGGTTGAGCAGTTAGTGCTAGCTGTGTTAATGATTTCTACTTCCTTCACTCTCTCTTGATGAAAATCATCAATGGCACAGCCATCTTTCTTTGTGCAAGACACGATTCCAACAAGGGCTAGCTTGCTCTTGGATCACACTGATTTTACAATTATCCAGGAATCCTTGACACTGCAGTTGGTCATATCCAGGTTTAATGTCAGGTGAGATAAAACTTTGGACATAGGAGGGTGATTGGTTCAATAGGTGGCAGGCGGAATTTAATTTACTATTAAAAAACGGAAAAAGGGGACACATTTCTGAAGGGCAGGGAAAGACAATCAACAATAATTACAAGGAAGAATATTCCCACATTGCTCTTCATTCCTATTTTGCTTCAATGAAACTATTTATGTAACTAAATCAGAAGAATCTTCCCCCCTGAAGAAAGAGCACCACTCCCTCAAGGGCACGTGGAAGATGGGCAGATCTATTCATGGTTTAACTCTCTAAGGGTTCTCCCTAGGTTATGAACACCTGACTGGTCGACACACCAACATGCAAACAAGTGTTTGAGAGCAACACACACAAAATGCCAGAGGAAGTCAGCAGATTAGTCAGCATCTACGAAAATGAATAAACAGTCAATGTTTTGGGCTGAGACCCTTCATTAAGACTGGAAAAGAAGGGGAAAAGATGCCAGAATTAAAATACTGGGAGAGGGGAAGGAGGGAGGGAAGGGTAAAGGGCTGAAGAAGAGGGAATCTGATAGGAGAGGAGAGTGGACTGTGGGAGAAAGGGGAGAAGGAGATGCACCGAGCAGAGGCAATTGGCAGGTGAGCAAGTGTTTGGGAGACTGGTGGGATGGATTGGGAATGGACTTTATGGCTGCTGCTGGACTGCCATATTCCTTGGCCAAGTGGGAATGGGGCACTTCTGTGTGCTTTCTCTCCCTCCTCCTCCTCCTACCTCGCCATCTAAGCTGCAACAACCGAGGGCTGGGCCAAGCCAAGCAGAGCTGGGAGCACAGAGCAGACTCGGCCGCTCATGCATCGAGCCAGTGAGGCTGGCTGGCGGCCGATATTATTTTGTCTGCACGCTCTGCCGTCACAGCTGTTTCAACGATCATGTTGTGTTCATTTCCAACATGCAAACAGCTTGCAGGAATGAAACACTGTCATAACCTGAGGACTTCCTGTGTACACATTCCCACACACAAAGAGCACGACCAAATGGAAGGATTCATGTCCATGCAACAGCTGACTACACTTCTGAAAATGCTTCTTTTACATAACTAGTGCTCGGCTGTGCTTAGATGTAGACAAAAAGAGCTGCAGATGCTGTAATCTGAACTGCTGGAGAAACTCAGTAAGTTGGCAGCATCAGTAGAGGCAGAGGAATGGTCACGGTGATGTGCTGAGATTCAGCGTATCTCTCCATCCTCTGATCTCTTATCCAACCCCAGCCTGAATGCCACCTTCAGCCCTTCTCTCTCTTCTTTCTCCTGTGAGCACCCATCTCCTCATTATGTCAGCCCATGAGCCCTCTCCCTCACAGTCTCTCTCTCTCTCTCTCTCTCTCTCTCTCTCTCTCTCTCTCTCTCTCTCTCTCTCTCTCTCTCTCTTTCTCTCTCATTATCCACTTCTGACCTTCTGACCCTATGCCTTGCCCCTGCTGGGACTTTACCATCTCATCTGCTCTCCCTCTTTTTGATGTCAAACTCTTCTTCTATGCCCTTACCCCACATCTATTTCTTTGGCAAGTCCCCACCTCCATTGGTGAGCTCCTTCTCACATCTCCAACACACACTTCCTTCTGGACTTTTACCCTCTCTCGATCTTTTCATTCCAATTCCGATGCAACATCAACTGCCTTAATATCTCAACTCCTCTTATCCGCCCCAGCCTCACCCACTCTGGACATGCAGCCTTGTACTCACTTCACACCGATCCCAAGCCCATCACAAAGGGCAGTGTCATTGGATTCTGACGGACTTACCTGTATCCTGCAGAAGCGAGGCAGCAGCTCTCATACAGCTTCTCATAACTACTCCTGGATCAATACCCCAACAACAAACACCACACCACTGTCTCCCAGACCGTCACAAATCTCGCCTCATCAGGCGCTCTCTTCAACACAGCCACCAGTCTCATACTGCCTCAGTCTTGCACTGCCCTCAGCCATATCTTATTTAAGATCCACAAATAGTTCACAAGGGACGACAAGATAAAGTGAAGCTGAGGAACTAGGTTCAGTGGGTAAAGATCAGGCAGAAACAATGGGACTACTCGCTAGATTCTGGAATGGTTCCAGAACACTGGAAAATTGCAAATGGCACTTCACTTTTTAAGAAGGGGTGGAGGCAGAAGAAAGGAAATTATAGGCCAATTAGCCTAACTTCAGTGGTTGAGAAGATTTTGGAGTCCATTATTAAGGATGAGGTGCCTAGGTACTTGGAAACCCTTCGCTCTTCTATTCTGCACTCTGGCCTCTAACCTCTTCTCCTCACCTGCTTATCACTTCCCCCGGTAACCCTCCTTCTTCTCTTTCTCCCATGGTCCACTCTCCTCTCCTATCAGTTTCCTTCTTCTCCAGCCCTTTACCTTCCCATCCACCTGTTTGCCCCGTCACCTTCTAGTTATCCTTCATCCCCTCCCCCTCACCTTTATATTCCGACATCTTCCCCCATCCTCGGTCTGAAACGTTGACTGTTTATTCAGTTCCATAGATGCTGCCTAACCTGCTGAGTTCCTCCAGCATTTTGTGAGTATAACACATGATAAAATAGGCCATCAACAAACAACAGGAATAAAATAGGCCACGGTTTCTTTAAGGGGAAATCTTGCCTGACCAATCTGTTGAAAGTCTGGGAGAAAATAACAAGCAGGATAGACAAAAGAGGGTCAGTAGAGTTGTTTACTGGGATTTTTGGAAGGCCTTTAACATGCTGCACATGAAGCTGCTTAATGAGATAAGAGCTCACAGAATTACATAAAGATATTAGCATGGATAGAAGATTGGCTGACTGGTGGGAGGCAAAGAGTGGGAATAAAGGGGGCATTTTATAGTTGGCTGCTGGTGACTAGTGGTATTCCGCAGGGGTTGGTGTTGGGACCACTTCTTTTCATATTATGTGTCAATAATTTGGATAATGGAATTGATTGCTTTGTGGCCAAGTTTGCAGGCGATACGAAGATGGGTGGAGGGGCAGGAAGTGGTGAGGAAGCAGGGTGTCTGCAGAAGGACTTAGATTGATTGGGAGAATGTGCAAATAAGTGACAGGTGGAATACAGTGTACAGATATCTTTGTTTATTCAACTTTGGTAGAAGGAATAAAGACGTAGACTATTTTCGATATAGGGAGTAAATTCAAAGGTCAGAGGTGCAAGGGGACTTGGGAGTCCGCCTGCAGGATTCTGAGAAGAATAACTTGCAGGCTGAGTTGGTCTTAAGGGATGCAAATACAATGTTAGCATTCATTTCACGAGGACTGGAATATAAAAGCAAAGATGTAATGCTAAGGCTTTGTAAGACATTGGTCAGATTGCCTGTGGTGTATTGTGAGCAGTTTTGGGCCCCTTATCTATGTAAGGATGTACTGCCATTGACGAGGGTCTAGAGGAGGCTCACATGTATGATACCAGGAAAGAAAGGGTTAACATATGAGGAGCTTTTGATAGCTCTGGTCCTGTACTCACTGGAGGGATCTCATTGAAAGCTTTTGAATATTGAAAGGCCTGGATAGAGTGGCTATGGGGAGGATGTTTCCAATAGTGGGTGAGTCTAGAACCAGAGGACACAGCCTCAGAATAGAGGGATGTCCATTTCGAACAGAGATGAGGAGGAATTTCTTCAGCTAGAGGGTAGTGAATCTGTGGAATTTATTGCCGCAGACAACTGTGAAGGCCAAGTTGTTGGGTATATTTAAATCAGAAGCTGATTTGTCAGGGTGTCAAAAATTATGGGGAGAAGGCAGGTGAATGGGGTTGAGAGGTTTAATAAATCAGCCACGATGGAATGGCGGAGCAGATCTGATGGGCCAAATGGTGTAATTCTGCTTCCATGTCTTAAGGTCTTAATCTGCTAGATCTCCTATCTCTTCCCTTAACCGGTTCCACGTGCCTTTCATCCTTCTCTTATCTGGTTTCATATCACCTTCCTTTTCTGGCCATCTGCCTAATGTTGTGCCTCTACTTATCACTTTCCAGCCTCTGTCTTGACCTCCAGTTTTCCCTGCAGCAACCTGGCTCCACCTGCCTCATCTTTACTCTTTTTTACCCTCTCTTTATCTGTTTCTACTTATCACCCATCAGCCACCGTCTCCCAATTCCACCCCCCCGCCCAACCTGACTCTTCCTGCCCATCATTTCCTTCCTCCATTTGCCAGCCCCTGCCCCACCCTCCCTCTCATCAGTTTCCCCCCCTCTATACTCTCAATTCTCATGTAGGATCTCAGCTCAAAACGTTGCCCGTCTGTCTGCTTCCCACAGAAGTGCCTGACCTGGTGAGCTCATCCAGTAGTTTGTTCATTGCAGTTGTACTCAGATTTAGCTGTAAGTTTGGATACCATAAGTTCATGCTGTATTGCACTCTCAATGTAAACATAATAATCTGCCTCCATTTAGGATTGGATGTCAATTGCCATCTTTTTGAAATAGTTGATCAGCTTTGGTGGACTTCCTAGATCCTCAGCTATTTGATAGAAAAGTGAGTCTTGTTTTGTAGTTTTCTGAAAAAAAAGAAAGAGTGTATTAAAATCAATAAAACATTTTAAAGTTTAGTCGCTTCTTTATTGTAGGAAACTTAGCATCTAATAAGCTGCTACATCTCATAATTTGCTCCCCACTACTGCATTAAGAAGGTCACTCAAACTCCATTCTCAAGGAGATAAGACCTTGTTTGCTTTCATTTCAACCCCCGGAAGGAGGCAGGGAGAGCATAGGTATTTATCTGGTTTGCAATCTTGCCAAAGTGCAGATATTTAAGGCTGCAGTCTTCTCCTTATGGAGCATTCCTTTGCAGCCTTGTGCTGCAGAAATGCCTCTGTGGCGCCGGACAAAAAGAACATAGCTCATGCAAGGCTTACACATCTGTCCTTATCCCCCTGTGCATAACCTGTCCACAACCTTGCCATCATTGCAGCATGCACTAATTCAGTTGCAACAGCTCGAAGTGAGCTGCTTGTAGCGCTGCTGGTATTGCGGCATGTCCCCTTAAAGACGGCTTCAGAAATTGCTCTGCTGTGAGAGTCTGCAACATAATGTGTGGCTGGCAATATCAGTTCCAGTGTGATATCACACAGGAAAACCAGACAAATATTCTGCAGGTTGGATTTGCAACAGGCAATTGAGGTTTTAGCTCTTAATAGACTTTCACAACAAACACTAGATACTGATTTAAAGCCAGAAAATTTTGTGGAGAAATTTCTCAGTTAATGGAAATCAGAAAGATAACTAATGAGATCATTTTCTGAGACCTGACTCCAGCTTGTTTGAGAGGTGACCATCAGTATACTTAGAGGCAGTAATTGTTGCCTCACCAGTACTTCTTGCATTCCAAGACCAATTTTTATTTTCCAAAAATGATATTTTGGAGAAAAAAACATAGTGCCTGGAGGGATATCTGCAATGATACAAAGTCATGAAGACTTTACATCAAAGAAAAGTAAATGAGGATATTGTGGGGATAGACTGCATTAAAGGAGTTGCTGGACATCTTAAAAGGAATGAATGCAGACAGATCTCCAAGGCCTGACCAAATATATCCAAGGGAACTGTGGGAGGTTAGTGAAGAAATTCCAGGAGTCTTGGCTGGGATGTTTACATTATCATTAGCCACAGCTAGGAGCTGGTAGATTGGAGAATCATGAATGTTTTGCCTTTATTTAAGAAAGGCAGCAAAGAAAACTCTAGGAACAAAGTCTAACATCTGTGGGAGATAAGTTACTGAAGAGGATTTTGAGGGTTAAGGTATATGTATATCTGGAATGTCAGGGGTTGATTAGGGGTAGTCAGCATAGCTTTGTGCATGGGAGGTTATGTCTTACAAACTTGATTGAGTTCTTTGCTGAGGTGACCAAGAAAGTCAATGAGAGTTGGGTGGTTGACATGGTTTTTATCAACTTCAGTAAGGTCTTTAATGAGGTTCCACATGACAGGCTGCTCTAGAAGGTTAGATTGCATAGAATCCAAGGAGAGCTACCTAACTGGAAAAACAATTAGCTTGACGGTGATAGCAGGGAGTGATGGTGAAAGGCTAGTGACCAGTGGTGTGCCTCAGGATCAGGTGGTATCATGAACACTAAAGAAGCTTTCAGAAAATTCAGATCTTGATCAGTTGGGTTAGTGAGCTGAGGAATGGCAAATGGAGTTTAATTTGGGAAAATGCAAGATGTTGCAATTCGGTAAGTCAATCCAGGTTGAACTTTCACAGTGAATAACAGGGTCCTGGGAAGTGTTACAGTCCTTGGATTACAAGTACATTTTCCCCGAAAGCAGAGATACAGGAAGATAGAGTTAGATGGCAGGCATGCTGGTTTTCATAAGTCAGGACATTGTGTATAAAACTTGGAAAGCCCATGATGTGGTTGTGCGGGACACTGGTGAGGCCACACTTGGTGTAGTGTGCTCAGTTTTGGTTGCCCCGCTGTAGGAAAAATATTATTAAACTGGAAAGAATTTAGAAAAAGAGCTACAAGGGTGTTTCCAAAACTTAAGGAGCGAAGTTATTCCTTGGGGTGTTGGAGACTGAGAGGCAATCTTACAGAAGTGTATAAAATTATGAAGGATATCAATAGAGTGAATGGAGTCAGTCTTTTTCTCAGGTTTGGGGAACCTGGAACTAAAAATAGGTTTCAGTGAGAAAGGGAAGATTTAATAGGAATTTGAAGTGCAAGTTTTTTTTTTGACGCAGGGGGTGGTAGGTATGTGGAATGAGCTGCCAGACAAAGTGGCTGAGGCAAGTACTATAACACATTCTAAAAGTCGGTTGGACAGGTACATGGAATGGAATGGTTTAAAAGGTTAAAAGTTTAGAAGAACCAGTTTCTGTCCTGTATAACCTTATGAACTCAATGAACATTATAATGTGAAGGCTATCATAAGATATAATGAATGGATGGTTAAAAAAGTAATGGAAGAAATTACATCACACATACTAGATATGAACAAAGCTATCATTATAGAGCTGTGATCAAATGCTTTGTATGATAATATAACAATAATGATAGAGTTTGTATAAAATTCTGTCAGATTAGTTATTTTGATACAGAAATTATATCTTGCACTATGTGTTTATGTGAGATAATCAAAGGGTGCAGAAAACAGCCCAGGAAACCTATCTAAGATATATCCTCTAATTTAGAAATTTACCTCTTTTGCCAGCTTTGCCTGTACATCAGTATCCATCTACAGACTTCTAACGGATGGCAAGCACTCGTGAGAGCTTAATGTCATCAAATCAACAAGCCCATCCATGTCAATTGTTCACCCTTTGTTCATACTGATGCCTCACCTGATTCCCTAAGTCTTGATTCTCTTTCCCAAGCTTCCCTTGTCCATGTTCTCCTTAATCCATGACCATGACCATGCCCTGAAACCGACTTTCATTCCTCTATTTAATCCACAATCTGTGGAGATAGTGAGGGCTTCCCAAAGAATTTCTAGACTCGTGTCTTTAAAATTTCCCCAAACAAAATGACAATGGGGCCTTTCTACAAAATGGCTGTTGCAGTAAAACACTAATATACTCAACAAGGGCAGCCGAATCCATGCAACATGTTACAATTTAAGGTTTTGCAATCCGATGTTTAAATCTTCACTATTTTAAACACTGTAAACATTAACAGTAAAAGCAGATTCTCTGCGTCCAGATGACACACAGATTTTTGATTAATCTGTACCAAAAGTTCTTTTGGGTCATGTTTGGATAACTAGATGGGACAACAGCTGATATTCAGGTGTAACCTTACATCAAGTGAAGAATGAACAGTAATTTCATAGAATAAGTAGTTTCTCCAGCTATGTGTGTGGCGCTCCATTCTGCTGGAGGCAGACCACACACATATACACATACAGGCTGCTTTTCATTTGCATTTTCAGCACCTATTTTGAAAGCCTGTGAACTGATATCACACCACAAGTAAATAATAATGCATGTCTTTGAATTAGACAGATCAATTGTATGTGACAAAAAAGCATAAGGAGAACTAGTGTCATTTACAGTCTTGTTAACTATAATCTATACATCATTCCATTTGCTCTATAGCATTTCTACCACACACATCTTTCTCTCAGTATCAGCCTGCTTCTAATTATATATTGTCAGGATCATTATCGTGTGTTAGACAACTCAGCTAGATAAACTAATAATGTCTGCAAAAATATCAAAAACTTTAAACCTGTTCTGATAGATATCTCTAAACAATGAAGAAAGCTGGCAGATCCAAATTTCTTCCAACAACAGAAAAACATGTTTCTGGAATTTTATAAAGAAACTGGAGTTATTTTATTCAATTTATTGTTTGTTTGACATTTCCTTTTGTCAACATTCCTACTCTTTGATAGTTTACCACATTGATTCTATCTTGGGTTACAAAGGAAAGATAATCACCTCCGGATATTATTTCACTCCTTGTATGTTGGGCAAAATACAAAATTGAAGATCTCTTCTATTCACTTTTAAATTGCCACCCCCTGTCTCCCACCCACACAATTCGGGCTATTATGAACAAAGTCTTCCACTTTGGTGTTCAAAGAATGAGGCTGATTTTCATAATAATCTTCTAATCATGAGAGCCCATGTTATTGCTGTTCAGGTAATGGAATTTCACCCTTAAAGAGCTCATAAATCACTATCCAAAATTTTAGATGGGGAATAGAATTCCCTTTAACAGAATTTACGTGAAAAAAATTATGTAAAAAAACACAAAAATTATTTCTACTTGTGTTTCCTTATGCGCTCACAGACGGAGAGGCAGCAGAATCACAACAGAACACTGATGTAGTGTTTCAACTTAAATCAACAAGAAATTCCTTCTCCCCCACAGATGCTGCTCGACCCTGTGAGTTCCTTCAGCAGACTATATTTTGCTCCAGATTCCAGCACGAGTAGTCTCTTGTGTCTCCATAGCACAGTTTACCCTCAACCTACAGCATGACCAATTGCGGAAAAGATGAAAGCTGCCCTCAACTTTCACCTTATAATAATAATTACAGTAATAATAATAACTTATCTACAGAGCACTTTTCACACAGACAATGTAGACAATGGGATAAAGTGCAAACATGAAAAAAAACGTGAAAATAAAAGACAAAAAAGATGTCAGTTAAAAATAAGTTTAAATAAATAGGTTTTGAGCTGGCATCAAATGAATCGTATAGTTCTAGGTATTGAATTCCACAGTTTAAGAGCATAATTCACAAAAGTTAACCTGCCAATTATCTTTTGAGGGAGATTGTTTAAATTTAAGAAACTGGTAGAAGAAGACCTTGAGCGGCCAAGTACGATTATAAAATGAAAATGATTCTGTGATGTACTCTGGTCCCAGACAATTAAAAGCTTCTAAAGCAAGTAAGAAAACTTTAAAATTAATGCAGCTTGCACCCTGAGTTCATTAGTGACAGCCAGGAAAGACTGGGTGACAACCACGAAAAGAGTGGTGACAGCCCGGAGAGACGGCAACCAGGGCAGAACGGGCTGGCAACCCAATCTGTGTCCTCTGAGGAGGACCCCCACAAAAGCCACAATGAATCGAAGGGAAAGATACCCCCAAGGGGTGCCTGAGGTGGGGGGGGAGGATAAGCACTCCAGTCAGACGGACACAACGGCATCATACCCAGGCAATGAACGAACGACTATGAGGAAGCAGTGTGCATGTGGCAAAATCTGCAAGAACGATCGCGGCTTGAAGATCCACCAAGCGAGGATGAAGTGTCCAGCAGGAGCAGGAGCAGCACAACGTGCAGGTGTCCAACCTGGTGAGACGAAGGAGGGGCCAGGCCCGGAGTCACCCCATAGTGCCCGGAACCTCCAAGTGTTGCAAACTAATCCCTCGAACATGAAGTCTAACAGGAGGCGGATCAAGTGGCCTGCAGCTAACATGACTTCACTGTGGAAGCAGTTTGATGAAGATGTCAACCAAATTCTGGAGGCAATGGCGAAGGGAGGGGTTGATAGGAAGCTGTACGCCACGACAACAATCATTGTCAGCCCAGTGGAGGTTGGTTGTAAGGGATTCGAAGTCCATTCCTTAGCCAGAGCCTTCAGCAATTTGGGCATCGAGGGAGAGAGGAAGAGGAGAGCCATCCGCAGTACCACCGATGCAGCAGAGAGGGCCTCATGATGGCTGTGGCTCAAAAGAGGGGAGCCATGGAGTCAAAAGTAGCTAGCCATCTGGACACAAGCTGGGGTCTGATCAGCCCCGGCTGGGTCACCTGGAGGAAGGTGTATGATGTTGAAAGACCCGAAACACCTGATGATTCCAGGAACATCACTGAAGGTGTGTCCAGAGGCATCAGTAGATGTATGTACACAGTTATTCGATATAAAGGTGTGAATTCAATTTCCAGCATCATTGTGTGAGAGAAAAGGAAATGCAGAAATGCTGCTCTAGTCACTTTCTTTATGCACGATTTAAAATTCAAATCTGAGTCAAGGATAACACCCAGGCGTGTTATTTCTGATTTTGCAAGGGGAGCCAAATTCCCAAGTTTATCAAGAAGTTTATCTCTTTTGGCTTTGGTACCAACTAAAAGCTACTTCAGTTTTATCTTCATTTAGTTTAGGAAATTATTGCTCATCCATTTGTTTATTGCAGCCATGCCAGAAGTCAGAGAAGATAGGGTATTATCATCACCTGGCTTAACTGAGATATACAACTGTGTGTGTCAGCTGCCTAAATGTGGATATCAGCTTTATGCTCTCTAATGATATTTCCTAAAGGCAGCATGAACTATATAAGGAGAGGAATGCTGGGGGGTGGGGGGGTGGAGGCGGTGGTGGGAAGAACCAAAACAACTTCCCTGAGCAGCACCAAAAGATATATCGTATCTCTTAGAAAATTGGTCTCCAAGACAGACACAATATTTTCCCGAGGATTTATGAGTGAAACTAATTAAGGACACTCAAGGAAAGGAAGGAAAGGCCAACTTAATTCTCAGGCAATCTTGGAGAATGCTGTAGTCAATTGTGTCAAAGCTAGGAGAATTAGAACTGAGACTCTTTTGGCATCAGGGCTGAGCTTGGTAAGAGCCATCTCTGTGCTGTGGTTTGCTCTGAAACTTGAGTGAAACTTTTTTAGGATATTGTTCTTATTCAGAAAGTTGTTGAGCTGTTTGAAAGTGACCTTCTCAAGAATCTTGCCCAGGAAGGGATGATTTGATATAGGCCTGTAGCTGGCTTGTACTGCGCTCTTGAAGTACCTCACTATCATTATCAAGTAGGGGTTTGGCAGCCAAATTTTGAAGGTTTCTGGGAAAAAAATCCAGTTTCAAGGGATGTGTTAATAAGTTACCTAACATGATTGAAAAGGCTATTAAAAGAGTCCTTAAAAAGTGTGGCAGGGACAGGGTCGAGACAGCAAGTAGACGGTTTACTGTTTGTTACCATCTTATAGAGTTTTGAATCAGTAATACTAATAAATTTTCACATGGATGCTGTCTCTTTACGAGGCTGCCAACAGAGGTTAACAGAATCTGTAGCTATACTCTCCCTAATGGAAGTAATTTTGTTGACAAAAAGTATTGTGAATTCCTCACAAAAAGTATTGTGATGCTTGAATGAGGATATAATAGGTTGAGGTAGGGTTCAACAGTCAGTTTATAGTTGACAATAATATTTGAAATATTTGAAATAAGAATTGCTGCTATTCTCTGTAATAATCTTGGACAAAATAAGCTCTTCTTGCGGAGCATGTAGCAGCGTTAAGGAAGACTAGTTTTTCCTTGAAAATATTAGGGAGGACTTCTAGCCCAGTTTTCCTCCATTTTCTCTCAGCTGCTCTGTATGATCGGACAGAATTGTTTAACCATGGCAACATTTTACTGAGTGATTTATTCTTAACCCTAAGTGGGGCCACTGTGTTTAATATATCTCTCAAGCTATTATTGAAAGAACCAACGATTTCATTTATTGAGCAGTTTAAGTCGCATGGGTCACGTAAACCAGCCAGCTCAGAGAATTTAAGTTGCATTGCACTATCAAGAAACTGTGTTTTTTTTGGTGGTCTTGGTTAAAGGCAGGAAGGCATCAAAAAGTACACAAAATGATCAAACATAGTGGTATCAGACAGAGATACATCAATAATATTTAACCCTCTTGTCATTATAAATCAAGTGTATTTCCAAGTCAATGGCTGGGTTCAGTGATATGCTAGGTAAGATCTAGGCTGTCCAGTAAGTTCGTGAATTCAGCCGCCAGAGAGTTCACATTTGAGAGATCATTAATGTTATGTTTTGTAACTTCAAAATATTAAACTAATTCAAAGGAAAACAGTCCTGTATAATGTATGATGTATAACAGTCATAATGTATGAGTATAGCGTCTGATGTCACCATTTTCTTTGCCTTTTTAAAAGCCACCTCGCATTACTTTGTTCAGTGTTATTTCTTCCCAAGTTGCAGTAATGAGTTCAATGGGTGGAGCACAGTTTGGCAGGAACCTGGTATAGTAGTTGACAAATCCTAAAAAGGACCATAACTGTGACATGTCCTTTAGGACATCCACCATTGCTTGAATTTCTTAGCACACTTGTGTAGTCCTTGTGCATCAATAGTGTGATCACAGTAAGTGATGCTTAGTTTAAAGAATTCACACTATGTGTTCCTGCATTACTTCCACAAAAACAGCAAAGCTAATTTCAGCTGGTTTGATTGGAGCAGTTAAACTTTGAAGCAAACTGTATGCCTTTAAACCCAATGCACTCAGTAAAATTGATACTTGTTTCTCATTGGCTATTCCATTTGCTACAAAGTACTGTTCAATTAGCTCAGTATACATGTTGTGTAATTGAGTGTGCCTCTCTTTCTGATGTAGCCAGCCATTTCTGCTCTTTTTTAATGATTATTATCACCCAGTATTCACTGTTTATGAACCCATGAATTCTTGCAATTTCTGCCCTTTTTTTTAACCATGACTGTCTCTGCATATGTAGCACTATTTCCCTACTTGCCATTCCTCACTGCTCTTTTTTTTAAACTTGAACGTCCTGCAGCACTTTAACAGATCAGTAGCTGTCTAGGGTTCATTATAAATATAACTCGTCTCCATTGTAACTCCAAAGAACAAACACATCTCTTGGCTCTCTTATTTTCCTTTGAATTAGTTTAATGTTTTTGTAGTTACAAAACATAAAAGTTCAGATGAAAATTGAAATCACCACCGATGACAATCCTGCTATAGTTTAACCTAATAGAGTATGAGAATACTGCCAGTTGCGAGAGAAAGCAAGCATTGGATTTAGGAGGGAGTAAATGATAATGCAGAGGATAAGATCTGTATCACAAATTTTAAACACACACCTTACTGGGGTAATTCAAGCAGTTATCAGTAATGTTAGCCAGACACACTTCTTCACTCTAGAGACAAACTCCAAATACTGCCCCCAGTTGGAATTTGTGAAGTTCTCTTTATCCTTGGCAGGAGTTCTCCTCTAACATGGGGGAAAGACATTGATGGGGAATGTTCCATTTCCTAATCTTCTGGAGAAGGGATATCAGCATATATTTCACACTGTTATGAAATCACTTTGCACAAACATGCAACATTAAAGTTTTCTTGTATATCTTCAACCACTCCCATTTGCTTCCCACTAACACGTAATCATCTTCTGTTCACTAATTAATTACATTCCAGCACATTCTGTTGTGTGTTTATATTCTTTTCCTTCCACTCTATGTCAATATTATTTTTACATGATGTTCTTCTCAAATAAATTCCATTTATGGTTTATTTTATTTTGTCCTTTTTTGGATGAGGACCTCTCTGATAAGGCTTACAATCTGTGTGTGTTCACATACTGAGGAGATAACTAACAATCTATGTGGTCGCAATTCTATTTCCTTTACCATAGCATTGGAGAGGGATAGGAACAGACAAATTGGGAAAGCGTTTAATTGGAGTAAGAGGAAATATGAGGCTATCAGGCAGGAAATTGGAAGCATAAATTGGGAACAGATGTTCTCAGGGAAATATATGGAAGAAATGGGGCAAATGTTCAGGGGATACTTGTGTGGAGTTCTGCAGAGGTATGTTACAATGAGACAGGGAAAGGATGGTAGGGTACAGGAACCGTGGTGTACGAAGGCTGTTGTAAATCTAGTCAAGAAGAAACGAAGAGCTTATGAAAGTTTCAAAAAACTAGGTAATGATAGAGATCTAGAAGATGATAAGGCTAGCAGGAATGAGCTTAAGAATGAAATTAGGAGAGCCAGAAGCGGCCATGAGAAGGCCTTAGCAGACAGGATTAAGGAAAACCCCAAGACATTTTACAAGTATGTGAAGAGCAAGAGGATAAGACGTGAGAGAATAGGACCAATCAAGTGTGACAATGAAAAACTGTGTATGGAACCGGAGGAGATAGTAGAGGTACTTAATGAGTACTTTGCTTCAGTATTCACTACGGAAAAGGATCTTGGCAATTGTAGGGATGACTTACAGCAGACTGAAAAGCTTGAGCATGTAGATATTAAGAAGGAGGATGTGCTGGAGCTTTTGGAAAGCATCAAGTTGGATAGCTCACCGGGATTAGACGAGGTGTACCCCAGGCTACTGTGGGAGGCGAGGGAGGAGATTGCTGAGCCTCTGGTGATGATCTTTGCATCATCAATGGGGATGGGAGAGGTTCTGGAGGATTGCAGATGTTGTTCCATTATTCAAGAAAGGGAGTAGAGATAGCCCAGGAAATTATAGACCCGTGAGTCTTACTCCAGTGGTTGGTAAGTTGATGGAGAAGATCCTGAGAGGCAGGATTTATGAACATTTGGAGAGGCATAATATGAATAGGAATAGTCAGCATGACTTAGTGAAAGGCACGTCATGCCTTATGAGCCTGATTGAATTTTTTGAAGATGTGACTAAACACATTGATGAGAAAAGAGCCATAGATGTAGCGTATATGGATTTCAGCAAGGCATTTGACAAGGTACCCCATGCAAGTCTTATAGAGAAAGTAAGGAGGCATGGGATCCAAGGGGACGTTGCTTTGTGGATCCAGAACTAGTTTGCCCACAGTAGGCAAAGTGTGGTTGTAGACAGGTCATATTCTGCATGGAGGTGAGTGACCAGTGGTGTGCCTCAGGGATCTGTTCTGGGAATCCTACTCTTCGTGATTTTTATAAATGACCTAGATGAGGAAGTGGAGGGATGAGTTAGTAAGTTTGCTGATGACACAAAGGTTGGACGTGTTGTGGATAGTGTGGAGGGCTGTCAGAGGTTACAGTGGGACATTGATAGGATGCAAAACTGGGCTGAGAAGAGGCAGATGGAGTTCAACCCAGTTAAGTGTGAGGTGGTTCACTTTGGTAGGTCAAATACGATGGCAGAATATAGTATTAATGGTAAGACTCTTGGCAGTGTGGAGGATCAATGGGATTTTGGGGTCCGAGTCCATGGGATACTCAAAGCTGCTGCGCAGGTTGACTCTGTGGTTAAGTAAGCATGCAGTGCATTGGCCTTCATCAATCGTGGGATTGAGCTTAGAAGCCGAGCTATATGTTGCAGCTATATAGGACCCTGGTCAAACCCCAGTTGGAGTACTGTGCTCACTACAGGAAGGATGTGGAAACTATAGAAAGGGTGCAGAGGAGATTTACAAGGATGTTGCCTGGATTGGGGAGCATGCCTTATGAGAATAGGTTGAGTGGACTCGGTCTTTTCTCTTGGAGCGACAGAGGATGAGAGGTGACCTGATAGAGGTATATAAGATGATGAGAGGCATTGATTGTGTGGATAGTCAGAAGCTTTTTCCCAGGGTTGAAATGGCTAGCACGAGAGGGCATGTTTTATGGTGCTTGGATGTAGGTACAGTGATGTCAGGAGTAAGTTTTATTTATTTATTTTTAATTTTTTTTTTAACGCTGAGCTTGGTGAGTGTGTGGACTGGGCTGCTGGCGACGGTGGTGGAGGCAGATACGATAGGGTCTTTTAAGAGACTCCTGGGCAGGTAAATGGAGCTCAGAAAAATAGAGGGCTATGGGTAACTCTAGGTAATTTCTAAGGTAAGGACATGTTTGGCACAGCTTTGTTGGCTGAAGGGCTTGTATTTTGCTGTAGGTTTTCTATGTTTCTATGTTTCTAATCAAACACAATAGTGGTTAAAATAAAAATAAACTGGAGATGCTCAAAATATGAAACAAACATTGAAAATGCTGGAAACAGTCAATGGGTCAAGTAACATCTGTGGAAACAGAAACAGTGTAAATGCAGAGTTGTCATGCTGAGGGCCAGATCAGTGGCATTCAGGTCTGATGACCAAATAAAATACAAGAGACCCAAGTACGATCACTGGAAAGCCATCTCATGGGTGAATTGGCAATTCCAGACTGAACTTGAATCAATGAAGGATGTTCAACAGTCGTGTCTAGGCTATTACCTCTACAAAGTTAGATCAAGAGGCATAGGTGAAAACAGCGCTTTGTTCCCAGGTGAGCTCAATGCTTTCAATATACATTTGACCATCAAAACAAAGAGGAATGAACACCCATGAACCCTGACATCTCTGCGACTTCAGTCTCTGAGGCGATGTGAGAGCATTCTTCAGGAGGGTGAACCCGCGGAAAACATCCAGCCCAGGTGGGGTACCTGGAGGGGGAGGGAGGGGAGGGAGGGAACGTCGACTCAGACCATGAGAGGCCTGCGTCGGGCATTTTCATGCCTTACAAGGCGCAGATTGGAAGTCTATGTGGGGTGACACTCCTCGTACAGACACTAGAGCAATGTGTGATAAAGTGCCTTGCTCAAGGACACAAACACACAGCCACAGCTGAGGCTCAAACTAGCAACCTTGAGATCACTAGACGAACGCCTTAACCACTTGGCCACGGTACCTGACTGAGTATTAAAGACCTACGTTGATCGCCTCACTGGAGTGTTCAGGGATATCTTTTACCTCATACTTTGGAAGTCTGAGCTACCCATATGCTTCAAGAAGACTTCAATTATACTGGTGCCTAAGAAGAATGTACTAACTTATCTCAATGCCTATCATCCGGTAGCACCCACATCCACATTGATGAAGTATTTTGAGAGGTTGGTGACTCCTGCCCGAGAAGCAACTTGGATCCACTGCAGTTTGCCTACTGGCACAACAGGTCCACAGCAGATGGCAATTCATTGCCTCTTCACTCCACCCTGGAACATCTGGACAACAAAGATGCATATATCAGGATGCTCTTTATGGACTACAGCCTGTTTCAATTATTATCCCCTCAAAACTAATCAGTAAGCTTCAAAACTTTGGCGTCGGCACCTCTTGTGTGACTGGATCCTCGATTTCTTTCTTGCGGATCTCAGCCTGTTCAGATTTGCAACATTTCCTCCACAATCTCCACAAGGACAGATGCACCACAAAACTGTGTGCTTAGCCCTCTATCCTACTTGCTTTACGCTTATGACTGTGTGGCTAAACACATCTCTAATGCCATGATGTATTTATGTTTGCTGATGACACCACTGTCATTGGCCGAATCAAAGGTGGTGATGAATCAGCATATAGGAGGGAGATTGAACATCTGGCTGAGTGGTGCCACAACAACAACCTGTCCCTCAATGTCAGCAAGACCAAGGACATCATAATTGACTTCAGGAGCAGGAGACTGGAGGTCCATGAGCCAATCCTCATTGGGGTATCAAAGTTGGAGAGGGTCATTGACTTTAAATTCCCCGGTGTCATCATTTCAGAGGCCTGTCCTAGGCCCAGTGCATAAAAGCAATTACATAAAAGCACCAGAGTGCTTCTACTCCCTTTGAAGTTTGTGAAGATCTGGCATGCCATCTAAAACTTTGACAAACTTCTATAGATGTGT
This sequence comes from Mobula birostris, assembly GCF_030028105.1. NCBI lineage: Eukaryota > Metazoa > Chordata > Chondrichthyes > Myliobatiformes > Myliobatidae > Mobula > Mobula birostris. The sequence goes on from NC_092386.1 coordinate 45,843,229, forward strand.
AGTGGAGAGTATATTGACTGGCTGCATCACCGCCTGGTATGGAAACACCAATGCCCTTGAATGGAAAATCTTACAAAAAGTGGTGGGTACTCCCCAGGCTATCACAGATAAAGTCCTCACCACCAATGAGCACCTCGACATGAAGAGCTGTCGCAGGAAAACAACAGCCATCATTAGGGGCCCCCGCCACTCAGGTCATCCTCTCTTCTTCTCACTGCTACCACCGGGAAGAAGGCGCAGGAGCCTCAGAACTCACATCACCAGGTTCAAGAACAATTACTTACTCTCAACCATCAGGCTCTTGAATCAGAGGGGATAACCTCACTCAACTTCACCTGCCTCATCACAGAACTGTTCCCTCAACCAATGCATTCACTTTCAAGGACTCTTCATCTCATGTTCAAAGTTCAAGGTAAAATTTATTATCAGGGTACATACAAGTCACCACATTCAACCCTGAGATTCTTTTTCTGTAGGCATACTTAGCAAATCTATAGGACAGTGACTGTAAACTATAACCATCAGGATCTGTTAATGGTAAACAAACTATGCAAATACAGATATAATTGATATCAATAAATTACAAGCATGAAATAACAATATAACAAAGCCCTTAAATGAGTGTTGCTATCCCCTTTTGTTCAAGAGTAGTAGTAAGTGTTCTTGAACATGGTGATGTGAGTCCTGAGGCACTTGTACCTTCTACCTGATGAAAGCTGCTAGTAAAGAGCTCGGCCAGCACGGCCTGGGTGGTAAGGATCTTTGATGATGGATGCTGCTTTTCTATGGCAATGTTTCATGTAGATGTGCTCAATGGTTCGGAGCGTTTTACCTGTGGTGTACTGGGCTGAGTCCACTACATTTTGTAGGATTTCCCACTCAAAGGCATTGATGGTCCCACACCAGGCTGTAACGCAGCCAGTCAGCACACTTTCCACCACACACTTATAGAGGTTTGCCAAGGTTTTTGATGAAATGCCGAACCGCTGCAGACTCCTGAAGAAGTAGAGGTGTGTCGTGCTTTCTTCGCAATTATATTTTTATGATGGGTCCAGAACAGGTTCTCTGAGATAGTGACACCCAGGAATTTAAAGTTACTGAGCCTCTCCACCTCTGATCCTCTGATGATTACAGGCTTATGGACCTCTTATTTATAATATTTATTTTCTCTTTCTTTTTGTATTTACATAGTTTGTTGTCTTTTGCACACTGACTGTGCAGTTAACGGAGATCAGTCCTGATGAAGGGTTTCGGCCCGAAACGTTGACCGATCATTTCCACGGACGCTGCCCGACCTGCTGAGTTCCTCCAGCGTGTTGTGAGTGTGACTGTGCAGTTGGTGTGATCTTTCATTGATTCTATTATAGTTATTGGAATTATTGAGTATGCCCGCAAGACAATGAATCTTAGGGGTGTATATTGTGACATGTATTTACTTTGATAATAAATTTACTTTGAACTGTCTCAGGGTTATCTGATGTGGACACCCCTAAGTAGAACATAGTAAGTTCATAAATTTTCTTTATGTTTGTCTCTATGAACAGCAGAATTAGTTTCCCCTCTCTTCCCACTTCCAGTAATTGCTCTCTCTTATGTGCTTTTTATGCCATTTATTACAATAAACAGAGTTACGATATGTTTTATGTGTGTATTTTCTGACTTGTGGAAAAAAAATCTACTTGAGGATGCCTGCAAAAATGGAATCTATTCCTTTCCCAGGTATCTCACAGTTTGCCCAGAAAGGATAATGACTATAGATTACTTCCTCTAATGCACACCAGGGAATATTTCATTGGGTTTTATTTAGGACAATTTTTTGGTTGCCTTTGCTGAGACCAGCTATTCTTAAAGACAATCCTGATTTTGTTTTGCTGGAATTTGAATTCACCAGTTGCTGTGGTGGAATTGCAAACACGCATTTCTGGAGAACACAGAACATCAACTTCTAGTCCAGTTACTTAACTCCTACGCAGCCAGTGTCGGCTTCTAAAACAGTGATCTGTTCTCTCTGTCTGACTTACTGAGTGCTTCCACCGTCTACTATTTACTGTCTGCTTCCATTTATGTTGTGAGGCTGTCTCGCGGAAGTGAAAGGACATCAGTAGCAACAGAAATCTATTCATCATTCTGGTTTTACAGCAAGTACACATTGAGCACTGGACTCATCTCCAACAGAGAACAAGCATGTAATCACAGATGAATCAAGATGAGATAGTAGGCGGCTATAATCACGTATATCAGCAGACATCTAACAGGAATTTGACAACATTCAATCTGATCTAATGAGCCTTCAATTCAGCAAAGTCTATTAAGAAAAGAGATAAATATCATCTTTAAAGCTGGATATAATGGAACTGAGAACTTCAAATATATCCATTCATCTTACCTGTTATTCATGCTCTCCGGTTATCTGGTCCAATCTTAACTGCCTGTGTGGACAAGGACTACAGATCACCCAGGATGGTTAGTACTGGCCTAGATGATGCACATTAATCCAGTTTAAGCTTTTAAATTCTGATTTAAAATTCCACAGTTACATAACAATTCACAGAAATAAGTTAGCACTTTTAACATGACTGATGCAATTTTATGAGAAGATATATTAATATTTTTGGGACCTACGGATATATATATATAGCATTCTTTTAAATTTCAATTACAAGTGCATTGCAATTGTTTGTAATCCAATTATACTCATTTCTTCCTAAATTGTTTGTAATCCAATGTATTATACTCATTTCTCCCTGTATTTAAGATACAAGTGTCTGCTGCATGTATTGTTTCTCTCTGTAATCCTGGTTTAGGAGGGTGCTGGTGAAGTCCAGTGACTACTTACTGGCGGCAAACAAACCAAAGAATACAGTTAAATACTTTATTAATCACACTTTTTCCTGTAAAATTTATTGCAAACTATCACTGCAAATGATGGAGAGGCGAGTGAAGACGAGGTTGAGTGGAGCGTCAAAGCTTATGGGTGTGAGGCGAAATCGAGGTGAGGTCGAGGCATGTCCAGGGCAAAGTCAGGGTGAGGCTGAGGCATTTTCAAGGCAAAGTTGGGGTGGGTGGAGCAGAGGACCCCATCCTCCTGAGCCATAAGTGATAGTTGACAGATCTAAGCACCAGGCCGATTTGGAAAGGTCGGATACAGGTGAAACGTGGCGGTGGGGTCCAGGCCCAGAGTGTATTGATGTGACAGGGCCCGGTCCTAGTGTGAGGAACAGCCTGTGGCTTGGATGATTTAAATGCCAGGCCAGATGGATTGAAGGGGCAGGGTGTTGGGATCAGAGACAATGGCTGGGCCGGTTCTGCTTGCTGCTCCATTACATTTACTCAGCTCTGTGCTGAACTGAGGCAAAGGCTGCGGCCTGCTCCGGCTTCTCCAGGCTTCTTGTCTATGAACTCTCTTTTGTTTGAATGCTATTTACTAACTTTTATTGTTTTCACAATTAGATTTTTTTTCTCTCTCTGCACACCTAGTGTTTAACAGTCTTTTTTTATGGGCTCTTTGGGGTTTCTTTGTTTTGTGGCTGCCTGTAAGGAAATGAATCTCAAGGTTGTATAATGTTTATTTGCATTAAAACTGTTATTTTTCAACTCAAGTCCATAAATAATTATCTTCATGTTCTAATATTTGAATACTTTTTCCCTATGTTTCTGTTATGTTATGTTCCTATATTATGTTTCCTATTTGGAGAGCATTGTACCTGGTTGCATCACTATCTGGCATGGAGGGGCCACTGCACAGGATCGAAAAAGTTGCATAACCTCCCCAGCATCGAGAGCGTCTTCAAAAGGTAATGCATCAAGAAGGTGGCGCCCATCATTAAGGATCCCCGTCATCCAGGACATGCCCTCTTCCTATTGCTACCATCAGGGAGGAGGTACAAGAGCCTGAAGACCCACATAACATTTTAGGAACAGCTCCTTCCCCTCCACCATCAGATTTCTGAATGAATGATGAACCAACCTATGAACACTACCTCACTATTTTTTGGTCTTTTTGCACTACATTTTAATTTATAGTGTATATATAAAAAAATTCACAACATATATCAGTGATATTAAACCTGGTTCTGATCACATTGAACTACATCTAATGAAGCAGTTCTAGGAGTGCTGTAGGAGCATAGCCATGCTGGGCATATAGACACAAAGGCTAAATGTAATTAGAACCAGATCTTGTGACTCCCCAACTTTGATACCAGTTGAACATAAGAGTGCAAGTAACAGGAGCAAGAGAGGGGCTTGTCATCTCTCTTGCCACTTCTGCCAGTCTGTAAGTTCATGAGCGATGCACCACGTTAAGCCCGTGCTGGAAACATAGAAATGTAGGAAAATAGAAACTTAATTACGTCAATTGACATTTGGAGCTTGCTCTGGTGCTCAATCTGTCCACAGTTAGTCCTTTTTAATAACATGATTCTATTCTCTCCTCGCTATCCTTGATATCTTTTGTGTCTAGGATTGTATTTGTCTCGCTGTCAGTGATTTGGTCTCCACTGCCCTCTGTCTTAGCTGTCATCTGTCATGGGCACCACAATAGTGTAGTGATTACCATGACACTATCACAGTTCAGAGTGCTGGAAGTTCAGTTCCTGCTCTGTTCTGTAAGGAGTCTCTGTACGTCTGCCAGCAACATGGTGGAGGTGGATACAATAGGGTCTTTTGAGAGACTTTTGGATAGGTACATGGAGCTTAGAAAAATAGAGGGCTATGGGTAACCCTAATAATCTCTAAGGTAGGGACATGTTCGGCACAACTTTGTGGGCCGAAGGGCCTGTATTGTGCTGTAGGTTTTCTATGTTTCTATGTCCTCCCTGTGGAATACGTAGGTTTCCTCTAGGTGCTCTGGTTTCCTTGCACAGTTCAAAGGCATAATGGGTAGGTTAATTGGTCATTGTAAATTGTTCTGTGATTAGGTTAGGGTTAATCGGGGTTGTGGGGTTGCTGGGGTGACGTGACTTGAAGGGCCTTCTCCGCATGGTACTGCTAAACAAACAAACAAATAAACAATTAAATAGAGCTTTATGCAGGTTCATCATTCCCTAATTGAGGAAATGTCTTATCTCAGTCCTAGATGTATTAGGCCTAATCATTAGAGTGTGACCTCTGATTTGAGACCCTTTCAGCCAGGAAAAACATCCTACTTGCTTTAAGATCTCAGAACCTTGCCATCATTTTCAATGGATGTTAGTGCAGCGCCAATGGAATATTGTGAACAGTTCTGGTTGCTATATTAAAGGAAGGATGTATTTAAACTAGAGAGCGTGCAGAAAAGATTCTCAAGGGTGGTGCCAGTAATGGAAGGCTTTCTCTTTGTCTGGAATCTCCATCTTGACCTTCCCACCTTGGGTGACCCTACCGTCATTGTCGTGGCTGTCCCTCGAGGTTGAGGATGATGGTCTTCATTCTGAAGAAGTGGCCCACGGAGTGAAGACGCCTGTGCGTGTATTTGTTTAATGTGTACTTGATGTTGCACTCCAAGAAGCACACAATACTTCACAAATCAACCAACTGATTCCAATAGCATGGAAACCATGATGATTGGAGCTGATGGATTTGTTGCAGCCTTCATCCACCTTCACAGCCGTTGAGTTTGAAGTAACTTCGTGCGCCTGTTCTACCGTTGAGGTCTTGGTTGGATTGTTCTTTGTCAGGGACCTCACCCTCGACCTTACCACCATGGGTGACCCTACCAGGAGCATAGCTTCAGACGGCATTGCTCTTGGGATCACAGGACCACACAAGCTTCTCCACCACAACAAGGTGACAATCCACGGATAAGATGACCCTACCAAGAGCTAAGCACTAGATGTCTAAACTCCAGATGGCATAACTCTCAGAATCTTGGGAACTCATAAGCCTCATGCAACAAGGTGGTGATCTTCAGAAGCACATACTGAAATCTGTAATATTTTGTAGAAGTGTTGAAATTAGAGAGGTCACCTTTCTGAGCAAAATAGGATTTTGACAAATTGCTTGCAACTATTGTTGGAAGTGTGACAATATTTCTATACAGAAGGATTACAATAAAAGTTCTCCAGGTACATCATAGGTGTGCTAATGACAAGTCTCCAGGATTATGCAAATAAAGATTAAGTATTTTCAGGAGCTAATTAGGTGCTTGCTTTAAAATTACAGCTTCTGAGATAAAGATATTACTAATACATCATTTCCTTAAAGTTGGTACAGATAAATGCTGGATACCATTGCAAAACTGTGAAGGAGAAAGGACTTCCTTTCTGGCTTTGCTGAAGTCCCCCCTCACTGTGAATAGACCTCCACCAACTCATCATATCATTAGAGGACCTTAAACCTGTGTCATATTTTGTTGAATTTCACTAAGCAATATAAATCCTTGGAAGGAATGATTTCCCCCTTTCCTGGCCATTTAGTTCAAGTCTTAATTCCTTCTCTTTAATATGTCTGTATTAACTCTTGAAACCTAAAAATTATGCCAAATACTCTGTCCCTTTTTTATAGAGAACTCATTCACTGCTCAATACTAATTAAGAAAACAGAATTACTTCCTGGGATATTATAGTGACTCTGCTTCATAACCATCATTGGCCCCAAAGCTATTTGGGTCAGCATGAAAAGCAATGCCTAATTATTTGTTCTTTCATAGTATTAAATGTTGCTTCTAAACTACGAACAGCTAAAGTTCAGGCATATTTCAGAATAGAGTGGAGTCCAGTTAATTGGGATACATCGGGACCAGTACATTTGAGCCCAATTAGCTGAACTTTCATGGAAATAGTTAAAAAGGTATTAAAAAGGACAAACAACCGTTTAACTGCGTAACAAATTATGTATTTAACTGAAATGCAGAACAAATTAGAACACTGCCAGTGCTACTACAGCAGTATAAAACTGTGTATTAATTCCTAATTGTTATTGATTCTGTGCATGCCATGTTTTTTTGATTGACTGTAAATGAACAAAATCAACATAGATACCGAGTGCAGATAATGGACTACCTTCATACAACGTTTTTGACAATTGCATCCTCCAGATCTTAATTTTCATCCTAACATTCAAGATGATTGTCAGTACTTTCAAATTCTTCATAGTTCCTTAAAGGAGTGAAATTGTTCCATTTTCATTCCTGTCTGTTTCTGGTGTCTCCAAGCCTGAATGCTTGAAACCACAGTGAGCAAAACAGTTCTAAGTTTTCTTGCCACTTATTTCTCACCAACTATGAGTGAAAAAAATCACTGCTTTTTGTACATAAACATACTCAACTGACACTATTTAAAAATTTTACTGTAAGCATGGTGTAGTGCTTAACAGTCACATAGGTTCATGTGACAGAAGCTAGTTAGAAACTCTTCGACAACAGTCTCCTAACCTAATTAAGCTGCATTGTGTTTCAAATAAACAAATGGAATCCCTGCTATTTTCCCAATTAGTTTTTGTTCTTTAAGAGCTGTCCCAAATAAGAGACTGTCCCAATTAACCAATGGCCCAATTAACTGGAATCCACTGTATCAGAATTACTAATTTTGTTATTATATGTTAGAAGTGTAATACTTCATCTTCAGTGACCTAATCAATTGGCATTGATATTGAACCAATGAGTGAGTGTATGGATAAGCCAATGTTGTTGATTCAGCAGCAGAATGGTGCACTGGTAGTGTTGCTGACTCACAGTTCCAGTGATCTGATTTTGACCTTGACCTCCAATAGTTTTGCACATTCTTCTGAAAACTGCATGGATTTCCTCCCATGTCCCAAATCTCTGCTGGTTCGTGGGTTACTATTCCACTTGTGTGGCCATTAAATTCTCCTACTGCAGAGAGATGGTAGGAGAATCAAAGAGATTTAATGGACATGTTAGAGAGAAGTTATGGAAGAATGGAATTGCCAGTATAGACCATATAGGCTGAGAAATTCCCACTTTGACAAAATGAAAAATGAAAAAAAAAGATTACATATTGTCCCAAAGCCATTCTATAGACTACTTCATTGCTCTATTCTTTTCTGATCAAAAAATTTATTTGGGAATGTGTATATAAATATCTGAATATTTGATTCATATACATTTTTAAAGAAATGTTGTGATGGCATTTTATGTTAGTTGTCATTTGCTGACATGGTATATGGTAGAAAATGAATTCAATCATTGAATTAACAATTCAGGATTTGACTTACTGACATGAGTTCAAATATCACCAAGGCAGCTCCATAAATTAGGTGCAATTCATTAAAAATAATCTGGAGACATTGTTAAAGAGCTAACATCAAGAAAATTCACTGTTTCAATGAAGTTCTTTCAGGAAGGAAATCCTTTACCACATACTTGTAGATTGAGATTTGATGTCAGGTACGTATTTTTCGGATATTTTCTAAGACATATCTAGATTCGATGTTCAAAAATGGGGTATTGCTTTGTTTTGAGTAGCAAGTGTTCTACTGGTAATCCGAAATGATAAATGGACCATGTATGTGCACTGATGGCATTATCATATTGGTGAGGAGAAAATGTCAGAGAGTGAAAATTATGTGTAGAGCAGAAATATTATGACATCAATCAAAAAAGCCAACTGGCCATTTTGAGGCTTAGTCTTCCAGCTAACCCCCATTCTTAATCTAGCTGGATTTGTACTCACACCAAAAAGAACGCCCATCATCCTTTGACAAAGGTATCTTTAGCTGTTAGTAGCTGGTTAACTTATTCTCATAGTTACTGCAATTATGTAGATTTCTGGTGGTTCTTAGAGTTCTTTAAAGTTTCAAAACCCTTTATTGGATAATGAACACATTGATGTCCAATGTGCAGATTCTAAAGCAATTACACAAGCCAGTTACTACCAGATTAGTGAGCCTTCCCCTTGTAATACAGAATGGCTTAACAGAATAATTTGTGGGTGTGCAGTACAGATACCGAAAGAAAGAGGATGGCAGGAGAGGATGAAGCTTTCTCAAGGAGGTTCATCACAGAACAGCTCATACTGTGCAAAATGTATGAGCTTCCATAAGGAAACACCCAATGAAATCTGCCACTTATTTCATCCAAAATCAGAGCAAGCATTGTGTCACTGCTGGAAGCCAAGCTGACTGAAGCAGTGAAACTTTATGCATCTGCCTCTTTCCAGGCTTCAGCCAAAGTTAACTAGAATATCTTGTCCGGAGTATTCTGTGGCTGGTAATCAATGATGGCCAGTCAAAGAGACCTTATCATATTTCATTCTCTCTAGTCAGAATTTGGAAGACTTTTAATCAGTCATCGGATGCTGAATCTAGATAGTCAAACATGCAAGCAGAGAAGAACTCAATTCCACTCTGGACAGAAAGGGCTCTGAAGATATCTCAACAGAACGTTTAGTCATTATGGAGGCAGATTCCAAGCTCCTTCACAATCTGAATCGGATTCAGAGTCACGTTTAATATCACTGGTTTATGCCATGACATTTGCTGTTTTGCGACTGCAGTACAGTGCAGTGCATAAAATAACTATTTATAAATAATTAAATGTGTAATGCAAAAAGAGAGCAAAAAATATAGTAGTGTTCATAGGTTGCTTTATTTTCTGTTAAGAAATCTGATGGCAAAGGGGAAGAAACTGTTACTAAAATGTTGAATGTATATCTTCAGGCTCCTCACCTCCTCCTTGATGGTGCAATGAGAAGATGGCATGTCCTTGGTGATGGGGGTCCTTAAGGATGGATGGCGTCTTTTTGAGGTATTGCCTTTTGATGATGTCCTCAATGCCGGGAAGGCTGGTGCCCATGATGGAGCTGGCTGAGTTAGTAGTATTTTCATCTCGTAATGCAATCAGTTAGACTGCTCTCCATGATACATCGGTAGAAATTTGCTTGAATCGTACCAATTGTCCTCAAACTCCTAATAAAATATAGCCACTATTGTGCCTCCTTTGTAATTGCACCAATATATTGGGACCAGGATAGATCTTCAGATGATGTCGACACCTAGGAACTTGAAACAGCTTACCCTTTCTACTGACAATGCCTTGATGCAAATTGGTGTGGCTTCCCTCAACTTGCCCTTCCTGAAGTCTACAAATCACTTCCTTGGTGTTACTGATGTTGAATACAAGGTTGTTGATCAACCTGCTGATCTATCTCATTTCTGTACACCTCCTCATCACCTTCTGACATTCTGCCAACAACAGTAGTGCCATCTGTAAATTTATAGATAGCTTCCGAGCTGGTCTTAGCCATACAGGCATGGGTGTAGAGCTAGCTGAGCAGTGGCTAAGCACACATCCTTGAGGCGTGCCAGTGTTGATTGCCAATGAGGAGGAGATGTTACTTTAAATCCACACTGATTGTAGTCTCTTGATAAGGAAGTCAAGGATCCATTTGCAGAGTGTGGTACAGAGAGCCAGGTTTTGAAGCTTGTTGATTAGTACTGAGGGTATGACGGGCATTGAACGTATTCTGGTACGCTTCCTAATTCTTTTGCAAGTTTATGGTCGAAAGCCAACAGCTTAATTCTTCAACAGCATCCTTACATGATGGGAGGAAGTGTAGTCATGATAATTGGCAACCTGTGAACTACAAACGGTTTCTCCTTTAACGATTGCTGCCTGACCTGCTGAGTGTTTCCAGCATTTTCTACTTTCAAATTTCCAGCGTCTGCAGCATTCTGATTTTCATAAACTGTGCCAAAAAATAAACAACATAATGACACCAAAATGCATAACTCACAAGTTCCTGGAAGATCTACCTCCAACGAAATGTGTTTTCCTTTATGCTCTGCTCACAAACAGCAGGACTCACTTGGGAACTTGCTCTCACAAGAGCTGTTACTTGCCCTGAACGTGTCCTGCCCTTGCGACATTACTTTACACCTTTGCCTACTATATCCTGTTATGCAGAGGCCACACTGAATCGAAGTTGCTCACCATTTCAGCATCTGACCATTTGGTTAGGAGTAAAATCAAGATCACCACTATCTTCTTGCTGTCTACGCACAGACAGCTGTGTTCTGTTTTTGGGCATTGCTATTGAGAGAGAGACATGTGGGCAAGTTTCTGATGCAAATGAGAGAGGGAGAATAGGAGGAGCTGCTTTCTTCATCCTCAGCTTTTAAATCAGGAAGGATTGTGGGTTGATGGGGAAGTGGAATGGAAAGGAAATAATTAGGGGTGATCATGTCAAGTCCAGTTTACTGCCACGTGCACAAGTTATAATAAAACCCTACTTGCAGTAGCATAACAGGCACATAGGTATAGACAAAACACAACATCTCAATTATATAAAGCAGTCAATAGTAAAAAAAAATCTTACTTTTAATGGTTTTAATTTCACCGCTCACAACACTAGCCTTCTCAGTAATGACTAGCAATGTCTCTTCCCCAGGGTGCAGGACATTCGGGCTTGAATTCATTCCTCTCCTCTCCTCTCCTCTTTGAATAAAAACAGGAAAGTTTGGAAATATTTAGCAGGTTTCATCTGCATCTGTGGGATGATGTCTGACCTGAATTATTAACTCTCTTTGGCTTCCCATACGTGTGGTCTGACCTGCTGAGAGTTTCCAGTAGCTTCTGTTTTTATTTCAGATTTCTAGCTTTTATTTGATTTTATTACCGTTTTTATTTGATTTTCAAAAACTTTCCCGTCAAGCTGTTCGTCATTCTACAAAAGAGTGCCAATAGTAACACAGAGTGTGCTCAGGGTGATGTGGCTATCAAGCCTGCATAGCTAAGAGTGCAAGTAGGCTGTGAGGTGTGGGTGTAAGGTTTGCAGCAGTACGAGGCACGCGAGGTATGGTGGAGCAGATGAATGTTCGACATGAATCTTGATTGATGCTGCCGGTAGCTGAGTGAAGCACCTAAGGTGGATGATTATTGGAATACAATCCTAAAGGTGCATTCACCAAGGTCAACTGCTTGTGAGAAGTCATTTAGAGAAGGACTAATTGAGAATTCCAAGCCACTCACCTGTTTTAAGGGGCTATTGAATTTGGTGTCTCCATTGACATTATAAATATTTTTGTTTGGTTTTTTTCCCAGTGTGAAATTCTAAGGATTTATCACAGTTGGATCACAACAGAACTTCACCTGGCTTTTAGTTCCATACAAAATAAGCACACTATATCAACCTGAACCTGTGGTAGCAACAAACAAAGCAGTTGTCACGCAGTCACAGACTCACATTAAAATGTGAATACATTATTTGTTCAAAACGGGTGTACTGAAAAATAAACAAGTGAACAACACCAAACTGCATAACTCACAAGTTCATGGGTGATCTAGCCTCAATGTAATTTGTTTTCCAGTTACGCTCTGCTCATAAGCTATTTTCTTATCACACCTTTTAGTTAAAACCTCCAGCAACGTGCTCTGGGAGAAATAAATCTTCACCAGAATGAACACACATGTATAACTAAAAGCTTAAAGGATTGCTGTTGAGAAGCAGGTCTAATGATGACTAAACATTTGACTGTATGAATAAAATAAACTTGCCCATTATTTTAAGGTGCGGCATGCCTCGTTGAGATTTCAAGGTTGACTTGTGGGCCATTTTGACACCAATGTGCATGTTATTATTGCCCCCATGCCAATGAACAGACCATAATTGCGTGAAGGTTCTTTATGTTAGTTATTTGTCTGATCTCGGTGGGCAGAGCTACAATGGTGCTATAGAACAGCTTCTTCAAGCTCATCTGCAGAAACAGCTTAATTGCTACCTTTAATGTCTCTTTTTTTTCCATTTCAAGGTGGAGGGGTTCTCTCAGTGTCCTTGACCTGCAGGTGCACTCAAACTGGGGTTCTTTACGGCAATGATTCCTGCTGCTGGGACTCAACCACCCACCTTTCGATATCCCAAGGGCATGGCCTAGAAAACAAGCGCATCTTCAGGGTTCCGAGGCTTTGCGGCCCTACGGACGAGCCCAATCTGTGCCGGTGCTGCTGACTGAAACGTTGCGGGAGAAGTTGGAATATGGGGAACAGCGGATCAGCTGTCTAAGGTCTCTGCACTCAGTGAACCATTGCCTCTCTCTTTCTCGTTCTCTCGTTGGCGGGGAAGAGTTTGCAGCCCATTCTTAAGTTGGAGAACCGAAAAAGCGTCACGGCATACTTTAGCACTGTAAGTCAGCGAGTTGTTCGTTTATGTCTCCCCTCTTGCTGTGTGACACCTCTCTGCCCCTTCATTAGGGGGAGAGAGAGAGTCTGTGGCATGTTGAATTATTGGGTGATAATTAGTTTTTCTGTACTGCGGATCATGGTCTCACTTGGGGGCTTTGCTATTGCCTCGCTGGTGGGTGGAGGGTGCTGATGATTTTTGCTGAAGTAGGTGCAGAGAGGGAGGGGGACGTTTGATGTCTTGCTGCTGCTTGTGCATGTGGGGGAGAAGAGGGCTTTGGGGTTCTAACATTTTTACTGTCATTTACTCTTTGGGGTACTGTTCTGTTTTTGGGATGTCTGTGGGGACCAAGAGTTTCAGGTTGGTACTGTATACATTCTCTGATATTAAATGGAATTATTGAACTATTGTACAATTGAACCTTCATTCAGAGCCCTCCTCTGCCATGCTGGACTGGGATCTGGATAGGAGCCAGGCAGAGTGTGCAAACAGACAGGCAACATTCATGGCACACGTGCTACGCAATGATGTTCTCACACAAAAGAACGTCCATAAGCGCAAGAGATTCTGCAGATGCTGGAAATCTTGAATAACAGGAAGGGAAAAGGGGCTACCGAGACAGTGCAGAGTACCCCTGTGGCCGTCTACCTCAACAACAGGTATATCACTTTGGATACTGTCGGGGGGATAGCCTAACATAAGAAAATCACAGTGGTTGGGTCTCTGGCATTGAGTCTGCCTCTGTGACTCAGAAGGGAAAGGGGGTGGGGAGAAGAGGCACACTGTGGTGATAGGGGATTTGTGAGTTAAGGGAAGGGACAGGAGGTTCTGTGGGTGGGAATAAGATTCCCAGATGGTATGTTGCCTCCTGGGCACCCAAGTCTGGGATATCTTGGATTGATTCCTCAGCATTCTTAAGAGTGAGGATGAACAGCCAGGAATCTAGGGTAACCCTAGGTAAGTACATATTCAGCACAGCATTGTGGGCAGAAGGGTCTGTATTGTGCTGTAGGTTTTCAATGTTTCTATCTAAATCATGGTCCATGTAGGTACCAATGACGTAGGAAGGACGAATGATAAGGTTCAGCATAGGGAGTTCAGGGAGTTAGGTGCTAAGTGAAAGGGCAGGACCTCCAGGGTTGTGATCTCAGGATTGCTGCCCATGCCTTGTGCTAGTGAGGCCAGAACTAGGAAGATTATATAGTTTAATAAGTGGCTAAGGTGTTGGTGTAGGAGGGAGGACATAAGACTTTTGGATTATTGGGCTCTCTTTCAGGAAAGGTAGGGCCTGTACAGAAGGGATGGTTTGCACCTGAACTGGAGGGGGACAAATATCCTAGCAGGAAGGTTTGTTAATGCTGCATGGTGGGGTTTAAGGTAGATTTGCAGGGAGATTGGAACCAGAGTGCCAGAACCGTTAGTGGAGAGGTTGTGGGGGTAAGACCTCAGACAAAATTAGGAATCAAAAGATTGAGCATGATACGACTAGTGTCCTGAGCTGCATATAATTCAATGCGAGAAGTATCGTAGGAAAGACGGCTAATTTTATTGAAGATAAGGTAACTGGTTTACAAACAGAGGCACTGTGTAGTGAGGAGAGGCAGTTGATAGGGCAAAATTGCAGTCAGCAGGATGCGTTGCAATTTAAAAGGCAGACAAAATTCAGAAGGGTGAATATAGGGCTGAAGGTGTTGTGTTTGAATGCGCACAGTGCATGGAATAAGATAGATGAATTGCAGTACAGTAACAGATTGGCAGGTATGATGTTGGAGGTATCACTGAATCATGGCTGAAAGATTATAGCTGGGACCTTAATGTTCAAGGATATCTTGAAAATACAGACAAGAAGGCAGAGAGGGAGCTTTGCTCTGTTGGTAAAAAATGAAATCAAATCATTATAAAGAAGTGACATAGGTTCAGAATGTGTTGAATCATTGTAGATAGAGCTAAGGAACTGCAAGAGTAAAAACAGCCTGATGGAAGTTGTATACAGACTCCAAACAGTAGGAAGGATGTGGCCTACAAATTACAATGGGAGATAGAAAATTCATACTAAAAGGGCTATGTTACAATAGTCATTGGGGACTTCAAAATGCAGGTAGATTGGGAAAATCAGGTTGGTGCTCAATCCAGGAGGGGGAATTTCTATAGTGCCTATGAGATGACTTTTTAGAGCAGCTCATGGTTGAGCCCACTAGAGGGTCAGCTATTCTGGATTGGGTGTTGTGTAATGGACAGAATTGATTAGAGAGCTTAAGGTAAAAGAACCCTTAAGGGAAAGTGATTATAATACGATTGAATTCACCCTGAAATTTGAGAAGGAGAAGCTGAAGTCAGATGTATTAGTGGAATAAAGGGAATTACAAAGGCATGAGAGAGGAGTTGGCCAGAATTGATTGGAAAAGAACACTCAGAGATGACAGCAGAGCTACAAAGGCTGGAATTTCTAGAAGTAATTCAGAAGACCCAAGATATAATGTATACATCCCAAAGAGGAAGAAATATTCTAAAAACAAGATGACACAGCCATGGCTAACAAGAGAAGTCAAAGCCAACATGAAAGCCAAAGTGAAGGCACATAATAGAGCAAAAGTTAGCAGGAAGTTAAAGGATTGGAAAGCTTTTGAAAACCAACAAAAGGCTACTAAAAAGTTATTAAGGAGATAAAGATGGAATACAAAATTAAGCTAGCCAATAATATTAAAGAGGATACAAAAACTTTCTCCAGGTACATAAAATGTAAGAGAGAGGTGAGAGTGGATATCAGACCACTGGAAAACTATGCTGGAGAGGTAGTAATGGGGGAGAAGGAAATGCAGATGAACTGAATAAGCATTTTGCATCAGTCTTCACTGTGGAAAATACTAGCAGTATGGTGGAAATTCCAGTTGTCAGGGGCATGAAATTACTAGAGAGAAGGATCTTGGGAAACTGAAATGTCTGAAAATAGATAAGTCACCTGGACCAGATGGTGTGCACCCCAGGGTTCTGAAAGAGGTAGCTGAAAAATCGTGGAGGCATCAGTAATGATCTTTCAAGAATCACTAGATTCTGCAATGGTTCTGGAAGACT
This sequence comes from Mobula birostris, assembly GCF_030028105.1. Classification (NCBI taxonomy): domain Eukaryota; kingdom Metazoa; phylum Chordata; class Chondrichthyes; order Myliobatiformes; family Myliobatidae; genus Mobula; species Mobula birostris. The sequence goes on from NC_092386.1 coordinate 45,859,356, forward strand.
GGAAAATTGCAAATGTCACTCCACTCTTCAAGAAGAGAGAGGCACAGAAGTAAGGAAACTTCGGCTAGTTATTCTGAGAGTGGTTGGGAAGATGTTGGAGTTGATTATGAAGGATGAGGTCTCAGCGTACTCGGAGACACATGATAAAATAGGCCGTGGTCAGCATGGTTTCCTCAAGGGAAAGTCTTGCTGACAAATCTGTTGGAATTCTTTGAAGAAATAACAAGCAGGATAGACAAAGGAGAATCAGTTGATGTCGTTTACTTGGATTCTCAGAAGGCCTTCGACAAGATACCACACATGAGGCTGCTTAACAAGCTATGAGCCCACGGTATTACAGGAAACATTCTAGTATGGATAAAGCAGTGGCTGATTGGCAGGAGGCAAGAGTGGGAATGAAGGGAGTCTTTTCTGGTTGGCTGCTGGTGACTAGTGGTGTTCTACAGGGGTCTGTGTCGGGACTGATTCTTTTTACATATGTCAATGATTTGGATGATGGAATTGATGGCTTCGGTACAAAGTTTACAGATGATATGAAGATAGGTGTAGGGGCATGTAGTTTTGAGGAGGTAGAGAGGCTACAGAAGGACTTAGACAGATTAGGATAATGGACTATGAAATGTCAGATAGAATACAATGTCAGGAAGTGTATGGTCATGCACTTTGCTAGAAGAAATGAAAGGGTTGACTATCTTCTAAACAGTTATAAAATGTATAAAAAAAAACTGAGGTACAAAGGGACTTGGGAGTCCTTGTGCAGGATTCCCTAAAGATTAATTCACAGGTTGACTGTGTTGAGGAAGGCAAATGTGATATTAGCATTCATTTCAAAAGGACTGGAATATAAAAGCAAGGGTGTAATGTTGAGATTTTATAAAGCACTGGTGAGGCCTCACTTGGAGTATTGTGAGCAGTTTTGGATCCCTCATCTTAGAAAGGATGTGCTGAAACTAGAGAGGGTTCAAAGGATGTTCACAAATATAATTCCAGGATTGAATGGTTTGTCATCTGAAAAGCTTTTAATGACCCTGGGCCTGTATTCACTAGAACTCAGAAGAATGAGGGGCAACTTCATTGAAACCTATCAAATGGTGAAAGGCCTTGATGGACTGGATGTGGAGAGGATGTTTCCTGTGATGGGAGAGACTAAGACCAGAGGAGATGGCCTCAGAAGAGGTGTGTCCTTTTAGAATGGAGATGGGGAGGAATTTCTTTAGCCAGAGACTGGTGAACCTGTGGAATTCTTTTGCCACAGGCAACTGTGGAGGCCAAGTCTTTATGTGTATTTATGGCAGAGGTTGCTAGATTCTTGATTGGTCAGGGCATGAAGGGATACAGGGAGAAATCAGGAGATTGGGGCTGAGGGGAAACTTGGATCTGCCATGATGAAATGGTGGAGCAGACTCAATGGGCCAAATGGCCAAATTCTGCACCTATATATTCTAGTTTTATGGTCTTACACACATAAAATGCTGAGGGAACTTGACAAGTCAGGCAGCTTCTAAGGAGGGGAATAAATAGTCAACATTTCAGGCTGAGGCCTTTCACTAGCTTCATTTCCTGAATCATTAACAATGCAACTATTATTAAATCCTCCATATGTATCTGGAGTCAACTGCTCACAACATATATTAACAATTTAGAAGAGGGAACCAAGTCTAGCAATCCAAGTTTGCTGACGACACTAAACTGAGTGGAAAAGCAATTTGTGCAGAGAATGCAGAGAGGTATATTAAGTGAGTGGGTAGATGGAGTATAATGGTGGTAAATGTGCGGTCATCCACCTTGGAAGGAAAATAGATCAGATTATTATTTAAATGGTGAAAGACTGCAGCATGTTTTTGTGCCAAAGGTCTTGGGTGTGCTTGTGCATGAAGCGTAAAAGGTTTGTTTGCAGGGGAAACAGGTTACCAAAAAGTAAAGTGGGTTGCTGGCCTTCATTGAATGGCAGAGAAGGCTCAACAGGCCAGATGGTCTACTCTTGCTCTTACTACCAATGTATACCATGTCAAACTAGTGAACGAGATCAACTGCTTCAAGACTAATTATAAGGACAGTACAGTCCCTGGGTTACTTGCAGCTTATTCTATTTGTCCCAGCATGATCAAGAACCTCAAGTCATGCATGTGATGAAGCAGTCACCTTGATGGATACATAGAAACATAGAGGGAGTACAAAGAAGGTTCACCAGATTGATCCCTGGGATGGCAGGACTTTCATATGATGAAAGACTGGATCCACTAGGCTTATACTCGTTGGGATTTAGAAGATTGAGGGGGGGATCTTATTGAAACGTATAAAATCCTAAAGGGATTGGACAGGCTAGATGCAGGAAGATTGTTCCCGATGTTGGGGAAGTCCAGAACGAGGGGTCACAGTTTGAGGATAAAGGGGAAGCCTTTTAGGACTGAGATGCGGAAAAACTTCTTCACACAGAGAGTGGTGAATCTGGAATTCTCTGCCACAGGAAACAGTTGAGGCCAGTTCATTGGCCATATTTAGGAGGGAGTTAGATATGGCCCTTGTGGCTAAAGGGATCAGGGGGTATGGAGGGAAGGCTGGTACAGGGTTCTGAGTGGGATGATCAGCCATGATCATACTGAATGGCAGTGCAGGCTCGAAGGGCCAAATGGCCGACTCCTGCACCTATTTTCTATGTTTCTATGTTATGGTACATGAAGTACCTTACTTGCTGGTTATATTACCACAAACATAACCTGTTCAGTAGACACTCACGTAATTATAATAATAAATCCAGTGCTAGTGCTTGTAAGGAATCCTCAGGATTCTGACCTCCTCCACTGGCACATTGAGTTCCCTGATATTTTACAGTTTCTGTTGGATCACTAAAGACCAGAGCTTTCTGATCCATCAAAATGAGGGAAGTTGTGCCCTATACTTCTCACTTTGTGTTTCTACTTTGATTAATGTTACATGCTGCCTAATATTGGAGACAGTACCCAAGTCTGTTAAAAAGATATGAATGGGGCCAGTGAAGAAGCTGAGTGGACTCAGAATATAAATCTAAGTACAGAGGATGTGGAGAGGAAGGAACCCCAGGACATCTTCCTGACTGTGCAAGTGTTGGGATAGGTGAAAAGAAAGATGTCCAAGTTTGGGGCGATGCAAGCAAAAGCAATGAGATGTTCATTTGGGAAGAGATAGCAGGAACTAATAACTATGGTAATGTAATGGAGGTGATAGGATAAGAGGAAATGGTGGCAGAGAACTGAATTGGATATTGTCAGTTTTTATGTAAATATATTTATAATCGAGTTCATATTGAAAGTTGAGAGGGAAAAAATAAAATCTAACGTGTTGGTATTTCAGTGGAATAAAGGAAACACAATGGCTTGAGAGAGGAACTGACCGAGGTTGACTGGAAAGGGACATTTGCAGGAAGGATAGCAGAGCAGCAATGGTTGGAGTTTCTGTGAAAAACAAGGGAAGTGCAAGACAGATATATTCCAAATAAGAAGAAATTTTCAAAGGGAAGAAGGACACTACCATGGCTGACAAGTGAAGTCAGAGCCAAAGTAAAAGCAAAAGAGAGGACATACAAGGAAGCCAGCGCTAGTGGGAAGATAGAGGATTAGGAAGCTTTTAAAAACTTGCAGAAGGACAATAGGATGGAAAAGATGAATTATGAAAGGAAGCTGGCAACTAATATCAAAGAAGATACTAAAAGCTTTTTGAAGTATATAAATGATAAAAGAGAGTCGAGGTTAGATATAGGACCAATAGAAAATGACACTGGAGATATTGTAATGAGAGACACAGAGATGACAGGGGAACTGAATGTGTATTTTGCATCAGTCTTCACAGTGGAAGACGTCTGCAATATAGCGGACGTTCAAGAGTGTCAGGGAAGTGAAGTTTGTCCAGTGAAAATTATGACTGAGGTGCTCAGGAAGCTTAATGGTCTGAGGGTGGATAAATCTCCTGGACCTGATGGAATGCACCCTCGGGTTCTGAAGGAAGTAGCCGGAGAGATTGCAGAGGCATTAACGATGATCTTTCAAGAAACAATGGATTCTGGCATTGTACCAGATGACTGGAAAATTTCAAATGTTACTTTACTATTTTAGAAGGGTGGGTGGCAGCAGAAAGGAAGCTATAGACCTGTTAGCCTGACATCAGTGGTTGGGAAGTTGTTGGAATCAATTGTTAGTGATAAGGTTACGAAGTATCTGGAGGCGTACGACAAGATAGGTCAAAGCCAGCATGGTTTCCTGAAAGGAAAATCCTGCCTGACAAACCTACTGCAATTCTTGAGGAAATTACAACAGGGTAGACAAAGGAGATGCAGTAGACATGGTGAACTTGGATTTTCAGAAGACCTTTGACAAGGTGCCACACATGAGTCTGCTTAGCAAGATAAGAGCCCATGGAATTACAGGGAAGTTACTGGCATGGGTGGAGCATTGGCTGGTTGGCAGAAAACAGAGAATGGGAATAAAGGGATCCTATTCTGGCTGGCTGCCGGTTACCAGTGGAGTTCCACGGGATCGGTGTTGGGACTGCTGCTTTTTACGATGTATGTCAATGATTTGGATTATGGTATTAATGGATTTGTGGCTAAATTTGCTGATGACACAAAGATAGGTGGAGGAGCGGGTAGTGTTGAGGAAACAGGGAGCCTGGAGAGAGACTTAGATATTTTAGGGGAATGGGCAAAGAAGTGGCAAATGAAATACAATGTTGGAAAGTGTATGGGCATGCACTTTGGTGGAAGAAATAAACAGGCAGACTATTATTTAGATTGGGAGAGAATTCAAAATGCAGAGATGCAAAGGGAATTGGGAGTCCTTGTGCAGGATACCCTAAAAGTTAACCTCCAGATTGAGTTGGTTGTTAAGAAGGTGAATGCAATATTGGCATTCATTTCTAGAAGTATAGAATATAAGAGCAGGGATGTGATGTTGAGGCTCTATAAGGCACTCGTGAGGCCACACTTTAGAAAGGATATACTGACATTGCAGAGGGTCCAGAGAAGATTCATGAGAATGATCCCAGGAATGAAAGGGTTACCATATGAGGAACACCAGGCAGCTCTTGGGCTGTATTCCCTGGAGTTCAGGAGAATGAGGGGAGATCTCATAGAAACATTCCAAATGTTAAAAGTCCTAAACAGATTAGATGTGGCAAAGTTATTTCCCGTGGTAGGGGATTCTAGGACAAGAGGGCATGACTTCAGGATTGAAGGACGTCCATTTAGAATTGAGATGCAGAGAAATTACTTTAGTCAGAGGGTGGTAAATCTGTGGAATTTGTTGCCATGAGCGGCTGTGGATGTCACTGGGTGTATTTAAGGCAGAGACAGATAGGTTCTTGATTAGCCAGAGCATCAAAGGGTATGGGGTGAAGGCAGGGGAGTGGGGATGATTGGAAGAATTGGATCAGCCCATGATTGAATGGCGGAGCAGAATGGCCTACTTTTGCTCCTATATCTTATGTCCCATTTCCTAACACATTGCTGGCGTAATCTGTGGTTCAATTAATTCTAATGTATTTCACTCTGTAAGCAATGTATATTTAATTTGGATTACAATAAATTACTAAAAGTTTCAGTTTATCTATAAATTTGTTCTTAATTCATTCATTGTTATCAGAATCTCAGATTTTGAAGAGAGGGCGTAGAGGAGCGAGATATACCAGCTGGTTGAGTGGTGTTGCAGCAACTACCTTGCACTCAACATCAGTAAAACCAGTGACCTGATTGTGGACTTCAGAAAGAGTGAGATGAGGGAACACACACCAATCCTTATAGAGGGACTAGAAGTGGAGAAAGTGAGCAATTTCAAGTTCCAAGGTGTCAATATGTCTGAAGACCTAACCTGGTCCCAGCATATTGATGCAGCTATAAAGAAGGCAAGACGGTGGCTATATTTCATTAGGAGTTTAGGAGATTTGGAATGTCACCTAAAGCACCCACTATGGTGGAGATGGGGTTGGGGGCTACTGGACAGGATCACAGTAAGTTGCTGAGAGTTGTAAAATGAGTCAGCTCGATCATAGGCACTAGCCTCTGTAGTATACAAGACATCTACAAGGAGCAGTGCCTCAAAAAGGCAGCGTTCATTCTTTAGGACCCCCACCACCCAGGACATGCTCCCTTCTCATTGTTACCACAAGGAGGTACAGAAGCCTGAAGGCAGGCACTCAACAATTCAGGAGCAGCTTCTTCCCCTTGCCATTTAATTTCTGGATCAACATTGAACTCATAAACACTACCCCACTACATTTTTATTTCTGTTTTTGCACCACTTACTTAATTTAACTATTTTGATATACATATATACTGTGTAATTCAGTATTTTCTATATTATCATGTAATGCATTGTACTACTGCTGCAAAGTTAAAAATTTTCACAACATACGCCAGTGACATTAAACCTGACTGATTCTGATTGAATTGGTTTGTGATAATCATATATGTTCAATGTTCTCTTAACATTGTTAACAGCTTAAACTTTGCTCACTTTGTTTAAGATATCATCAAGAATACTTCGAGGAGTTACTACCTTATACTTCATAGCCAGACATTTCTTGTCCTAGGGATACAACTCACCTGTGACAATTAAACAAAAGTTAGTATTTCTGTCAGTGCCTTCACCAAACCATTTCTTGAGCCAATCAAGTTGTGGGCCATTTTTATTCGCTTCTCTGCTTGTTGTTATTAATTTAAGAAGTATGACCAGCAAAAGTGAAAAGAGCAACCCTCTTGGCATTGACCACTGCTCAGTTGTGAATTTGTCATTCATGAATTAGCAAATTAACTTCCACTTGCTTTGAACTGCAGATAAATGGTGTGGTATTCAATTTGTTTATCTATCGTAGGTCATAGGATATCAGAAGGTCACATTTTAATGGACTCTGCACTTTGGTTCTTTTCACACATGGTAAAAGGTCATTATTATTTATACATACCAAGTTATAAAGTTCTCTTCCAATTCTCTTAAGAACAATGTTACCTTTGTTTAATTAAACACAGATTTTGTTTGTGCATTCAAAACATATGACAATTCATTGTAATGAATACCTTCAAATCTGTTCTCAATTCTCTTTTACATTTCCAATTTTTGTTGGAATAATTTTAGATTAACTGTCATTTTAAGATAGTTTGCAGAAAATAACTCTCCTTTCTAATACTTTTGAAGCCCAACAGAATTTGCAATTGCTTATCTCAAGAGGATGTGTCCTCTTCCTCTATAATAAACACACACACGCACGTATGTTGAAACAAAACCACCTACAGCTAGCTTTTCTAGTCACCTTTAAGGCCTTTCATTGGGTTGATGAGCCCGTCTGCTGCAGTTAAAGCTATAGCAGCAAGACTGAAGTTGAAGAGTGATTTTCAAATTTGCTGCCTGCTTATTAATCTGGCAAAACAGCTTTTCAACTATTGTAGATCCAATCCAGTTTTCATTTCTTTAGTTTCTCGGTATGAATTTCTCATGGCAATCATTTGCTCAGGTATCCATTATTACTGCTTATTTTGATTATTGGCCCAAAAGACCGATCACCTTCCATTAAACCTGACATTGTCCTCATGTCACTATGAGAAACATTACCAAACATTGCTTTGGTCTATTTGAATATTAAAATGCTGAAGCTGCTAAGAAATATAGAATCCTAGATTTTTGGCTAAATAAGTCTCATACTGTTTTTTTGCCTTTTTGCTTTCTTGTGATTCTACCACAGGTGAATATGGCTCATTTGATCAATGTCATTGAGATCACGGAGGAAGGATTGATGGTGCTTAGTGTTGCCATAGTGACAGGGTGAGCAATGCCATGGCTTTTGCAGAGAATTTTACCTCCTTGTAGAGCAGAGGTAGGTAAATAGTTCATACTGTACAATGTGAAAGGAAGGTGATAAACAGAATTGAAATAACAGGTGTTATTACCTGTTCAACTGTGTGAATATTCTATAAATGTATTTTATCTCTGCACGTCAGCCTGATTACACTCAATGGAAATGATGTTAATCTCATTTCCTCTAAATCAACATAATTTTACCAAAGGAAGGCAACAAAAACTAAAGTGGACTATTTTGGTGCATAATACTACTATTGAAGACTTATCAGTTAAAATAAAAATTCAAGGAAACGCCATTTAAAACATGCAGTATCTAATTTCATAGATTCATGGAATAGTACAGCACAGTACAGGCTCTTTGGCCCACAATGTTGTGCCGACCCTCAAACCCTGCCTCCCATATAAGCCCCCACCTTAAATTCCTCCATATCCCTGTCTAGTAGTCTCTTAAACTTCACTAGTGTATCTGCCTCCACCACTGACTCAGGCAGTGCATTCCACACACCAACCACTCTGAGTAAAAAACCTTCCTCTAATATCCCCCTTGAACTTCCCACCCCTTACCTTAAAGCCATGTCCTCTTGTATTGAGCAGTGGTGCCCTGGGGAAGAGGTGCTGGCTATCCACTCTATCTATTCCTCTTATCATCTTGTACACCTCTATCATGTCTCCTCTCATCCTCCTCCTCTCCAAAGAGAAGAGCCCTAGCTCCCTTAATCTCTGATCATAATGCATACTTTCTAAACCAGGCAGCATCCTGGTAAATCTCCTCTGTACCCTTTCCAATGCTTCCACATCCTTCCTATAGTGAGGTGACCAGAACTGGACACAGTACTCCAAGTGTGGCCTAACCAGAGTTTTATAGAGCTGCATCATTACATCGCGACTCTTAAACTCTATCCCTCGACTTATGAAAGCTAACACCCCAAAAGCTTTCTTAACTACCCTAACCACCTGTGAGGCAACTTTCAGGGATCTGTGGATATGTACCCCGAGATCCCTCTGCTCCTCCACACTACCAAGTATCCTGCCATTTACTTTGTACTCTACCTTGGAGATTGTCCTTCAAAGTGTACCACCTCACACTTCTCCGGGTTGAACTCCATCTGCCACTTCTCAGCCCACTTCTGCATCCTATCAATGTCTCTCTGCAATTTTTGACAATCCTCTACACTATCTACAACACCACCAACCTTTGTGTCGTCTGCAAACTTGCCAACCCACCTTTCTACCCCCACGTCCAGGTCGTTAATAAAAATCACGAAAAGTAGAGGTCTCAGAACAGATCCTTGTGGGACACCATTAGTCACAGTCCTCCAATCTGAATGTACTCCCTCCACCACCACCCTCTGCCTTCTGCAGGCAAGCCAATTCTGAATCCACCTGGCCAAATTCCCTGAATCCCATGCCTTCTGACTTTCTGAATAAGCCTACCATGTGGAACCTTGTCAAATGCCTTACTAAAGTCCATATAGATCACATCCACTGCACTACCCTCATCTATATGCCTGGTCACCTCCTCAAAGAACTCTATCAGGCTTGTTAGACATGATCTGCCCTTCACAAAGCCATGCTGACTGTCCCTGATCAGACCATGATTCTCTAAATGCCTATAGATCCTATCTCTAAGAATCTTTTCCAAGAGCTTTCCCACCACAGATGTAAGGCTCACTGGCCTATAATTACCCAGACTATCCCTACTACTTTTTTTGAACAAGGGGACAACATTCGCCTCCCTCCAATCCTCCGGTACCATTCCCGTGGACAACGAGGACATGAAGATCCTAGCCAGAGGCTCAGCAATCTCTTCTCTCGCCTCGTGGAGCAGCCTGGGGAATATTCCGTCAGGCCCCGGGGACTTATCTGTCCTAATGTATTTTAACAACTCCAACACCTCCTCTCCCTTAATATCAGCATGCTCCAGAACATCAACCTCACTCATATTGTCCTCACCATCATCAAGTTCCCTCTCATCGGTGAATACCGAAGTGAAGTATTCATTGAGGACCTCGCTCACTTCCACAGCCTCCAGGCACATCTTCCCATCTCTAATCGGTCCTACCTTCACTCCTGTCATCCTTTTTTTCTTTTTTAAATTTGGAAAGTTTAAGTATGGTGAAGGCAAGAAATTGGAAATAAAGGCAGAAAATACTTGATGAGAATTCAATCAGATTATTTTATACTCAATATAAGTGTATGTTCCCTATTTCCTTGAGTGATTTGGTTGTCCTGTTAGCTTAGAATGCTTAAATAGAGTTTATACTGTATCACGATCATTTATTGTGTCATCATCATTGGGTGACACAGTAGTGTTGTGGTTAGCATCACAATTTACAGTACCAGTGACCCAGGTTCAATTCCCATCACTGTCCATAAGGAGTTTGTACATTTCCCCGTGTGGTTTTCCTCTGGGTGCTCTGGTTTCTTCTCACAGTCCAAAAACGTACCTTTCGGTAAGTTAATTGGTCATTGTAAATTGTCCCATGACTAAGCTAGGGTTAAATTGTCTGGGCTGCATGGCTTGACAGGCTGCAAGGACCTACTCCATACTGTATCTCAATAAAAATAAATAAATAGGGCTCTGGTGACGTCATCGTCCAGAATGGCAGCCTAAAATAATAGCTCCTCTGGAAAAACGCTTATTTTGCCCCATTAATCTGCCAAATACAAAATCTCTCAAAAATACTTGAACTGGTAAGGGGGGCAAGAATGGGGAAAAGGAATGGAGATTTAAAAAAAGCCGTCATTGTGGAGCCTGTGGACGAGGGAGGTGCAGAGAGCAGCTCCCCTAAATGAGCGCATGGTAGCGAGGCTGACACTGGGCCTCGTTCAGGGGAAGCAACAAATTTAGTAAAAATTCTGGAAGAGATACGGGACTACTAAATGATAATAAGTAAGAGCTCACCAACGTTAATCAAAAAATAGTGGAAGTAGAGACACGAATTGAGGTGGAAGGTGGAAGATCGCGTTCAGAACATGGAATGGGTGCTAAGCAAGATGATAAAAGTGTTGAATCAACAAGAAAATAAAATACTGGACCAAGAAGGAAGGTCGCAACGGAAGAATATCAAGATATATAATGTTCCGGATGGAACAGAGGGTTTGTCTATGGTGGAGTTTGTAGAAAAGTTACTACGGGACACGCTGGAGATTCCCCCAACTACGGAACTTAACACAGAGAGATCACACCATGCGCTCATCCCGAGGCCCTCTGGGGACAGGGAAGATAAACCACGGTCAATAGTAATCAGATTCCTTCGCTACAAAACCAAAGCAGAGATTCTGTGCAAGGCCTGGGGAAAGAAGAAGGTACTTTTGAATGAGAGATTAATATATTTTGATCAAGATTACCCCCCAGCAATCCTGCAGAAATATAAGGAATATTCTGAAGCGAAGCGAGTGTGAAAGCAGAGAAAGATTAGCTTCCAGACTCTGTACATTGCTAAACTGCGAGTGTTTTATGAAGACGGAATGCGGCTGTATCAGACAGTGGAAGAGGCGACTACAGACATGAAGGACAGAGGATTGCTGTCAGTGTGATCACACCGAGGGAAAGCCTGGCTGAGCAGCTATCCTGCTCCGCTTGGGAAATAGTCAGAGAATCGAGAAAGCAGGGGAAGGGAGGAAGGGGAGGAAAGAATATCAGAGAGAGACTGAGTTTTCAGAATACAGCCCTCAGCCCCTCCAGAAGAGCCATAAGGACTAACCAATTTCAAAAGTGTTGATAAGCTAAGCAGAAGCAAAAATAGACGGTGCTATATTTATCTCAAGGTGTATGTATTACAATGTGGACTTTATATTACTCAATTATTTTATTTTTTATTCATTCATTCACTCCTTTTTTCCCCACCTAAATGAGAATATATACATGGAAGGAATACACAGGGAAGACTATTCTGTGTAATAGACATAGACTTTTTCACTTACTTTTATGGGTACTGCAGTGGGGGCCCTCAGCTCACAGATGGGAGAGGCTATCCCCCACAGCTAGGCATTTCCTCTAGCTCGGCCCAGGGTCATCAAATAAGGGCCTTGGCCTTGGAAAGACACCTTCGTTACCTTTTTTTTAAATTCCCGTTTTTTGGTTCTTATTTGTTCAGGGAGTAGATCAACTGAGTTCTATATTGCTAATTTCAATGATACACTGACAGATAAATACACACGGCTAAGGACAAAGTAAAATTGGTTTCTTTTAATGTCAATAGGCTGTTAAATCCAATCAAATGCAATAAAATTCTATCAAGAATTAAGAAAGAACAAGCCCATGTAGTATATTTACAGGAAACTCACTTAAGTGATAATGAGTATGGAAATGGGCTTCACTAATTTGTTTTTCTCCTAATATAAATCAGGACATAGGAGAGGAGTTGCTATCTCATCTCAAGCAAGCTAAATTTTGGAAAACGTATTCGAAATGGGAGATAAGGAGGGTAGATATATTCTAGTAAAGGGGAATATAGACAGGAATTCAGTTACTCTATTGAATATATACACACCCCCAGGAAATGAAACTAGTTTCTTCCAGAAAATTACTAATATTATGATAACTGCTGGTCTTCCATACAACCTTGCCCAGGCCTGTGCCCTGGAAACCTTCCAAGGTGCAAATCCATGGTCTCATGAGACTAACGGATGCCTATATGGTAACGGAAACAGAGAGTCTCTTGATATGTGGGGGAGACTTAAATTTACACTTACAAACAAAGTTAGATTCTTCCAGTAGAAAAACAGACGAAACAAAGTCCTTACATAAGAAAGTTAACATCCTTTTTGAGAATGGTGGTCTAGTTGATATATGGAAAGACCTTTTACCCGCCAGAAGGGATTACACTCATTATTCTGCCCCCCATTCTTTATATACAAGAATGGACTATTTCATAAAATTTGGAAAAAATAGACACAAAATAAACACCTGTGGAATTGGAACAATGGATGTACGTTTATAAGCGACCATGCACCTATATATTTTTCTGTTGATTCTGACCTACAACTGAAGAATATTATTTGGAAACTAAATTCAAGTCTACTCAATGATCCCTATTTTAAGGAACAAATAAAAAAAGAAATTGGTCTTTACTTAGAATTCAATGATAATGGAGAGGTTTCACCTCCCATTCTGTGGGATACTCTGAAGGCTGTCTTAAGAGGGGAAATTATAGTGATATCTTCATATAAGAAAAAAAATAAGGAATAAAACATTAGAAGAATTACAAAATAAGCTAAAGGAACTAGAAAAAACACAAATTGAGTTTGGCACAGGATACATTAGAGGAAATTTAAAGAATTAGGAATGAAATTAATAGTTTGGCTACACAAGAAATCAGGAAAAATCTAGTGTTTCTGAAACAGCGACACTATGAAACTGGATCTAAATCTATGAAAATACTGGCGTGGAAACTGAAAAAAAAAGATAGCAGAAAATACAATTCATAGAATTAGGGATCCAAGAACAAAAGTGATAAAAAAAAAAATAGGCTAAGTGAAATGTATAGTTCCCACATTCTGCACTTCCCATTTCTACCTTCTACCCAAGATCCACAAACCTGCCTGTCCAGGTAGACCCATTGTCTCAGCTTGCTCCTGCCCCACCGAACTCATTTCTGCATACCTTGACACTGTTTTATCCCCCTTGTTCAATCCCTTCCCACCTATGTTCGTGACACTTCTCACGCTCTGAAACTTTGATGATTTTAAGTTTTCTGGCCCCCACTGCTTTATTTTCACCATGGATGTCCAGTCCCTATATACTTCCATCCCCCATCAGGAAGGTGTCAAAGCCTTCCGTTTCTTTTTGGATTCCAGACCTAACCAGTTTCCCTCTACCACCACTCTCCTCTGTCTATCAGAATTAGTCCTTACCCTTAATAATTTCTCCTTTGGCTCCTCCCACTTCCTCCAAACTAAAGGTGTAGCCATGGGCACCCATATAGGTCCCAGCTATGCCTGCTTTTTTGTTGGCTTTGTGGAACAATCCATGTTCCAAGCCTATATTGCTATCCGTCCCAAACTTTTCCTTCGCTACATCAACCACTGCATTGGCACTGCTTCCTGCACGCATGCTGAGCTCGTTGACTTTATTAACTTTGCCTCCATCTTTCACCCTGCCCTCAAATTTACCTGGTCCATTTCCGACACCTCCCTCCCCTTTCTTGATCTTTCTGTCTATCTCTGGAAACAGCTTATCCACTGATGTCTACTATAAGTCTACGGACTCTCACAGCTACCTGGACTGTTCCTCTTCCCACCCTATCTCTTGCAAAAATGCCATCCCCTTCTTGCAATTCCTCTGTCTCTACCTCATCTGCTCTCAGGATGAGGCTTTTCATTCCAGGACAAAGCAGATATCTTCCTTTTTTAAGGAAACGGGCTTCCCTTCCTCCACCATCAACTCTGCTCTCAAATGCATCTCCCCCATTTCATGCACATCTGCTCTCACCCCATCCTCCCGCCACCCCACTAGGAATAGGGTTCCCCTTGTCCTCACCCGCCACCCCAGCAGCCTCCAGGTCCTACATATAATTCTCCATAACTTCCGCCACCTCCAACGGGATCCCACCACCAAGCACATCTTTCCCTCACCCTCTCTTTCTGCTTTCCGCAGGGATCACTCCCAACGTGACTCCCTTGTCCATTCATTCCTCCCCCCCATCCCTTCCCATCGATCTCCCGCCTGGCACTAACCCTTGTAAGTAAAACAAGTGCTACACATGCCCTTACACTTCCTCCCTTACCACCATTCAGGGCCCCAGACAGCCCTTCGAGGTGAGGCGACACTTCACCTGTGAGTCGGCTGGTGTGATATACTGCGTCCAGTGCTCCCGATGTGGCCTTCTATATATTGGCGAGACCCGATGCAGACTGGGAGACCGTTTTGCTGAACACCTATGCCCTGTCTGCCAGAGAAAGCAGGATCTCCCAGTGGCCACACATTTTAATTCCACGTCCCATTCCCATTCTGATATGTCGATCCATGGCCTCCCCTACTGTAAAGATGAAGCCATACTCAGGTTGGAGGAACAACACCTTATATTCCATCTAGGTAGCCTCCAACCTGATGTCATGAACATTGACTTCTCTAACTTCCCTTAATGCCCCTCCTCCCTTTCTTACCCCATCCCTTATTATTTTTTCCCCTTCCTTTCTCTCTCTTTTTTCTCCCTCTGTCCCTCTCACTATATCTTCCTCTGATGCTCCCCTCCCCCTTTCTTTTTCCCTTCTCCAGCCTTGTATTCCTCTTGCCAATCACCTTTCCAACTCTTAGCTCCATCCCTCCCCTCCTGTCTTCTCCTATCATTTCAGATCTCCCCCTCCCCCTCTCACTTTCAAATCTCTTACTATCTCTTCTTTCAGTTAGTCCTGACAAAGGGTCTCGGCCCGAAACGTCGACTGTACTTCTTCCTAGAGATGCTGCCTGGCCTGCTGTGTTCCACCACCATTTTGCGTGTGCTAAGTGAAATTCAAGAAGCTTTTGAAGTGTTTTACAAAACTCTATGTTCCAAAGTTGCAGGGGGAAGCATAACCCAAATTGATACCTTCCTGAATTCTCCATAGTTACCCACTTTAAATGAAGAACAAAATAGAACGATGACTGCTGACATAACTGGAGCTGAACTAAAAACTGCAATTAACAGGCTTAAATTAAGCAAGTCACCAGGATCAGATGAATATATGACAGAGTGGTATAAAGAATTTAAAAATGAGTTAATTCCTGTTTTACTCCCCATGCTGAACTGGGTTCTAAAAAAGACGCAAATGCCACCCAGCTGGGTGGAGGCAATAATCTCAGCTATACCGAAAGGCGGCAAGGATAAAATGGAATGTGGGTCATTTAGACCAATATCTGATCTTAATGTGGATTATAGAATATTTACCTCTATCATGGCCAAACGATTAGAAGAATTTCTACCCACACTTATACATAATGATCAGACAGGTTTCATACAACAATGCCAAACACAAGACAATATACAAAGGACACTTCACATTATGGATCGTATACAAAAAAATAAAATTGAAGCAATAGTGATAAGCGTGGATGCTGAAAAGGCATTTGATTTGGTTAATTGGAACTTTCTTTACGGAGTTTTACATAGATTTGGTTTACATGACACAATTATTAAAACTATACAGGCCCTATATGACAACCCTACTGCCAAGATTAAAATCAATGGATATTTATCAAGTAGTTTTACCCTAGAAAGGGGCACGAGATGGGGTTGTGCTTGGTCACCGCTACTCTTCACATTTTATCTGGAACCATTAGCTCAATACATCAGACAAAATGAAGATATCAGGGGAATTACTATTAAGGGGACAGAGCATAAATTGGCCTGTTACGCAGAAGACATTTTGATCTACCTAGGGCAACCAACATACTCTTTACCAAATCTGATGCAATCCTTTAAACAATATGGTCAATTATCAGAATACAAGATCAACATACGTAAAACCCAATTACTTTCATATAACTATAGCCCACCAAGAGAAATTGAAAGTAGATATCCTTGGGCATGGCAAACAGAGTCTTTCAAATATTTGGGCATCATTATGCCAAAGATTTGGCAAAGTTATCAGAATGTAATTATTTGCCTATATATAAAAAAATTAAGGAAGATATAACAAGATGGAAACTAATTCCTTTCTTTAGCCTCAGTTCTAGGATTGAATCCATTAAAATGAATATATTACCCAGACTATTATATCTCTTTCAGACCCTACCAATAGAGATTAACCAAAATCAATTCAATGAATGGAACAAAATGTTATCAAGGTATCAATCTTTAAGATAATGTTTTTTTTGAGGCATCGTAAGTGTTGTTACTTCGATGTACTCATGTTATTTTTCCTATATATACACAATAAAAAGATTTGAAAAGATATATATGACTAGGTAAAAGGCCTAGGGTTTGTCTCAAAACTTTGGAATTAGCCAAGGAAAAGGGGAGATGGGGCCTACCTTCTCTTAGAGATTATTATTTTGCAGCACAGTTGAGAGCTGTGCTATGCTGGTGCAACCCATCATATGACGCTCAATGGAAAAACATTGAGGAGAGGATATCTTCCATCTCCATACAGGCAATTTTGGCTGATAACAACCTACAAAGTTGCATAAATACTATCGATAACCCATGGGTGAAATGAACTCTTAAAATATGGAAAACTATTATAAAAGCATATAAACTAGAGGGAGATATTGCAATTCTTAAATGGTGTGCATACGACTCGGATTTTACGCTGAATAAACTGATTGCTAGATTTAAGGACTGGACAGCTAAAGGAATAACAGTTCTTCGTAATATAATGAAAGAAGGAAGACTGTTCAGTTTTGAAATGCTGAAAGAGAAACACTTATTAAAAAAACAAGACTTTTATCGATAATTGCAGATGCAACATTGTTAATAGGAGGGTGAAAAGTGTAATCAAGGCAAGTACATGTTTGATAGAGCTATTTAGAAAAGCATATAATTCAGATAACGGTAGTAGAATCATTTCAAGCGTGTATAAGGGTTTGTCAAATCTTGAAACACATTCGACTTCATACATTAAAACAAAATGGGAGAAGGAAGGAGGGATAATTATATCTGAGGAAGAATGGATAGTAATATAAAGGTATCAATGGAAGTGTACTAGTTCACAGAAATGGAGGGAGTTTGGGTGGAAAAACCTGATAAGGTACTTTATTACACCCTCTCCGAAATCCCGTTATGATAGTAACCTCTCTGTTTGCTGGAGAAATTGTGGAAATCAAAATGCAAACCATTATCATATTTTCTGGGATTGCCCTGTTATCAAAGACTATTGGAGTGGAATACACAATGCCCTACACGATATTTTTAAATGTGAAATACCCTTAGAAAATAAGACCATATATTTTGGGAAGATACCTCAAGAATGGTTGAAAAGAGATAAAGATTTAATGAATATACTGCTGGAGGCTGGTGAAAATACTCTTACCAGGAAATAGTTATCACAGGACAGCCCAACGTTAAACGCATGGATGGAAATTACAATGGACATTTACAAAACGGAGAAGATAGCAGCATCTGTTAATCATAAGTTGGAACAATTTGATTCATACTGGGAAAAATGGTTTAACTACATAAGACCCCATAGGCCTGATTTTATTCTCACAAATCAATGAATATGTTGCAAAAAAAAAATCACTCCCTACTTGTACATAGCTTTCTCCTTCTGCTTGTTCTTTCTTTTCTATAAAAGGTATATACCTCAGATAAATACTATGTGGAGATTTATGTCAAATATGAGTACATGATATGTACAGTATCTGAAATACATCATACGGAAATGTTTGTTTGATGATGAATTTCAATAAAAAATAAATTACATAAATAAATAATCTTTCTCTGTAAATGTTCCAGTATTTAATTCAAGGTTCCCTTGGTTCAATGGCCATGAATTTGCTTCTAGATCAACAAAAAGGATATTTTTGGATCCACAAATTTAGTTCATGAATGTTAAGGAATTGACTTCTTGGACAGAATGTCATGGTGGGTTAAATGGTGAGGCAGTGAATTATGTGAATGAGTTTAAAGCCACAGAGCTGCAAGAAAATTCAGCCTCTTGATGTTTGTGCAAGAGAGTTAGAGCTCGGACCACAAATTGATATGAACAATGTCTCCTTGCTGTTTGGCACAAGAGGTCCAGCTGGAATAAGCATTCACCCTGAAGTCCTATCTCCTCCCCACACTCCAGTGTGAATATGTTCCTGCTGTTAATCCTCAGCACAAGCTGCAGTGATCTATAGCGTGAATTTAATAACCAGAATGTTTTCTTTCTTTTATTATTGTGAGAAAGGCAAAACCAGAGACTCAACAATGCATACCAAACAACCAATCACAAGTCATCAGTTTTAAATAATCTAATTCTTGAATCTCAAAAGCATCTCAATTTCCATTAACGAGTGTATGAAAAACTGTTTTGGAAATTAATCCTAACTGCTCTATCTGTAATTTAAGATTGGATTCCCAAGTGGAAAGAACATGTTTTCCATATCTGACCAAATGCTTCTGTCAATTTTATTATTTCAATTAACTCGCCAGTTATTATTCAAAATTTAATTAAAATACAAAAGGACAGCACTTCTTTATTCTTCAATTATAACACTCCCATGATTAAAGTTAATTGTTTTCTTTATTTTTCCTACCTGTGTGGGAATTTTGGGTGATCTCTGAATCCAGATCTAATTCATTTTGATTCTTTAGTGCTACTAATCTCTGGAAATTTCGGTTTATGGATTTAGTCTAGATGACCTTTTCCTTTGTTTTTTTTAAAGTAAACTGCAAACTTGCACAAGTGGACATGCATTTTATTGTATTTTCTTAAAGTGCTATCACCTCAGTCTTAAAATCTATTATTCAGACGATATTTCTTGACCCAAACAAACTCAACCAATCATCAGACTTTGTCACAAGGTTACCACAAATTTCATGCATTCCCATTTTGTTTTAAATAATTGCTTGCTCGGACTCTCATCAAATACATTGTATGAGTCCATATGGATAGAGTTCTTGACATTCTTCTATCCAAATGCTAGTGAATTCTAAAAGTTAAATTACATTAGTGAGCTTCCGCCAAACCTTCACAAGTTTATGACTGTCTGCTTTCGCTTTGTACTTGTCCATACTCTTGGCCATTTTGTGTCTCCTGATAGATTTTAACAATTTCCCTATAGCTCACAAATTGAAGCACACTATAGCGCACAGAAAGAAGCCATTTGGCCAACGTTGTTATGCTGATTCTTTAAAAGAGAGACTGAGTTAGTCTCATTCACTGTTCTCTCTCCAGAGTCCTTTGAAAAATTGTCCCTGCTCATTTATCCAATCCCTTTTTCCTAGCTACATCTGAATTTGCTCTGTTACCCCTTCAGGGAGTACATTGCAGGTTATAACAATGCATTCTGTAAAAAATCGTTTCCTCTTGCTGTCTCCAATTAATGTCTTAAATATGTCTTCTCTGATAGCAAAATATCTGCCTCCGGAAACAATTTCTCCATCTATCAATTAGTCTCCAAATTTTGAACATATCAATTAAATATCCCCTTAACCTTCTGGCTAACAAGGAGAACAATTACAGCTCCTCCTCTCTTAGTATCTTACTGACATTTCATACCTGGTGCTCTTCAAGTTCATCTCGAAGTTCTTTAATCTTTCCTGCAGTGTAGTACCTAGACATGGACCCAAAACTCCAGTTAATGTCCAAACCGAAATTCCTTAGTATTTTCAATATTACATTCCTAGTGATTTATTCAGGAATGACAATGAATGGAAAATGTTTAGCTGATTATCTCCAATACTAAACAAACAGAAGCAGCTCTGTGAACTCTAATACAGGTCATGCTTAAGTAGCCAAGTTAATGCATTGATCTCTTTGGTCATGTAACAAGGGATTAAAAGCTGTTTTATATAAGCATTAAGCTTTTATATTAAAAGAAGAAATAGAAGATGGACTTTATCCATAAACCTAAAACCTACGCCAAATTTAGAAAACCATGGACAGGAATTGGTTCCTTCATCTGGCACATAAGGGTGGCAAGACTCTGAAAGTGGTGGGGGTACACCTTCTAGAACAGTCCCACTTGTTGCCATTCTCCTGGGGATCTGTTTGAGGAAGTGGGGTGTGTTGGGATTCATGATATAATGGTAAACAGAACCGAGTGATGAAGATAGACAAATATACTCCTTCTGGTCCCAAGGAGTTCTGTTTCTACTCCACAGGGAATCTTGCTCTTTGAACTGACCTGAGTGGCAAGCTGTTCCATCTCACTGTTTGCTCTTTGAATGTAAATAAGGGCCCAGTTTTCAGAGTGGACCTCGGCATCATACAAAGGCATTGGGCAAGGGAGCTTGATCACATGCAGAACAATTACCTGGCCCCTCCTTTGTTTAGTATGGAATTTCAACAAGGTTCTTTCACATCTCCATGCCAAGGGAGTTGTGCACTAAAAAGCTATGGTAGAAATCTTGTGTTTAACTATGTATGTCAGAAGAGAAGAATTATTAAGAGTTAATTAGGCAAGACTTCTAGTTGATTAACATTAGATTTTGTTTCATTTTTGCCATATCATACTTTTTTTTTTTACATGGATGGGATATATATGATCAAGCCATGCACATGACTGGCAATGGACTTCGCTGTTATAGCAGCTTAATTGTCACAGGGCTTGGAAATTATCCAAAGAAAACAAGATCGGCAACAGGACTGTACATACACAGGAAACTCATGTGCTAATGTCAGACTATCCAGACAACTTGCTCATGCTTTGTGCAAACAGAAACTTGATCAAATGTCACTCATGGATAGAAATCTACGTGATTTTTGATTCAGAATAAAATGGAGGAAAATATCTATCTTTTAAAATGTCATTTAAAAACATAAGTCATTCTGAGCTAGTGCAATTAATTTCAATACATTGAAAACATGTTGAAATATGTTAAAAATTAATAGATTTGCCAATGTACATGACAACCTTTCATAATGTTTATTAACTGCACTTTCAGAATACAAACTTAGAGTTGCAAGGTCATAGAGTTGCACAGCAATGGGTTTTCCAGTCCACTATGCCCATGTTAACCTATTTCCCAGCTGTACTAATCCCAGTCTCCTGCATTAATTCTATAGCCTTGCACCTATATTATTTAAAAATGTGGCATTTACTGTATTTTGCTTTCCTTGGGATAACCTTCTGTAAATTATGTGAATATGTGTTATAATGCCATATATTGTCAGATGGAGAAATGCATACTTCCACAAAGAAGCACATTAATAATCTTGAAAATAAAGAATCAGATCAGAATGTGAAATGTATTAATAGAAAATTTTCATCAGTTTCAGTATCTGTCAAAGGAATCAGAAAATAATCAGTAAATCAACAAAGGTACTTCGCTAAATAAAATAGAAGCTCACGGACGAGCACAATATTCTTACCACAGCTTTCACCACAGACGTGGCTGCCTCTTGAGCAAGGGACACACTGAACAATGTTGTACCAACACAGAATAATTGGTTGAATTCTTAAAGTGGTACCAACTAACAATACATATGACATATCTATTGCATCAAGATCTTTTTGTAAGGATGAGTAATAGAAAAAGGGTGTAAATTTTACAACATATAAAATTGCACAAGGTCAATAATTTTTTTCCAGTATTTTTTAGACATCTCTGTATAGTCATAGAGTCATAGAAAGTACAGCATAGAAACAGGCCCTGCAGCCCATCTAGTCTGTGCCGAAACCATTTAAACTGCTTACTCCCATCGACCTGCACCCGGACCATAGCCTCCAGACCTCTACCATCCATGTACCTAATCAAATTCTCTTAAATGTTGAAATCAATTTCACATGCACCACTTCTGCTGGCTGCTCGTTCCACACTCTCACAACCCTCTGAATAAAGAAGTTTCATCTTTCACCCTTAGCCCATGACCTCTAGTTGCAGTTCAACCTATATTCAGCAGAAAAGGCTTGCTTGCATTTACCCTATCTATACCCCTCATAATTTAGTATACCTCTGTCAAATCTCCTCTCAACCTTCTACGTTCCAAGGAGTAAATTCCTAACCAATTTAATCTTTCCTTATAACTCTGGTCCTCCAGACCCAGCAACATCCTTGTAAATTTTCTCTGTAGTTTTTCAACCTTGCAGTGTAGGAAGGTGACCAAAACTGCACAATAGTCCAAATTAGACCTCACCAATTAACCACATTGTCATCCAAATCATTGATATAGATGACAAACAACAACAGACCCAGAACCTATCCCTGCGGCCCCTGTGGCACTCCACTAGTCACTGGCCTCCAGTCAGAAAGGTAATCATCTACTACCACTCTCTGGCTTCTCCCACAAAGCCAATGTCTAATCCAATTTACTACCTCATTTTGAATGCTGGACCTTGTCAAATGCCTTGCTAAAATCCATGTGGACAATCTCCATTGCTTTGCCTTCATCAACTTTCCCAGTAACTTCCCAAAAAGCTTTATAAGATTGGTTAGACATGACCTACCACCCACCAAGCCATTCTGACTATCCTTAGTCAGTCCCTGTCTGAACAAATGCTCATATATTCAGTCCCTTAGAATAACTTACAAATAACTTTCCCACTACTAATGTCAGGCACACTGGCCTATAATTTCCTGGTTTATTTTTAGAGCCTTGCTTAAATAGTGGAACAACATTAGCTGTTCTCCACATCTCTGGTATCTAATAATGTCACTAATAATGATTTAAATATCTCTGCTAGGGCCCAGGCAATCTCTGCACTTGCCTCCTGCGGGGTCCGAGGGAACACCTTGTTAGGCCCTTAGGATTTATCCACCCTAATTTGCCTCAGGACAGCAAACACCTCCTCCTCTGTAACCTGTATGGGGTCCGTGAAGTTAATGCTGCTTTGTCTCACTTCTACAGGCTCTGTCTCCTGAGTAAGTACAGATGCAAAAAAATTCATTTAAGATCTCTCCCATCTCTTTTGGCTCCAAACATGGATTACCATTCTGATCTTCCAGAGAATCAATTTTGTCCCTTGTCATCCTTCTGCTCTTAACACGCAGTAGTAGAATCTGCATCTGTAGAATCCCTTGGGATTCTCCTTCATCTTGTTTGCTAGGGCAATCTCATGCCTTTTTGCTGCAATCTCTTGCATTTCTTACACTTTTTATTAGAAGTATATATTTTCATTAATTTCAGTGCAGTATCAACAGGAAAGACAGATGTAATGGTAACTGCTACCAGATGCTCTCATTTCACAATTGTATCATTCCAATGTAATTGTGTCTATAGTTGGAAATGCATTTATTGTGGTAATGGTAAGATAAAATTTACTCCTCTGCTACATTTTCATGTATTTGCACTACATAGTTACTCATTCTGCCACTGGCCATTTGCTGTCTTACATTGAATATATTATGTTCACACAAACTCACATCTGTGTGGTATGTTCTCTGCTGAAGAGTTTAGGATTTAATTACTCTAAGCAGTGACTGATAATCTTAGAACACAGTAGTTCTACAAAAATGATCATTGAATTTGATATTATGCAGTACTAATAAATATTCTATTTTTGCCAGTATAATTATCATAATAAAGATTGCACTCACAATGTAACTCACAGAGCTCATGAAATATTGGGAGTGTAATTACTCTAAGAGTTGTATCCTGTGACCAATTGTTCTTTATGTACACATTGTTGGCACTGAGTAAGTTGTTTGTCTCAGAGTGGGCACAGAATCCAGTGAACTTTCTTCAAAGGCAGCAATTTTTTTTTACTATTCTAGCCTAGAGAGAGAGTGTGAAAGAGAGATAATGATATATTTCGTCAGAAGAGCTGTTTGTTAAAAATAACAATGGAAGTTAAACTCCATGCTTGAGAATTTAGATGTTGTGAATGAGCACCTAGAGCCAGAGAGCTCCATGATTCAGGTCACCACGGAACAAATAGGCGCCCAGTCTATTAGACTTCTGGGCGAGTAATCTGTTGAAGGATTGGAGACAAAAGAGAGGAAACCTTGAACCATATAATGAGCTGGCCATGCAAAATAAACACAAGCAAATGAAAATAAAGCTATTTGGAATCCTATTCCTGACAAAGACAAACAATTGCACTATACCGTAAAACTCTGAAATGAAACCATACAAGCTGCAATATATGGATTATGACCACACTGCAGTCTCCCTGGAAATGAAACAGTTCACTCACAAACAGGAACAGGCAGATAATTGTAGATTTGAAAGAGTTGTTTATCAAAGATTGGATTATTTGTAGATGTGAAGAATCCAGTTTGAGGGATTGACTGCTACATGAGGCCGAGTAATTCCAGGAAAGAGCAGTGGAGCCATGTAAAGCCAAGGCCAGACAAAGTACATGCATTGAAGGGTGGGGCAAAAGGCAGAATCGGGAAGCTACAATTAGCATAGTCTAGATACTGTAGGAATTGTGGATGGAAGCAAAATCAGTTGAGAAAGGAATATCCAAGATATGAGAAAAACATGATATGCAATGTAGACTAGAAAGATAATTTCCACAGACATTGCAAATAGAACATAGAAGAGTGCAGCACAGTACAGGCCCTTCGGCCCACAATGTTGTGCCGACCCTCAAACCCTGCATCCCATATAACCCCCCACCTTAAATTCCTCCATATACCTGTCCAGTAGTCTCTTAAATTTCACTAGTGTATCTGCCTCCACCACTGACTCAGGCAGTGCATTCCACGCACCAACCACTCTGAGTAAAAAACCTTCCTCTAAGATCCCCCTTGAACTTCCCACCCCTTACCTTAAAGCCATGTCCTCTTGTATTGAACAGTGGTGACCTGGGGAAGAGGCGCTGGCTATCCACTATCTATTCCTCTTAATATCTTGTATACCTCTATCATGTCTCCTCCAATCCTCCTTCTCTCCAAAGGGTAAAGCCCTAGCTTCCTTAATCTCTGATCATAATCCATACTCTCTAAACCAGGCAGCATCCTGGTAAATCTCCTCTACCATTTCCAATGCATCCACATCTTTTCTATAGTGAGGTGACCAGAAATGGACACAGTACTCCAAGTGTGGCCTAACCAGAGTTTTATAGAGCTGCATCATTACCTCGCGACTCTTAAACTCTATCTCTTTACTTATGAAAGCTAACACCCCATAAGCTTTCTTACCTACCCTATCTAGCTGTGAGGCAACTTTCAGGGATCCGTGGACATGTACCCCCAGATCCCTCTGCTCCTCCACGCTACCAAGTATCCTGCCAACACACATCAAAGTTGCTGGTGAACGCAGCAGGCCATGCAGAATCTCTAGGAAGAGGTACAGTCGACGTTTCGGACCAAGACCCTTCGTCAGTCCTGATGAAGGGTCTCAGCCCGAAATGTCAACTGTACCTCTTCCTAGAGATGCTGCCTAGCCTGCTGCGTTCACCAGCAACTTTGATGTGTGTTGCTTGAATTTCCAGCATCTGCAGATTTCCTCGTGTTTGCAAGTATCCTGCCATTTACTTTGTGCTCTGCCTTGGAGTTTGTCCTTCCAAAGTGTACCACCTCACACTTCTCCAGGTTGAACTCCATCTCCCACTTCTCAGCCCACTTCTGCATCCTATCAATGTCTCTCTGCAATCTTTGACAATCCTCTACACTATTTACACCACCACCAACCTTTGTGTCATCTGCAAACTTGCCAGCCTACCCTTCTACCCCCACATCCAGGTCGATAATAAAAATCACGAAAAGTAGAGGTCTCAGAACCGATCCTTGTGGGACACCACTAGTCACAACCCTCCAATCCGAATGTACTCCCTCCACCATGACCCTCTGCCTTCTGCAGGCAAGCCAATTCTGAATCCACCTGGCCAAACTTCCCTGGATCCCATGCCTTCTGACTTTCTGAATAAGCCTACCGTGTGGAACCTTGTCAAATGCCTTACTAAAATCCATATAGATCATATCCACTGCACTACTCTTATCTATATGCCTGGTCACCTCCTCAAAGAACTCTATCAGGCTTGTTAGACACGATCTGCCCTTCACAAAGCTGTGCTGACTGTCCCTGATCAGACCATGATTCTCGAAATGTCCATAGATCCTATCTCTAAGGATCTTTTCCAACAGCTTTCCCACCACAGACATAAGGCTCACTGGTCTATAATTACCCAGACTATCCCTACTACCTATTTGGAACAAGGGGACAACATTCACCTCCCTCCAATCCTCCGGTACCATTCCCGTGGACAACGAGGACATAAAGACCCTAGCCAGAGGCTCAGCAATCTCTTCTCTCGCCTCGTGGAGCAGCCTGGGGAATATTCCATCAGGCCCCGGGGACTTATCCGTCCTAATGTATTTTAACAACTTCAGCACCTCCTCTCCCTTAATATCAACATGCTCCAGAACATGAACCTCACTCATATTGTCCTCACTGTCATCAAGTTCCCTCTCATTGGTGAATACCGAAGAGAAGTATTCATTGAGGACCTCGCTCACTTCCACAGCCTCCAGGCACATCTTCCCACCTTTATCTCTAATCGGTCCTACCTTCACTCCTGTCATCCTTTTGTTCTTCACGTAATTGAAGAATGCCTTGGGGTTTCCTTTACCCTACTCGCCAAGGCCTTCTCATGCCCCCTTCTTGCTCTTCTCAGCCCCTTCTTAAGCTCCTTTCTTGCTACCCTACATTCCTCAATAGACCCAGCTGATCCTTACTTCCTAAACCTCATGTATGCTGCCTTCTTCCATCTGACTAGATTCTCCACCTCACTTGTCAGCCATGGTTCCTTCACCCTACCATCCTTTATCTTCCTTACTGGGACAAATTTATCTCTAATATTCTGCAAGAGATCCCTAAACATCGACTACGTGTCCATAGTACATTTCCCCACAAAAACATCATCCCAACTCACACCTGCAAGTTCTAGCCTTATATCCTCATAGTTTGCCGTTCCCCAGTTAAAAATTTTCCTGTCCTGTCTGATTTTATCCTTTTCCATGATAATGCTAAAGGCCAGGGAGCAGTGGTCACTGTCCCCCAGATGTTCACCCACTGAGAGATCTGTGACCTGACCCGGTTCGTTACCTAATACTAGATCTAGTATGGCATTCCCCCTAGTCGGCCTGTCCACATACTGTGACAGGAATCCGTCCTGGACACACTTAAACTCTGCCCCATCTAAACCCTTGGAACTAATCAGGTGCCAATCAATATTAGGGAAGTTAAAGTCACCCATGATAACAACCCTGTTATTTTTGCACCTTTCCAAAATCTGCCTCCCAATCTGCTCCTCAGTATCTCTGCTGCTACCAGGGGGCCTATAGAATACTCCCAATAGAGTAACTGCTCCCTTCCTGTTCCTGACTTCCACCCATACTGACTCAAAAGAGGATTCTGGTACATTACCCACCCTTTCTGTAGCTGTAATAGTATCCCTGACCAGTAATGCCACCCCTCCTCCCCTTTTTTCCCCTTCTCTATTCCTTTTAAAGCACTGAAATCCAGGAATATTGAGAATCCAATCCTGCCCTGGTGCCAGCCAAGTCTCTATAATGGCCACTACGTCATAACTCCATGTATGTATCCAAGCTCTCAGTTCATCACCTTTAGTCCTGATACTTCTTGCATTGAAGTACACGCATTTTAGCCCTTCTACCTTCCTACCTTTACACCCCTTATTCTGCTTCTCTTTCCTCAAAGCCTCTCTATATGTTAGATCTGGCTTTACTCCATGCACTTCTTTCACTGCTCTATCGCTCTGGGTCCCATCCCGCTTGAAAATTAGTTTAAACCCTCCTGGACCATGATAGTAAACCTACCTGCAAGGATATTGCTCCCCCTCGAGTTCAGGTGCAACCCATCCAATCTGTACAGGTCCCACCTTCCCCAGAAGAGATCCCAATGATCCAAAAATCTAAAACCCTGCCCTCCGCACCAACTCCTCAGCCACACATTCAACTGCCATCTCCTTCAATTCTTACCATCACTGTCACATAACACTGGCAGCAATCCTAAGAATGCCACCCTTGAGGTCCTGTTCTTCAGCCTTCTGCCTAGTTCCCGAAACTCACACTTCAGGACCTCATCCCTCTTCCTGCCTATGTCATTGGTGCCAACATGTATCACAACTTCTGGTTGCTTTTCCTCTCATACCAGGATGTTGTAAACTCAGTCAGAGACATCCCATGAGGCAAAAAACCATGTGGGTATCCTTCTCACGTCCACAAAATCTCCTGTCTCCTCCCTGACTATAGAGTCTCCAATGACGACAGCTTTCCTCTTCTCCATCCCACCCTTCTGCGCCACAGGGTCAGAATCAGTGCCAGAGGCCCTGCCACCGTGGCTCACAGTTGGTCAGTCGTCTCCTCCCACAGTATCCAGGACAGTAAACTTATTATTCAGGGGAGTGGCTACAGGGGTGCTCTGCACTACCTGTCTACTCACCTTCACTTTCCCTCCTCTGACTGTCACCAAACGACCTGCTTCCAGCAGCCTAGGTGTGATTACCTCCCTCTAGCTCTCATCTATGACTGCCTCATTCTCCTTTGTGAGTTGAAGGTCATCCAGCTGCTGCTCCAGATTCCTTACATAGTCTTCCAGATGGCCCAGCCGCATGCACTTCTGGCAGATGTGACTCTGCAGGAGAGGGGAGGTCCCCCAAGACTGCCACATCTTACATCAGAGGCACATCACCGTCTCAGGAGGCATTGTAAAGACTAACTGGGAACAAGCTTGTCCTCCGCCTCTTCTCATCGAGGCCTCTTGAGTTAAAGCCTCAAAGCTCCACTCTTTCATTGGCCCGCTCACTCACTGGCTGCTCCAGTTGAGCTACCCCTCTATTTATTTGTTTGAGCTTTTCAAACTGCTTGGTCACCTGACCTCGATTGCCCAATCAGCTGCTTTCTGCGGAGTATGAGCTATTCAAATCTTGATTATCTAATCAACTGCTTTCTGCTGAGCCATTCAAATCTTGATTGACTTGATTGCACAGTCCAACTGCCAAAACTTCCAGAATCTCTCAGAGTCAAGTAAGGTGAGTCAAGTAAGGTGAGACATGTAAGAACTGAGACAGATACCAAATAAGAAAAGAACAGCTAAAGGAATATCCTCCATATGTGTCTATGTCAAGTCATTGGTGCAAGGAAATGGTGACATTTCAACTTCATACCATTAGACTAGAAGACATGGGAGCAGAATTAGCCAATTCAGCCCATGGGGTCTGCTCTTCCATTCAATCATGGCTGATTTAATTTTCCTCCCAACCCCTTTCTCCTTCCTTCTCCTGTAACTTCTGATGACATTACTAATTGAATACCTATCAAGCTCTGCTTTAAATATACTCAATGACTTGGCTTCCACAGTTGTCTGTGGCAAAGAATTCCAAAGATTCATCATCATTTTCTAAAGAAATTCCTCCTCACGTCTATTGTGTAGGAGTGTCCTTCAATTCTGAGGCTGTACCCTCTGGTCCTTCTGCTGCTGGAAACATCCTCTCTGCATCCACTCTATCTAGATCATTCAATATTCGGTAGGCTTCAATGAGATCTCACTCTCTCTTCTAAACTAGTCACCGGCAGCCAACTGGAAAAAGTCCCCCTTTATTCTCACTCTTTGCCTTCTACCAGACAGCCAATCTTCTGTCTAATCTTGTACCTTACCTGTAATACCATGGGCTCTTATCATGTTTAGCAGCCTCATGTGCATCACCTTGGCAAGACCCTTCTAGAAGTCCAAATAATCAACATCCACTGATTCTTCTTTGTCTATCCTGCCTGCTATTTCCTCAGGTCCTGACAGATTTGTCAGGTAAGATTTCAGCTGAAGAAAACTATGCTGGCTTCGGCCTCGTCTATCGTGTGCCTCCAAGTACCCCAAAAACCTCACCTTAAATAATGGACTCTAACATCTTGCCAACTATTGAGGTCAAGCTAACTGGCCTTAAATTCTTTGTCATTTGTCTCCCTCACTTCTTAAAGAGAGGAGTGACATTTCCAATTTTCCAGTGCTCTGGAACCATTCTGGAATCTAGTGATTCTTGAAAAATCAATACTAATGCTCCACAATCTCCTCAGCCACCTCTTTGGGAACCACTGTGTGTACTCCATCTGGTCCAGGTGACTTATCTACCTTCAGAAATTTCAACTTCCCAAGCACCTTCTCCTTAGTAATAGCAACTGCATTTACTTCTGCCCCCTGACACTTTCAAATATCTGGCATACCGCTAGAGTCCTGCACAGTGAAAATGGACACAAAATACTACTTAGTTTGTCCACCATTTCTTTGTCCCTCATTACAATCTCCTCCAGCATCCTTTACAAGCAGTCTGATATCCACTCTTACCTATCTTTTACTCTTCAGACAGCATTATCTGTAAAAACTGTTGGAATCCTCCTTTATATTACTGGCCAGCTTATCTTCACATTTCATCTATTCGCTCTTTGTTGATTTTTAGTTGCCTTCTGTTGATTTTTTAAAGCTTCTCAATCCTTTAAATTCCCACTAATTTTTGCTATATTTCAATGAAATGTGTATCCTTGGACGTTAAGCTCCCAGCTGTGATCTTCTTCCAACCATGACTCTGTGATACCTACAGCATTATACCTTGCAATTAATAACTGTGCTACAGGATTGTCTCCTTGAATTGGTCACAATGTGTGATGTCGTTCTGATGGAAGCTATCAATTTCCAGGCCATACTGCCGAAACAAATGGATCGTTTACCACCTACGTATAATAGAAATCCACTGAGGTCAGCTGCAAGATGCTTTCCGAAGGCGATGAAAGAAAACCATTGAAAAGAGAAGTGAGGTGGAGTCCATCATAGCCAGACCCATGCAGTTCGACCATAAGACGTAGGAGCAGAATTAGGCCATTCAGCCCATCGAGCCTGCTCTGCCATTCCATCATGGCTGATCCTGGATCCCACTCTACCCCATACACCTGCCTTCTCACCATATCCTTGCCCTGACAAATCAGGTAATGATCAACTTCCGCCTTTAATATATGCACGGATTGGCCTCCACTGCCATCTGTGGCAGAGCATTCCACAGGCGTACTACTCTCTGGCTAAAAAAATTCCTCCTTATCTCTGTCCTAAAAGGTCATCCCTCAATTTTAAGGCTGTGCTCTCTAGTCCTGGATATCCCCACCATGGGAAACATCCTGTCCACATCCTCCTATTCTAGTCTTTACAATATTTGGTAGGTTTCAATGAGATCCCACGCATTCTTCTAAATTCCAGTGAGTACAAGCTCAAAGCTGCCAAACACACCTCATATGTCAACCTCTTCATTCCCGGAATCATCCTCGTAAACCTCCTCTGGACTCTCTCCAATGACAATACATCCCTTCTGAGATGTGGGGCTAAAGCTGCTGACAATACTCGAAGTGCGGCCTGACTAGTGTCTTATAAAGGCTCAGCATTATTTCCTTGCTTTTATATTCTATTCCCCTTGAAATAAATGCCAACAGGTGAAATTGAAAGGCAATATACTAGTATAACAGATATGCTAAAGACCATTTTCCACTACGAGTTGGAGACATAATGAGGGTGAGGAGCTCACCAGCTTGACACCAGATGTGGCAAGCAGTGATGACAACATATACCATATGATGGGCCCAAGGGGATATCACACACTGGAGGAATGCACAGAGAAAGGGTATCTATGGACACGGGTATCTATGGACACAGGTATCTGTATCATTTTGTGTCAAAATATATAGTCTGGTCAGTTATTTTGATTTTCTTTTTCTTGTTGTTGAATTCATTATAGAGAGAATGTAACATATATTGATTATCTAATATTGTATGCATATCCATTCACCAATTGTACTAAGTAACCATCTGATCTCCATGAATATAGTATTAGAGTCATATGGCACAAAAAATAAGCTGCTTGGGTTGTTATGCCATGCTGAATACTAAGCACTCATGCTCAGTAATTCCGTTTTCCTTCCTACATCCCTATCAAAAGTCTCTCATTACTTCCCCTCACCACTGCACCTCAACTACACTAAGGGCAACATACACCAGAGAATTCTTACCACTTCCAACCAAACGACTGGCATGTGGTGAAGGAACCAGAGGACAAGATGGGAAATAGACAGCACCCAAGTCAGGTTCCATTGCAACTCAGTAGAGCTTCTATTGGTTAGTACTTAAATGTATTACAAAGAAAAACAAATGTGTTTCTCAATTTTGTGAATTATTTTGTTTAATGAAGAATTTGGTTAGTTTAACTGATTGTTATTCTCCAGTATCTTTGAGAAGCAAATACATGTCCCTGATCAGCTACTCCACTTGTACCTGCTATTTTCTGTCAACAAAATTTCTGCCAATGATGTTGTGGCAGGAGCCATGACTAGGGTCATGTATTTGATCTATTGACTAACATGTGTAACGCTAGTAATTCAGGGAAAGGAATGGTGGCTCCCTCCTAGAATCATCTTATTTAGTTTGATTTTAATGTTCAAAACATCATTATTCTGTTTATTTCGCTATTATAAGGCACAATCTCTTTATTCAATTCCCCTTCCTGTGTTTCATTACTTCTACTGGCCAGATTGTCATTGATGCCTTGGTTTCAGCTCACAAACAAGAGAAAGTCTGCAGATTCTGGAAATCTGAGCAACACACACAAAACGCTGGAGGAACTCAGCAGGCCAGGCAGCATCTATGGAAAAGAGTAAACAGTCAACGTTTCGGGCCAAAACCCTTCAGCAGGACTTGGTTTCAGCTTCTTGTTTACTGCAGCCATCAGATCATTTCTTTCATCTTTGTCAATAACTCAACTGCCTTATCCCTTTTCGCCATTTCATTTTGCTCTCTCCAGTCTTGTGCTAGAGTTGTACTATCAGGAACAGCTGTGATCTTGCAGTGAAAACATGTGGTTTTATGCTTGTACAAGAAGAATGAACTTTAAAATTCTGCTCTTCTTTTGACTTTTTCTGTAACATTTGATGTGAAATCTTCATTCAGATCTAATTCACAAATGATTAGTTATTTCTCGTAAAAGAATGACAATGATGTGGGATCTATGGTATCTTCAATTTTGGTTTGAATAGGGCTGCATTGGTTCTATTAATCTTTAGATCTTTCCTTAGACGATTGTGTAATTTTAAAAGGACTATGGTGGAAGTGCTGTATGTATGCCTGAAATGCTTAGACTCTGTTCACACACCCATTTTCCATTATCTTAAGGAGCTGCATATGGTATAAAAAAAGTTGGAAGTAGCCGAGCTCCTGCCCATCTCATACAAATCCATCAGTGTGAGGAGCCAGTTGCTGCAATTTTAGACTGTTTACGGATGCAAGTGCTTGAAGGTGTAACTCACCCAATCTCCTATTGACTCCCTAATTCCAGACCGGCAAGACATAGTCCCATAAGCACCAGTCCATTGGGCAATTGGACACTTTAGCTATCTTTCCGTATCAGCCATGTGGCACTCTCACCTCTGTGTCAGAAGCCTGGGCTCAATCCCACACCACAATTGCCTGTATAAGCGAGATTGATACTTCACTTTGGTACCAAGAGACTGTCAAAGATCATCAGAAGTTGCTTGAGGATCTCAACAGGCTAGTACAGAAGAAAGCTCTTCAAAGTGAGAGCAAAGGTTGGCATGTGACATCAAATTTAACAACCTTTGAGGCAAGAGAAGTGTTTACATTTTGTTACCTGTGAAGCAGTAGCAGATGGATATTCTGTTTGCATCTTTTCTGTTTCCTGACTATATGTATTTCTTCTTGCAAGGAATTAAAAGTGAGACACATTGAACGTTATAAATTAGCTATGAACTCCAGCTAGTCTTCAAGTGATAACATCACAATTTTATTTTATAGATTTGAGGCTTACATGGAGAAATACTCCTTTAATTGAGTCAGTTTATATACCCTTCTTCGGCAACTTGGAAAG
Source organism: Mobula birostris (assembly GCF_030028105.1). NCBI lineage: Eukaryota > Metazoa > Chordata > Chondrichthyes > Myliobatiformes > Myliobatidae > Mobula > Mobula birostris. Next base: position 45,893,568 of record NC_092386.1, read on the forward strand.
CACATAAATAGTTTAGTTACAAGGTAAATAATGCGAACAGATTTGCTAGAGTTCGTTGAAAAAGTACAAACGGAGAGGATAAAGGCAGCCAGTAGATATAGTATGTTTGAGTTTCCAGATAGCACCCAATAAGGTTACCACTCAAGGTAACTGTGACTGAGGTTGGGAACAATTTATTAGTATGGATTGGAGACTGGTTAACTAATGGACAACAGAATATCAGGGTAGATGGGTAAATTTTGAATCGGTGAGAAGCAACTAGTAGAATGGGAAATTTGTTGAGTTCATAAAGGTAGATGGATTAATAAATTGTGAGGAGGACATAAAGAACCTTCAAAGAGATAAAGATAGGTTGCATGTGCTGGCACATGATGTATAATGTGAAAAGTAATGAGGTAGGCAGAATGTAAATGCAAGTTATTATTTCAATTTAATGAGAATACCAAGAGCATTTGAACCAGAAGCAAGAGTATCCCAATTGAGAATGCTCTTCAATAGACAATAGACAATAGGTGCAGGAGCAGGCCATTTGGCCCTTCGAGCCAGCACCACCATTCACTGTGATCATGGCTGATCATCCACTATCAGTATCCAGTTCCTGCCTTATCCCCATAACCTTTGATTCCACTATCTTTAAGAGCTCTATCCATCTCTTTTCTGAAAGCATTCAGAGACTTGGCCTCCACAGCCTTCTGGGGCAGAGCTTTCCATATATCTACCACTCTCTGAGTGAAAAAGTTTTTCCTCAACTTCGTTCTAAATGGCCTACCCCTAATTCTTAAACTGTGGCCTCTGGTTCTGGACTCACCCATCAGCGGGAATATGCTTCCTGCCTGCAGCGTGTCCAATTCCTTAATAATCTTATATGTTTCAATAAAATCCCCTCTCAGCCTTCTAAATTCCAGAGTATACAAGCCCAGTCGCTCCAATCTTTCGACATATGACAGTCCCGCCATCCTGGGAATTAACCTTGTGAACTTACGCTGCACTCCCTCAATATCAAGAATGTCCTTCCTCAAATTTGGAGACCAAAACTGTACACAGTACTCCAGGTGTGGTCTCACCAGGGCCCTGTACAACTGCAGAAGGACCTCTTTGCTCTTATACTCAATTCCCCTTGTTATGAAGGCCAGCATGGCATTAGCTTTCTTCACAGCGCGCTGTACTTGCATGCTTGCTTTCAGTGACTGATGTACAAGAACACCGACATCTCATTGTGCTTCCCCTTTTCCTAACCTGATTCCATTTAGATAATAATCTGCCTTCCTGTTCTTACCATCAAAGTGGATAACCTTACATTTATCCACATTAAACTGCATCTGCCATGCATCTGCCCACTCACCCAGCCTGTCCAAGTCACCCTGCATTCTCATAACATCCTCCTCACATTTCACCCAGCTTTGTGCCATCAGCAAATTTGCTAATGTTACTTTTAATTCCCTCATCTAAACCATTAATATATATTGTAAACAGCTGCAGTCCCAGCACTGAACCCTGCGGTACCCCACTGGTCACCGCCTGCCATTCAGAAAGGGATCCGTTAATCGCTACTTTTTGTTTTCTGTCAGCCAGCTAATTTTCAATCCATGCCAGTACACTGCCCCCAATACCATGTGCCCTAATTTTGCCCACTAATCTCCTATGTGGGACTTTATCAAAGGCTTTCTGAAAGTCCAGGTACACTACATCCACTGGCTCTCCCTAGTCCATTTTCATAGTTACATCCTCAAAAAATTCCAGAAGATTAGTCAAGCACGATTTCCCCTTCGTAAATCCATGCTGACTTGGACCAATCCTCTTCCATTCTATAAGATCATGGTTCATCCAATCTTGTCTTCAACAGCAAGTTTCCACTCTCATCCTATACACCTGGACTCGCTTGTAGCTCAAATCTTACAGTAAAAAGGGATTTAGGCATCTTTGGACTGAGTTCTAGACTATGAAATGCTGTACTAATCACCTTATTTAAAGAAAGATATAAATGCTTAGGCATAACAGAAAAGGTTCAATAATTGATTCTAAGGATGAAGGAACACCAACTAAACCTGGAGTTTAGAAGATTGCGAGTCTTATTGAAACATAATATTCTGTGGGGTTTTATATGGTGGACATTGAGAGGATATTTCCTCATGGAAGTATCCAGAACTAGAGTGCAAATTTCAGAATAAGGTGTTTCCCACTTATTTAAAATGGAGAGAAGGAGAAATTTGTTCTTGTAGGGATTGCGGCAATGGGGAAAATGGGAAAAATATGTGGAGTTAAGAGTTTCTGAATATATTTAAGGTAGCAATTGAGAGGCGTTTGAACTACCAGGAAGTCAAGTAGCATGGAAAAAGAATGGGAAATTGGTGTTGAGGCAACAATTACATGAGGCATGACCTTATGGAATAGATTCTAGGGGACGATTGGCTGACTCCTCCTACTTCATACGTTCTTTTATTAAAAGAGCAGATGATGCTAAAATACCTAATGCACTAGGCTGAGAAGGCAATTAGTCAAACCAACCAAAAGCATGAAATTGTTGTCGTGCTTGAACACAGATAACTAATAGATGAAGACAGCTGACAATGTATTGTGATGGGAATTCTGAGGCTGTTATTCAGTGAAACACTGTTAGGTAGTGGTCAATACATTTATGTAGCTGTGAACAAAATTATTCGAGAAGATGAAACATGACAAAAGCAAAAAAATCTAAAATAATAAGCATTTATGCTGACACTTATCACCATCTATAACGGAAATAAGCGCTGTTGCTCGATATCACATTATGGAGGTACTTCTCATTGGAAAGCACCCAACATGAGATAGGAATATTTGGAATTTACAAGGTTGAATATGACTGTCCAATTTCTGTGAAACATAAACCTAAAGATGTTGATTTTAATGAAGACATTTTTTATCACTAGGTTGATCTCCAGTAGCTGTGGTTTAGCAGCAAAACTGACCCATTCACAACAAATGACTTGTTTCCTTTATTAGAGCAGCAGGCATGGGAATTTCATATAAACATGCTAATTTTGCTAATATCAATAATAGTCATTTGTAATGATTAATTTGTTATTTCAACTGATAACCTGCAGTGTGTGAGAATTATTTGCTTATGCAAACTTGTTATATTTATTTTTATGATTACATGTGTGCTATGAGCCAGGTTATTTCAGTTAACCTCCATTCAGCCAAGCACATTCAGCTAATTAACGGGAGGTAAAAATGCCTCCCATGAGTTATGGCTTCATTTATTTTATCTAAACACCATCAGTCACCAATAGAGGAAAGCTGACATCTGACCCGACAGATAACTTCCCATATAATGTTTTGATTGGTGATTAATACTTTGCGTTATTTTTGCATTATTTGCCATGAAGTATTACATGGCATAAGGCTGCAAAAATCTGTGATCAAAGTGCAAAAGAATGTCTTAATTATTTCCTGTTTAAATCATAACTGTGCACATCATTGAAGAACAGATAAATGAGCATTTCTATTGTTTCATTCTTATACGCCTGATGTATTGGGCAGGGCGAGGACAGTAGCAGAAGAGACTTAAGATGCAAAAAAAGGGAAGTCAGAGAGGATTGGGTGTTGGGAAAGAAAGATCTTGCATTTATATTGTCCTTTCTATGGCGTTAAGCACTTCAGAGTGCTATGCTGCTGATGATATACATTTAAAGTGTGATTACTTTATAAAGTAGAGAAGCACAGCAGTGAATTTGTGCAATATCTCATAAATGTATTGTGATAATTGTTTCAAAGATGTGAAAGCTGTTGAATGGCCTTGAGTCAATGATCATATATACAAGGATATAACCATCAAGCTGAGGCTATTGGACTGACTTTCCATCTAAAATTCAGCAACTTTGCTCAAAACTCCTGGCTTTTACCCACATTATTGCATGAATATTTTGACTTTAGCTGAAAGTGCTACCTTCTACTTAGCTGTTTGAGTGTAGTACACCCCATGTTTTTGGTGTTACATCTACTGAAACAGTTGTTAGATTGGAATCACTCGAATTCCTGCGAAAAAAGTGCCCCTTTAAATGCAGCTTCCAGGCACATCATTCAGTTTGTAGAGCCAATGCCTTTAAATTATACCTAATTGTAGGGATGGACCACCCAGATGAAATGGTGTTAGGATAATTGGAGTCTTTTTTCAGTGTATTCATGAGGAGTCCATCTGTTTATAACAGGAGCATTTGTTTTATCTGATCTAGCTTTGGAATTAAATCGATAGTGGACTTCTTTTAGGACAGAGGAGGTTTTAGTTTTAACTGCCACATCCATCCTGCATCTGATAAATATTTATATATACAAAATAAATCTTTAGAACAGATAGTTCAAAGGATTTAAAGGTTTTTGCACTGGTTATGTAAAAGCAGAACAAGTTCAATGCTTGTGAAGACTATTATGCAAACTTTAGATTAGACTGTAGCCTGCGGTGCCACAGTGAGCCTCATGCAGTGAACCATAGCATTCTGCAACTGATGTGGTATGACGCATTAAGTTGCGGTAAAAAAGCATGCACGAGTTCACAACATCGTTTCTTTCTTTACTAATCAGATCCTTTTGAAAGACAGATTTTAAAAGTCGACTTTGTAGTACAAATCTCATTATATTTTCAAATCATCTATGTGGCAGTAGCTGTAATTAAACATTCGGATAAGCTTTTGTCCTCCAGAAGTTAAAGACTTTGATTCATTCTGTTTATAAATTCAGGATGCACATGAAACAAAGTGAAATATCCTTATTCAACTATATATTAGAAATCATTGTACCAGTTTAAATGACATGAAAAGTGTTATCAGAATTTAGGTAGAAATTGATTAATTTTCAGTCAGTTACTTGTATAATTAAATCATTGGTTGAGATTTCATACAGTGATAATGAATACCAGTGATTAAAAAATGCAATTTATATTTTGGAATAATAGAACTCAGAAATAAATTAACATTTAAATTATGTTGATGAAACTACTACATAAACACATGTTTTTGTTTTAATTTCTGGTACCGTTTCCATCAACCCATTTCACAGTTGATTAGTCTTACACAACTGGGGTCATATGTGAAGCAACCATCACAGATCCTCACCTTGCAGTTGTCATGCAAGTAACTACTGAAGATTTCTTGCCCACAGATGGATTATCAAAAACTGTCAAGGTAGTTTCATGCGTTTGCTTTCAATTGGCGCAAAATGTTGACATTTTAAAAAATGCATATTTTCAAAAAGCATTATCAACGATTTAAAACAGATGGAAGATAATAAAAGTCTACAGGGATATCAAAAGTAAAGGTGAAGGAGCAACGAACGTGATTTATATTTGAGAATTAATATTAGAAAATAAATGACATTAAAAGGTTAATGGAAATGAAAGTTCATAAGTCATTAAGCTCAACTCAGTACACTGTGCCAAAGGACTGGATTGCGTGTTCATAAGAGAGAAGGGAATTAGTCAGGTAATTAAAGACCATCTAGCCTACACAAGTAATAGGAAAACTCCTGGAGAATATAATATTAGTGCTCACTTAGAAAAGTATGGGCTAATCAGGGAAAGTCAACACAACATTTTAAAGACCAAGTCATGCTTGACTAATTTAATCAAAATGTTTGTGGAAATGACCAAGTGTATAGACAAAGAGAGTGTGATGGATCTAGAGTTTCAAAAAATATGTGACAAAGTGCCATATAACAGATGTCACAAAGATTAACCTTCATTGTATTACTAATGAAGTTGGTAATGGTATAGAAGGAAGAATGGTTTTGGTTAAAAGCAGATATTAGAAGAATTAATAATATCATGTGCGCAAGGAATCCATACTGGGATCTTTCATGGACCCTGTTTATGGGAATTCTTCTGACACTGATACACAGATGTGGTTCACAAATTTCAGTCCATGGGGTGAGTCCAGTGTTGCACCCATGGCCATTGTGACTGCCTCTGTCCTGCCTGGTAACCTGCTATGCAATTGCCGTACCCAGAGGCTTGCTAACAACCCCAGGGAATCTCCATTCACAATACATTTATAGTAGTCAATGGCCTTTAATGTCATGAAGCCCTTGGGAGCTAGGGGTAGTGCTGGGGAGGTTGTAACCAATGATCTAACATAGTATGAACTTATCCTGCTGTCTGACTGGGCCCACAGGACCCACTTAATGACAGGCATGGGGCCATGTGGCTGACCTGACACAAGGCTCCAGGTTCTGCTCAGCACCAGGCCTCAGACTAGAGACCGGACTGGGCAGAGACAAGAAGCCATGTTAAAGTCCCAGATTCATACAGCAGAGAAACATGCCTTTGAGCCCACTAGCTCTGCGCCAACCATCAAAGGCCAATCTACACTAATCCCATTGACCAGCACTCTGCCTATAGCATTCTGTGCATGGCCTTTTCAGATCTCATACAACTGCGTTTGACCTGTAATGAGAGTGCAGACATCCCACCTCTCCCAGAAGCTCCGCGAGTCTCCCGCATATGAATAGTGGCTCCCTGATGCCCGCAAATTATATACAATATCACGGAAATCAATTTTTTTGAGAGCAAGAGAGCGAGAGAAAGCAAGAGAGAGCATGAGCGCGACCACGAGAGACAGCGCATGCGAGAGAGAGAGAGCGCGAGAGAGAAAGCAAGCGAGAGAGAGAGAGAGCGCGAGAGAGAAAGCAAGCGAGAGAGAGAGAGAGAGAGCGCGAGAGAGAAAGCAAGCGAGAGAGAGCGCGCGAGACAGCAAGAGAGAAAGCAAGGGAGAATGCGCGAGCGACCACAAGAGAGAGAGAGCACGAGTGAGAGCACACCATGGCAGAGTGTTCCAAAAAAAATATAAAATGTACGTCACCCCAGACTACCCTAAGGTGTACCCCTGCCTAATAGGGGTCAAAATAATGACAGTGTTGCTCGCTGCACTGTTTGCAACAGTGACTTTTCTATTGCCCATGGTGGGTTAAGACTGTAAAAGACATGTTGAGGTGAGTTTAACAGGTGTCATTCGTTCATTAGCATAGCTAACGTTATTTAAACTAGCTGGCTAGCTGCTAAGGAGCTACTCTATTGCAGACATCCCACCTCTCCCGGAAGTCTCCCGCAAATTGATGGTGCTACCTCCCTGAAATGAATTTTTGCAGGGTGGGATGTTTGAGAGTGCATACCTCCAGAATATCATTCTGAGGCTAAACTCTACCCTCCTCACTATCAAAAGACACCACCAGTTTTGCAGACACATATCACAGATTTTAAAATTTGAAAACATAAATGTCAGTTGAGCAGATTTGCCAAATGTAAGGTCTTATTGCGAGAGTCCAATAATATAAATCAGGTGTTGACAAGTTGGTGGCCTTTTAAAATCTTTCTTGATTTTTATCTCTACTGAAGTCACTGCTCCAATTGATAGAGCAAAATGTGAAAGCCCCTGGTCGTGTTGTTCTACTCTTATTGTATTAGACAAGTAGGCTTAGATGACAGGAATAAAGGGTTTTGGCAAAGAAATTGTGCATTATATTCATGTTTTAAGAGTATCTATTAACCTTCACAGTGAGAAACAGTACTAGAATATACAAATACATTTTTCTCATTCTTTTACTTTTTCTCAGCCATAAATTTGTAAGTATTTTGCAGTCCAGAAGCTTTCTCCACTAGATAGCAATTGGACTACAATCAATCTCAGGTGGTGAATCTTCATGACAATTAGTTTTCATAGATTAGCTCAGAACCAATTTGTCATGTTTTGTAATTTAAGAACATTAAACTAATCCAAAGGAAGACAAAAGAGTACGAAAATGAGGTGTCACTCACCTTTAAATCAGCGTTTATTTGGTTTATGTGGACCCCTGTCACAACAGTAACTCAATTTGTTCGGCCAGGCTGGTTTCTGTTTAGAGAATGAAATTTTGTTCACACTCATTTTCACTGCTGACTGCAATTCAATTGCATCTCTGTCTGCAGTTTCTGTTGATACAGTAGTTTCAATTGCTCTTTTGAATGTAAGTTGTACTTCAGTTAGGAGCTGGTTTTGAATGCTTTCTTGTAGGATTTCACAACCTAAACAATCTCTTGATATATCATTAAGCCCATTACCGAACAGACAATGTTCAGACAATCTCTTCAATTCAGTCAAGTATGCTGCAAAGGACTCCCCTTGTTTTTGGTTTTGCTCATGAAACCTAAGGCTTTCAGCAATCAACAATGGCTTTGGTTCTAAGTGTTCCTGCATCACTTTAACGATGGCAGCAACGCTTATTTCTGATGGTTTGGTTGGAGCAGTTAAACTCTGAAGCAAACCGTGTGCCTTTAAACCCAATGCATGTAACAAAATTGGCACTTGCTTCTCATTGGCTATTTCATTTGCTTTAAAACACTTTTCCAGTAGTTCAGTATACATGAGCCAGTTATCTGTTGCGTAATCTGAATCATCAATCTTTCCAATGTAGTCGGCCATTTCTGCTCCTTTTTAATGATAATTATCACCCTGTACTTACTCTTCATAAATGCGTGAATTCTTCAATTTTCTGTTTTTTTAACTATGTTGTGTCTTCCCTTCTGAAGAGCACGTGCTTTTTGTAATTGAGCTGTTTCTCGCTCCATTTTATGCCAATCATCTCATTGCACTTTAACCCGTTTCAGGTTCGTTTTATAAATACTTAGCTCGTCGCCACCGATATGTTTTTCGACTTCAAAACATTAAACTGATTTCAAGTAGGACACAGGAGTCCAAAATTCAGGTGTAACTTCGTCTATAGATCTGCACTCATTTGCTGTGTCTGCTACTTTTCAGACCATTTTTCCATCTGGTCCGGATCCCACTATACCCTTTGATAGTCTTTCTGGCTGTCCACTACATGCCTAATCTTGGTGTCACCCACAAACCTGTTAATCCAGTTTACCACATTATCATGCAGATTGCTGACAAACAACAACGGACACAGCACTGATCCCTGCGGCACGTCACTAGTCACAGTCCTCCAGTCAGCAAGGTTACTATCTACTACCAGTGTCTGGCTTCTCCCGTGAAGCCAATGTCCAATTCAATTTACTACCTCATCTTGAATGCCAAGGGACTGAACCTTCCTGACCAACCTCCCTTGCAGGACCTTGCTACAGTCCATGTAGACAACATCCACTGCCTTGCCTTCATCAACTTCCTGGTAACCTCCTGTCTAACCTACGACCTACCATACACAGAGCCATGTTAATTATCCCTAATCCATCCCTGTCTATCCAAATGCTATTTATATATCCACTCCCTTAGAATATGTTCCAATAATTACCCCACAAATGATATCAGGCTCTCCAGTCTATAATTTCCTGACTTATCCTAAGAGACTTTCTTAAACAATGGAATAGCATTAGCTAACCTCTAGTCCTCCGACACCTCATCTGTGACTAAAGACATTTTAAATATCTGTGCTAGGGCACAAACTTTTGCACTAAACCCCCACATGGCCTGGGAGAACACATTGTCATGCCCTGGAGATTTATCCATCCTAATTTGCCTCAAGGTAGAAAACACCTCTTTCTCTGTAATCTGTATACAGCCCATAACCTCACTGCTGCTTTGCCTCACCTCTGTAAACTCTGTATCCAGCTCCCAAGTAAATACAGATGCAAAAAATCAATTTAAGATCTCCCTTATCTCCATACATTGATGGCCACTCTGATCTTCCAGAGGACCATTTTTGTCCCTTGCTATCCTTTTGTTCTTAATATATCTGTAGAAGCCCTTGAGATTCTCCTTCACCTTGTCTGCTAGGTAACCTCATGCCTTCTTCTAGCCCTCCCGATTTCCTTCTTAAGTGTTCTTTTACTTTCTTATATTCTTCAAGTATCTAATTTGCTCCTTCCTACCTATACCTGCTATGCACTTTCTTCTTTTTCTTAACCAGGGCCTCAATATCTCTCAAAAACCAAGGTTCCCTAAATCAATTATCCTTGCCCTTAATTCTGAGACCAACATACAATCTCTGTACTCTCAAAATTTCACTTTTGAAGGCCTCCCATTTACCAAGTATACCTTTGCCAGAAAACACCCTGTCCTATTTCACTTGCCAGATCCTTTCTGATATCATCAAAATTGGCCTTTTAGAACCTCAACCCAAGGACCACACCTGTCTGTCGCTATAATTATCTTGAAACTAATGGGATAATGATCACTAGATGCAAAGTGTTCTCCCACACAAGCTGTTATCACCTACCCTGTCTCATTTCTAATAGGAGATCTGGCATTGTACTCTCTCTAGTAGGGAGCACTACACATTGATTAAGGAGACTTTCCTGAATATATCTGACGAACTCTATCCCATCCAGCCCTTTTACAGTATGGGAGTCTCAGTCAACATATAGAAAATTAAGTTCAAAATTCAAAGTAAATTTATTATCTAAATACATATAGAAGTTACCATATACAATCCTGAGATTCTTTTTCTTGTGGGCATTCTCAATAAATCCAATAACCATAATAGAATCAGTGAAGGACCACAACAACAGAGTGGACAACTAGTCTGCAAAGGACAACGAACTGTACAAAAAGAAAGAAAAAATAACAACAATAATCATAAATAAATATTGAGAACATGAGATGAAAGTGAGTCAATAGGTTGTGGTAACAGTTCAGTGATGGGGCAAATGAGGTTGAGTGAAGTTATCCCCTCTGATTCAGGAGCCTGATGCCTGGGGGGTAATAACTGCTCCTGAGCCCGGTGCTGTGAGTCCAGATGTGATGGCAGCAGCAAGAAGAGAGCATGACCTGGATGGCGGGTATCCCTGTTAATGGATGCTGACAGCACTCCATGTGGATGTGCTCAAAGGTAGGGAGGGCTTTCCTCGTGATGGACTGGACTGCATCCATTACATTTTGTAGGCTCTTCCATTCAAGGGCTATGGCATTTCCATACCTATTATCACAACCTTATATTTCGAGCAACTGAGAGACGGGAAAACTGGAGGAGGCAGTTAAAGGAGGGGTGCCAGGTTTAGGGAGTCAGGTTAGGGATCAGTTTGGGGGGAGGCAACAAAAGAGGCAAGGAAAAATAGTGTGGGCAAGATCATACTGTATGTGTCTGTGTGTTTGTGCACACATGCCTGTATGTATATCCGTGTGCTTTAGAATCAGAATCTGAATCAGGTTTAATATCACAAGCATATGTCGTGAAATTTGTTAACTTGGTGGCAGCAGTTCAACACAATACATAATGAAAATAAAATGTTAATTAAATAAATAACTAACAGTAAGTATATATATATATATATATGCATATTGAGTAATTATATTAAAAGTAGCGCAAAAACAGAAAAAAATAATTTTAAAAGGTGAGGTATTGTTCATGGATTCAATGTCCATTTAGGAATCAGACGGCAGAAGGGAAGAATCTGTTCCTGAATCGTTGAGTGTGTGCCTTCAGGCTTCTGTACCTCCTACCTGATGGTAACAGTGAGCATTAGCCATTGTCCTTCAATCATCTTTGGCCTCCTTGCCTGTGATCAAGGTCTCACTCTATGATAGCTGCTGAACAATGCTCAGCCCACGAGAAAAGATTTTGCACACATTCCCCAGAAGGCCAGAGGAATCAGGTCATCCTTGATCCAAAGGCACAGCTTGAGAAGAACAGTTGAAAGCATCCACTCTAATGCGTCAGCCTTGAGTTTCAGAAAAACAAAATTCCATATAACATTTCCACTTGTTGCTCAAATGCAGCCAAGGGATGCTCATCAAACCTTCACTAAAAAGAGATGAAAATCATTGTTATAGATCCTGGTTGACATGCTTATTTTGCCTGAGTAATTAAACAAAAGATCTCTGTACGGAGAGACTATATAATGAGCCACAGTTCATGTGTAAATATGTTTTCAATGTTTCCATCCCACTGCAATACAAAAGGAAGCATCCTAATTCAGGTCAGCTCTGCAAAAACATCCCAGTTCAATGAATAAAATCATTTTTTGTCAACCGCCATTCCTTAAATATTTATCTCCATGGGAAGTGGGTCCTTCAGATAAATTAGTTGTTTGATCTGATGTATGTTACTCATCTTCCAATCTGATGGATGAGCCTTTCTTTTTCAAAAAAATAATTTCACTTATTTGTTGTTTCAAACAATTATCCTTTTTACAAAATTAAATATATAATTTTGAAGAAAATTTTTACAAAGATAGCAAGATTTTACATTTTTATATCAATACACTCTTGGTCATTGATTTATAAAACATTATATTTTTTCCTAAAACCTCATCCTCACTTTTCAAATACAAAGGAGGTAGGCAGGTTTGGCACTGTGTGGAGATGGTCCCACAATAGATCAAATTATCAGCTCAATAACATGCCCCAGTTCTGAATATATACTGAATTTAATTCTGTTCAGAATACTGCGGTAACTCAAACTTCTCACATCATACTAAATGTGTGGTGGTAAATCTTTAAAATTACATTATCAGTTGATAAGATCAAGCGTTAGCAACAATCAATTAAGATACCTGTATTATGAAATAATTTGTGTCCTTCCAAATGAAAGCAAGTACAACCAAATTTATGGTTATTATTATGCAAATAGTACTACTTCTTAATAACAAAAATTATGCAGTAATCCCAGTCTATCTTAAAACTTCCCATATGAAATCTAGTTATTCTCAACTAGAATATGAATAAAACGTGTGTACAGGATGTTTTTGTACTGTAATCTTTGTTCACCAATATAGACAAAATGAACTTAATTGATGTTGGCATCTTCCTGAGCATCCTTCTAATTTCACCATTGACCATTGGCTTCTGTCCCACCTTCTGCCCTGTGTCACTGCCTTAATTTTCCCACTCGCCTCACTGCACCACACTAGTCAGCATTGGCAATCATTCAAAATTGTCAAAAACCATAAACTTGTCCAGAATCCTTACTGATACTTTCTGACACAGATTTACATGAAGTGCACAACACTGATCTTCCCCTCAGTCATTATTCCAGTACTGAATACTTATCACAAACAATTAATACTGGAAAGTCTTTAAATGACTACTTCTTGCTGAAATTACTTCTGCTCTGGACAATTAGCCCAAATCTTGGTACCAGGGAAGGGCCTCCAGTCCCCTTTTGGAATTAGATAGAATGACGTTTGAGGTAGTTTGCAGTGTAACCGCAGAGAAGTCCTCTTAAACCACCAACCTTATTTTAGGTCACTGAGTTTTCAGCTTTCTGAAAATGAAGCACTTAATATTATTATAAAAATGGCAGCAAAGGACAACTAATGTGGCTGAGTTAAAACACAGGCCTACAAATAGCTCATAGGTAGTGGTTAATTAGTGTAAGAGCACCCAAGGTACAGTTTGCAAACAACTGTATTTTCTTCAGTGGAGAGTTCATGAGACAAATCACCTACAGTTCTTGGTATCCTGGTGATTGTTTGAAAAATCACCAGGAAATCAGGAACTGCAGGGTGTAAAAGGCCGTAACCATTGGGCATAAAGCATATGACCTCCAACTGGGAATGGTTATCAACACACCAACTAAAATGTTCACAAGGTCTGAGAAAGTAACAGTAATATAATTAGAGATTTGGAAACATATTCGACAGGCTTTATCAGAAATGTGTGTAAGTGGGAGACCTGGGAGAAATAAAAAGCATCCATAATGTAAGGATTAAAAAGTAGTAACCTCATCCAGGAGTTCATATATGAAATAATCCAGGCAGAGTACAACATCCTTGACCAGATGTGAAGAATGTATTGAAAACCATCTCTTTCTTTTTTGAGTAATTAAAAAACTCTTCATGTGTAACTTAGAATCCATTCCTGGACAGAACAGGATAATTGGTTGGAGTGGAGTTTCCATATTCAAACAAAGGCAGCAAATTATATAGGTCCATTATTTCAATGTCACGTGAAATACCAGACAAATGACCATTGTTCAATAAGAATACCCTAAACTCGACTCTGGAGTAGAATTCCAATCAGATACAAGACTCATGTCTGGCTCAGTGATTTGTTCCAAAAGCTGGGAATAAAAGCTTACTGTATATGATGGTTAGCTTAATTGTTGTTATTCCATTCACTGCATGCAATGGAAGCAGCACTGAAGTCTAACCCTAGAATTATTTTGAGAACATGCCCAATAAATTTCAAGGATTGAAATGCATTTCTACATTTTTATGTCATTTTGATGGTTCATGACAGAAGCTTTAAGTCTGCTTACTTATTTTATTCGTGGTCACATACACCAGTGAAAATAATGAACATGAAACTTTATTTCATGTCCAGAGTGAGAAATGAAAGGAAGTTCTTGAAAAGCATATCATTATCTCAGCAATTAATTAACTAAACAGTGTTTAACTGAAGTTCATAATAATGTTGATTATAATATAAAGCATATCCAACAGCTTGTACCATGGTACAAGAAAAACTCATACTTTCCTTTCATTGATCATTTATTAATAATGTGTCACATACTATCATCCCATCAAAACTAATCAATAGGCTTCAAAACATTGGCCTCAATACCTTTTTGTGCAATTCGATCCCTGGTTTCCTCACTTGCCGACCCCAGTCAGTTTGGATTGGCCACAACCTCTCCTCCGTAATCTCCATCAGCACAGGTGGACTACAAGGCTGTGTGCTTAGCCCTCTGCTCTACTCACATTACACTTATGATTGTACGGCTAAGCACAGCTCCAATACCATATTTCAGTTTCCTGATGAAACCACTGTTGTAGGCCAAATCAAAGGTGGTGACAAATAAAGATACAGGAGGGAGACTGAAAATTTGGCTGAGTGGTGCCAGAACGACAACCTCTCATTCAATGTCAGCAAGACCAAGGAGCTGATTATTGACTTTGGGAGGGGGAAACTGAAGGTCAATGAGCCAATCCCCTTTGGGAGATCAGAGTTGGTGAGGATCAGCAGGTGTAAATTCCTCAGTGTTGTCATTTCAGAGGGGCTGTCCTGGGCCCAGCATGTAAGTGCAATTAGAAAGAAAGCGTGGCAGTACGTCTACTTCCTTAAAAGTTCGTGAATATTCGGCATGACATCCAAAACTTTGAAGTATTTCTATAGATGTGTGGTAGAGAGTATATTAACTGGCTGCATCACAGTCTGGTATGGAAACACCAATGCCCGAGAATGGAAAATCCTACAAGAAGTAGCGGATACGGCCCAGCTCATCATGGATGAAGACTTCCCCACCATTGAGCACTTCTACACGGGATATTGTCACAGGAAAGCAGCATCTATCATCAGGGACACCCCATCACCCTAGTCATACTCTCTGTTACTGCTGCCATCAGGAAGAAGGTACAAGAGCCTCAGAACTTAAACCACCAGGTTCGGGTTCAGTTATTACCCTTTAACCATCAGGCTCTTGAAATAGAGGAGATAAGCTCACTCAAATTCATTTGCCTCGTCACTGAAATGTTCCCACAACTTATGAGGTCACTTTCATTGACTCTTTATTTCATGTTCTCAATATTTGTTGCTGATTTACTTAACATTATTATTATTATTATTTATTTATTATCTGTTCAAACTGGTAAAACCAGAAGTAAGGGCATAGCCAAGCACGCTCATTTCTCACTTGCTAGGAACTTTCAACTATTCCAGTGGTGTTTAGTATTGTTGCTTTCTGGAGATATTAGTACATAAATATTTTTGTGTTGCCCTAATTGTTTAATGCTATTGTGTAGTGCCTTTGGGATGATACCAGTTGTAGATAGTACACTTGGGACATTTATATCTTTTTTGTGCTGCAAAGTCTTTCAATTTCCTTTTTTAGTTCAGTATATTTCTGGAGTTTTTCACTTATTGATTTCTGTAAGTTACGTGTGTTTGGAATGGCTACAGTATATCTATTAAAAAAGTTGTCCTTGCTTGTTTATCCTGTATTATTATATCAGACGGTTATCATGAATTGTCCTATCTGTAATAACTGATCAGTCATGATATAATTTGTGGTATCTAATTCTAAAACTGGATCAGGCTTGTTTTTATAGTAAGGTGTGATTTCATTTATGAGTTTGCATTTTAAAGCAAATTTTTAATTCATGATGTTTGCCACTTGATTGTGCCTGTGTAAGTAATCAGATTGTGTTAACCAGCTATAGGATCCTGTAATGTGTTGGGCTGTTTCTGTTTTTTTCTTGACATTTTCTAAGTTATCATCTTGAATTTGTTGGTGTTCTATTATGAATTTTTGATATTTTTTGTGTAAACCATCTGGTTCTCTATTGCCACAAGAAATTCTTCTGTCTCTGGGAAGAGGTCTCCAAATCTGAGCCAGGCATTCAACACTCCTTTGTTGACATCTAACCTCCTCAGATCATGGGGGTGTCTTCCATGGAGGGTCATGCTATTCCACTGGTTAACTCTTTCTTCAATAGTGATAATCTCTTCATTTTTCTGGGTTGTGCTCTCAATTAAATTTAGTGGTGTGTACTTATCAGAATTGCATAGGCTTGAGTGGAATGCTGATTCCTGTTTTCACTGATGAACATATATCTTTGAAGTTTTATCTGACTGTTAGTAGATTTTTAATATCTGTTATTCCTCTTTCCCCTTCTGTCCTAGGTAGTGTTAATCTAAGCACATTCAAATGTACATTTCAGTTCCTATTTTTCTTTGTAAGTTTTCCAGATTGGTTTCAGACCATTATATAATGCCAAAACAATACACTAATATAGATATAGCATAAGTGCTTATTGCCTTTGTTATATTTTTACTGTTGAGCCACATGGAGTAGTCGCTGAGAACAGGCGCTCCATCCTACTTTTTATCTCCACACTCCTTCTTCCCCCTTTTCCTATACCAAACTGTTGGACTTTTTGCTCTTCCCACTGCCTGCGACTATGCTCACTTCCCAATGAACTCAAAGAGTACTAAATCTGGGAAAAAAGACGATTCAGCTGCTGGCTTGACAGTAGAGGCCGTCTCCACGCTACTAGACCAACACCGTGAGGCATTAGTGGTCGAATTTAAATCTTCTTTCAGCCTGCTGGAAACGAAACTGAACCAAATCCAATGCAAAGTGGAGGACCACAGCCAACGCCTATCCTCTCTCGAGCTCACTACGGACATCCTGAGCCAGAGCATCAGTGAGCTGGGAAACATCTGCTCCAGCTTACCTGAAAACAATATCAAGCTAATGGCTAAAGTCACTGACCTGGAGGGTTGGAGCAGACGGCAGAACCTACGCATGCTGGGCTTGCCGGAATCTATTGAAGGCAGGCGTCCTACTGAATTTTTTTCCAGTCTGCTTTGTGAGATCTTCGGGAAGGAGACGCTCCCATTCCCACCGGAGGTTGATAGAGCCCATCGTTCACTAGCAGCTAAACCAGCCCCAGCACAGAGACTGCACCTGGTCACTCTTCGCCTGCACCGCTACCAGATTAAAGATCTCCTGTTTAGAGAGGCCCGGCGGAGAAGGAAGCTAGAATACCACGGCCAGCAGATTTGGGTTGTGGAGGACTACTCTCCTGAAGTTTTGAGCCTGCGACCCGAGTACAGAGAAGTAATGATGGAGCTATACAACCGAGAACTCAGGCCTTCCCTACTATACCCTGCATGGCTCCGTATCACACTTCCCAGCGGTGACAAGAGGTGGCTACACTCGGTAGACGAAACACGGATATGCATCGACAGCCTCCCCACTACATCGAATTCTTCATAAAATACTTTTCTCCCGTACCCTCTGCAGGTAACGTTAGCAGTGCTTGGATAGAGAGGTCTGGTCTGACTTGGCCAGGTTAGGTACTGACTACCACGATAGGTGGAATAATATTCAATTTAGGAGTGTTGAATGCTTACCGTTTCCTTTAAATATCAATAACGAAGTTGAAGATGACGCTACGCGTGACAGGAAGTTGTACTGTTGAATGACTATTGTTCTTAAGAGCTTGCTGCTATGCTTTCTGGCAGCTGTCTTGTTGTGGGTTGGGGGGGGGTGGGGGGAGGATACTCCAATGCCGATATTGTTTTAAGAACCCTTAGAAGTTATTGTTACACAGGATTTATTTCTGCCCTGTTTCTCTTTGTTTTACATTTTTGCCTCAGAGCTGATACCCGAAATCTTGACACCACTTATACCTACCAACCTGTATCTCTTTTAAAGGAGAATGGTTAGTCCATTAAATTTTGTAAGCTGGAATGTCAAGGGGCTGAATCACCCTGTTAAAAGAGGGAAGGTGTTCTCATATCTCAAACAGTTTAATACAGCAATTGCATTTCTACAAGAAACACACATTCGCAGTTCTGACAATTCCTGTCTTATGTCACAATGGGCGGGGCAGCACTTCCTCTCCACTTTTCAGGCTAAAGCCAGGGGGGGTGTCAATTCTCATAAATCAAAAACATTCCCTTTGAGCTCCACAATACAATATCATATACAAACGGCCGTTTTGTCATTGTCTTGGGGAAATTATACAATACATTGGCAGTGTTGGCTAACATATATGCTCCTAACTCGGATGATGTGGACTTCTTTGAACTTTTTTTTCTGCGCTGCCTGATCTGAGTTTCTTACTCTCTCATACTAGGTGGAGACTTCAACTGTTGGTTAGATCCAGTGCTGGATCAATCACCTCCTATTCCCAGAGTACTAAGCAAATCTGCCTCATTAATTCAGTCCTTCCTCTCCAACTATGGCATCTCTGATGTATGGCACTTTCTCCACACAAATAAGAGAGAATATTCTTTCTTCTCACACGTCCATCACACCTTTCCTAGAACTGACTACTTTCTAATTGATAACCAGCTGATTCCATTGGTCCATTCCTGTGTTTATCAGAGTATAGTGATATCAGACCACGCTCCGGTTGTCCGGTCTATAATTCTTCCTGGCCTTCCTCAAATAAATAAGCATTGGCGTTTTTATTCGACCTTACTGTCAGATATTGATTTTGTAAAATTTATGGAGGACCAGATAATCTTTTTCCTTAGTACCAATACATCACCTGAAACCTCAAGCCTAGTTGTTTGGGACGCTTTGAAGGCATTCCTCAGGGGTCAAATAATTTCCTACACTGCGAACATGAAAAGAAAGACCCGTAAAGAATGACTAGATTTGGCCAATCAAATTTAAGAAATAGACCAACAATATGCTCAAATTAAAAATCCGGAGCTGTACAAAAAACAACTGGAACTTCAAACTAAATTTGATCTTATTTCCATTCATCCAATTGAACGCCTACTTTTGAAGAGCAAGAGCCGATTCTATATCCATGGTGACAAATCTGGTAAATTTTTAGCCAACCAATTAAGGGGCCTCAAAGCTAAACAACACATCACAAAAATTTGAATGGAAAATGGAAGCATCACCTCGAATCATTCTGAAATCAACGACACATTCAGGAATTCTTTACTCCCGACTTTACACTTCTGAATCCCCAAATGATAACATTTCGGTCGTGAAATTTTTCAACAGCTGAAATATCCCCACACTTTCTCCTGATCTCAAAATGAGACTGAATGAGCCAATATCATTAGAGGAAATATCCTCAGCCATCTCGTTACAGCAGACTGTTAAATCTCCAGGACCTGACGGGTTCCCTGCAGAATTCTTTAAATCATTTTCATCACTGCTCTTACCTCAACTAACCGTGGTTCTATCTGATTCGTTTAAACAAGGTAAACAGCCAGCCTCATTTAATGAGGCATGCATCATTCTTCTAGCAAAGAGAGGCAAAGATCCAACCGAGTGCTCCTCATACAGGCCAATCTCTCTGTTAAATATCGATGTCAAAATCTTAGCAAAAGTCTTGGCCCTTAAACTGGAGAACATCCTACGCTCAATTATTTCTGAAGACCAAACCGGTTTTGTCAAAAACTGCCTCCCCTTTTTTAACATACGCCGTCTATTAAATATTTTATATTCACCTTCAGTTGGGATCCCTGAATGTGCCATCTCTTTAGACGCAGAGAAAGCATTCAACCGTGTGGAATGGAATTACTTCTTTGCTGTTTTAGAAAAATCTAATTTTGGACCAAGTTTTATCACGTGGATTAAACTGTTATATTCGCGTCCCACTGCCTCTGTTTGAAGAATGAGGGACAACCTCATTGAAACCTATCGAATACTGAAAGTGGAGCTAGGGCAGATGTTTCCTGTGGTGCGGGAATCTAGGAGCAGAGGGCACAGCATCAGAATAGAGGGACAGCATTTAGAACAGAGATGAGGAGGAATTTCTTTAGCCAGAGGGTAGTGAATCTGTGGAATTGCCGCAGACACTGGGGAAGCCAAGTCATTGGGTATATTTACAGTGGAGGTTGATATGTTCTTGATTAGTCATGGTGTCAAAAGTTACGGAGAGGAGGCAGGAGAATAGGGTTGAGAGGAATAATAAATCTGCCATGTTGGAACGACAGAGCAGACTCAATGGGCTAAATGGCCTAATTCTGCTCCTGTTTTTTATGGTCTTATGGCCAATGGCCTGTCAACATTGTGTACTGGAAAAGATTTAACACACACATATGAGGTTCTTGAGAAGGGTTCTGATGAAAGAAAAAAGAAATGTGGTTCAAGAAAGAAACTACAGATGACAGCAAAAAAAGGCCAGAAATAATTTAAAATAGAAATCCATTATAGGCTTTATGATTCAATTTCAATAAAGAGAACTTCTTAAGAACTTATTTTATGTGGGTAATTAGATGGCAAGGCCCTGCCCTAATTTAAGCAGAATATTGGGCGTATCTAAATGGTGAAATACAAGTATTTATTCCATGGTCTCTCCTATCAGATTCCCTTTTCTTCAACCTTTTGCCTCTTCTACCTATTACCTCCCAACTACTCACATAAGGCCATAAGACTATAAGATATAGGAACAAAATCAGGCCATTTGGCCCATCGAGTCTGTTCCGCCATTTCATCATGCTGGTCCACTTTCCCTCTCAGTCCCAATCTCCTGCCTTTTCCCTGTATTCCTTCATGCCCTGACTAACCAAGAATCTATTAAGCTCTACCTTTAATATATCCAATGACTTGGCCTCCACAGCTGCCTGTGGCAACAAATTCCACAGATTTACCAGTCTCTGGCTAAAAGAATTCCTCCTTATCTCCATTATAAAAGTATCCCCCTCTATTCTGCGGCAATGTTCTCCAGTCTTATGTTCTCTCCCACCATAGGAAACACCCTCTCCACATCCAGTACATCATGGCCTTTTACCATTCGATAGCTTTCAATTAGGTCATCCCTTGTTCTTCTGAATTCTAGTGAATACAGGCCCAGAGCCATCAAACACCCTTCATGTGACGCTATTCAATCCTGGAATCATTTTCATGAACCTCACTTGCACCCTCTCCAATATCAGCACATGCATTCTTAGATAAAGGGCCCAAAACTGCTCACAGTACTCCAAGTGGGGCTTCACCAGTGCTTTATAAATCCTCAACACTGCATCCTTGCTTTTACAGTATATTCTAGTCCTCTTCAAATGAATGCTAACATCACTCTTGCCTTCCCCATCTTCAACTCAAACTGCAATTAGCCTTTAGGAAATCCTGCACAAGGACTTCCAAGTCCCTTTGCACCTCAGATTTTTGAATTTTCTCTCCATTTAGAAAAGCGTTTACCCTTTTATTTCTTCAACCATAGTGCATGACCATACACTTCCCGACACTGTATTCCACCTGCCACCTCTATGCCCATTCTCCTAATCTGTCTGAGCCCTTCTGTAGCCTCTCTACTTCCTCAAAACTACCTGCCCCTCCACCTATCTTTGTATTGTTCCCAAACTTGGTAACAAAGCCATCAACTCTGTCATCCAAGTCGTTGACATATAATGTAAAAAGAAGCAGTCCTAAAATAGACCCCTAAGGAACACCACTAGTCATCAGCAGCCAAGCAGAAAAGGCTCCCTTTATTCACATTCTTTACCTGCAAATTAACTTTATCCATGCACTACTACTTTATCCATGCTAGTATCTTTCCTGTAATACCATGAGCTCATAACTTGTTAAGCAGCCTCGTGTGTGGCACCTTGTCAAAGGCCTTCTGTAAGGCCCTTTGTCCCTCATCCCACACCTTTCTAACCCCCCACTCCCCATCATCTGGATCCTTCCAGGTTGTGCCCCCCCCCCATATTACTCTGTCTTTTTTCCAGTCCTGATGAAGGCCTCAGCCTGAAATGTTGGCTGTTCACTTCCCTCCTTCAATGTTTCCTAACCAGCTGTGTGTACCACTCCTATTTCATTGTTGGGTCTAAATTCAGAAAACACTTTGCCAATAGTTTCTGGGAGTACTTTCATCAGGGTGGTTGCAGCAAATCTAGAAAGTGATTCTCTGCCATCTTCTCAAGATCAATTCGGGATTGCATTAAATGATGATCTTGCCAATCATGTCCACATCCCGATGAACAAAGAAAAAATTTATTTTTCTCAAGCTAATAATAATGATTCTCATCGTATCGGACTGGCATCAATGATTACTTTTGCATAGGCTAGTAGTTATTTATTATTGAAACTGTGAAACCCGGAATCTGGAGCAAAAGTCTGAACACCAGTAGAAGGAGGTAAAAAGGTTGATGTCACTGGTTCAGTTCGAGACCCTGCTTTAGGACTGAGAGGGAAGGGGAAAAAATGCCAGCATATTGCAAGAAGAGAGAGGGGTGGAATAGAGTCTTGAAGGTGATGGTTGGATCTATATGGGATGGGGAGAATGATGGGAAAATGGAATAAGGTAAAGAAGGGGGAGCTGGGAAGGTGATGAAGAAAGGTCTATAAAGGGAGAAGAAACCTAGATAGACAGGTGAGGGGATGTAGGAGAACAAAACCATGGTAAGGATGACCTGAAATTGGAAAATTTAGTGTTCATATCATTGGGTTGTAATCTACCCAAGCAAAATATCAGATGTTGTTCTTCCAGTTTTCATCTGGAGAAAGGTATGGACAGACACGTCAGTGTGGGAATGGAAAGGAAAGTTAAAGTGACATGCAAGCAGAAGCTTGAGTGCAGAAGCACAACAAAGTGGCTGCTTAGTGTACGTTTGGTTTCTCCGACGGAGATGAGGCCACATCATGAGTATCAAATACCGGAAACAAATCTGGAAGAGATGCAAGTGAACTTCTGTCTAATTTGAAAGGGCTGGTTAGATCCCTGGATGACAGTGAGGAGAAAGTGAAGAGACAGATGCTACTCTTTCTATAGTTGCGGGGGAAAGTGCTGGGAATGGGGATTGGTGGGTGTGAAGAAGTAAGCAGACCAGGGAGTCAGAATTAAACAGAGGATGGAGTCATGAAGAGAGCAGTTCTTTAATAGTTTGTATTTGCTATAAGATTCTGAAGCTCCATTCAGAAAGTTTGTCATTGTGTGATTTACTCCCACTGTCTTCAAAGCATTATTTTTGTGACCTCTTTCTTGCTTTTCCATTATATAGCCCTTTTTAAGGTAAAATTTGATTGGTGTGATTGTGTGTTCCTTTCAGCGGTGATGCTCTAATACCCAAACATTTGTATTTCTTGGTTTGCACTGAAAAGAAATTTCAATGCATCATATTTTCCTGCTTTCCAAACTGGATAACATACTATCTGAGTAGAGATAATGACAATATGTACTGTATATTCCAAAGTGGGAGCTGGAGGAAGTCTTCATGTCTGACAATAATCGCCTGGTGCTATTTCTGCATCCCATTAAGTGTGCATTTGGCCTTGAAATATATAATTCTATCAAATATTAAATTACCGGTAATAAGGAATTAAAGAAACTGATGATATTTATTTGTTCTTTTGTAGCTTTCCTTACCGATTGCATGCTTAGAAAGAACACCTGTATACGGTACTTATGTATACAGATCTTTCATTTTCCCTTTTTTTCTTTCTCTAATTTTCATGGAATAATTGCCAAATATTTAAACAAAATTGAAAGGACACTTAAAACTAAACACTCATTCCAAAGACCATATTATACAAACACTATACTGTATAATTTGATCTAAATTTCTCTGCGACATGATCTCTTGTAGACATCAACAATCTGTGCTTCTTCAAAGAAAGCAATGCTGGCTATAGTTGAAGTAAAACGGTTTGTTATATTTATCTGCTTTACAACTATGTCAACTTTTAGATATTTGACAGGCGATGAATTATTTTGGGGTCCTTCTATCCAATGATTTGTAGGTGAATTCTTTTCTACTGGTGAAAACAGATGTGTATTTCCCATTGTCTGGGTAATGACAGTCATATAAGGCCAGAAAAAGTGTGTTAATATTATTTGTTTAATATATCCGATTTCAACCTTGGATACGTCATCAAAGAAAGAAGATTGATCAAGGAAATTTAACCTATCTTAGGTAGAATCTAAGATTGTCTTCAAATTATGGTGCAATAATCTATGAATCTCTGACCTGCTCCATTATACTACTTATGCTAAAAGTGCAGAAAATTAGTCTGGGGTTGCAATTGACAGCTAGGTATACTCTCATCCAGTAATTTGATAATGCAGGTGTGGGGGGGGAGTGATTAAATTCTAAGTACTGTGACAAAATAATGTTTCTATTATTAATCTTAAAAAGAATTTTGGTTCATCAGAAGTGCCATCAAAATAACACATTAGTTCTGCAGCAAACTTCTTACAAGTAGACTTAAAATGGCGTCCTTTTGGGATATATGCATGTCACACTCAACATAAAGGTTTGACTGATTTGTTTAAGTTTCATAATATGTCCATTGCTCCTGCCAGCCATTCTGCTATCTACTGTTTTAGTTTATGGGCCAAAGTTACAATCATATACTATTACATGACTTGACACATAGTGAAATGCCCTGCAGTGCTTCAAACAAATTTGATGCTGAGCCCCATGTAGAGCTGCTAAGGCGGATGATGCTGGATTATGGAGTGTCTCGAAGAAAGAGAGATGTGGAAGTTTGAGGAGGTGCAGAACAGGAAATGCTAGAATTTAGGGTCTTGCCAGCCAAAGGAACAGTTGCCACTGATGAAACTTATGAGAATAGACTCAGAGGAGGATGGGTGGCTGAGAAATTTGTGGAGCTGGAGAAGACTGTAGATGTATGGAAGAATAAGACCGTGGAAGGACGTAAAAACAAGGATGAGAATTATAAACCTGTCTCATTTCAGCTAAATGTTGTTTTGCTGGCAGTGAGTGATTTAGATTTTCCAATAATTTAATCGTATGACTTGATTGAGGAAGCAGCTGTAAAAGATATGAAGCTTTAGGGAAGTAGAAGGATGCAGAAGAATTATCTGGGGACCTTTCTATTGCTATTTGAATAACGGATGTCAGTGTCACAAAGGTATGTTACTGAGGTCACTTACATTCAGGGAGTTGCCTTTGCATCTGGTAACTCTTACCTGAAAAGGTGACACAAGTTGATTTCATAATAAATTTTAATAGAAAGTTGGCCGAATACCTACAATAAAGACGTGATAGTTTTTTGGACAAAGGTTTAGGGCATGAGACTGTTCAAATGTGCAAAGTCCAGAGGGGCAGACTGCCAGGTAATAAAGCTCCAATATTTACTTATGGCCATGAAAGGAGCTTGGAAGGCATGGTGGAGAGGGAAGGCTGCATTCTTGGGCAGAAGATCCAATTCTCCAGGATCCATTATGAAAATTATTTGGAAGACATTATTAACTTTTTTTTCAGCAGATTTCCCAACCATCAGGGTGACTGACAGGCTGGCTGCATGTCAGACAATCAAAGAGCTAGTGAGCAAGTGCCAGGTACATGGGAGATCAAGTGACAAGAGTGGGCCAATCTCAGACTCTATATGGAGGTTAGACTATTAGGCCTGAGGGAAACATTCTTGCCTATCCTGAAACAAAAACAGTGTTTTGAATGAACATACTTCATTTTACTGGGCAATTCAGAAGTGAATTTGGACCAGTTTGTGGTATAAAAGTTTTACCCCACCTGTCTTTAATATAGCATTCCATTTGATATACGGAATCTTGAAAGCCAGATTTATCTGAACTGTGATAGTTTGGATTTACATTTACTTACTGTGTGGACAGCTATTTCATACGTATTATTCTAACTTTTAAAGTAAATCCTCCAAACTGGTTTCAAGAACATTATAAAGGTAAATAAGTGGTTTAAGTTTCAGTAATGAACCTACACGACCTTCAGCTCTTGTTGGAAGTTCCTTTGTAATTCATTTCTTTATTTGTCATGCTTGTCAAATTAATACCTTACCTATTTAAGTCTTTGCAAAACACAGTCCTTAATAAACTCCTTTGAAATAAGCTCAAGTATGAGGCTTTAGGGAGATGGTACAACAGTCTAGAGGTCTTTATTTTCTTTAATCTGTTCACATTCATAAACACAACCATAGGTCACTTGCTATGCTGCTTTCTTATATTGTCTACATTTCAATCTAATTAGATTACTGCACTGAAACATTTTGTTTACCACAGAAGTTTGAAGTTGTTGTCACAGTAAAATGTAGCCCTGGAACAGTAGTTGGGCAAGACCGTGTTTTTGTGGCAGCTGTAATGATTCAAATCAAAGGAAGCATGAAGTGGGTGTTTTTTTTCATGAGTTTCTTCTCTTGGTTTGAATGTATCTTAAAGCAAGCTGAAACTTCTCTTTTGTGAAGATTAAAGCTTTTTTTTTAGCACAGATTCTTCTGAGTTATTTTAGAGTTTAATTACTGCATATTTTAAACAATATTTCTTTTATGAATATTTTTTAAAAGACTGGTATTTGAACACACTTCTGCACAGGATTCTGCTTTAAGTTTTTTTTTTAAGTTCATGGAAACACTAATACAAAGTAAATCAAAGTTCAAAGTAAATTTATTATCAAAGTATATATATGTCACCATGTACTCCCCTGAGATTCATTTTCATTCACAGTAAACACAAAAAAACACAATAGAGTCAATTAAAAACCATACACAACATAGAGAGACAAACAACCAATGTGCATAAAGCAACAAACTTTGCAAATACAAAAAAAGAGAAAAAGAGAATAATAATAATAATAATAACAATAAATGTCTAAGCAATCAATATCAAGAAAATGAGTTGTCCAGCCCTTGAAAGTGAGTCTATGGGCTGTGGAATCTTTTCAGTGATGGGGTGAGTGAGGTTGTGTGAAGTTAACCTATCTGGTTCAAGAGCCTGTTCCTGAAGCTGGTGGTGTGGGGCCTGAGGCTCTTGCCGACCCCCCCCCCCCCCCGCCTCCTGATGGTAGCAGCAAGAAGAGAGTAATACAGTCAATGATATGAAAAAATATTGCCCAAAATATTCAAGAACACTATCAACTTTATTGTTTTGAATAAGATTCTCTGTAATTATAGCACATAGATGTATCAGAGCAACTCCAGATTTGCATAACGTGAAGCATAAAGAGATCACAGAAAACTTTTGGCACTGGAGGTCATTATGTCTGTGTCAGTTAAAAACAAAGCTACCCAGCTAATGCCACCTTTAGACACTAGGTTTGCAGCTTATCAAGTACACATCCGACAACTTTTTTAAGTGTAATGAGATTAGATTTTCATTAGATTTCTAATACCATAAATTAGAAACATAGAAACATAGAAACATAGAAAATAGGTGCAGGAGTAGGCCATTCGGCCCTTCGAGCCTGCACCGCCATTTATTATGATCATGGCTGATCATCCAACTCAGAACCCCGCCCCAGCCTTCCCTCTATACCCCCTGATCCCCGTAGCCACAAGGGCCATATCTAACTCCCTCTTAAATATAGCCAATGAACTGGCCTCAACTGTTTCTTGTGGCAGAGAATTCCACAGATTCACCACTCTCTGTGTGAAGAAGTTTTTCCTAATCTCGGTCCTAAAAGGCTTCCCCTCTATCCTCAAACTGTGGCCCCTCGTTCTGGACTTCCCCAACATCGGGAACAATCTTCCTGCATCTAGCCTGTCCAATCCCTTTAGGATCTTATACGTTTCAATCAGATCCCCCCTCAATCTTCTAAATTCCAACGAGTACAAGCCCAGTTCATCCAGTCTTCCTTCATATGAAAGTCCTGCCATCCCAGGAATCAATCTGGTGAACCTTCTTTGTACTCCCTCTATGGCAAGGATGTCTTTCCTCAGATTAGGGGACCAAAACTGCACACAATACTCCAGGTGTGGTCTCACCAAGGCCTTGTACAACTGCAGTAGTACCTCCCTGCTCCTGTACTCGAATCCTCTCGCTATAAATGCCAGCATACCATTCGCCTTTTTCACCGCCTGCTGTACCTGCATGCCCACTTTCAATGACTGGTGTATAATGACACCCAGGTCTCGTTGCACCTCCCCTTTTCCTAATCGGCCACCATTCAGATAATAATCTGTTTTCCTATTTTTGCCACCAAAGTGGATAACTTCACATTTATCCACATTAAATTGCATCTGCCATGAATTTGCCCACTCACCCAACCTATCCAAGTCACCCTGCATCCTCTTATCATCCTCCTCACAGCTAACACTGCCACCCAGCTTCGTGTCATCCGCAAACTTGGAGATGCTGCATTTAATTCCCTCATCCAAGTCATTAATATATATTGTAAACAACTGGGGTCCCAGCACTGAGCCTTGCGGTACCCCACTAGTCACCGCCTGCCATTCTGAAAAGGTCCCGTTTATTCCCACTCTTTGCTTCCTGTCTGCTAACCAATTCTACACCCACACGAATATCTTACCCCCAATACCGTGTGCTTTAAGTTTGCACACTAATCTCCTGTGTGGGACCTTGTCAAAAGCCTTTTGAAAATCCAAATATACCACATCCACTGGTTCTCCCCTATCCACTCTACTAGTTACATCCTCAAAAAATTCTATGAGATTCATCAGACATGATTTTCCTTTCACAGATCCATGCTGACTTTGTCCGATCATTTCCCCGCTTTCCAAATGTGCTGTTATCACATCCTTGATAACTGACTCCAGCAGTTTCCCCACCACCGACGTTAGGCTAACCTGTCTATAATTCCCTGGTTTCTCTCTCCCTCCTTTTTTAAAAAGTGGAGTTACATTAGCCACCCTCCAATCCTCAGGAACTAGTCCAGAATCTAACGAGTTTTGAAAAATAACCTCTTAAATAACCTCTGCTGGTCTTTAATTCCTCTGGTAATAATAAATAGGTCCTTTCTATCTACTTTATCCAGGCTTTTCATAATTTTATCCACATCGATTGTCTCCCTTTAGACTCCTTGGTTCCAAAGAAAACAATTACAGCTTATCCATTCTTTCTTCAATATTACAATTTTCTATAACTGACAACGTTTTCCTGAATTTGCAGTGCAATTAGATAACTTCTGCAGACAAAATTGTACATTAGTATCCAAATTGATTGATTTGGACTCTGTAGTTCATGCTATTAAGAGTTTTTGGTTTCCAATCTTTCCGTTTTTTTGTTGCTATTTTGAGCTATTTTGAATCGGGGGAGTCTGCAGATAATGAACACTGAACTGAACTGAATATGCCTGGACTCTTTCGATTTTGTGTTTTATATTCTGTGTTTCTTGGCTCATTTGTTTTCTGCTGCTTTTTACATGATTTGTTTTTTTGTGTGTGTGGCGAGGTGGTGTTTTTCTTTGAACAGATCCATGGTTTTCTTTGCTTTGTGGCTGTCTGTGGGAAAGACAAATCTCAGGGTTGTATACTGCATACATACTTTGTTAATAAATACGCGTTGAATCTTTAGTAGGCATTGGATACAGTTTTAGCATAATCTCTGTTATCCTTAATCCTCTAACTAGGCTACATAAAGCAAATCATCTTGAATGTCTTTCTAATAATATTACTGATCTAACCTGGTATCTTTAAGGATCTGTTGATATGCACTCTTTTTGTTCCTCTAGACAAATAATCCACATAGTTGATGTGGAATAAAACTCTCTCTCTGATATACCATAGCATCTATGCATCACCCTTTACTAAACCAATTCTCCTACCTTCAATCTGGCAACATACGACCTCAAAGAGTTAATCTATGAACAGCTTTGTGCTACAGACTCATAATTATTATAAATTACACTAATAAAATCATTCTCACAAAGCAGCAATTCATTCTATACAATTCTACAATATTGACAGTTCTTCAGGTTATCATTCTTCCAGTGTGAAACTGGACCGAATGAGTCCCCCTTCTCCCTACCTACCATCCCATCAGCCTCTGCATCCTTTATTGTTCATTGAGATACAGCATAGAATAGGCCCTTCTGGCCCATCAAGCCACCCCACCTAGCAATCCTCCAATTTTATTTGAGCCAAATCAGGGGACAATTTACAACAACCAATTAACCTACCAGCTGGTTTATCTTTGGACTGTGGGAGGAAACCAGAGCACCTGGAGGAAGCCCATACGGTCATGGAAAGAACATGCAAACTCCTTGCAGGCAGCAGCGGGATTTGAACCCAGGTCTCCAGTACCGTAAAGCGTTGTGCTAACCACTATGCCACCATGCCGCACCCCCGCCAACACATTATTCTCCGCAACTTCCGTCATCTCCAAAGGGATCCTACCACTAAACTTATCTTTGCCTTCCTCCACTCTCCACTTTCCATAGGAATCACTCTCTCCGCAATCCCCTTGTCCATTCATCCCTCCCCTCTAATCTCCCTCCAGGCATTTATCCCTGCAAGCAGCCTAAGTGATACACCTGCCCACACACCTCCTCCCTCACCTCCATTCAGGGCCCCGAACTATCCCTCCAGGTGAGGCAACACACCTCAACACAAATCTGCAGGAGTCCTCTATTGTGTCCGGTGCTCCCAATGCAGCCTCCTCTATATTGGTGAGACCTGTTGCAAACTGGGGGACAGCTTCGTCGAGCACCTCCGCACCATCTGCAACAAGCAGGGCATCCTGGTGGTCAAACACTTCAGTTCCGATTCCTATTGCTGTCGTTACATGTTGGTCTGTAGCCTCCTCTCATGCAAAGATGAGGCTACCCTCAGGGTCGAGGAGCAACACCTTATATTCCACCTGAGCACCTTCTAACCTGATGGCATAAATATCACTTTCTCCTTCCAGCAGACAAATTTCCCCTCTCCCTTCCTCTATTCCCTGCTCTGACCTTTTATTTCCTCTCACTTACCTATCACCTCCCCCTGGATCCCTTCTCCTTCCCTTTCTGTTACAGTCCACTCTCCTCTCCTATCAAAATCTTTCATCTTCAGCTCCTAAACTTTCTCACCCATCTGGCTAGCCTCTTTAGCTTTCCCCCACCTTTTCTTTCTGTCATCTTTCCCCTTCCTTCTCAGCCCTGAAGAAGGGTCCCAGCCCAAAACGTCAACTGTTTATTCTTTTCCACAACTGCTCCTTGACATGCTGAGTTCCTCAAGCATTTTGTGTGTGTGTTGCAGTAATCCCAAATTACTCAACCAATGAAGTTTTGTAGCTAAGGTGGGTGTTGTTCATTGTGTGGCTAGCATTCTGTGTTCACAGCTCTAGGTTACAAATGCTTTCAGTAGTTAAGCATGACAACGAAGTCATTGTTTAAGAGTAACCAATGCTGATTTAGCTAACCCTAATTTATGGATGCATTTAACCAACAGAAGTGCCTTGGCCATTGCTCTGTTTGAAATCAAATAATTCCATATAAACTGGAGATCGTATCATGACTCAAGCTTTGGGCAAAATGACGGTGAAGTTTCTTGACAATATTGAATGGTGTTTCAGAAGTCCACACTTGACAAGTATAGAGGTAATTTTAGGAGTAATCTGGATGTATGCTCATCCTCGTCCTGCGTCTAAACTGTGGAATGCCATACAAATCAGATAGATCTACTTCCTGAAGAGAAAAGTGAAATCTTTTGAATCTTCTGTTTCTTCTCATTGATGGAATTTTTAAGCGGGATAAACAAAATATGTGACCTAATATTCTGATCTTTGGTCAAATCCCTTTAGAACAATTAGTAGATGAAGTCATTGATTAAAATTTTATACTCTACCCAATCAATCCAAGTTAATGTGGTATAAATTCTGTATTTTAATTTTCTTTAAAAAATGCAAGACCTAAAACCGATCAGACGTTAGATATTCCATTCTCTATGAAACATCTATTTTTTTTCTTATTAGACTTCTAAAGATCAGTATTTTTGAAGAACATTGACAAAAGTGTTAATATAGGTGAGCAAGATCAGAACATTAGAAATGCACAAACCTAAAATAAAATGTTGAAATGTGAATGTTCATTTAAAATTGCTAGTGACATTTAATTATCTGACAAGCCAAACTGAATGAATATAGGGAGGATATCTCCTCTGAGTGGGATGTTTAGAACAACAAATCTAGGATGTAGTTAGAACATTTAAGAATGATTAGATTAGATTATGAGGACACTTAGTCATTTAGTAATGCATGCATTAAGAAATGATACAATGTTCCTCCAGAGTGATATCACAAAAAAAACAGGACAAACCAAAGACTAACACTGACAAGACCACATAATTATAACATACAGTTACAGCAGTGCAAAGCAATACCATAATTTGATAAAGAGCAGACCATGGGCATGGTAAAAAAAGTATCAAAGTTCCAATCGACTCCCGATAGTCCCCGATAGCAGGCGGCAAAAGGGAGAAACTGTCCCTGCCATAAACCTCCAGGCACCGACAACCGTCGATGCATTGGAAGCACCCGACCACAGCTGACTCTGAGTCCATCCGAAAACTTCGAGCCTCCGACACCGAGCACCGAGCACCATCTCTGCCGAGCGCTTCGACCCTGTCCCAGCCACCAAGGAACAAACAGAGCCGAGGACTCAGGGCCTTCCCCTCCGAAGATTCTGGATCACACAGTAGCAGCAGCAGCGAAAAAGGCATTTCAGAAGTTTCTCCAGATGTTCCTCCGTTCTCTCACATCTGTCTCCATCAAATCAGGATTGTGCACGGCACCCTACTTGACAGATTACAGATATCATCACTGGAGTGGCTGCTCAAACTGCGATGCACCACCATCTTCTCCTCCTGATGAGAAGAAATATCTTCATACAGAGGATGGTAAACCTATTGCTTTCTCTTCCACAGAAGGCACTGATGTGTATTTCAGAAGGAGGCAGATAGATTTCTAGAAACAAAGCATCAAAGGTGCTGGGACGAGACCAAAAGTGTGCTATTGTAACAATCAGCTATGATTATATTGATTATACTAAGTTCAAAGGTCCAAATGTTTACTTCTGCTCCTTTGTTTGACACTTTCGGCAACAGTATTCAAAGATAATTGAATGATTAACTAATCAAAAATCAATAGAATATTTATCTAATTAAGTGTCATTCTGCATTGTTTTTATCAAATAATTTATTTAATAAAATACTATATTTAATACCTGATGGATGACTTGATTAGCTAGACATGCCTGATTGGCCAATAATAAGTGACCGATATAGCTTGGCATGCCAGGTATTTTTTTAATATTGAGGCCATACAGGTTATATATGGAAAGGGATTGCAAGGCCGTAGGGGAAAAGATTCACAAATATTCTCAAAGCCAATGGAAAAAAAATCAGCATCCTCACTTACTCTTGGGAATCTCTGCAACATGACTGGTCAAAGAGAAGGGATATTCACATTGAATCTGTGGTGTAGGAAACTCACTGAAGCACAATGTAAAGTGGAAGGGGGACATCACCTCACAAGCCAAATGCTGCTCTTCACTATCTGTATGTCAATCATCTCCTGACCCCTCTGGGGGAATCTGCGGGTCCCACATTAAACTCAGAACCCACAGAACCAAAGTAGGAATAAGTAATTCTCGAGTCCAAGCAACTGCATGAGAAGGATTTAGAACATCAGAATACACATTCCTGTCTATAAATAATGTACAATGGGTGATGGGAGAACTCACAGCAACTTGCACCAATATATACAAGGGTTCTCAATAGATCAGCTTTGGCAGCATGACACGTTCTGTCCCTCATATAATTCGTTCTGGACTGATTGTAAATCATTCCTTTAAAAGCAGAAAATTGTTGATATTTATCCTTTCAAACTATAAGGACGTGGGAACTGACATAATATGTTCAAGGAATGAAAGATGTAAACTGAACCAGGGAATGAGATCAACAAAAAACCATGTTGTGGACAGACTGAACAGCTCTTTCCAGTTGATTAATGCTACATTTCTGCACAATGTTTTTATCTTATATGAACGCTTGTAGCAGAACAGAAGACCCTACTTAATTTTAGTCTGTGGGATACTAATAGTTGACAAGTCAGACTAGATTATTATTGGGATTCATCACTACAAACCAGCAATCCAGATAGAAATTGCTACCAAATTTGTGCTGGTTTTGAGGAGGTTTTTTATTGAAGTTTTCTTTAAAACTCAGTTTCTTATTATTGAATGTAAAATCTTTCATGAATCAACAAAGATGATGATTAATTTTTGATATCAACTCTTTTAAACAATACTTTAAAATACTTTTTTGTATTTAAAATTGATAATGGCACAGTCTGATTAGATAATGAGACTGAACAAATGAATTTTGGACATACTCAAAATAATGAGTCCATCATCTATGATTTCTCTAGTTTTAAATACTGAAACTATATGAATATAATGAAAACATTCTTAATGAAAAATTAAGTTATATTAAAAAGTTGATAAAAAAATGCCATTAATGTTAAAAGAACCATTCTAATTTTAAGATACTCCTTATTTCTTTACAAATTGGTGGCCACTGAGAGCAACCAAATTTCCAAAACAAAAGAGCTGGTCATTGACTTCAGGAAGTAGGGGGTGGAGGTGGGGCATATGCTCCTATCC
Source organism: Mobula birostris (assembly GCF_030028105.1). Lineage (NCBI taxonomy): Eukaryota > Metazoa > Chordata > Chondrichthyes > Myliobatiformes > Myliobatidae > Mobula > Mobula birostris. The sequence goes on from NC_092386.1 coordinate 45,928,196, forward strand.
ACATCAAAAGAGTGAGGATGAGAGGGTTGAGAGCTTCAAGTTCCTAGGTGAGAACAGCACCTGTATGGTCCAACCACATAGATGCCAGTGCCAAGAGAAAGCACACCAGTGCCTCTACTTCCTCAGGAGGCTAAAGAAAATCTGGCTCGTCCCTTACCAAATTTTAATGATGCACCATAGAAAGCATCCTACCTGTATGCATAACAGCTTGGCAGGGCAAGAGCTCTGCATGTGAACACAAGAATCTGCAGAGAGCTGTAGGCACAGGTTAGCACATTGTGGAAACCAGCCTCCCCTCTACAAACTCTGTCTATATTTCTCTCTGCTCAGTAAATCAGCCAGCATAATCAAAGACTCTACACACACCAGACACTCTCTCTCCTCCCCTCATCCATTGGGCAGAAGATACAAAAGTCTGGCTGTACATACCTCCAGGATCAAGGACAGCGTCTACCCTGCTGGTATTAAGACTATTATGTGGTTCCTGAGTTTAATAGAATGGACTTCTTATCTTGTGATAGAAACATAGAAAACCTACAGCACAATACAGGCCCTTCGGCCCACAAAGCCATGCCGAACATGTCCCTACCTTAGAACTACCTAGACTTTACCCATAGCCCTTTATTTTTCAAAGCTCCATGTATCCATCCAGGAGTCTCTTAAAAGACCCTATTGTTTCTGCCTCCACCACCACTGCCGGCAACCCATTCCATGCACTCACCACTCTCTGCGTAAAAAACTTATGCCTGACATCTCCTCTGTACCTACTTCCAAGCACCTTAAAACTATGCCCTCTCGTGCTAGCCATTTCAGCCTTGGGAGAAAGCCTCTGACTATCCATACGATCAATGCCTCTCATTATCTTGTACACCTCTATCAGGTCACCTCTCATCCTCCATTGCTCCTAGGAGAAAAGGCTGAGTTCACTCAACCTATTCTCATAAGACATGCTCCCCAATCCAGGCAACATCCTTGTAAATCTCCTCTGCACCCTTTCTATGGTTTCCACGTCCTTCCTGTAGTAAGGCGACCAGAACTGAGCACAGTACTCCAAGTGGGGTCTGACCAGGCTCCTATAGAGCTGCAACATTACCTCTCGGCTCTTAAACACAATCCCACGACTGATCAAGGCCAATGCACCGTATGCCTTCTTAACCACAGAGTCAACCTGCGTAGCAGTTTTGAGTGTCCAGAAGACTCAGACCCCAAGATCCTTCTGATCTTCCACACTGCCAAGAGTCTTACTATTAATACTATATTCTGCCATCATATTTGACCTACCAGAAAGTACCACCTCACACTTATCTGGGTTGAACTCCATCTGCCACTTCTCAGCCCAGTTTTGCATCCATCAATGTCCCATTGTAACCTCTGACAGCCCTCCACACTATCCACAACACCCCCAACCTTTGTGTCATCAGCAAATTTACTAACCCATCCCTCCACTTCCTCATCCAGGTCATTTATAAAAATCACAAAGAGTAGGGGTCCCAGAACAGATCTCTGAGGCACACCACTGATCACCAACCCCCATGCAGAATATGACCCGTCTGCAACCACTTTTTGCCTACTGTGGGCAAGCCAGTTCGTTATGAACCGGCTCATTATTTTTCTGTAGCTGTTATACTCTATCCTGCACTGTAATTGTTTTACCTTACTCTACCTCAGTGTATTGCATAATCATCTGAGCTGTATAAACAATACTGCTGTTTGTGATGCATATAAATGAACTGGATGAAAATGTAAATGGGGGGGGGGTTAGTAAGTTTGCAGATGATATTAAGATTGGTGGTGTTGTAGATAGTGTGGACAACTGGCAAAAAATACAACAGGATATAGACCAGTTGCAGGTATAAGCAGAGAAGTGGCAGATGGAATTTAACCCAGCCACATGTGAAGTATTGCGTCTTGGTAGTTCAAATGTAAAGAGACATAACACTGTTACGTGCAAGATCCTAAGAGTGTTGATGAGCAGAGGGATCTTGAGGTCCAAGTTGATAGCTCCTTGAAAGTGACTACACAGGTTGATAACAACACACATCAAAGTTGCTGGTGAACGCATAGGCCAGGCAGCATCTCTAGGAAGAGGTACAGTCGAGACCCTTCGTCAGGACTAACTGAAGGAAGAGTTAGTAAGAGATTTGAAAGTGGGAGGGGGAGGGGGAGATCCAAAATGATAGGAGAAGACAGGAGGGGGAGGGATGGAGCCAAGAGCTGGACAGGTGATTGGCAAAGGGGATATGAGAGGATCATGGGACAGGAGGCCCGGGGAGAAAGATGGGGGGGGGCGGGGAACCAGAGGATGGGCAAGGGGTATAGTCAGAGGGACAGAGGGAGAAAAAGGAGAGTGACAGAAAGAATGTGTGTATAAAAATAAATAACAGATGGGGTACGAGGGGGAGGTGGGGCATTAGCGGAAGTTAGAGAAGTCGATGTTCATGACATCAGGTTGGAGGCTACCCAGAAGGAATATAAGGTGTTGTTCCTCCAACCTGAGTGTGGCTTCATCTTTACAGTAGAGGAGGCTGTGGATAGACATGTCAGAATGGGAATGGGATGTAGAATTAAAATGTGTGGCCACTGGGAGATCCTGCTTTCTCTGGCGGACAGAGCGTAGGTGTTCAGGAAAGTGGTCTCCCAGTCTGCGTCGGGTCTCGCCAATATATATAAGGCCACATCGGGAGCACCGGACGCAGTATATCACCCCAGCCGACTCACAGGTGAAGTGTTGCCTCACCTGGAAGGACTGTTTGGGGCCCTGAATGGTGGTAAGGGAGGAAGTGTAAGGGCATGTGTAGCACTTGTTCCGCTTACACAGGTTGATAAGATGATTAAGAAGGCATATGGCATGCTTCCCTATATTAGTCGAGGCATTGAGTTCAGAAATCAGGAAGCTATGTCGGAGTTTTATAAAACTCTAGTTAGGCAGCATCTGGAGTATTGCAAACAGCTCTGGTCGCCCTCATTATAGGAAAGATGTCAAGGCTTTGAGAGGGTGCAGGAGGTTTACCAGGATGTCGCCTGGGTTAGAGGGCACGTGCCTTCATGAGAAGTTGGACAAACTTGTGTTGTTTTCTCTAGATTAGCAGAGGCTGAGTCGTGGTCTGATAGAGGTTTATAAGATTATGAGAAGCATAGTTAGAGTACACAGGCAATATCTTTTTCCAGGGGATGAAGTGTCAAGTACCTGATGGCATGTATTGAAGGTGAGAAGGGGTAACTTCAACGGAGATGTGAGGAGCAGAGAGTGCTAGGTGCTTGGAATACGCTGCCTGGAGTGGTGGTAGAGGCAGATACATTAGAGACTTCTAAGAGACACATGAATGTGAGAAAAATGGAAAGATATGGACATTGTGTAGGCAGAGGAAATTAGTTTAGTTAGTCATTTGATTACTAATTTATTTGGTTTGGCACAACATTGTGAGCCAAAAGGCATGTTTTGGGATAATTGTACTTATAAAATCAGCACAAAGTAGCAGAAATTCTAGGACCCGAAATATTTCTCAGACCTTTAAATACCCTACAATAATCTTATTATACTTTATTGGGTTGTGGTAATTTGGCAATCAGCATTTATTGTTATCCTCTGTTGGTGCACAGTGGCCTTCTTGAAAAATTGCATATAATTGAGGAGTTTATTAGGACACCCTAGAGATTGGTCAAACGAAATTAATGTGTGAGACGTACTTTAGACAATCTGTCAAATTGTTTACCCTCCAAACCTACAGTAGCTACAAAGCATTTCCAACATATGGGCATTCTTGGGGTCCATTATAATTGGTGTCTGTAAAAGATTCTTGGCTTCTCTACCAACAATTAGCTGGAATGGTTTGATAAGGATAACAATGAGATTTGGACATAATTAACAGCCACTGCAAGGCATTCCCAAACTGGAAGCTCCATCTTTCTTCAAGGGAGAAGAAACAGGTCCACAGGCACCTGAAGGCAAATGTCAAGTGGAAACCTATGTCTTAATGAATAGATAGTGGATGACATGAGGACAGGAGTCTCAGCAACTCACGGATAACTATGATATGGCTGGATTCTTCAGCAATGTAAATAAATGTCAAGATTGCCAGGGTCTCATACAACCAAAGAGAATGAGGATGGACATCATGCTGTAGTTAATGTACCAGACACTGGACTGTCAAAATAAACTCACTTTTCCAGGCTATTTTGTGCAGAGAGAAAAAGAGTTAAGGATATGCTCAAAGCCAGCTGGAAGACGTGCAACATCCCCACCTCTCCTGGGACCTTCTGGACCATGACTACTCAAAGTGGAGAAGGAGCATCTGGGATAGTCTGAGAATAAGGCAGAGTATCAGAAGTACTCAGAAACCGTGTGTACAGAGCGGAAGGGGTACACGACTTCATCAAATACGCATGTGCCCATTTCATCTGGCAGCTCCTGCTCAATCTGTGGTTCTCACATTAGCTTCATTAGGCATCTCAGATTCTACCAGATGTGTGGAAAGAGGTTATCTAATCCACATGGACAATCCAAAGGTAAGATACAGGACTAGGCAAGAATAGCAGGTCTCCTTCCTTAAGCACCAACTTTGCTTTTACAATAGTCCAAATGTTTTACATAGAACACAGAACATGGCAGCACACGACAGGTCTGTCAGCTCAGGATGTTGTGACGACCTGTTAACCTATTCTAAGAGCAAGCTAACTCGTCCCTCCGACATAAGTCTCCATTTTTCTATCATCTCCATATGCCTATCTAAGATTTGAAAGCCATTTTTAAAAAAACTAAATTCTTAATGTTTGTGCAATTTAAATTAATATTCTATACATCATTGATCCAACCGTACTTCACTTGCTAGATATGCATGGGTGGCTATGTTCTTACAGGACAAGGGAGGGGATTTTATATTAATGTTGACAGTAAAATGCTGATGTTCAGTATCTATTGTCATAATATTAGTAGCACAGAGAGCTTTTGTTCAATATGCATTTATAACTTTTCTATAAGCTAGGAGGGAGGAGAAGATGGCGACGTGACGGCAGCATGCGCGGCCTCTCCGTTGATGATATCTATTATCTGTCAAGTAGGGGACCGTGCACAATTCTGATTTGATGGAGACAGACGTGAGAGCACAGAGGAACATCTGGAAAACTTCCGAAATACCTGCTACGCTGCCGCTGCTACTGTGTGGTAACCAGAATCTCCGGAGCAGAAGGCCCCGAAATCCTCGGCTTTGCGTGTTTCAGCGGCTGGGGCGAGGTCGAAGGCACTCGGCAGCGGATGGTGCTCAGGAGGCTGTATTAGAGAGGCTGGTCGGAAGCTCGAAGTTTTTGGACGGGTGGACTCAGTGTCGGCAGTGGGCAGCTGCTTCCAAGGCATCGGCAAGTTGACGGTGCCTGGAGGTTTATGGCAGGGAGTTTCTCCCTTTTGCCGCCTGCTATCGGGGACTCGGGAGTCGATCGACTCGGGGACTTTGAGACTTTATTTACCATGCCCATGGTTTGTTCTTCATCAAATTATGGTATTGCTTTGCACTGCTGTAACTATATGTTATAATTATGTGGTCTTGTCAGTGTTAGCCTTTGGTTTGTCCTGTTTTCTGTGATATCACTCCGGAGAAACATTGTATCATTTCTTAATGCATGTATGCATTTCTAAATGACAATAAAGAGGACTGAGTGTTCTCATAATCTTAAAAAAAAGCTTTCAATAGATAGTGTTGCAAAAGTGAATTTTTTAATAAACCAACAAGTCCAAAGAAGATAATTCTTACACAAATAAGGCAATTTCCTTGTATTTAAAAGGGACGGTCAATAATTGATGAATAAAAACAGTAACTTTGTTCGCACATTCCAAGTTTGGAATTTTTACAAGAATTGTATATGAAGCCAGCTTTTTTTTAAAAGGGAAGTAGTTTTCGTATTAGCATATCCTACAAATCTTTCCTTGTTTGGACACTAAACAACCAGAAAAGAAAAATACATTCAGTAGGAGATACTCTGCATTGACAGGGTCTGGGAACTCGTCATGCAGATTCTTTCTTAATCTTATACTTCAGTAACCACATCATGGAGTATTCTGTGATAGACTCACTGCTAATATCTTCAATGTGCTGTTGTTACTGATAACAATTACTTATCACTAGTAACCTTTAATATTCAGAATGTGGATATTACAGTGTGGTTCTTTACACAATATACAGTGATTCTGCAGCTATGTCCTATTATTTAAAAAAAGGAATCGCAAGCATTGAGTTACTTATAATGTTATCAGGCCAAGATGTTATTGTAAGTTAAAATAAAATAGAGCTCTTGGAAACCTATAAATTTCATGTTGCTTTGGTAATTGTAACAATAGTTGGCTGCCAGTTATGCCACTAGCATTTAGGGCAGGATTGAAAGTCTTCCATTTCTACCATTCCTTGGCCATCTTCTCTATTGTGTCACAAGTGCGGTTCAAGTTCCTCATTTCTGTTTCTACAGCATGGCGCCAAAATATCTTTGGTCCCCCATGTTTCCTCCATCCATCAGGGGTCCAGTGAAGGACTGTCTTGATGATGGAGTTGGCCCCTCTTCTCATCACATGCCCAATCCATCTCCTCATAGTGATTGTGGCCATGTTCTCTTAATGACACTGAAGGAGTAGGGCTTGAACGGAGATATTTCTTGGCCAAAAGATACAAAGGATCTTCCAGAGGCTTGCGGTGAGAAATGACGACAGCTTGGCAAGGTTGTTCTCTGTCATGCGCCAGCATTCTGACTCATACAAGAGTGTGGACAGAACACTGCTCTGGTACAGCTTCACCTTGGGATGGACACACTACTTGGTTGATCCCCATATGTTGCTCATTGAGCTGAAGACGATTCTAGCTTTGCTGAGTCTGCTCTGGAAGTTGTCCTTGGTCCCACCACCCTGCCAAATGACGCTGCCCAGGTAGGAGAGTCTACCACTGCTGGGTAAGTCAACATTATATGCCTTGATGGGAGGAGGAGACTCTACATTGTGGGTCATGGTCTCATGCTTCCTCTGGTTGACTCTGAGTCCAACCTGTCTACCACAGATACATCGGCACTGAGTTTTCTTTTGCATGTGCTGGTGTGTATGTGATACTAATGTAAGGTCACCTGCAAAGTCAAGATCATCTAAAGTAGAGAATAGAGTCCACCTAATGCCTTTCTGCTTATCTTTTGTTGTTGGCCTCATAACCCAGTCAATCACTGGGTTAAGCAATATTGCCAACATCACACAGCCTTGCCTGACTCCTGTCTTGACTTCAAAGCTCAAGTTGCTGTCCCAGCTGTGCAGGTGAAGTTAGCGTAGAAACTCTGGATGAGTTGGGCAATTTTATTTATTTATTCATTGAGATACAACGTGGAACAGGCTCTTCCGGCCCTTCGAGCCACTCCACCCAGCAATCCCCCGAATTAATCCTAGACCATTCAGGGGACAACTAGCTATGACCAATTAACCTATCAACTGGTACATCTTTAGACTGTGGGAGGAGATCAGAACACCCAGAGGAAACCCACATCATTACAGGGAGAATTTACAAATTCCTTACATGCAGTGATGGGAATTGGAAGGGATCCTGTATGATCCAAGAATTTGCCAGGGATTCGCCCTAAGTCTTTTCAAAGTCCATGAAATTTACATACAGTTGTCTCTGCCACTCTGTGCACTGCTCTGTGATGTTATGCAGTGTGAAGATCTGGTCAACACCGCCTCTGTCCTTCCTAAAACCAGCTTGATCCTTCCTCAAGCACACATTGACAGTACCTGTAATCCATTGGACAATGACTTTGCCGAGAACCTTGCTGGGCACTGACAAAAATGTTGTGTCACGCCTGTGTTGCAATCACTTAGCCCTCTTTTCTTGGGGATCCCAACAATGACTCTCTTTGTCCAGTACTTGTCCCCATTCCCAGGTTATAGTAAACAGTGGTTACAGGATGGCTGCTGCAACTCTTGTTTCAGTTTTCAACAGTTTGGCATTCAAGTTGTCATGTCCTGGAGCTCTGCTGTTCTTTAGTGATTTAATCACAGTACAATCTCGCCTTTCTTGGGTGATCTGTGCTGATGTTGAGGTCTTCTGTTGCCTCTTGTACATCAGATTCTTCATATACTGGTGGTCTATTTAGTAATTCTCTGAAATACTCTATCCATCTTGCTTCTTGTTCTTTCTTGGTGTCAAAAGCAGGATGTTCTTATCTCTCACAGAACCATTGGATTTGGCCTGGAGCTTTCCACATACCAATTAAAAATTCTTATGTATACTGTTTTTCCCTGGTCACCTCACCTTGATTGACTGCTTCTTCAGCCTGCACTGCAAGGGCTTCTAAGTGGACTCTTTTATCCTTTCTTACAAGATTCTTCACTTTTTTGTTAGCTTCAGTGTATGCTAGTTGAAGTTTCACCTAACTGCCGACTTTCCATCTAGCACTTTCTTCTTAGGGTGTCCATGTTTCCCGCTATATCCATTCTTTGTTCTTCTTTTCAGCTCTGTATCTAGACAAGCCTCTCTGCTCTTCTTGAAGACTGGGGCAATCCATTTCCTCATTGTGTCAATCCTGTCTACTGACACATCCTCATCAAGGTCTTGCAAGGCCTGAAGTCCGTTCTTAAGCTGAATGGTGATGGCAAATCTCACACTGCTGTCCTTGAACTTCTCAACATCAAAACGTCTTTGTATATACGTCCAGTGCTTCTCAGCTTAAGTTTCATCAGTTTTATAACTTCCTGGATCTGCTCCTCTTTTCACCTTTACACCCTGCAAAGATCGTCTCCACATACCATTGATCATCAAATGGTCAATCTGATCCTTGTCATGTCCATTGGGTGAGCACCATGTCAGTTAGTGGGTTTCATGGTGTGGAAAGAAGGTCCCTCCTATGACCAGATTGTTCTTGGCACAGAATTACACTAGTCTTTCACTATTGTTATTTATTGTTCCACATCAATGTGTGCCCATGACCCTAGTGAAGTATGAGTGTTTCCCACTTTGGCGCTTAGATTTCCCTTGAGGATGATCATGTCATTGTGTGATGTTAACTCTACCTCTCATTGCAGCTGTTTGTTAAAGACACCCTTTTCTTCAATATTTCTGTCGTTAGTTAGAGCACATCATTAGATTAGTCATGTTCACTTGCTTCCCTTTCAGCCTGACTCTCATCAGACTGCTATTGATTGGTTTCCATTCCAGCAAGCACTTCTTAATGCCTTTCTTCAAAATGACAACTACGCCATCATGATACTGACCATCTTCCCTTCCTGAATATAAATCTGCTTTACCAGTTGCTGCCTTCAGCCTTCCAGACCCCGTCCACCTGCTTTCACTGGCACCCAGTATATAAAGGCTCTAATGATGCAGTTCTGCAGTTATTTGTGCTAGCTTGCCGGTGACTTGCATGGTTGATACATTCCAGAAACCAATTTTGGCCTTGCTCTTGGCAGCGTTCAGGGCCTGCTCCATTGTTCCAGTAGCTTCCTCTCGGTTTTCACCACTGTCAGCCATGAAAGTTCTGGGTGGAGACTCAGGAATACCATCACATACAGATATACAGGTTTCCCCTGCCATCCGAAGGTAGAGTGTTCCTATGAAACGGTTTGTAAGCTGAAATGTCGTAAAGCGAAGAAGCAATTACCATTTATTTATATGGGAAAATTTTGTGAGCGTTCGCAGACCCAAAAATAACCTACCAAATCATGCCAAATAACACATAAAACCTAAAATAACAGTAACATATGGTAAAACCAGGAATGATATGATAAATACACAGCCTATATAAAGTAGAAATACTTTTCCATAATCATTACTGAACTGTTATCCGTAGCGAAAATCTCACGCAAGCGCCGTCGGCAGAAAATCTCGTGCAAGCGCTGTTGGCAAAAACACGGCGCAAGCGCTTTCCAGTAACCTTTAAGCTATGAAACTGCCAAATCATAACAAATAACACGTAAAAGTACACAGCCGATATAAAGTAGAAATAATGTATGTACAGTGTAGGATCACTTACCGGAATCCGGACAGCGCAGAGCACACTGGTGATGGTGTGTTACGCTGAGTCGTCGCAGGTTGGGGTGGTGCAGTGGCCCCCACCCTCCGGGCCACCAACCGATACATTGCCATGAAGAACACAGCGGTAGCCGGGAGGCACACAGCACATCTTTAATAAAAAAGCCGAAATGAACATGCTAATTAATTACTTGCCGCCCGACACGTAATTGTCGGCCCAGATCAGTGCCGATTGCTGATTGCACCGCCTCTGATCTGGGCTGACAATTACGTGTGGGGTGGCACCTAATTAATTAGCATGTTTATTTCGGCTTTTTTCTTAAAGATGTGCTGTGTGCCTCCCGGCTACTGCTGCATTCTCCACGAATCGGTACAGTATCTGTCCGCGGCCTGGGTGTTGGGGTGGTGGGACACTAGGGTGTCATCTCGTCGTCTGTTTCCATTAGAGCAGGCAGCTTATCTTCTCCTATGACTGCCTGCCTTGATGTTGAAGGTCGAGGTTCGTCGTCTGCTGTGGGTGATGTGGAAGGCTTGCTTGACTGCTGAGCCTCGCGTGTTTTTCTATCATACAGTTCTTTGTAAGGACTCAAACCATCTTGCAAATATCCCCTAAACCGACGTACCCTTTCAAAATTAAAGTCGTACTTTATCATTACTCATTCGGTTTCGATTGTTATCCTTTCCTCTTCCAATTGCATCAGCTCTTCATCTATCAGTTCTTGGTCATGGGATGCCAAAACCTCTTCAACATCATCTTCGTCAACTTCCACAAGCCAAACTCACTTTGTCCTTGCTTTGTTCACCACGACCAAAATGCATAATTATGTCTAGTTTTACACTGAAGTGTAACACCCTTACGAGCTCTTTCAGGCTTTTCCAACACCATAGAACTCATCTTGCAAATGACTGCTCACAGGCTCATGTTAAAGCAATGCTGGTGAGAATGCCGTTCCGAATCCAGGGAGAGCGGCTGCTCAGGGCGCGCGCTGCTTTTTATTGCGCGCTGAATTTTTTTCGTAACGGTGAAAACACCTTCTGAAAGTGAAAACAGGATACTAATGTAGGTCTTTCATTACAGTGAGGTTTCGTAAAGTGAACATTCGAAAAGCAGGGGACACCTGTAGAAGTATTCTTCATTGCTGTTTCTGTAACAGTTCTGACCGGTCATGGTCATCAGCCCTGAGCTCAGTCCCCTGAACCTGGAGGACCATAGCCTTGTCATGGTTTGGAGTCTTGCATGCCTCAGTGTCCTGGAGAGCTATGTTGGCTGGAGTCAGAGCCTTATGCTTTAGCTCTTGGCAGAGTGACCCATGCCAAACAGGTCAAAGGGAATGTTCCGTCTAATTTGTAATGACCAGTGTGTGCAAAAATCTTGTGCTGTGCAATTTTTTGTCCAGTGACAACAATATGTGTGACTGAAGTATTGCTGACCTGAAGTAAACCTGAAGCTATGCTGAGGGTAATAAACTACCAAATCCAGTTTGTTGTTCATTGTTTAAAAGAAATAAAATTACTGTCAATAGGAACTTTGATCTCTGGGTTAGATAATTTTCACTCTCATTCATCTGCACTCTCACAAAACATGTGGCAGGCCTGTAGTGGGTAATGAAGGATTTTCTCACCGGAGCTTTAGCTTGCCGTCCATATGCGACTTGCTTGCTGAATGATGCTTTAAAAAGTCAAGTTTCCAAATATCACTCCACTTCTTCACACTTGCAAATTCTCCAGCAATTTTGCATTGCAACAATACATGCAGGTAACACCAGTTTCCGTATTGTACATAAATATTTGTCGTAGCTGCATGTTACTGACCTTATGAGCTTTCGGTGTAGCAGTTTCTTCTGTTTCATTAAGCCATTCTGCTTTAAATGAACTAGCAGTTCTTTTGCGCTTCACACCCTTTGCTTCTTTGGAATTCAATATAGGAATCAGAAATTCCTTCAATATAAACAGTATAAGTAAGCCAGTTCTAAAATCTTCAGACAAATCAACTGGAAAAGGAAAAATGATTGTGTATGATTGTGAAATATGCTTAATATGCCAACGAGGTAGAAGGTGACAACCTTGTTGGCATGTTAAGTATAAATTGCAGGGTTTACATTCCTTTGTGTGCTGGTAGCAAAAGATGTATGCGTGTGCACGCGCGCACACCTTAAAGGGAACATTGGTCAAAGGGTGAAGACCAGATCAGTGGTCCACCAGTCCTCGAGTATCATATGCAGATGTATTTTCTGTATTTCCTTCTGATTATAGAACAAAGAATGATTCCAAAGGGCATTTGAATGTATGGAGTAATAGGCATTTCACAAATCAATGAAAAATAGATCCAAGATAAATGGCAAAACAACATTTCAAATAGGAACATTTCCAAACTTAATGTTGCTCAAACACCTAAACTTGTTGGACTTAAACTCTGGACTCCAGGTGTCACATGCTTATGAATTTAATGGAAAAATATTTTCAGGAATGTGCATCCCAGTTATTTCTCCTAACCTGCGACATGATCACTGTGGTTATGGTGGGTGACAAATGCATTGCTGCCATTTCAGAAAGCTGTTCAGGTGGATGTTGAAGAGGAGATGGAAAAAAAACAAAATCAAACTAATTCCAGTTCAACCACAAAACAATAATGCTTGCAATGTCCTTTAGAAAAATATGATTAGGTTCACAACTCACTGAAAGACAGAAGGAACAATCATATTTTGTATATTTTAAGCTCAAATCAAACAATTCCTTATCTTCTGGTTCACTTAATATATCCCAGCTTGAATTTATTGCCTCCTCCTTTGAAACTTCTTTCGTCAATCCTGCTCTTAACACAGTGAAACTCTGGGCATGGTGATGGTTTGCATGGTAAAAGGGAATTCACAATAAATAGATTCAGATACAGTAGAAAAGCAAGCAAAGATTTTTTTCCTAATTTGAAACATTTTAGAACTTGCTGTTTAAATACTATGACAATACTTTTAAATTACTTTTTAATGCATGGTTGAAAACAAAGTTCAGACCTTCTATTTTCTTTGGAATATGTTCTAAGAGTGTATACCATGCATTTTAAACTTTCCTCTAATTGTGTTCAGTCTTGTGTTACAACCTAATTAGCTGAAGAGACCTTAGTATTCGCCTCACATGGAAATGAATAGAGTTTAAGTTGATTCAAAGCCAAAAAGGATTTAGAAGAGAAAATGGCAGAGCCCATAACAATTGGACAAGTATTTCCAGTGTTGAAAAAAAGTAAACAGCAGCTAAATTACTGAATACACAGGTTCCCATGTCACAGCTAGAAATTATTTTTTGCATTGAAAATCTTCACACGTCATTAATTTGCTCACTTCTTGCTGTGTTTTAAGTTAGAAGCTCCAGACTAACATCAAAGAATATAGATATCAGTTATTAACCCTTTCCTGTTGGTATTAATCCCTATTTGAAGAGAATTCTGAAGAGACTAAATTAGAACTAATTTCAAAATGCTTTGTACCCATACAAGTAATCTTTTGATTTTCACAGCAAATACGTTATGAAAAGGAATGTACATGCACAACACCACACACTCTTTACAAAGTTAAATGTATTTAAGTGGAAAAATCGCATTAATGTTTATTGCGTTGAGAGGTACATAATGTAAAACTTCGATATATTTTGAATTTAAAATGTTTAAATCCAAAACTCTTAATGTTAACTTTATTAACTACAAAATTGATAAATCACATGTGGAATGAAAATGGGAATTCTTTGCTGTAAATTATTAACAGAACCATTATTGCAGTCAACAGGTAGAGATAAAAAGAAAAAAAATCTTCCCAGTGCAGGAAACCTGACACCTACAACAAACAGTGGAAAATATACAAGACAATTCACTCAACAAGGCATAGTGGTAACATTTAAAAGCCCTGAAGGCATTTCAAAGTAAGAGCCAAGACACTTCTCCACTGAGTTATGAACAGAGACAAGAAAAGATAGCAACCAACACAGAAGAGGCACCGTTGCAACATTACTTTGTGGTAAACTCTGAGAGCAAAACAAAGCAGTTCCAGTTCAAGTGTGAAAAATTAGGAAGTTTGCATATGTACAAAGAGGAATCAATATACCTCCAAATATACTAATAGTGGAAAAAAGTGCAATCACTGAAAAAAGAACATTGCAATAATGATAGACTGCTGGTTCTTTTTGGATGTATGCGTCGGATTGGGTAGAATAGCTGTCCTCATCCTCATCTACAGTGGTACTAGAAATTTTGTGAACCCTGTAGATTTTTCTCTATTTCTGCATAAATATGACTAAAATTTGATCTGACTTCATGTAAGTCCTAAAACTAGGTAGAGAGAACCCAATAAAATAAATGACACAAAAAGATTATACTTGTTCATTTATTTATTGAGAAAAATTATCCAATATTACAGGTATTTGTTGGAAAAAGTATGTGAACCTTTGCTTTCAGTAACTGGTGTGACCCCAATAAATTATACCAAACATTTCCGGTAACTGTTGACCAGTCTTGCACATCAGCTTGGAGGAATTTTAGTCCATTGCACCGAACAAAACTGCTTCAATTCTGGGATGTTGGTGGGTTTCCTTGCATGAACTGCTTGCTTCAGGTCCTTCCACAACATTTTTATAGAATTAAGGTCAGGGCTTTGACTTAGCCATTCCAAAACATAAATTTTCTTCTTTTTAAACAATTCTGTTGTTAATATACTCTTGTCCTTTCATCATGTCTTGTTGCATTGTCCAACTTCTATCAAGCTTCAGGTGATGGACTGTTACCCTGGCATTCTCCTGTAAAATGTGTTGATACAATTTTGAATTTATCGTTCCCTCAACAAATACATGCTATACGGGCCCTGAGGCAACAAAACAGCCCAAGCCATGATGCTCCTTCCACCATGTTTCACAGCTGGGATGAGGTTTTGGTGTTGGTGTGCAGTGGCCTCTTATCTCATCTGTCCACAGAACATTATCCCAGAAGCACTGTAGAATATCCAGGTGGTCTTTTGCAAACTTGAGATGTACAGCAATGTTTTTTTTTGGAGAATAGTGATTTCTTCCATGGTGTCCTTCCATGAACGTAATTTTAGTTCAGTGTTTTTCTTGTATGGGATATATGAACAGAGACTCAGCAAGTTCTAGGGACTTCTGCAGGTCTTTTGCTGTTACCCTTAGGCTCCCTTTCACCTCCTACACCATTGCACACTTTGTGCTCTTGGTGTGATTTTTGCAGGATGCCCACTGCTAGGGAGAGTAGCACCAGTACTGAATTTCCTCCATTTGTAGACAATTTCTCTTACTGTGGACTGATAAACAGGTCTTTAGCAATGCTTTGTCGCCTTTTCCAGCTTCATGTATCTCTACAATTCTTCTCCTAAGCTCCTCTGAAAGTTGTTTTGATCAAGGCTTGGTGCACAGAAACAAATCCTTCTTGAGAAGAGCAGGCTCTGTCAGTAACCTGACTTTGTACATCTTTTTTAAAGGGCAGGGCACCTCTACAACCCATACCTCCAATCTCATCTCATTGATTGGAACACCTAACTCCAAGTAGCTTCTGTGGAAGGCATCACCCCAGAGGTTTACACACTTTTTTCTCTCTGCTCTACTCTCTCTACACTCATGACTGTGTCGCTAAGTACAGACCAAACTCCATCTACAAAATTTGCTGATGACACCACTAATGTTGGTAGAATCTTAGACAACAGTGAGGAGGCGTACAGGAGTTAAATACATCAGCTGTTCAGAAGTTTGCAACAACAATCTTGCACCTAACATCAGTAAGTCCAAGGAATTGACTGCGGACTTCAGGAAGGGGAAATTGGGAGAACATACACCCGACCTCATTGAGGGGCTGGCAATGGAAAGATTGAGCAGATTCCAGTTCCTGGGCATCAACATCTTAGAGGATCTATCCTGGGCCCAACACATTGATGCAGTCATGAAGAAGGCATACCTCTGGCTATATTCATGAGGTGTTCGATAGGATTTGGCATCTCACCAAAGACTTTAGCAAATTTCTACAGGTGTACTTTGGAGAGCACTCTGACTGGTTGCATCACTGCCTGGAATGGAGTCCCCAAAGCATGGGATCAAAAGGGTTGTAGACAGAGCCAGCTCCATCACAGGCACAAGCCTCCCTGCCATCGAGGACATTTTCAAACATTGCCTCAAGAAGGCAGCATTCATCATAGGGACCTCCACCATCAAGGAGGTGCCCTCTTCTCATTACTACAGGATCTACAGGGACCCTAAGACACACACTTAACATTTTAAGAACATCTTCTTCCCCTCTGCCATCAGATTTCGGACAGTCCATTAACCCGTGAACACTACCTCATTATTCTTCTTTTGCAATATTTACTTTTTTTATTGCAACTTCTAGTAATTTTATTTCTTGTCCTGTATGGATGCCACAAAACAACAACATTCATGACATCCATCAGTGATAATACAGCTGTTTCTGATTCTGTACAATGAGCAACATGGCAGCAACTTATTGAGGTTTCTTCATCAACTGTCCCCCAAATCTTCAACTTTTACAACCCAAAGATGTGGAGCTTTTGCTCCAAAACACACGCCACCCTCACTTTGGTTATATGTTGCCCCTCAGTCATTTCCACTGAAGTAAAATCCTCTATTTCCTTACCCAGCAGCAATGTGGAAGTAATTTCCCAAAATGACTGTTGCTCATCACCACCTTGTCAGTGACAATCGGGAATAGACAATAAATCAGCTATTAACCAAAGTTATTGAAAACTCATCCAAATTATGTTGTTTTTGTAGTTAGACCCTTTAATTCGCTAGTCTATTACGTTTAATATTGAAAATGAAAATAAAATTTTACAAGGATATATTATGAAATCATCAATGAGAATTCTGTACTCTATTCCATGATATGATATGACACACCAAAATTTTTTTGACAAACTTGCCCTTTAAACTTTTCCTGGTCACTATGCATTAAATAATTGTAATCTAATTACCAGAATGAAAGATGGTGAATTTCCAACAGGTGCTGCTGATCAGCAAATTGAATCAAGCTGTATCAAGGAAATTATGAAGACTTTATAAATTTTCTGACTTGAAGAAAGTAATTGTTTGCATTTAGTAAGATATGCCAGTTGAAGCAAAACAAAACAACATCTGTTGTAAGTTACTTGCATATTGTAGTATTACTTGCAATAGGAATAGCAGATGTGGATATATACAAACTTCATCAACAGATTATACTCTTCATCATCATTTCTGAAGTTAAAATTTAATTTTGTCACATCAGTTTGGGAATTTTTAATTGCAAAAGTCATAGGAGAACCAAGGTCAAATTATACTGGCAACAAAACTGCCATCTAGCATGAAAACAGTTATTGATTTTATTGGCAGAATTCCATAATGTTCTTACTTTTTAACCAATA
The DNA here is from genome assembly GCF_030028105.1 of Mobula birostris. NCBI lineage: Eukaryota > Metazoa > Chordata > Chondrichthyes > Myliobatiformes > Myliobatidae > Mobula > Mobula birostris. Next base: position 45,945,576 of record NC_092386.1, read on the forward strand.
ACAGGTCTCCTGGCTTAGACAGACAATGGGTTTGATGTCGGTCAGAGCTCCCTCTAGCCTACTCCGAGAAATGCTAACCATATGGCTCACCTTCAAGAGGAGCTAATATGGCTTGTCCATCCTCTGCACCTGTCATTTTCCTGACCTTTCAGCCAGAGACTCATTCCTCCAAGATGCAGCACAGAGCATCATAGGAAGTCATTCCTACCTGTGGCCATCAAACTTTACAACTCCTCCCTTGGAGGGTCAGACACCCTGTGCCGATAGGCTGGTCCTGGACTTATTTCATAATTTACTGGCATAATTTACATATTACTATTTAACTACTTATGGTTCTATTACTATTTATTATTTATGGTGCAACTGTAATGAAAACCAATTTCCCCCTGGGATCAATAAAGTATGACTATAACTCTGACTATGACTTCAGTATGAGATTATAAAACATTAACTGTGTGCCATATACATTCAATGGTTCAAGTTAATATCAGAGAATGTATACAATGTACAGTATAACCTGAAATCCTTACTCTTTGCAGACATTGATGAAACTGAAAAAAAATCCACGAAGAATGAATGACAGAAAACGTGAGAACCCCAAATGCCCCCTCCCCTCCCTTTCCCCCACTTGCTCCAGCTAAAGCATCAACACCCCACCACCCACCATGCAAGCAATAGCAAAGCCCCCAAAAAGATCATTATCTGGAGATCATCGAAAACTATTGTCCATCCCAACACTTCGACATCTCAAACAGGCTCTCCCTCTCACTAGCAAGGGAGAGAGAGATGTTGTTGCAGGAGCTAGAGGGAATACCAACGGCTCGCTGTTTCAATCAGAGGGGGGGGGAAGGATGGAGGGAGAGGGAGAGAGGAAGGGAAGGAGGAAGAGGGAGGGAGGGAGAGGGAGGAAGGGAGAGAGGGAGAGGGGAGGAGGGAGGGGGAGAGGGGGGAGAGAGAGGGAGGGAGAGAGAGGGAGATATAATATATCTCAAGTGCAGGGTCTTTTTTCCATAGCAGGGTAAACTGCCTGCTGTCTCAATGTTTCAATCTTTTGTGACGCTTCAGTTGGTGACATCTGCAAGGAATCAGGTTGTCCACCGGGCCGAACACTGAAGGCGTATGTCTTCTAAGGCACACCTGGAGATATCGAAATGGCAGGCCACACAGCGAGTCCGAGAGTGAGAACCCCCTGCCATGAAGAACTGTAGTTGGAGTTGCTGCTGTACATCACAGATTCCTACAGGACCCCAGCCAATTTGAAAAGAAAAACGAGACATGAGAAGAGAAGAATAAGCTGTTTTGTGGACGAACTTGCAGAAGTCATCTGGGTCTGCAAAAACCTCTGGCTCCATCTTTAGCTCCTCCCACTCTATTCCCTAGAATATTTGATATAATTTCTTAAACAAGGATCAAAAACAATAAGGTTTCATCCAGTCACATTCAACTCTGGTAGTGTATTCAGTTATCCTTCCAGAAAATCTCGAGGGTTAACACAGTACAGCTATTTTGAAAGCAGAGATTATCAGACTGTAACTATATTTCAACTCTATGCCTCAAAAGTAAAGGGGTCAAAATCTATGACGATACTTGGCTTTCATAACTAAAGCAGAATCACACATATTATTCAGGCCAGTCATCTCATCCTAATGAATACAGTGACATGTAAATCCCCTGAAATTGAAGAAGTATGAATTTTCAGTGTAATGTAAATCATGACATGGGTCAAATATGGAATGTTAAGATTTTGCTTCTGACAAGGATCCCTTGCCAAACCCCTTCACGCACTCCTCCTCTCCAAATAAACCATCCAAGTCAACTATGGTCCAGTGTATTCAATGTTCTTATGGTACAGTGTTTTTGGATTTCCAACTTTTTCACAGCTTTTGCTAACACCTGATTCAGGTCATGACTCAATGTATCTATCAACACCTAAAGCTGTTTGTGGATAAAAGCAAAAATCTGAATTTGAACAGAAAACTTAAACAAATTACTTGTCTATGCATTGAAAACCAGCAAGCACAGAATGAACTGTTTGGATTTTCACAAGTGAACCAACTCTTTCCAATAGCCACCAAATTAGCTCTGTTCCTGTGTTCTTTCCTGTAAATCCATTCTTTGCAAATATGAATCCAACTTTCTTAGAAAAGTTTCTACTAAGTTCACTTTCAGCTCTTCCAGCGAGTGCCTCCAGATCATAACAATGTGTTAAAAAAAACTTCTGTTCACCCCCCTGGATATTTTGCCAATGACCTTAAATCCTTCTTCTCTGCTTATCAATCCTTTTGCCGGTAAAACAATTTCTTTCTGTTAGCAGTAATAATGCTTTCAAAGGTTTAGTATAATAAAATAGTGACTTGTGATTAGCAACAAACAAAATGTAAACATTCTGTTTTCTTACAATGTAAATGGAAACATAAAAATGTCATTAAAGTTATTGATGAAGTGTTTGGTGGGAGCAGGAGCAGCACAACGTGCAGGTGTCCAACCTGGTGAGATGAGGGAGGGGCCAGGCCCGGAGTCACCCCATAGTGCCCGGAACCTCCAAGTGTTGCAAGCTAATCCCTTGAACATGAAGTCTAACAGGAGGCGGATCAAATGGCCTGCAGCTAACATGACTTCACTGTGGAAGCAGTTTGATGAAGGTGTTAACCAAATTCTGGAGGCGACGGCGAAGGGAGGGGTTGATAGGAAGCTGCAAGCCATGACAACAATTATTGTTAGTCCCAGTGGAGGTTGGTTGTAGGGGATTCGTAGCCCGTTCCTTAGTTAGAGCCTTCAGCATTTTGGGCATCGAGGGAGAGAGGAAGAGGCGAGCCATCCGCAGTACCACCAATGCGGCAGAGAGGGCCTCAAGTTGGCTGTGGCTCAAAAGAGGGGAGCCATGGAGTCATAAGTAGCTAGCCATCTGGACACAAGCTGGGGTCTGATCAGCCCCGGCTGGGTCACCTGGAGGAGGTTGTATGATGTTGAAACCCCGAAACACCCGATGATGCCAGGAACATCACTGAAGATGTGTCCAGAAGCATCAGTAGATGTATGTACACAGTAACAGCCTACCATTCCTAACTGATTATAAACTGGAAAGGACATTCAATGTAAAGTAAGATCTCTAGATGAGTTTTGTTTGTGTATATATAAGTGTAGAGATGTGGTGTTTCCATTAGACGTTTAGTGGCACAGTGTTGCAGCTGGTAGATCTATCACCTCATGGTTGCAGCAACCCTGGTTCAATCTTCAAATGCCATCTGTGTGGCATTTGCACACTCTTCCATATTTCCACATGGGCTTCCCTGGGTGCTCCAGTTCCCTTCCACATGGTTAGTGGGTTAGTGAGTTAATTGGTCACTGTAAATTGTCCTGAATGTGTAGGTGACGGGTAGAATTTGGGGGGAGGCTGGTACTGATGGGAACATGGGGGAACATTAAAAGGGATTAGTGTTGGCATTGTTGGCAGAATTTCAGAAGGTGACGAAAGGGCATACAGGAGTGAGATATAGCAGTTAACACACACGAAATGCTGGAGGAACTCAGCAGGCCAGGCAGCATTTATGGAGAAGAGTGCAGTCAACGTTTTGGCCTGAGACCCTTGGGCAGGACACAGTGAAGTAATCCAATCACAAACAAGAGAAAATCTGCAGATGCTGGAAATCCAAGTAACACATACAAAATGCTGGAGGAACTCAGTAGGCCAGGCAGCATCTATGGAAAGGAGTACAGTCGACGTTTTGAGCTAAGACTCTTCGGCAGAACTGGCATTGGCAGATTTTCTCTTGTTTGAGATTACCAGTTAGTTGAGTGGCCTCGCGGTGATAACCCTACACTCAACGACAGCGAGACCAAAGAGCCGATTGTGGATGTCAAAAAAGGTAAGACGAGGAAACACAAACGATTCCTCACAGGTGGATCAGAATTGGAGAGAGTGAGCATTTTCAGGTCGCTGGGTGTCAATATCTCTGAGGATCTATCATCATGGTCCGGTCCGAAGTCCATATTCCAGTTCACGGTCCAGTCCCTGGGCTCCAGACTCCGGGTCCTCAGGCTGTCCCTTGTTTCCGTTGGACTTAACCATAAGCGCCTGATGTTCATCTTGGGGCTGGGAATATAAGTGGCCCTGGGATCGAGTGTGGTTGCTGGTTTGTCTTGTCAGTCTCCCCTTGGAGCAACCCACCGGTGGAAGGCTAGTGCAGTCATTGAGATATGGATTTGGCTGTTCTGTAGCCTGCTGAGGTTACTGGCCGCCTCGAGTCTTGGAGCCACCCTGGACCTAGCTCCCTTTCTGTCCCTTGCCTCTTTTGGGTAAGCCAGGCAGTTTGCCATTACCCTGCGGTTGGCTCTGTCCCTTCCTGTCCCTTGCCTCTGTCGGGTAAGCCAAGCTGTTTGCTGTTACCCTGTGGTTGAGTTTGTCCCTCCCTGTCCTTTCCTCTGTGGGGTGGAGTCCTGTGTCCTGCCCAGGAGTTGCCTGGAAGTACCCCTGCCCCATTGTGTCCTCGCTGAGCCTCCGCATACCCTCAGCAATTCAGGAACAGCTTCTTCCCCTCTGCCATTCAATTTCCAAATGGACACTGAACCCATGAACACTACCTCAGTACTTTTTGATTTCTGTTATTTTGCACTCCTTACTTTAATTTTTTAATAGACATATTAATGTAACTCATTAACTCATACATAATGTAACTCAGATTTTTTTCTCTCTATACGTTTGCCATGTATTTCATTGTTCTGCTGCTGTAAAGTAACAAATTTCACGACATATACTGGTGATATTAAATCTGATTCTGTAGTATTTGTGTAAGAGGGTGATTGATGGTTGGTAAGGTCCCCACAGGCTGCAGGGCTGTTCCTGTGCTGTGTGTGCTTAGACTTTGTTGGTTGTAGAGGTTGCAGGTTTGGCTGATGGTGCCAGAGTAGCTCGTGTGTGCCATTGCTGTATGTAATAAATGCTAAGGGAGATTGATTGGGTGGCAAATCAGTAGACTCCCTTGACTAGGATGGTGTTGATTTTCTTAAGACTTGTTTCAGAGCACTGCATTCCAGGCAAATGAAGAATACGCCACTGTTTTCCTCACCTGTGCATTTTCAATGTTGCTGAGACCTCAAGGTGTCGGTGAGACTCTTGCTGTCAGCTAAAAACAGAAAATGCCAGAAATATCCCAGCCAAGCTGCTTCTGTGGGAAGAGAAATAAAATCAATATTTGCAACACTCTCAAAATGCTGGAGAAACTCAGCAGGTCAGGCACTATCTATGGAAAAGAAAATTCAAATCAACATTTGTTCTTCTGACCTGAAACATTGACTCTGTTTCTCTGCCACAGATATGGCCCAGCTACAGAGTATTTCCAGTATTTTCTGTGATTTTTATGACTTTCAGCATGTGAAGATTTTTGATTTTTACTTACTTGCTATTGGATACCTTAGCCTCTAAATTGTTCTGCTGCTGTAGCAGTTATGTAGCTGCACCAGTTAATGGTCCTCAAGATGTCGATGGGGTCCCTACAACAGTAATGTCACTGAATGTCAAGGGTGGGTGGCTAGATACTGTTGTTGGAATTGCCTGGCATTTTTGTGGCGTAATTGTTACTTGCCACTCATCAGATCATGCCTGAATGTTATCGAAGACCTGCTTAAGGTAAGTATGGGCTGCTTCATTTGCTAAGGAGCTTCAAGTGGAATTGAACACTGAGCAACCATCAACAATAATCTCCACTTCAGACCTTATGATCAACAATCACAACTGTCTTCCTTTGTGCGAGGTATGACTGCAACCATTGGAGAACTTTCCCTTGGATAGCATTGACTTCAAAGGTGCCTCAAACCGCACACCACAGTTGTCCTGGAAATCGCTCTTCTCAATAATGTCCAGAACTAAACAGTAAATGTTGGCCTTGCTATGTCCCCAAAAATTTAACGCAAAAATTCTGAAATCAAACCCAGTGAGAATATTGGGTCTGGCTAACCACTCGTTGAAACATGGTGGGTGGACTGACAGAACGACCCACAAAACATCAGGGATCCAACTGAGAGAGAAGGAAATTAAGGGACAGGCCCTGCTCCTCAACAGAAACCTGCCATTTGTTTGGTCCCCCCATTTTTATGAGCGGCAACATACTGGCCTTCAGAATGGCAAGTATGCGGGTTCTAAAGCAGCCTGAGCTCGTCATAAACTCCAAGAATATTCTTTTGCTAAATCAGCTGACTTGTTCAAAAGACCTTGAGAATAATTGGAGACGTGGAGTTATTGGCAAGCAACTCTTTTCTGAAAACCGACAATGATGAAACACATTCAGAATTTCCTACTGCATAAAGCAATTAGTTGCCAATCTCGTCAACCAGCTGTCCCTTGTGAATGAGGTGTTTTCCCACTGACCTCGAAAATGTAAACTTATTGTGAACTGGCAAGTTAAAATTCTGAACTCAGTAAGAGTTTTCAGAAAGCTAGAGGTGTAGATTGTCAGCAACAGACACAAAGCATCTGCCTGGCCTGCTGAGTTCCTCCAACATTTTGTATGTGTTGCTTGGATTTCTAGCATCTGCAGATTTTCTATTGATGTAGATTGTCAGTGTGAAATGTATCTGGACATTTATGATGAATGCACTCTTTCCATATTGATATTAAGGCCTTCATACTTTTCTACTGTCCAGCAAAGAGTACATATATTCTGAGTATGCTTTGTGACGGTAAATGTCCAGTGGAGAATTTTTAGAGTTAAGGGTTGCAGGATAATGAATTACACTAAAAATTTAAAAAACTCATTGCCAGATTCAGTAGTCTAATATCAAAATCAATTCATCCATTCCCCATCCCTTGCTCAAGATAGTTTTTTTGTGCTCCAGTCATATGTGGAGACACACAACACTCCTGCAGCCCAGCTAATTCATTGAAATGGTTTGCATTTGCCCCATAAATAATGTATTATGCCAGAAATTTTAAAACTCGCATTAGATAAACAGAAATTTACTAAAAAAATGGGAGAAATTCAGCATATTTTCATGGTACCAGAGTTCAAATGTTAATTTGTGCTTTAGTGAAAAAACTGTGAAGATTGTGCTTTTCAATATTTACCAAGGGTTTAAGACAAAGCTAGTGGTAGACTGTTTTCATTAATAAGGAAACAGTAAGTATATACTTGAGATAATGGTTAAATTAGGAATTATCTGGCAAAATGAAGTTGAAAGTACATGTTGATTTTAAAGGGAACTAAAAGTCAAAAACTGCAGATGCCACAAAATTTGAAATAAAAAGAAAAATGTGGAAAACACTCACCAGATTGGACAGCATCTGCGGAAAGAGATCAAATGAGAATCAAGCTGAGTTCATGACTGTTCTATGGTCTAGATAAATCAGGGGTGCCTTGTGGTATGGAATTGAAATTATTTTTTATGAAAACCGAACTGTTGCTGTGCAATTGCACACACAAAATGTTAGCGATCAGTGGATCAGGCAGCATCTATAGATGAAAATGAACAGATGATGTTTTGGCCTGAGACCCTTCATCACACAAGATAATTAATCTCGGGGTTGTATATGGTGACATATATATACTTCGATAATAAATTTACTTTGAACTTTTACTGTTTCTATACAGTTGCCTAAGTTTCAGATAAATAGTCATTGACCTGAAACATTCACTGTTTCTCTTTTCATGGATCATACTTGACTTGCTGGACAATTCCAACATTTTTGATTTTATTTTAGCTTTTTCATTTGCTTGTATTTGGAGTTTGTTATACGAAAATAATGGATCTCCACTAATGAAGAAACTGATTAAAAATGCGCAACAGAATTAAGGGAAATATACAGGGAAGGCTCCTTTACAATATTTAAGCTATATTGGGTGAATAGCTGGTACGTAGGTGAATCTCTTGAAACATTCCCATACACCAGTTTCTTCCCCACTTGTTCTTCCTTCACATTTACAGACATCCCACCTCTCCCGGAAGTTCCAGGAGTCGCCCACATATTGATAGCGGCTCCCTGACGCCCGCAAATTATATACAATACTGTATCCCGGAAATCAATTTTTTTGAGAGTGAGAGAGAGGCGGGGGGGGGGGGAGAGAGAGAGAGAGACACACACACACATAGTGAGAGAGTGACAGAGAGAGCATCCTGATTGGTCTCTCTTTGTGCTAAGTAGACTTATCAGTTTTCTCTGTGGGCGGGCTTTGCAGTCGACCTCTCTCTCACTTTCATTGTCCATCAATTCAGTGTCCTGCAGCACCATGGCAGAGTGTTCCAAAAAAAGGAAAATATAAAACGTACTTCACTCCAGACTACACGAAAGTGTACCCCTGCCTAATAGGGGTCAAAAATAATGACAGTGTTGCTCGCTGCACTGTTTGCAACAGTGACTTTTCTATTGTGCCCATGGTGGGTTAAATGACTGTAAAAGGCATGTTGAGGTGAGTTTAAGAGGTGTCATTCGTTCATTAGTATAGCTAATGTTATTTAAACTAGCTGCTAAGGAGCTACTCTATTTATGTCCTATGTGATGAGGCCAAACTCCCTGTAGACTTGCTTAAAATTGTAATAGAATGAAAAGACTCCATGATAATATAATTGTGAATCTGATGTCTTGCAAAATTAACAAATTCATTGACCCAGACTGCTATGAGGTTGAGACTTCTGGCAAAATACTCCAATCTACCAAGCAAGCCACATCACAGTACAAGGAAAGTTTGCAAAAGAAATAGAAAAGCTATTTGCATTAGCATTAAGACTGCCAACAAAATACTCAACTATGCATATGTGTGTGTAAATAGTTTCAATATGTGATCAAATAAATTGTTGTGCTCTTTCATAATCAAATGTCCAGTATACATACACCCTTAGCGGTCGACACCGGAGGGGAGAATATGGGGTGGCGAGGGTGGTGGTGCTGCCTCCCTGAAAAGAGTTTTTGCAGGGTGGGATTTCTGCATTTATTCTCTGACCATTAACTCAAACGTAACGTCTCAGTTTGAGCTACGCCCACTGAATCAGCCACCCTGGTACAACGATGAACACTAATAGCCTTCACAGCCGCCATACTCGGATGACGAGCCCATCCGATTAACCAATCAGCACTCCCCTGGAGGTCACGTGCGTTACACCGGCACTCAGTCACATGGGTATGGAGACTGCAGTAACATTTCCGGGTCAGAGCCGGGGCTGTTTCTGGCTGACCGCGAGTGGGATTTAGGTCATTTATGGGGCGAAACCTTGACAGCAGATACAGGTCGGTAAGTCATAGCTTGTCCTTCTTGTTCCCAGCGCTCCTGGGGGCTGCGTGATTCATATTGTCAGAGCTGTGAACACTGATTTGTAGGAGTTCAGGCTGATCAGGAAACAAATTTCCTTATGCTCATTTGTCCTTTGCCCCTGTATCTGGCTTCGGTTGGGGATGGGGAGCAGGTCTGTAGGTAACTCCCACCAATGTTTTCGTTACATCTTTCTGTTCAACTCAAATTCGTTCTGTTTCCTGATTTTAAGTTCCTTTTTTTTTCTCAATTGTTATTATGCCAGTCTTATGTAATAACGAGTGCCCACTTTTTTTTGCAGTTTGCTTAAAAATTAATGTCCTGGATTATGTTTCATTGATCACTTTGTAACCACACAATAGGTAGTAAGTTATCCATTTATTTACGTTATTAATTCTCACCCTGCCTCAAATGTTGAGTGTAGTCAAATAAATCGTCTTCAGTTTTGTCTTTAGACCACTTTTTTCCACTCTGATTCTAATGGAGCTGTATGTTTTTGTTTGGTTGGTTATTGGTATCCATTTTGCTTTTCTCTTTATCTTTTCTAAATTTTTCTTCACTAGTATTCTTCCCATGCCTACCCCCTTTCCTCCCTCAATCTATAAGTGACTTGCAGTGAGGAAAGCAAATATGTTTCTAAATAACACTTAACAAGGGGTTAAAAAAACAGAACAGTCTGACTGTCATATTAACATCTTGTATAGAAAATTATTTAGACTGGTGAGCAGTAAATGCTTTTTAAGATAGATAGATAGATAGATACTTTATTGATCCCAAAGGAAATAGCAGTGTCACAGTAGCATTACAAGTGCACAGATGTACAAATAAACAAATGTTGGAAGAGAAGTAAGAAAGAATAAAAAATAAGTTACCACATCCCCGGCTATAGGTTGACTCATTATAGAGCCTAATGGCTGGGAGTACGAATGACCTTATCAAGCAGTGCAGTTGTCTTAGTATATTACTAAAAATACACACTAAATGTGGGTAAATATAGTAAGAAAAAGATTTACATTCATGCAGTATTTTTGGATTGTACCAAGGGCAAGAACCATGGTCTTGGTACAATCCAAAACAATGAATAGTCCATGGCATATTAACGTATATACTTTGTGGTTGTGAATGAACAATAAAACGGCAGATGTTGGAAATCTTAAAAATTAGAAAATAAGATGGAAACAGAAAATCATCAGTGGAAAGAAACACACGGTTAATATTTAAAGTAGAAGAAGAGATAGCATTTTCTGGTGTGCAGGATTGGAAATACAACAGGCAGCAAGTTTCCTCAAAGAGCTATCTGATAAACTAGACATTCTGATTTTTACTCTTGGATGAAGGGTAAATATTGCTCTGCTCTTCAAATTAGTGCCATCTGATCTTTTAGGTCCTCCTGAGGGAGCAGTAATGCCCTTTCATGTCTCCTCCAAAAGGATAGTGGTTGTTGATAACATGAAAGTAAAGTGTATTTGAAAATAAAATAAAAACTGAGGAAGCTGAAAATCTGAAATAAAGTGCTATAAATACTCAAAAGGTTAGGCAGTATCTGTGAGACAGAGGTCAGTGGGTTTTGGCCTTTCACCTTTGGTTATGTCACCTAGTCATCATGGGAGCCCAAGCATGGGAGGATGAACCTTGGGTGCCCTCCCAAGACTATGGTCAACACGTTCCTAGAAGACAGCGACGCGACTAATAAAGATGAACTGAACACACTGATGAGGGAGAGGGAGAAGTGGAGAGTCCGTCATTGTGCCTGACGCCGGCCCCCTAGGCCTGAGTCGACGTAGTAGTAGTACCTTTACCCATCACAAAGAGACCCTTCACTCTCTGCAGCTTAAAACATATCTGATTTCTAATAGTTTCTAGTTCTGATGAAAGGTCATTTAAACGTTAATTGTTTCTCTTTGCACCATTGCTTCCTGATCTTCTGAGTACTTAAACTATTTCAAAGTTCAAAGTAAATTTATTATCTAAGTACAGATATGTCACCAAATACAAACCTGAGATTCATTTTCTTGCAGGCATACTCAATAAATCCAATAACCATTATAGAATCAATGAAAGACCGCACCAATAGTGTGGACAGCCAGTGTGCAAAAGACAGCGAACTGTGCAAATACAAAAAGAAAGAAAAGTTATCATCCAGTAGCACTTACATCTATGGTGATGAAGTGCTTTGAGAGGTTGGTTGTGTATAGAATTAACTTCTGTCTCAGCAAGAACCTGGACTCACTAATTTGCCTAGCACCACAATAGGTCTGTGGTGGATATGACCTCATTGGTTCTTTGTGCGGCCTCGGATCACCTGGACAATACAAATACCGATGTCAGTATGCTGTTTACTGACTACGGCTCAGCATTTGGCACAATCGTTACTACAGTTCTGATTGAAAAGCTCCAGGACCTGGGCCTCTGTACCTCCCTCTGCAACTGGATCCTTGACTTCCTAACTGGAAGACCAGAATCTGTGCCGATTGGTAATAATATCTCCTCCTCGCTGCTGATCAACACTGGTACACCTGAGCCCACTGCTCTACTCTCTCCACACCAATGACTGTGTGGCTAGGCACAGCTCAAATGCCATCTATAAATTTGCTGACAACACTATTGTTGGCAGAGTTTCAGATGGTGATGAGAAGGCATACTGGAGCAAGGTATATTAGCTAGTTGAGTGGTGACGCAACAACAACCTAGCACTCAACGTCAGTAAGACCAAAGAACTGACTGTGGCCTTTAGAAAGGGTTTGGCGAGGGAGCACACACCAATCCTCTTAGAGGGATCAGAAGTGGAAAGAGTGAGCAATTTCAAGTTGCTGTCTGTCAATATCGCTGAGGATCTATCCTGGACCCAACATATCAATACAGGGAAGGCAAAGCAGCAGCTATATTTTATTCAGAGTTTGAGGAGATTTGGTATGTCACCAAAAACACTTGCAAATTTCTATAGATGCAACATGGAGAGCATTCTCATTGGCTGCATCACTGTCTGGTATTGGGGGTGGGGGGCTACTGCACTGGATGAAAATAAGCTGTAGAGAGTTGTAAACTTGGTCAGTGCCATCATGAGCACTAGCTACATCTTCAAGGAGTGATGCCTCAAAAAGACGGCATCCATCATTAAGGACCCCCATCACCCAGGTCATGCCTTGGTACCACCAGGAAGGAGGTACAGAAGCCTGAAGGCATTTACTCAAAGATTCAGGAACAACTTCTTCCCCTGTGCCATTTGATTTCCGAATGGACATTGAACCCATGAGCACTACCTTAATAATTTTTTAATTTCTATTTTTGCACTAATGTAATTTAACTATTTAATATATACTTGCTATAATTTGTTTTTTTTTCTACTATCGTGGATTGTGTTGTACTGCTGCCACAAAGAGAAATTTCATGATATGTGCTGGTGATATTAAACTTGATTCTGAAAAGAAATAACAATAATAATAAATAAATATTGAGAACATGAGATGAAAAATCCTTGAAAGTGAGTCCATAGGTTCAGAGATGGGGCGAGTGAAGTTATCCACTCTGGTTCAGGAGCCCGATGGTTGAGGGGTCATAACTGTTCCTGAACTTGGTGATGTGTACCTTCTTCCTTATGGCAGCAGCAAGAAGAGAGCATGTCCTGACTCGTGGGGGTCCCTGATGATGGATGCTGCTTTCATGCAACAGTGCTCCATATAGATATACGCAATGGTGGGGAGGTCTTTACCAGTCATGGACTGGGCCGTATTTACTACTTTTTGTGGGATTTTCTGTTAAAGGGCATTGGTGTTGCCATACCAGGTTGTGATGCATCCAGTCAATATACTCTCCAGCACACATCAAGAGAAGTTGGTCAAAGTTAGAGATGTCATGTGGAATTTTTGCTAACTTCTAAGGAAGTAGGAGTGCTGCCGTGTTTTCTTCATAATGGCACTTATGTGCTCGGCCCAGGACAGATCCTCTGAAATGATAGCACCACAGAATTTAAAGTTCCTGACCCACTCCACCCCGATCCCCTGATGACGACTGGCTCATGGACTTTCGGCTTCCTCCTCCTGAAGTGAGTATTCAGCTCCTTGATCTTGCTGGCGTTGTTCTGATACCACTCTGCCACATTTCCAATCCCCCTCCTGTATGCTGATTCATCTTTGATTTGGCCTATGACAGTGGTGGAATCAGCAAACTTTTTTTTGGGATTGGAGCTGTCCTTAGCCATGTAGTCAGAAGTGTAAAGCGAGTAGAGTAGGGGGCTGAGCATACATTCTTGTGGTGCACCTGTGCTGATGGAGACTGTGGAGAAGATGTTGTTGCCAATCCAAACTGACTGGGGTCGCAAGTGAGGAAATGGAGGATCCAATTACACTAGGAAGTATTGAGGCCAAGATCTTGAAGCTTATTGATTAGTTCTGAGGGGATGATAGTATTGAATGCAAAATTGTAGTCCATTAAGAGCATGCTGGTGTGTGTATCCTCATTGTCCAAGGTTCCAGGGTTGAGTGAAGAGCCAATTGAAATGGCATCTGCTGTGGACCTGTTGTGATGGTAGGCAAATTAGAGCAGATCCCAGTTGCTTCTCAGGCCCGAGTTGGTGTGTTTCATCAGCAACCTCTCAAAACACTTCTTCACTGTGGATGCAAATGCTCCTGAATGATAGTCATTGAGGCAGGTTACCACATTCTTCTTATGCTCTGGTATAATTGAAGCTTACTTAAAGAAGGTGGATGCTTCAGACTGCTGAAGCAAGAGGTTAAAGATCTCAGTGAGCACTCCAGCCAGTTGATCAGCCCATGTCTTTATACTCGACCAGGTGTAAAGTACCCAAGGTCCCCAGTCTGGGCCGGATGCTTTCCGTGGGTTCACTCTCCTGAAGGATGCTCTCACATTGGCCTCAAAGATGGAAATCACAGGATCATCTGGGGCTGTGGTAGTTTGTGATGGTTCCTTCATGTTTTGACAGTCAAAGCAAGCATAGAAGGTGTTAAGCTCATCTGGAAGTGAAGTCTTGTTGTTACCTATATTGCTTGATTTCACTTTGTAAAATGTGATCACGTGCAAGCCCCGACAGAGCTATTGAGTATCCTACATTGATTCATGTTTAGTCCAGAATTGCCACTTTGCCTGTGAGATCACCTTCCACAGATCATACCTGGACCTCTTGTAACTTTCTTGGACAGTTTTTGTAAGTCAATATCAACAGTGCTGTATTCATTCAGATCCACAGATGAGTGCTTGAATATGGCCCAGTTCACTGACTCAAAGCAATCCCGTCGCCGCTCCTCTGCCTTCCGTGATCACTTTTTTGTCCTAATCTCTTGAGCCTTGCTCTTTACTTTCTGCCTGTATGCGGGTAGAAGGACAGCCAAGTGCACAGATTTCCCGAAGTATGGTGTGGGATCTTAGTAAAGCAGTGGTCTCGTGTGTTGGGATCTCTTGTGCTATAGGTTATATGCTGATGGTAATTGGGTAGGGATTACATCAAACAAGCTTGATTGAAATTCCTGACTGTGATTTGAAATGCTTTATTTCTTTGGTGATGGCATCATGCAATATCTCAAGTGCTTGATTACAGTCAACTGATGGTAGTATGTAAACTGTGGTCAGGACTACGAAGGGGAACTCTCTTGGTAAATGGAATGGTTGGCATTTGAATAACAGGTTTTCAAGAGTACAACAAAACTGCCACATTGGAGCACCACAGAGTTTATCATGAGACACACACACACACACACACACACACACACACACACACCCCTGAACCTTTTGCCTTTTCTGAATCTGCAGTTTGGTCCATCCTGTCTACTGAGAAGACTTTGGGTCTGATTGCGATACCTGGTGTCCTCCGAGTAAGCTGCATCTCAGTGAAACCTAGAACACAACAATTTTTGTTTTGTTATTATGTTTTCTTGATAATTTGGAACTTGTAATTACTGAAACCACCTGGGCGTGGTAAAGAGAGCAAAGCAGGTGTTAAATTGTAAAGCCAAACAGATGATTAAAATACATTTTGTAATTTATTTTGTCAGAAGATGTGGAAAATCAGGCACTGAAGGATTTTCCCACAAATGGAGCCAACTGCCTCAGACTTGAAGATGAACATAAATAGCGGTACAAGTAAGTATGGAAACTCAGTTTAATAGCCTTGTTTACAGTCTGCATTTCACTTGCTTTAACAGCCATTACCAAATAATATTTTATTTGCTTACACACTGAATTCCTTGGTTTACAGCAAACTGGTTTGTTGGTGATTCTGTTCTTGCACCTATTCCTGGAGATGGGAAGTTGTCAGAAGCCACAATAAAGTCTATTTCTACAGACGAAAATGGTGAAAACGTAGCTCTTTTAAGATTTTCCAATTTCAACGAAGAGATTGTGCCAATTACAAGACTGCAAAAGAAAAATAAAAGTGAACGTTGGAAGGGTTTTATATTTGATGATGAAGATTTGGAGAAGCCTTTTTTCAATGACAAAAAGACATTGGGGCCCAAGATTTCTTTGAAATTGTGTGAGGGAGGTATATATGTTCCACATACAATTAACAGATACCTGCGAGACTACCAAAGAGATGGAATACAGTTCATCTGTAAACATTACTTTCGTGGCAATGGATGTATCCTTGGTGATGACATGGGACTTGGAAAGACTGTACAGGTAAATAATTTGACTAAGTTGTGTCAGCTTTATAATATTAGAGTCTGAGCCACAGTGTTGGCTCTGATGAGCACACAGTAGGTCCCTATTTACCACAAAATTGGTAAAGAACTGCATCAAATGTGAACTGTGACTATTGTGGGAAAGATATTTGTACCGCATTGGAAAATAGACTGCATCATATTTCAATTGCTACGCAGGCTTTTAATAGCGGCAGAAGCATTAAGGATCCATTGGCAATGATATAAAACTTAAGTAATTACATTGTTAATAATTTGCAGACAGCAAACAGCCCACAGCATTGGACAGTTGGTTGAAATTCCAACGTTGATAATAACGTCTGTTAACATCTTCCCCTTCTGATGTCCCCACAGTTGGTACAGTTACTCTGAGTAAGAAAATAGATATTTGGTCAATGATTTTGCAAGGATTCCCAGTTATCTTCCAATAAAATTAAATTTTCTCCTGAATGTGCTCTGTTTTGTTTGAATGTATTTCTACGTGCAGCATATGGCAGAGAGGTCTTGAGATGGGATGGGATACAATGATTGCTGTGAACGTTGTCAAAGTAACATTGGAAAGAATCATTAAAGGGATTGATAGGAGAGGATAGCACAGGGCTTATTAAAAATAAAACTTTGAAGAAGAAACAGATTTCAAGGATAAGACACTACATAATGGGAAGGAGCCATAGGCCAAGGATGGTAGTGGCAGGATACTCAGTAGTGAAGAGAATGGACAGGTACTATTAGAGAAGGGATGATACTGGATCTAATGTAGCAGGGCAAATGGAGGGACTGTCAGTGGAGAGGGGATTTTAGAGGTATGAACAACAACTTTGAGCTTTATGGAGACGTACAAAGATAGATTGAAAACCAAGGACCAAAACTGTGGGGAGGCTGATTTTAATATAAAATCCAATCTTAGAGAGGGTATCTGAGGGTAAATCTACAAGTGAACAGTGGGGAAATGTGTGTGAAATTGTCTATTTTAGACAAATGAAAAACATTAATCTAAATGGTGAATGAATGCAGCAAGCTTAAGATTCAGAGGTATTGAAGTGTATGATTCACAAAAGGCTGATGTGCTGGTACCCAGAAAATAAATTGGAAAAATTAACAGTTTTTTCAGTATTGCTGGGTAAATTGAATGCAAGAATGGGGAACTCGTGTTTCAGTTGCATACAGAGTAGTTGAGTCCACATATACGGTATTGTAATATTTGATCTCCATATTGAAAGAATGATGATAATGGAGATAATTCAGAATAAGTGTACTGGACTAATTTCTAGAATGGACAGGTTGACTTCAGATGATGGGTTACTCAGACTAGTCTTGTATCAACTGGAATTTAAAAGAACAAGAAGGAACATTTAAAATATAAAAGATTCTGAACAGTCTAGAGAGGATGGATGGGCAGAAGATACTTCTGCTTGAAGTAGAGTCTACAACTAGGGGTCATTTAAAATTAATGGGTGGCCATCCATTTAAGGCAGCAGTGAGGTGAACATTTTCCTTTCAGAGCTACTACTGTTGTTGATCAGTTAATTCACTAATGTGACTACTAGTTAACACGTAGGAAGCTCCAACAAATAAATCTGATCTTAACCATGACATTTGTTTCCACAGTGTTGAGTGAGAGAGAAGTTTTGACCAAGCACCAGAGGTAACTCCTCTGATTTCCAGCAAAATAGAACAATGGGGAATTTAATGCCTACTCAAGAAAACTGGTGGAGTATTGTTTTCATGTCTCGCCTGGAAAATTAATTGCATTGTCCTTCCACCAGGGAGCCCATTTGGATTTTTGTGCTCAAGTGTCCAGACTCTAGCTTGAACCCACAAACTTACAACTTTGCAGTGGGAGTCCTGTCAATGAGCTGCATCTGACACCCAGACCAGGATGGTTACTGTCCCTATAATACAGGGAGAGCGGCGACTGTAGATTGACAGAAATGAGGTGAAATCAGATGTTAAAAGACCAGAAGGTTTAATGACAGTTGAAATCACTCAGCAAGAAATCATTTGATACAGACTTGAAGTTATTGGCCTCTTCAGAAATACCTTTATTTTGGCATTAGCAGAGTGACTAGTGGATGAAAAAGGAAGTGATTCCTGTACAAAGGAAGAAAGGGAATTGATGCAGGATAGAGTAGGAGAATTTAATATTCCTATTTCTTTCAGTTTATATTATAACATTGACAATTGAAGATTGATTTCAAATCTAGTCAGCTTTCTTTTGAATCAGTGATGTACTCTTTACTCTCTTCACACTGATCCAGTTAACTATTGAAAAAAATCTGAGAGAGATTTACTCTTTTTGACATTTTTATCTGAACTTTTTAAGTAATGAATTGAATGGACGTAGTTGTTACTGGTATTAATTTATCACCAATGTTTACCTTACACGAAAACATATTTACTCTTTAAATTTTATTTGACCTGTTTAATGAGTTCTACGGAGATAGTTCTTTATTTAAAATGGAGGAAATAATGTTCAAATTCTTAATGTAATGTTTTCTTCTCATAGGTTATTTCCTTTCTAGCAGCTGTACTTCATAAAACAGGAACCCGAGAGGATATTGAAAATAACATGCCCGAGTTTGTACTGAAGACTATGAGGAAGGAATCTAAGGCTCTCAATGACAAAGTAATCCATTATAATCTATTTCTTGTGGCCGATCTCACTTTCCAAGAAGTCACTGTCAAAAGTGAAAGTTCATGGTCTAGCAGAAAACATTGGCATGGATAGAATTTTGACAGGCTGGCAGGAAACAAATAAATGGAACATTTTTATGTTGCCGAGATGTAACAAGTGGCATGCCAGTGATTGGTACGGGATCTCAACTTCTTTACAATTTGTATGATTGATTTCAATAAAGTGATTTAAGATGCAGTATGTCAGCAAAATTAGCAAGTAACACAGATGTGTAGGAAAGTAAATTATTTAGAAGACATATGGAGACTAGGAAGGCTGAGAGTAGGCAAAGGTCTTGCATATGAAGTATAATGATGGAGAATGTATCACTTTCCATTCTGGCAGGAAAAATAAGAATATACTTTCTATGGTATGACATTGCAGAGCTGTGGATATCCTAGTGCTTGATCCACAAAGGCTAAACACATATAGTGGGGATGAATCTCGAGCAAGGGGTCACTGTCCCAGAGGCTGAGAGTCTTTGGATCTCTCTTCCACAAGAAGTGGTGGAAGCAGAGTGTGAATATTTGTGGTAGAGGTCAATAGATTCTTGATGGGCAAGAAGGTGAATGGCTATGATGGGTAGACATGAATGTAGAGTTGACGCTACAGTAACCGCCAGCAAGTTTATTGAATCTGAGAGCAGGTTTGAGAGGTCAATGATTACTATAGAACAGTACAGCACAGTAACAGTCCCTGTGGCCCACAATGTTGTGCCGTACCAATTAAATTAGTAATCAAATGGCCAACTAAACCAATCCCCACTGCCTACACAATGTTCATATCCTTCCATTTCCCTCACATTCATGTGTCTACCTAAACATCTTTTAGATGTCTCTAATACATGTGCCTCCACCACCAACTCAGGCACTGCATTTCAGGCACCCACCACTCCTTCACACTCTGCATTAAAAAAAACCTGCAACATAACTGCCCGACTTTTAAATACGATGCCTTGACTAATAAAGGCAAGCATGCCATATGCCGCCTTAACCACCCTGTCAGCCTGTGTAGCTGCCTTCAAGGAGATATGAACTTGGACCCTAAGAATCCTCAGCTCATCAGCACTATTGAGGGTCTTGCTCTTAACAGCGTTCTCTCTCTTGACATTTGACCTACCAAAGTGCGACGCTTCACATCTGACCATGTTAAACTCTGCCATTTCTCTGCCCATATCTGTAACTGATCTATACCTTGCTCTATTCTTTGTCAGTCTTCTGTGCTATCTACAACGCCACCATCCTTTGTATCATCTGCAAACTCACTACACACCCATTTACATTTCCATCCAGGTTATTTATAGAGATGTCTGTGGAACGCCACTAACCACAGACCTCCAGCTAGACTAAGTCCCTTTGACCACTGCCTCTATCTTCCATGGGGAAGCCAGTTCTGAATCCAAACAGCCATTTCACCATGGATCCCATGTACCTTAATCTTCTGGATGAGCCTCCCATGAGTGACCTTGTGAAACATTTTACTAAAATGCATGTAAACAACACCCACAGCTCTACCTTCATCAGTCACCCTCGTCACCTCATTAAAAAACAAATTTAAGTTAGTAAGACACGACTTGACCCACACAAAGGCATGCTGGCTCTCCCTAATTAAGCCATGGCTTTCCAAATGCTCCTAAACCCTATCCCTCAGAATTATCTCCAGTAACTTCCCTTCTACTGATGTGAGACTCACCGGTCTAAAGTTTCCAAGATTATCCCTGGTTCCCTTGTATAATGGAACAGCATTAGCTGTTCCCAGTCCACCGGGACCTTGCTTGTGGCTAGTGAGGATACAAAGATATTGGTCATGGCCCCAGCAATTTCTTCTCTTGCCTCCCTTAATAACCTGGAATATATCCTATCAGGCCCTTGGGACTTACCCACCTTATTGCTCTAAGAGACCCAACACTATCTTCTCTTTTACTTCAAAATGTCCTGTTTTGGATTGGGTGCTGTGTAACGAACCTGAGGCGATTAGGGAGCTGGAGGTAAAGGAACCTCTTGGAAGTAGTGATCATAATATGATTGAGTTCAGTTTCAAATTTGAAAAGGAGAAGCTGGTATCAGGTGTATCGATATTTCAGTGGAACAGGGGAAATTACAATGGTATGAGAGAGGAACTGGCCCAAGTCAATTGGAAAAGTAAACTAAATGGAGGGACGGCAGAGCAGAATTGGATGAAATTTCTACAAGAAATAAGGAAAATGCAGGAAAAATATATTCCAAGAAAAAAGAAAATTATGAATGGAAAAGTGGCACAAATGTGGCTAACGAGAGAGGTTAAGGCAAAAATAAAAGCAAAAGAAACGGCGTACCAGGAAGCAAAAATTAGTGGGAAAAATGAGGACTGGAAGACCTTTAAAATCTTACAGAAAGAAACTAAGAAAGTCATTAGGAAAGAAAAGATGAATTATGAAAGGAAGTTGGCGATTAACATAAAAAAAGGATACTAAGAGTTTTTTTAAATATATGAAGAGTAAAAGAGTGACAAGGGTAGATATGGGACCGATTGAAAATGATGCTGGAGTAATTATAATGGATAACAAAGAGATGGCGGAGGAACTGAATGAGTATTTTGCATCAGTCTTCACAGTGGAAGACATGAGCAATATACCTGATAGCCAGAGGTATCAGAATAGAATTAGGTACAGTCAAGATAACTAGAGAGAAAGCGCTTGGGAAGCTAAGTGGACTAAGAATAGATAAGTCTCCCAGCCCAGATGAGGTGCACCCAAGGGTTCTGAAGGAGGTGGCTTTGGAGATTGTGGAAGCATTGGAAATGATCTTCCAGGAATCAATAGACTCTGGCATGGTTCCGGAGGACTGGAAGGTCGCAAATGTAGTTCCGCTATTTAAGAAAGGAAGGAGGCAGCAAAAAGAAAATTACAGACCTATCAGTCTGACATCGGTGGTTGGAAAGATATTAGAGTCAATCCTCAAGGACGAGGTTATGAAATACCTCGAGGTGCATGACAAGATGGGCCGAAGCCAGCATGGTTTCATGAAGGGAAGATCCTGCCTTACCAACTTATTGGAATTTTTTTGAGGTAATCTCGAATAAGATTGACAAGGGAGAGGCTGTGGATGTTGTGTATTTGGATTTTCAAAAGGCCTTCGATAAGCTGCTGCATATGAGGCTGCTTAATAAGATGAGAGCCCATGGAATTATAGGAAAGATATTGAAATGGGTGGAGCATTGGCTGATAGGCAGAAAGCAAAGGGTGGGAATAAAGGGATCGTATTCTGATTGGTTGCCGGTTACTAGTGGTGTTCTGCAGGGGTCGGTGTTGGGGCCACTTCTTCTAACGATGTATACCGATGATTTGGATTATGGATTAAATGGTTTTGTGACCAAGTTTGCGGATGACAGCAAGATAGGTGGAGGAGCAGGAAATGTTGAAGAAAGGGAAAGGTTGCAGAGAGACTTAGTCAGTTTAGGAGAGTGGGCAAAGAAATGGCAGATGAGATACAACGTAGACAAATGTACGGTTGTACATTTCAGAAGAAGAAATAATCGGGCAGATTATTATTTAGATGGGGAGAAAATTCAAAAATCGGAAGTGCAAAGGGACTTGGGGGGTCCTCGTGCAGGATACCCTAAAGGTTAACCACCAAGTTGGATTGGCGGTAAGGAAAGCGAATGCTATGTTGGCATTCATTTCAAGAGGAATAGTGTGTAAGAGTAAGGAGGTGTTGATGAGGCTCTGTGGGGCATTAGTGAGACCTCATTTGGAATACTGTGTGCAGTTTTGGGCCCCCTGTCTTAGAAAGGATATACTGATGTAGGAGAGAGTTCAGAGAAGATTTACGAGGATGATTCCTGGAACGTAGGGGCTAACATATGAGGAGTGTCTGTCGGCTCTTGGATTGTATTCATTAGAGTATAGAAGAATAAGAGGGGATCTCATAGAAATGTTTCGAATGTTGAAAGGGTTGGACAGAGTCGATGTGGAAAGGTTGTTTCCCTTGGTGGGTGAGTCCAGGACAAGAGACCATAGTCTTAGAATTAGGAGGTACCCAGTTAAAACAGAGATGAGGAGAAATTTTTTTAGCCAGAGGGTCGTGGATTTGTGGAACTCGTTGCCACATATGGCTGTGGAGGCCCGATCATTGTGGGTGTTTAAGGAGGAGATTGACAGGTATCTAATTAGTCAGGGTGTCAAGGGATATGGGGAAAAAGCCGGAAATTGGAACTAGATGGGTGAATAGTTTAGCTCATGGGGGAGCTGCGGAGCAGACTTGATGGGCCGAATGGCCTACTTCTGCTCCTTTGTCTTGTCTTGTGATATCAATATTCTCGGCACTGATCTTCCTGTCCTTCACGTCCTTCTCCTTAGTAAATACTGATGTAAAGTAGTCATTAAGGACCTCACTCACGTCCTCTGCATCCAAGCAAATGTTTCCCCCTTTATCCTTGAGTAGTCCTACTCTCTCCCCAGATATCCTCTTGCTCTGGATGTATGTAGAGAATGTCTTGAGATTCTCTTTAATCTTACTTCCCAAAGATTTTTCATGGCCCTTCCTGGCTTTGCTAATCCCTTGTTTGAATTCTTTTCTGGCTATTTTATAATCCTCATGGGGTCTGTCTGATTCTAGCTTCTGAAGCTTTGCCTACTTTTCCTTTTCCTTCTTGACTATATTCATCACCTCTTGATATCCAGGGTTCTGTCATCTTGCAATCCTTGTCCTTCCTTTTCACTGAAACATATCTGTCCTGAGCTCCATGCAGTTAGTCTTTAAACACCCGCCACATGTTGGATGTGGACTTGCCCAAAAAGAGCCGTTCCCAATTAACTCTCCCAAGTTTCTGCCTAATGCTCTCATAATTTGCCCTGTTCCAATGTAATACTCTCTTGCAAGGTCCATATATATCCTTGTCTGTAGCTATCTTAAAATTTGAGTTGTGGTCACTGTTCTCTAACTGCTCATCCACTGAAAGGTCGGTCACGTAGCCAGGTCCAGTATGGCCACTCTTCTGGTTGGACTATCTACATATTTAATTAAGAAACCCTCCTGGATGCAATTAACAAATTCTGCCCCATCTAAACCCCTTTTAATAAGAAAGTTCCAGTTTATATTTGGGAAGTTTGAAATCCGCCCCCCCCCCCCCCCCACAACAACAACCTTATTGTATTTTTTTACACCTTTCCTTAATCTGCCTGCATATCAATGTTCTGTTTGCTGTTAGGGGATCTGCAGTACAATCCCATCAGAGTAATTGCACTCTTTCTATTTTTGAGTTCTTCCCATATCGACTTAGTGGACGAGCCCTCCATTATGACCACTCTGAGTACAGCTGTGATATTGTCCCTGGTTAGTTGTGCAATTCTGCCCCCCTTTACCCCTCTAACTTTTCTAAAACACTGAAACCTTGGGACTTCAAGCATCCATTTACATCCTTCTCTCAACCAAGTCTTTGTAATGGCTACAACATCATAGTTCCATGTCCTGACCCATGCTCTAAATTCATCATCTTTACCTATCATACTCCTGGCATTAAAAGACACACGTGTCAAACTAACCATTCCATCCTATGTGTTATGTTGCTTCTCCCTGTTTTTGTTAGCCCTAACATCTTCTATACCACCTTCTTCATCCCTCCACTTCCTGATCTAATGCTCTTGTTCCCAGCCCCCTGCCAAATTAGTTTAAATCTTCCCAAATAGCCCCACTTCAGGTGCAAACCGGCTCTCTTCTGCAGGTCTCTCCTGCCCCAGAAGACGTTCCAGTGATCCACTGGGTCCCTGCCCCCTGCTCCAGTTCCTCAGTTACTCATTCATCTATATTATCATTCTATTCCTGCCCTAACTGGCACATGGCAGCAGGAGTAATCCTTCCCTTCATTCATTTGTCCACATGTGATATTTCTGTTTTATAACTGGAAAGTTTTTCATTAAACCTTAAAAGTTGTTACCATTAATGGTGATGTTTCAAACATTTTCTATCAAAGTCTTTGATGCACTGTTTCCTTTATGTTGTTTAAACATCTTTCAAAACAGTTGAAATTGGATTTTCATCTTTATCATGCCTTATGCATCTGCCTTCAATTATTATGTCTGCAGTAGTAATTTGTGACCCCAATAATATTAAATCAATTCATGAAGTTTGTTTCAAGTCAACTGTGATTTCCTCTCTTCAAAAATACTAAGTAGTTTGAAGAATAAAAGATACAGGGAGCTTTACATTTTCTACTTTTAGCAACAGATCCTCTTCTAAAAGTGAAGGTTGAAGTTTAGGATACATGTCACTAATCCTACTGGAGAATTGTGATTAATCTTGATCGTGTGAGCAGTTCACCTTAACAAATCTGAACCAGTTCTGTGAAGGGCTAATTAATTCCATTTCCTAATCCTTTTCTGAGAGCCGTAAACATTTCCTGCATTAAACATTTATCTGTTTTTAATAGTTATTACAGAATCTGCTTCTGACAGAAGTATAATATTTGGCTTTGTTATTCTCATGCAACCAAATCATGCAAACCAATATGAGAGTGTATTTGTGGTATACAAAGCTGCTGTTGCTTTATTACCGCGGCTGTCAGAGCATACTCAAAGTCAGCAGGTCATGATTTCAGTCAATGTCCAAAGCTGATTTGACACCACACAGATATTTGAGAATTATATGTCCTCTTTTACCCTTGCACAATCACGTATTTATTCAGTAGCAGAGGGAAGCCCAACCAGCGGTGCTACTTAGCAACAGCACCTACATTAATTATTGAGTGAGTTGTACTTGTGACGATCATTGAGCAATTGTAGTGGAGAGCAAAAAAAAGCTGAAGATGTTCATCAGGTCAGAGATAATGGAAGATTATTTTGAAATGTTAACTCTGCTTTTTCCATAGATGCTGCCTGACCCACTGAATATTTTCAGGATTTTCTGTTTTTTCCCCCCTCAAGATTTCCAACAGCTATATTACTTTGCTTTTGTACAACTGCTAATTGCTTTCCATACTTTAAAGTTTCTCAAGTCTAGGAGAGTAGCATGATAGGTGCTGCAGGGCATTGTCCCGAGTTTAAGACCTCTTCAATAACCAGTTACCCCCATGCATGTAGCCATGAATAGATGTTTCCTTTGGAATCTGGTGAGATCAGAAAATGAGCAGAGGGCACGCAAAGCAAAACAGGGAGGAGAATATGAAGAAAAATATTCAGCAGGAAGCCAAAATCTGCTCATGGTGTAAAGAAGCAATTGCTCTGAAACTCTGAGGAAAAGTGTTTGACATTTGTGCTTTAATTAGTCTTGAACTGAGGTGAAAGTTCTTCCCTATAGACTTTGAAATATGGAGAACAACTAACAATTGTACAAAAGCAAAACAAGGTCCTTCAGGATTTTCTGTGCTTCAATCAACCCCCCTCTCATTTTCAAAACTTCATCACCTTCTCCTTGTCTAAAGCAACTCGAAATAGCTACTGATGGCACAAAAAGCTTATAACGTTGTAGACATAGCTGGGAGAAATCAATCAATGTTTATTGATACCATTAAGTAGTGTTGATTGGAAGAAATATGGTGGGGAGGAAGGGTTGTCCCCTTCATTGCTAAACGCATGGTTGACTATGGAAAGTTAAAAGGACAGTTAACTGGAGCTTCACACAAAAAAAACACTGTGAAATCAGATTTGTATGCTCTCTGTATATTTAGAGGACAACATTATGCTTGCCAATTCCTTGTTAATGTTTGGCAAGATTTGCCCCAATGTATAGCTACATTTGAGCCATATATGATAAATCTCTAGGACTTCTTTAGGTAAATTATCGATAATTAAAATGCAGTCTTCCAAATTCCACCTAATGGAAGGTTTTATTATTTACAATTATTTTTTTATTCTATATCACTGCTCCTGTCATGCCAGGATTACAATTTTAGTATTTTGAACCTGCAGATTAACTTCTAATAAT
Organism: Mobula birostris; assembly: GCF_030028105.1. NCBI lineage: Eukaryota > Metazoa > Chordata > Chondrichthyes > Myliobatiformes > Myliobatidae > Mobula > Mobula birostris. The sequence goes on from NC_092386.1 coordinate 45,972,034, forward strand.
TTATATATCTGACATTCTACACTCTTCTGTTCTTTTCTCCTGAATGCTATCATTTATTATTATTACTTCCAAATGTACTGCATTATGTTTGATGACCTAAAGTGTTCATATATTTGACCACCCAAACTTTTGTTCTTTTTTATCAGTAAAACCTCCAGTGAAAATCATCTTCGTACCTACATACAGAGTCATCATATCATACACCATGGAAACAGGCCATTTCACCTACCAAGTGCGCACTGATCAGGGGCCATTCATGCATTTTAATCCCATTTTCTTCTCCTTTTCTGTGGTCAGTCTTCATTTCGTAATGTAATATCTCTTTAATATTCTCCTATCGAAACCTGGTGCTTTTCACTCACCTTTGCAGAATACCATTGTCTAGATTATCCTAGATGAATTTCAGAAACTCATCACTTTTGCTGTGCTATAACTGTTCCAGGTTACACTGGGGTAATTAAAGCCTCCATTATAACTGCCATACAGTTTCTGTAATCTCCTATAGTTTACTTACATTTTTGCTCCATATTTTTCCCACTCATTGCATCACCATTTTGCCAAACACAAGACACTTTATATATACTGGTACCTGAACTATAAGAGAAAACTCCTTAGCCTAGTAGTTCTATCACATGGCACAACTTTTTGTATGCTCTAAGCAACACTATGTTTGATCTAATTGCATTATGCTGTAGAGTACGCTGTGTATGCATACTCCACTTACACAGAATCTTGCCAGATGCCTTCCAAAGCATCTGTGTACATTATCCAGCACAACACACACACAGTGCTAGAGGAGCTCAGGTAGCATCTATGGAAAGGGATAAACAGTTGATGTTTCAGCTGAGATCAGTCTCTCGCACTTTACTAGTGTGTGTTATTCCTTGATCCCCTGTTCCTGAAATTGGTGATTCGGTCAAGTATCATGGGTTTGACATTCTAATTGAAATCTAAAATGAACAGAAAATGCTGGAAATGAACAGAGGTTCAGGCAGCATCTGTGGAAAAAGAAATAGTTAACATATCAGGTTGAAACCCGTTATCATAACTAACTTGAAAGGAGGATGAGGGACAGATGAATAGGACAAGGAGAAATTTTCTGATAAGCTGGAGATGAGATGCAAGCAAGGTTATGTGGTCAATAGGTTAATAAGCGCAGTTAGGAAAGCAGAACTTGGACCTTTGTAAAAGCAATTGGAATGTGAGTTCACAGACAAAAGAATCTACGTATAAGTTGTGAAATGTAGTTCTGTTAGATAGGTGTAGCAAGTCAGGAAGTGAAAATGGAAAGGGAGAAAAAGAGCCAACATAGAAACATAGAAAGCCTACAGCACAATACAGGCCCTTCGGCCCACAATGCTGTGCCAAACATGTACATTCTTAGAAATTACCTAAGGTTACCCATAGCCCTCTATTTTTCTAAGCTCCATGTACCTATCCAGGAGTCTCTTAAAAGACCGTATCGTATCCACGCACTTACCACTCTCTGCATTTTTGAAAAAAAACTTGCCCCTGACATCTCCCCTGTACCTACTTCCAGGCACCTTAAAACTGTGGCCTCTCGTGTTAGCCATTTCAGCCCTGGGAAAAAGCCTCTGACTATCCACACAGTCACACAGATCTTTGACCTGACCTGTGACCCTGTGCACAGATGGAAGATGAAGTGCTATTACTTGTTCTTGTGTTGGATTTTGTTATAGCAGTGCAGGAGGCCACAGATGGGGCAGAGTAGGATAGAGAGTTAACCTGGCAGGCAGTGGCAAGCTCAGGGTCACCTCCGTGGACTGAATGTGGGTGCTCTGCAAAGCAGACATCCAATCTGTTTGGTTTCACCATTGCAGAAGAAACCACTGAATGAAGTCTCTAGACCGAAAAGGAGTGAAGGTGAACTGATGCTTCACCTGGAGGGATTGTTTGGGGTGTCTGGCTGGTGGGAAAGAAAAGTGAAAGAACATATGTAGCACATCCAGGAGTTGCATGGGAAAGTACCGTACAAATGGACTGCTTGGTTGAGCTGGAAGGGTGAACCAGAAAGTCATGAAAGCAATTCCATATAGGGAAATGGAATGAGGAGTGAAAGATATCTTTGGTGGAAATCGGGACGAATGAGCTTTGGGCTAATGGGATAGAAAGTGAACTTTGTCCTTCTTCTGTCCAGGAGATGAAGTACTGAGATGAGAGATGCAGAAAATAGTTGAAGTGTGGTCGTGGAGTGGAAGCCATGGTTCAGGAAGAAGGAAACCCTATTTGGAGGCACCTCTGTGGAAAATCTCATACTGAGCACATGCAATAGAGGTGAAGGAATTGGGAGAATAAAGTGGAGTCCTTGCAGAAGGCAGCATGGGGTAAAGAGTAATCAAGATTATGTGGGCTTTAATGGATATTGGTCTTTAGTCTGTCTTTTGAGATGGAGAGGTGCTGAGAAAGATCAGCGCCCATCCATTACGCTGGTTCACTTTCTCCTGTAGCACAGCCTGACCTACTGGGTATATTCTACATCCTCACATTTAACATTTTTGTATTTTTTGTCAGCATTTTCTAACTGCTCTCATTTCATAAGATTCTATGGGCAAAGGATTACGTTCCCCATCCTTACCTGTCTCCATTAACACATACACCTGATGGATTTTTTTTAATGGCGTATCCTCACAGCAACTCTGGTCCCAACATAGCAGAGATATTCCTTTGTCAGAACTGAAGAGAGAAAGCTGCTTAGTATGAAGCTACAGGGAGAATGGAGGACAAAGGGCCTTCAACCGAAAACATTATTAGTTTCTTTTTCCACAATATCTGCCTGATTACTGAGTTATGTATAACAACTATGTTAGTTGTAACTTATCTTCTGTATTAGCATAATGGTATTCATCTTGCAGTTTTCCAAATGATTTATCCCAACAATGGACCTAAAACTTGTTTTTTTTTCCCCTTGAAGATTTTTCTAGTAATTTCTCCTTTATCTGTGTTATATAACTGGAAAAATGAACTGGACACTTGGGGTTATTTTAGAGTGTCTATCTTGCACGGCAACCAGAAAGACCACGCATTCAGCTGCATTCGAAGGAGCAAGTGTGAAATTGCTCTGTCTACTTATGAAACAGTCCGCCTGTGTCTAGAAGATATCAACAGGTATATAGCTTGTATATTACAATACACTTAACATTGGATTGCTTTGAGTTACTGCTAACATTTACTACTTAAGTTTATAAGCACATTTATTGTAAGATAGTTTATGTACAGAGCTTCAGCCTGTCTGATGCTGCCAGGCTTGCTCTCTAATTAGTTTTGTAGAGCACTAATTCAAGAAAATATGGAGGTTCATCCACATAAATTCAATGTTCTATTGTGTATTTTATGGTTAGATCAATGGAATTAAACCCCCAATAAAGGTAATATCTTTTGAATTCTAATACAAAAGCTGTGAATCAGCTGTCTTCATAATGAGGTAGAGACAAGGATAGGTTTGATATTTTTTCCCTTTGGATTAGTTGCACTGTTATATTGTTTCTTAGCAAAATCACGTATACAAGAAATGGATGTGAAATGCACTTTTAGTAGTTTTTCCTGTCAATTTTCTTGCCTCTGACTCTTAGCATTCTTACTGAAACTGTACCCCCGCTCTGCTGAAAAGCTTGACTCAGGGCACTGTTTTCATAACCTGTGCAAATTGCAGGTAAGTGAACAGGTAAATGATGTACAAGTGAAATGGTAGAATTTGTATCACTGGGAATGTTGGGAATCTAAAGGTGGATTTTGGAACTTAGACTTTCAGCTCAAGATGAATTAAAACACTCAACTAGCTGGGCATCACCTTTGGTAAGAGGAACAGAGTAAATACTAAAGCTTAAAGGCCATGTGTCAGAACTAGGAAAGAGAAAACAACTCGATTCTAAGTTGCAGGGAAGGTGGTTGAGAGATTGGAAGATAGGATAAGTGGAATATCTCTGGTAGGTTAAACTAGGGTTACCATGGAGACAAATTATAGCAGTCATCCAGGTGATGGGTTATTTGGAACAAATTGGAGTGTTCTTAGTAAATATTCAAGGAAGTTCAAATAGTTTGAACTTCATAGGGTCATATAATACAAAGGGCCCTTTGGCCCATCTAGTTGGTGCCGGCTTGGGGATTCTGCCTAGTCCCATCTACCTGCAACCAGACCATAGCCCTCCATACCCTTCTCATCCATGGACCTATCCAAACTTGTAAAGGTTACAGTTGAGCCCGCATCTACCACTTCCATTGGCAGCTCATTCACATCGCACCATCCTCTGTGTGAACAAGATTCCTCCCCTCACATTCGCTTTATATATTTCCATCTTTCTCCCTACTTTTAGTTCTAGTGTCACCTAACCTGAGGTGTAAAAACATTCATGGTCCCTATCTTCAGTGTACCCTCGACATAAAACTATTCATCATTTTGTATAGCTGTATAAGATCTCCCCTCATTCTTCTGTAGTTCAGGGTATAAAGTCCTAAACGATTCAACCTTTCCCTATAACTCAAGTGTCAAGTTCCAGTAACATATACTTTCAGAATCAGGTTTATTATCACTAGCATGTGTCGTGAAATTTGTTAACTTAGCAGCAGCAGTTCAATGCAATACATAATATAGAAGACAAAAATAATAAATAATTAAGTAAATATACATATATTGAATAGATTAAAAATCATGCAAAAAACAAATAATATATATTAAAAAAGTGAGGTAGTGTTCAAGGATCCTATGTCCATTTAGGAACCAACTGGCAGAAAGGAAGAAGCTGTTCCTGAATCATTGAGCGTGTGTCTTCAGGCTTCTGTACCTCCTACCTGATGGTAACAGTGAAAAAAAGGCATGCCCTGGGTACTGGAGGTCCTTAATAATGGACGCTGCCTTTTTGAGACACCGCTCCCTGAAGATGTCCTGGGTACTTTGCTGGTATGGAGCTGACTAAATTTACAGCCCTCTGCAGCTTCTTTCAGTACTGTGCAGTAGCCCTCCCCGATACCAGACAGTGACGCAGCCTGTCAGAATGCTCTCCACAGTACAATTATAGACGTTTTTGAGTGTATTTGTTGACATACTAAATCTCTTCAAACTCCTAATGAAGTATAGTCGCTGTCTTGCCGCCTTTATAACTGCATCAATATATTGGAACCAGGTTAGGTCCTCAGAGATCTTGACACCCAAGAACTTGAAATTGCCCACTCTGTCCACTTCTGATCCCTCTATGAGAATTGGTATGTGTTCCTTCGTCTTACCCTTCCTGAAGTCCACAATCAGCTCTTCCGTCTTACTGACGTTGAATGCTAGGTTGTTGCTGTGACACCACTCCACTAGTTGGCATATCTTACTCCTTTACGCCCTATCGTCACCTTCTGAGCTTCGACCAACAATGGGTGTATGATCTGCAAATTTACAGATAGTATTTGAGCTAAGCCTAGCCACACAGTCATGGGTATAGAGAGAGTAGAGCAGTGGGCTAAGCACACACCCCTGTGGTGCACCAGTGTTAATTGTCAACGAGGAGGATATGTTATCACCAATCCGCACAGATTGTGATCTTCCGGTTAGGAAGTCAAGGATCCAATTGCAGAGGGAGGTACAGAGGCCCAGGTTCTGTAACTTATCAATCAGGATTGTGGGAATGATGGTATTAAATGCTGAGCTATAGTCGATGAACAGCATCCTGACATTGGTGTTTGTGTTGTCTAGGTGGTCTAAAGCCATGTGAAGGGCCATTAAGATTGCATCTGCCGTTGACCTATTGTGACAATAGGCAAATTGCTATTGGTCCAGGTCCTTGCTCAGGCAGGAGTTCAGTCTAGTCATGACCAACCTCTCAAAGCATTTCATCACTAGATGCGAGTGCTACCGGGCGATAGTCATTAAGGCAGCTCACATTATTGTTCTTAGGCACTGGTATAATTGTTGCCTCTGCACTCTTTTCAAGCTTATTGATAACTTTCCTATAAGTACATGACTCAGAACTGCATACAATACTCCAAATCCAGCCTCACCAACGTCTTGAACAACTTTCAACATAACATCTCAACTCCTAAACTCATTGCCCTGATTTCTGATGGCCAATGTGCCAGAAGCTCTCTTTACAACCGTATCTACCTGTGTACCTGCGATGCCACTTTATGCCGCTTTTGAAGAGTGATGGATCTGTGTCCCCAGGTACCTTTGTTCTGCCGCATGGCCCTACCATTCATCTTTATCTTTCTTTGAGATTAAAAAATGTGGTTTTCAAATAATTTCCAAAATTGGAAAAATTCTTAAGATCTGGCAATATCAGGAGAAAAAGAAATACATTAAAGTTTTGGATTGATAACTTTTTAATCAGTCCTCCAGTTTCATGTTTTGAAGCATTAACTGCTTATCTAGATACAATGCTTCACTTGCTGATCATTTCCAATATTGTTTCCATCTCACATGTGTATCTTTCGAACCTTTATTTACCCTGAAAATAAAAGATCCTGACTGCCCAAGTAACCTATTATGTGAATTATCTGGACACCTTTTCAAATCCATTGTGTTAATTATGCTTTATCCAAATTGAAGGGAATTGCAAGATGCCACCTCCCTGTGTCTGTTAAACTCGCGTAATTCCCTGGAGTTACAATTAGATTATCAATATAGATTGAACTCAAAGAATAAAGCTAGTTAAAGGGGGACCTTTGTCCCCCTTCGCTCACACCTCAGCGAGTTCCGTGTTCGCCATGATGCGGAACTCTTCTTCCGCCGTCTCCGAGCCTACTTCTTCGGCAAGGACTCTTCCACCCCCACCAATGACCCCTTGTCCCGTCTTCAACCCTCCTCTTCTTCATGGACACCCCGCTCTGGTCTTCTGCCTGCTCTGGATCTCTTTATCGCTAACTGCCACCGGGATATCAACCGTCTCAACTTCACCGCACCTTGTTCCCATTCCAACCTCACTCCTTCGGAACGCTCTGCTCTCCACTCCCTCTGCACTAATCCTAACATTATTAAACCTGCTGATAAGGGGGGTGCTGTTGTAGTCTGGCGTACTGACCTCTACCTTGCCAAGGCACAGCGACAACTCGCGGATACCTCCTTTTATTTACCCCTCGATCGTGACCCCACTAAGGAGCACCAGGCCATTGTCTCCCACACCATCACTGACTTTATCCGCTCAGGGGATCTCCCATCCACTGCTATCAACCTTATAGTTCCCTCACCCCGCACTTCCCATTTCTACCTCCTACTCAAGATCCACAAACCTGCCTGTCCTGGCAGACCTATTGTCTCAGCTTGCTCCTGCCCCACCGAGCTCGTTTCTGCATACCTCGACACGGTTTTATCCCCCCTTGTTCCATCCCTTCCTACCTATGTTCGTGACACTTCTCACGCTCTTAAACTTTTGGATGATTTTAAGTTCCCTGGCCCCCACCGCTTTATTTTCACCATGGATGTCCAGTCCCTATATACTTCCATCCCCCATTGGGAAGGTCTCAAAGCTCTCTGCTTCTTTTGGGATTCTAGACCCAATCAGTTCCCTTCTACCACCATTCTGCTCCGTCTAGCGGAATTAGTCCTTACTCTTAATAATTTCTCCTTTGGCTCCTCCCACTTCCTCCAAACTAAAGGTGTAGCTATGGGCACCCGTATGGGTCCTAGCTATGCCTGCCTTTTTGTTGGCTTTGTGGAACAATCTATGTTCCAAACTTATTCTGGTATCTGTCCCCCACTTTTCCTTCGCTACATCGACGACTGCATTGGCGCTGCTTCCTGCACGCATGCTGAGCTCGTTAACTTTATTAACTTTGCCTCCAACTTTCACCCTGCCCTCAAGTTTACCTGGTCCATTTCCAACACGGCCCTCCCCTTCCTAGATCTTTCTGTCTCTGTCTCTGGAGACAGCTTATCCACTGATGTCTACTATAAGCCTACTGACTCTCACAGCTATCTGGACTATTCCTCTTCTCACCCTGTCTCTTGCAAAAATGCCATCCCCTTCTCGCAATTCCTCCGTCTCCGCCACATCTGCTCTCAGGATGAGGCTTTTCATTCCAGGACGAGGGAGATGTCCTTTTTTAAAGAAAGGGGCTTCCCTTCCTCCACTATCAACTCTGCTCTTAAACGCATCTCCCCCATTTCATGCACATCTGCTCTCACTCCATCCTCCTGCCACCCGACTAGGAATAGGGTTCCCCTGTTCCTCACCTACCACCCCACCAGCCTCCGGGTCCAACATATTATTCTCGGTAACTTCCGCCACCTCCAACAGGATCCCACCACTAAGCTCATCTTTCCCTCCCCCCACCCCCCCATCTGCTTTCCGCAGGGATCGCTCCCTACGCGACTCCCTTGTCCATTTGTCCCCCCATCCCTCCCCACTGATCTCCCTCCTGGCACTTATCCTTGTAAGCGGAACAAGTGCTACACATGCCCTTACACTTCCTCCCTTACCACCATTCAGGGCCCCAAACAGTCCTTCCAGGTGAGGTGACACTTCACCTGTGAGTCGGCTGGGGTGATATACTGCGTCCGGTGCTCCCGATATGGCCTTCTATATATTGGCGAGACCCAACGCAGACTGGGAGACTGCTTTGCTGAACACCTACGCTCTGTCCGCCAGAGAAAGCAGGATCTCCCAGTGGCCACACATTTTAATTCCACATCCCATTCCCATTCTGACATGTCTATCCACGGCCTCCTCTACTGTAAAGATGAAGCCACACTCAGGTTGGAGGAACAACACCTTATATTCCGTCTGGGTAGCCTCCAACCTGATGGCATGAACATCGACTTCTCTAACTTCCGCTAATGCCCCACCTCCCCCTTGTACACCATCTGTTATTTATTTTTATACACACATTCTTTCTCTCATTCTCCTTTTTCTCCCTCTGTCCCTCTGACTATACCCCTTGCCCATCCTCTGGTTCCCCCCACCCCCACTGTCTTTCTCCCCGGACCTCCTGTCCCATGATCCTCTCATATCCCCTTTGCCAATCACCTGTCCAGCTCTTGGCTCCATCCCTCCCCCTCCTGTCTTCTCCTGTCATTTTGGATCTCCCCCTCCCCCTCCAACTTTCAAATCCCTTACTCACTCTTCCTTCAGTTAGTCCTGACGAAGGGTCTCGGCCTGAAATGTCGACTGTACCTCTTCCTAGAGATGCTGCCTGGCCTTGCTGCGTTCACCAGCAACTTTAATGTGTGTTGCTTGAATTTCCAGCATCTGCAGAATTCCTATTGTTTGTGTTCCAGTTAAAGGTACTTGCCTTTCCAGAATTTCTTTCCAATTACAATAATACAATTTCTTTAGTTTTGTTACTCCCTTCTATCTCCCCCAAACCTCAGTTCCCCTTCTCCAGCTTTTGGTTTTGCTCCCAGTTTAATAATATGGTGTTTTGTGTTTCAGGATTAGGTTAGTGTCCTGCCCTAACACTTTGCTATTCTGAGGTGGACACTTGGACCTGCTCATGACTGCTATATCTTGCATGGGACCTCCCTGTGATTTTAAACTTGCAAATTAACCCACTTGGAATTCCTCAATGCTCTCTGAGAGGCTTTCACATATTTTTGCATGCTGCTAAACAATTTTCTTTTGAATACAATTTACTTCCAAAGTCCTTGATTTGTTTCTGAGCTTTAATGTTGTATACCACAGAAAGTGGAAGAATTGATCCTAGTTTAAACTTGAAAATTTAAATATTTTTAAAAATATACTTATATATTTTAAAGTAGTCTGGTGTGGCCTGGTAACAATGAAAATGATTTGAAAAATTTATAGAACACAAATATAGAACTGGAGAAGAGTGAGTGATAGACCCGACTGAGAAAGTTGTATTGTAATCAGTAGGGAGTGCCCTAGTATATTCAGACTGACATGCATTTGTTTGTGTCTGACAGTTTGACAAAGTTTATATTTTCCAATAACAGTACATTATCCATTTGGGTGGTATCGTTAGAAGTAAACAAAATATCTCAATTTTTGTTTAGTTCTGACACTGTTATAGAGTCTTGTTATCAAGAACATCTGTAGAATTGTGTTGTTTTAGAATTTACTAAACTGTAATTCTGTTCTGTTGTACAGGAATAGATATTCCTAGGAATTGCAATTTTTTTTAACTTGTGTAGTTCATGTTCTGTTTTTGCACAGTATTGAATGGTCTGCAGTATTTGTCGATGAAGCCCACAAGATAAAGAATCCTAAAGCTCAGATCACAGAGGCTTTGAAAGCCCTGAAATGCAAGGTTAGAATTGGGCTAACTGGAACCATTTTACAGAACAACATGGATGAGTTATGGTGTGTCATGGACTGGTAAGCCCTTTTATACTGTTTATTTTAAGACCAGCCAATTATTTCAGGATGCATTTCTGATGTTTGATTGCGAAGTGGGAAGTAGACCAAGTCCTATTTGGTTATTGACACAGCAGTTAACCAAACTAGTCACAACATTTAATATGTTGCATCATCTTCCAATTGTTAACAAGTCTCATGGGAGGCAATTGACGCAAGGTTAAATGGCTGCAGAAAGTGATCACCAGGTGTATAGAAAGATGTGAAAAAATTCAACTGGCATTTCCAAAATTATAGCTTTCAGCTACTTGTCTTTTTTTTTAAATGTTCATTTTCAGGATTTGGGCATTTCAGCAAGGTCAGAATTTATTGCCATTCCTAAATTGCCCTTGAGAAAATGGTGATGGTGGCTGCCCTCTAGAGAAGGTGGTGGTGGTGCCCTCTTGAACTGCTGCATTCACTCTCATGAAGGCCATTCTGTGTGTTTTTGGGCAGGAAGCTTTGAGTTTAGACCGGGCCATAATAAAGGAGAGGCATTATGCTTCCATGACTATACTAATAAGTTACTATATCACTTGAAGGGGAACATTCAGGTGATGACGACCCCATGCAACTACTGCTGTTCTTCATTGTAGAAGTCACTGATTGGGGGGGGGGGGGGGGTTGCTGTCAGAGTTCTCTGTGCAAGTAATGCAAAGTGTTTACTTGCTGATGCTCACTGCAGTCGCTGTGCATTGATAGTAGAGACTAAATGTGAGAGTTGCTGATGGATGCCTGTCAAGCAGATTGATCCTGGATGGCATCAACCCCTGGAGAGCTGTTTGCATGCCACTCATTCAGACAAATATAGAGTATTCTTGATACACTCCTGATTATAAATGACAGAAAAGCCTTGTGATGGCAGGAGGAGAGTGGCTTGCTACAGGATGGCTATTCTTGTATTTATGTGGCTGTGCCAATTGTTTCTCATCAATGATGACCACCCCCCGGCCCCCCAGGGTATCGGTGGTGTAAAACTTAGTGATGCTAAAGCCATTGAATATTGTCAGTACTTGTAATTTCCCTAGCCTAATAAATAGCAGTTAATAAGTGATATTTGAGCAAACAGTGTTCCTAGCTATTTATGGGTGAGAGATTTAGTTCAGTAGAATTCAGTATGTACCTGATTGAACTGATGTTGTACATTAAGCAGTAGCTCCAGATAATCCATTGACTGATCTCATAACTTGTGATTTGTTGCTATTGCAGGATGCTTACCTCATTTACCTACCAGAAAGAAACTGTGAACCATATTAAATTGGAACAATGTGTGAAGTCCTATGCAAAAGCAATTTTTCATTACTATTTAGATCAGTTAATGTTCTTGGCCAATCTTGTCAGATAAGAATCAAAGTATGGTTAATGAATAAAAAATGTTAAACATTAATAGCCTCAGTTATTGCCTTAGCAGTTACTAATTTGTCACCCAGTTGACTAACCAACCTTTCACAGTTCAATTTAAAATAACAATTAAGTTCTTGAATATAGTTTTTCAATAAAACCTTTTTCCAAAAAAAGGTTCAAAGAACTTCATGGGTAAAACTTGTGTTTCTGTTTGGGGGATGGAGACAAATTAGAATTACCTTTATTTCCTGAAAGTAGATACCTTTACACAAAAGGTTGGCTATAGAAATCAAACATTGCTCTTAGAGGAGTAGCCACAGCTGAGCCATTCAGACCCTGTTGTACTGGACATATTGACACTAGTGCTAGCAAAAAAAAATACTTAATCAAACTCAACAATTCTTAATTCTAAAAATGGTTGCAGTCTCTGAGAAACTATTTTAATGAAGGTAGCTACTCACTAAAATGCAGCAGTTAGCCCTAATAAATTGACTGTGTAAATTATTCCTTGCTTTGATAATAATTTGACTGGCAGAAAGTATGAAATGTCTCTTGGAATTTATTTGCAGGGCCATACCAGGCTGCCTGGGCAGCAGAGCTCGTTTTAAGGAAGATTTTGGCAATCCAATTGAATTCGGTCAGAGACACGTGGCAACTAAAAGAGAACTAGCTGTTGGAAGAAAATCGGTCAGACAGTTGGCAAAACACATGTCCTTTTGGTTTCTGAGGCGTACCAAATCTCTCATCAGTGATCAACTACCAAGAAAAGAAGACAGGGTAAATTAAGATCAGCCCAGTAATATAACTGTGTTTCTGAATAAACGTAGATAGCCAGCCCTTGCATAAAAAGTCTGTTGGAGAATGGTCATTAGTTCCCAATGGGGATCTTCAGTAAATGAACATTGTATTAATATATTACACAAATGAACATTATATAAATATATTACACAATTTTAAGTGATAGCAGCAAATTATTACTATTTAAATCGAACAAAGCTACCGACTGCTTCATTACGAAGTATTTGGGGGCACTGGTGCTTCTGGGAAGTGGGTGGGATTGGGGGTAAAAAGCTAGTGTGAGGATAGCTATTAATTAGGAAGACTAATGAAATGTTGACCTTCATTGGCAGGGCTTTGGACTGTAAAGCAAAGCAATTGAAGGCTGGGCAACTAGCCATCTAGGTTACCCCTCAATTAATGTCTAGCACTCGAACTTGTACCCGGTCTATCCCCTGCTTGCCCGTTATCTGACTGTGCTATCCATTGTCCTGCTGTTACATGAGATAAAAGTTAAAATTAAAACAGGCTTCTGTCATTTTCCATCTTTTTCAAAATTCTTCAACATAAGAAGATCAGGGGTGAAGTAAACTATTTGGACCTCTCAACTCACAATTGAGTAGAAATGGGGTAAATTATTTAAGTTATGAGGTAAATATTTTGAATGTATATTTTTGTGTAAGTATGTGGTTTGGGATCTTTTAAAGCCAGATAAAAATGCTATACTCAGACTAATCCTGGAGATGAGCTGTTACTCCCTGTAATTCTGAGTGTGCACCTACCTGCTCCGTAAGCTTTAAAAAGACCAAAAGACTTCAGAAAACTTATCACTTTATTTTGACTGGAGTTTATACCTAATTTTTTATTTATTGACTTTGGAAGGTAGTAAAATAATTGCTCTATGCAGCTGTGATTTTTGGCTATGAACTGCTAAACAGCAGTAAGCTCTATGGAAACCAGCAAATGATGAAGACTGTCACCAAGTTACACATGATACTCTCTCCACAGGGATTGCCTGCCTTGCTGAATACTTCTGAAATTTTCTTTTAATTACAAATCTTGAATATTCATAGAACGTTGTTTTTATACTGAAATTGTAATTTTTCCCTGACTGAATCATGTGTAGTACTTCCCTATTGGCCTTGATCACCACCTTTCCTGCTCCAGTACTGAGTTACTCAAATATTGTATTGTGTCATATTAATTTAGTTATCCTTTCTAAAGGAAGCTGTACAGATAACTTTGGATGGCACTGCCCATTACCAATGTTATGTTTCCGCCGGTCATCCACGTGCCTTTCCTCATTTAGAGGCTACTAAGAAATTTAAATTAGCTAATATAAAATAGAAACTGCTAGAAATACTCAGCAAGTTAAGTAGATTCAGGAAGGAAAAAAGCGGTTAAAGTTCAGGTCATTTTTAAAATTTCAGATTTCCAACATCTGCAGATTTTTTAAATTTTCAAATAAAGTAAATGTTCTTAGTTTTCCATATCTGTATGGTACAGTTATGATTGTATGTAAATAATGCATGCTCACTTCACACATATTACTGACATACAGGGTTAGCTACCTGAACTGGAAATATGTGACCTGACCAGTTATCAGTGGATGAACTAAGAACCCTCAAATTTATTGATTTTAAGTATTTTTTTTTCTTCTTAGGTGGTTTATTGCTCTTTAACGGAGTTCCAGAAGTCTGTCTATAAGGCAGTGTTGGAGACAGAAGATATAAAGTTGGTGATGCGTGGCTGGGATCCATGTGATTGCAACAGTGGCCGAAAAAGAAAAAACTGCTGTTACAAGGTCAGCCACAGGCAGTTGGAAATTTAGGCTGTCATTGGTGAACAGTTCAAAGAGTTAGATGCTAAATTCGGTGAAATTGAATTACATTGGCATGATGAATATAATGCCTACTTGTGTTTTTTTTTTAATTTAAATTTCCAAACAGTTTCTGTTCTGATTCAGTCTGCATGCCCACAATGCATTCAAATGGAAATGAGAAGCTGAGAATTGAATGGTAACTCCAGCAAAAAAGGCTGGGGACATGCTAGAGGTTAAGCAAAAACTTTGGAACAAGAACTGAGCCAGTCTGAAATGCAATCACTCGCAGTTTTATCAGAGATAGAATGAAGAATGACTGGCAAGTCCACTGTGGGAATCTGGTTGCCTTGATTTTGCACCTTCACCCTCTGCAAAATCGATCAATCCCACCCTCTCTTTCCCCCAGTCCTAGCCAGAACGACTATTAGGTTCCACCTTACCTCCCCGCCCCCGATTGGGTTACACTTCAAGATCAGGCACATCACTCATCAAAACAGAGACTGGTGTAAGTCACTGCTCCTTTGAGGTTGCAGGCTTTAACTTTGTAAAATACAGATTTTGCTCTTTTTCACTCAGCTTTTGCTTAAATTCCATGTAATGTTGGAGATAGCAGGTTTCCCAAGCTTTCAGTAGCAGCCCCCAATTCTCTGTGTCCACCCAAGGGAACTTGTCTGTATTAACACCTAGATAAAAGTATCCAAAATCTACTCATGCAAGCACAAAGTTAAAACAAACACTTGGATCCATCAGGGAGTAAGGGGTAAATGATTCTACAATCATAGCAGTAAGCATCAATAACTGACCACAGGAGGACATATTCTGATGAATGTTCAAGCTTTGAATCACTTTGTAACTTACAAACAGTAAGTTCTGGGTGTCCCCTTCTTGGTAATTCTTCAATGTTCTGCCTTAGCTTGATTTTTTTTAAACACTGCTGTTTTTATAATATATACTTTTGGCTGAGATTTGCTACTCGTCAAGTCAAGGGTTTCTGAATGGAACTCTTTTTTTTACTTTTGGCAGTCAGTGTGAGAATTAAATCTGGGTCGGGAATAGCTCCCCTCTGTTCCATTATGCTTTAACCCTTTGGTGGAGCAATATAACATTCCCATTTCCTGCCATTACTATGACTCTTCATTGGCGTTTTAGTACAGGAACATAAGCTGTTTGAAGTTGAGGACCTGTGGTTGAAATTCTTTAACCCCCCCTCTTTTGTAGGACCTTCCAGCTGACAAAGCAATTTCCTTTTCTGACATTCATAATTCCACTGTCGTTCATCTTGGCTCAGTTACTTTCACTTTGAATTAGAAGCGCACTTGAAGAATTTAACATCAAATCCAGGTTGATGCTTCTTTGAGGGAATATAGCAAGGTTGGAAATGTCATCCTTTGACTGGGATGATAATCTTCTCCCTGTTTTGGTCATTCGGGTGTGCAGTTGACAATTTGAGGGCACAATCCAAAGAAGAGCAAGAAGTCTTTAATATTGTGGTGATGCACTGGTCTTTCATTATGGAACAGTACTATATAGGGGGAGAAAGCACCTGAGTATTTACTGCCATTTTTTATGTGAAGTATTTTGAATTTATCAAGTCCTTCCTTATCATGGGGACATTGTCTCAGTCCCTGGTGGTGCTGCACTACATTAATTGTGGCAGTAAAGGCATCGCAAGCAGATAGATACATGTGCTTTCCTTTTCCTTTTAAATCCTGTTAAATTCATAAATGCAATGAAAATAGCAGATTCTTAAAACATTGCACTTTTGGCCAAATGATCCTTGTGAAAAAAGGGAGACAAGTTTTAAAGGTACTTCTTTTGTTTCTGATTTCCCTCTGGTAATTTGAGATTGGAATCATTTGATTGATTTGGTTACAACAATGCAGAACTTTTTTTTCAGTGCAATCGAGAAGGTTCCACAGTGCGACAAATCTACTTTAGTTACCTGGCAGTCCTCCGTAAGATCTCCAATCATGTTGCACTCCTGCAGCCTAATGAGAACACTAGCAAGATGCAGGTAATTTTTTGATTTCACTATTCGGTAGCCAAGAAATTTACTTCCATCTTTAATGATGTGACAAACAATCAGTATATAGAGCTCCTTTAATTGTCGAGGGTACATCATCCCCAGCAGAATTTGTGTTTCTAGGCATCAGGCAATTTTAATCATCTATTGCGCATTTTGAAAATTGTGATAAGGCTGAAGACCAGCGACTTGCCTGGAAAGTAAGGAATGCAGAGATATGGCTTGCATACAGAGGCCTAATTGAGTCCTGGAAATTGAGACTGGGTTTGATGTTGGGATGTGAGGGTTGGTTAAAGTCTAAAGGCAAAGTTTAAAAATAAACTAAGGCACTGGGCTGGCCCCTGCACTAGGTGGCTCCTGTCAATATTGCTGCAAATCGAGCAGTATGAGGATAATTTAGCTGTTTTGGAAGTGACAGTAATGAGCCTTCCTTTGAACAATGTGACCTAATTTCACAGGGTGTGCTCTACAAACTTAGGAAATGACTCCATTTTGTTCCTGACTGACCTGGAACTTGTGTCATTGATGGAAGGGTAATTTGCAATGAAGTACCTTTTTAAATTTAAACAGTGGCTTGACTCATTCCAGAAGTTGTTACAATTGCAATCCACAATGGGAATGAGCAATTTTTCAGATGAGCGGCAGTAAGTAAAACATAGCCATGTGACCGAATTTTAGTGCAAGCTTTTAAAACTAGATAAATAGGACTTTCATTCTTTTGAATGGGCAATTACTCACACCAGGGAACTTAACTGAGGCTGATATTTCATAGGGATTTAGGCAAACAGAGGAGTGCATTTCAAATGAGATAAAGACCCCTTCTGTGCTGTCAGGTAAATTTATATGTCCCACAGCACTGCAGAATGGGGAGTTCTGGTCTTCATTTATTCCTCAATCAAACAGCTTCTGGGAAGGGGTTGGGCTTAGATGTAGGTGTTCCATTTTAAGTGTTGGGGACTTGGGAGGGTATTGTATTTTGAGTTACAAGTTGAGGAAAACCTAGGAATTAGTAGTATAGTTTCCATATGCTGTGTTTACCAGGTTGCAAATTAAAATAGATTTAAGTTTTTTTTTCACCATCAGCAGACCATTTTAAGAAGGTCCCATTAATTACATTGCCCAATTAAATGAGAATACACTGATAAAAATAAAATTTCCTTCTGTTATGTAAGCCATACTTAAATTTACTAATCAATATAAAATATAACCTGTGTTTTTTTCCATTTGTTATTCCAATTTCCAATATGAATATCTACTCTCCCTTCCTCAAGTGAAGACTGACAGACTTCATGAGAGCTCAATACTCAAAAGTTCGAAGTACATTTGATAGGGAGCAGATAGGGAGACAGATTCTGGAAAGGTGTAATAACAGCAGGGTTGTCGTGGTGGAAGATTTTAATTTCCCAAATATTGATTGGCATCTCCCTAGAGCAAGGGGTTTAGATGGGGTGGAGTTTGTTAAGTGTGTTCAGGAAGGTTTCCTGACACAATATGTAGACAAGCCTACAAGAGGAGAGGCTGTACTTGATCTGGTATTGGGAAATAGACCTGATCAGCTGTCAGGTCTCTCAGTGGGAGAGCATTTTGGAGATAGTGATCACAATTCTATCTCCTTTACCATAGCATTGGAGAGGGATAGGAACAGACGAGTTAAGAAAGCGTTCAATTGGAGTAAAGAGAAATATGAGGCTATCAGGCAGAAACTTGGAAGCATAAGTTGAGAACAGATGTCTCAGGGAAACGTACAGCAGAAATGTGGCAAATGTTCGGGGGATATTTGAGTGTGGTCTGCATAGGTACGTTCCAATGAGACAGGGAAAGGATGGTAGGGTACAAGAACCGTGGTGTACAAAGGCTGTTGTAAGTCTAGCCAAGAAAAAACGAAGAGCTTACAAAAGGTTCAAAAAACTAGGTAATGATAACGATCTAGAAGATTATAAGGCTAGCAGGAAGGAGCTTAAGAATGAAATTAGGAGAGCCAGAAGGGCCTTGACGTATGTGAAGAGCAAGAGGATAAGATGTGAGAGAATAGGACCAATCAAGTGTGACAGTGAAAAAGTGTGTATGGAACCGGAGGAGATAGCAGAGGTACTTAATGAATACCTTGCTTCAGTATTCACTACGGAAAAGGATCTTAGTGATTGTAGGAATGACTTACAGCGGACTGATAAGCTTGAGCATGTAGACATTAAGAAAGAGGATGTACTTGGAGCTTTTGGGAAGCATCAAGTTGTTTAAGTTTCTGTGACCGGACGAGATGTACCCCAGGCTACTGTGGGAGGCAAGGGAGGAGATTGCTGAGCCTCTGGCAATGCTCTTTGCATCATCAGTGGGGGCGGGAGAGGTTCCGGAGGATTGGAGGGTTGCAGATGTTGTTCCCTTCTTCAAGAAAGGGAGTAGAGATAACCCACGAAATTATAAACCAGTAACTCTTACTTCAGTGGTTGGTACGTTGATGGAAAAGATCTTGAGAGGCAGGATTTATGAACATTTGGAGAGGCATAATATGATTAGGAATAGTCATCATGGCTTTGTAAAACGCAGTTCGTGCTTTACGAGCCTGTTTTAATTTTTTGAGGATGTGACTAAACATGTTGATGAAGGTAGAGCAGTAGATGTAGTGTATATGGATTTCAGCAAGGCATTTGGTAACGTACCCCATGCAAGGCTTATTGAGAAAGTAAGGAGGCATGGGATCCATGAGGACCTTGCTTTGTGGATCCAGAATTGACTTGCCCACAGAAGGCAAAGCGTGGTTGTAGATGGGTCATTTTCTGCATGGAGGTTGGTGGCCAGTGCTGTGCCTCGGATCTGTTCTGGGACTCCTTCTCTTTGTGATTTATATAAATGACCTGGATGATGAAGTCGAGGGATGGGTTTGTAAATCTGCTGATGACACAAAGGTTGAGGCTGTTGTGGATAGTGAGGAGGGCTGTCAGGTTACAGTGGGACATTGATAGGATGCAAAACTGGGCTGAGAAGTGGCAGGTGGAGTTCACCCAGATAAGTGTGAGGTGGTTCATTTTGGTAGGTCAAATACGATGGCAAGAGTATCATATTAATGGTAAGACTCTTGGCAGTGTGGAGGATCAGAGGGATCTTGGAGTCTGAGTCCATTGAACACTCAAAGCTGCTGCGCAGGTTGACTCTGTGGTTAAGAAGGCATACAGTGCATTGGCCTTGATCAATCGTGGGATTGAGTTCAAGAGCCGAGAGGTAATGTTACAGCTATATAGGACCCTGGTCAGACCCTGCTTGGAGTACTGTGTTCAGTTCTGGTCACCTCACTTACAGGAGGGGTGCAGAGGAGACTTACAAGGATGTTGTCTGAACTGGGGAGCATGTCTTATGAAAACAGGTTGAGTGAACTCGACCTTTTCTCCTTGGAGCAGCGGAGGATGAGAGGTGACCTGATAGAGGTGTATAAGATGATGAGAGGCATTGATTGTGTGGATAGTCAGAGGCTTTTCCCCAGGGCTGAAATGGCTAACAAAGGAGGGCACAGTTTTAAGGTGCTTGGAAGTTGGTACAGAGGAGATGTCACGGCAAGTTTTTTATGCAGAAAGTAGTGAGTTCGTGGAATGGGCTGCCGGCAACGATGGTGGAGGCGGATACAATGAGGTCTTTTAAGAGATTCCTGGATAGGTACATAGAACTTAGAAAAACAGATGGTCATGGGTAACCCTAGGTAATTTCTAAAGTAAGTACATGTTCGGCACAGCATTGTAGGCCGAAGGGCCTGTATTGTGCTATAGATTTTCTATGTTTCTATATGTGGTTGGTATCCATCTGTCTCAAAGGACAATGAATGATCATCCTCATCATCACAAGCCTGGGTGGAAGGTATGGAGATCCTGAGACGCCCAGTTGTCAAGATCCCCCCTCACTGCCTCACCAGTGTAGTCCAAAGGAAAGCTTATGAAGCAATCCGTTTGGTACCAGCTTGGCTGCAGGAGCTGCTGGAAGGATGTTCAATGACGCCCAGCTGCCTTAGGAGCTCCACTCTGGATTTGCTGTTTGGGTTTACTCCTGTAGCATTTGTCCCTCCTGAGGCAGCCCACAAGGCAGTGGGGCTATTTGCCCATAGCTGGGGATCTGGTTCATGAGCACCAGGGCATGTTCACATGCCAGTGGGCCTGTATGCTACTTGTGCAGGGATCAAACATCCTCCCTGTCCTCTGTAGTTCAGCCTGAGTCTGAAAGGACATTTACTATCAAAGTATGCATATATTATTCAAACCATATATTATTCTCCTTACAAGCAACCACAAAACAAGAAACCCAAAAGAACCCCATTTAAAAATAATGGAAAAGTAGAGGAAGAGATATCGTGCAAACAATAAAGCAAGCAAATAGCATTTAGAATGCAAATAAGTCCTCAGAAATGTAGCCCAGAGCAGCGGACCAGGCCAGCAGCCTCAGCCTCAGTTCAGCACATATGTTCCAGCCCTTACCCAACCTTTCCAAATTGGCTTGGTGCTAAGATCGATCAAACCTCGCTCCTGGTTTCCTCCGCTCTGACTTATCTCCGCTTCGCACACTCCAACTCAGTCTCAAACATGCCTTGACCTCGTTCCAACTCTGTCTTGAATATGCCTCCATCTTGCTCCAATTCCTCCTCAAAAATGCCTCGTGGTCTCTCCAGCTCCATCTCATACCTACACACTTTGACCCTTGACAGCATCGCAGTGATTGTTTACTGTGATTTTTTTTTAACAGAAAAATTATTGCAGGTTTCCCCCGCTATCTGAAGGTAGAGCGTTTCTATGAAACGGTTGGTAAGCCGGAATGTCGTAAAGTGAATAAGCAATTACCATTTATTAATATGGGAAAAAATTTTGAGCATTCCCAGACCCAAAAAATAATGAACAAAATCATGCCAAATAACACACAAAACCTAAGATAACAGTAACATATAGTAAAAGCAGGAATGATATGTTAAATACACAGCCTATATAAAGTAGAAGTACTTTTCTGTAGCACTGTCTAGTGCAGCAAAAATCTCACCGCAGCACTCTCGGCAGAAACGCTCTCAGCAGAAACATTCTCTCCAGTAATCTTTAAGCTATGAAGCTGCCAAATCATACCAAATAACACATAAAAATACACAGCCTACATAAAGTAGAAATAATGTATGTACAGTGTAGTATCACGTACCGGAATCGGGAAGACTCCAATAAATTGCAGTTTCGTCACAGTTAAACACTTGCTTATACGAATAACCACCTGACGCAATCGGCAACCGCCTCAGATCTGGGCTGCCATTTATATGCCGGGCGGCACCTAATTAATTAGCTTATTTGTTTCGGCTTTTTTCTTAAAGATGTGCTGAGTGTTTCCCGGCTACCGCTGTACCCCTGCATTCTTCGTGGCAATGTACCGGTCCGCGGCCCGGAGGTTGGGGACCATTGCTTAAACTATGAAGCTGCCCTTGCCTCAGAAACTGATCAAACCACCCATGACTACCTTTAAATTCCACTTTCGCAACACTTTCATCACCATCGTCCAGTGCTTTCTGTTTCAGCTTATTAAAAAGACTGACTGATTTCTCCTTAAGTATAAGAAAACTTAACGGAACACCACGCTTTGTACACCTATCAATCCACTCAAGCAGTAGACTTTCCATTTTATCCATTATTGGATGCCAACTAAGAGAGACCACTTTGCTACGAGCAGAACCAACAGTAACATCGGCAGCTTTCAAAATTCTTTCTGTCTGCGTATAAATAGTGCGAATGGTGGACGCAGGCAAGTTCAACGCGCAGACAATGTAACACACATCAAAGTTGCTGGTGAACGCAGCAGGCCAGGCAGCATCTCTAGGGAGAGGTGTAGTCGACGTTTCAGCCCTGACGAAGGGTCTCGGCCTGAAACGTCGACTGCATCTCTTCCTAGAGATGCTGCCTGGCCTGCTGCGTTCACCAGCAACTTTGATGTGTGTTGCTTGAATTTCCAGCATCTGCAGAATTCCGCGTGTTTGTGCGGACGATGTCCTTACTTAGTTCATCACGATTGAAACACTTAATTATGTCTAGTTTTACGCTAAGTGTAACGCCCTTACGAGCTCTTTTAGCTTTTCTGATACCTTAGAACTCACCTTGCTAATGGATGCACAAAATAAATTGGGATAAGGCACGTGTTGAAGTAATGCCAGCTAGAATGCAGTTCCAGGGGAGGAGCTTGGTTGTTCGGCTGCACGCTGCTTTTATTCGTAACAGCGAAAACATCTGTTAGCGAAAACAGGTAGCTAATGTAGGTCTTTCATAACAGCGAGGTGTTGTAAAGCGAACGTTCGGAGAACGGGGGCCACCTGTATTAATAACGCATTTAGTTGTATTTCTTGCTTCAGGAGCTGCTAGTATGTTGTTACCTGCTTACAGCAGTGCCATCTTAAACTGCAGCCTCTTGAAACGTTGGATATTCACCTATCATTGCTAGTCTTTGTGGAGCCACCAACCTTCTGATCCAAAGTACTTTCACAGTGATAAATGCAATAAAATGCTTGTTGGCAAGTTAGCAGGTCCACTGTATTGTATTTAATGTAGTTAATTACCAACAGTAATCAGGTTGCCAGACAAGGTAACAGCTTCTTCCCTCAAGCTGTGAGACTAATGAGTACCTGCCACTGCCAAGGTCTGGTCACTAGGTCAGTAAGCTGTTTACTGTTTACCTGTGCTGTGCTTTACTACATGCATTTTGAATTACATTTTATTCACTTATTTATAGTATCATATTTTGGTTTATATGCTGTGTATGATGTGTGTGTGTGTGTGTGTGTGTGTGTGTGTGTGTGTGTGTGAGTGTGCACGTGCACACAGAAGAACTTTGTTTCATTTGTTTGTATATATTGTATGTAAGACAGATGACATTGAACTTGAACTTAATTTGGAGAATCTAGCCAAGAGGAATGTTTGAATACTTCCCAGTACATGACTTAAAAGAAGCTGACGCAGCTTTAAAAAATGTTTTAAAATTAATGTCAAGGAGCATCCTTACATTAATACCTTTTTCTTACCACTTTCCTATTATTACAGTGCTGTGCAATGCAAAGTAAGATTTTGGTAAGCATTTCATTCATGCTCTTCATTTTTACCTTTGTTTCAGCAATCTACTGTCAGAGGAGTCTGCGAGCATGTATTTGACAAGTTTCCAGAGTTTGTAGAGCAGAGTAAAGAAGCTGCTTTTGCAACTATTTCTGATCCCAAGTACAGTGGGAAAATGAAGGTAAGCCAACCTGAAATGAAGCCGTAACATCTGTCATGCACCTGGCCCTGACGCGCCTAGAAAAGAAGAATACTTGAGTCAGAATGTTTTTTTCTAGGTTTCATTTTGCCATTCAATAATATTGTCCCACAGACCTTGGTGAACAAACTCCTACTCCTCAGTCTAAATATACCACTGTGCAAATATGTGTTGGACTTGCTAACTAACGGGCCACAGATAGTCAGAATGCACGACCACTCCTCCCTCCCCATTGTCCTCAACACGGGCTGTGTACTGAGCTCACTCTGCTCATACACGACTGCATGGCCAGACACCCGAGTAATCACATTGTCAAGTTTGCTGATGACACTGTAGTGTTGGGGCTCATCACCAGCAATGGTGCGAGCAGCTTCAAATTCCTGGGAGTGCACATCTCACAACCTCTCATAGACCAAGAACACCGCCTACACAATCAGGAAAGCTCACCAATGGCTCTACTTTCTAAGGAGGGTGAAGGGAGCTGGACTACATCTATACTTATGTCCTTGTTGTGCAATAGAAGGCACCCTAATGTACTGCATAGTATGGAATCTGCACGATGACATGTAGTCAAAACTGCCCAAAGCATTACTTACACCAGCCTACCCACCAACAAGAACATATATACAGAAATGTATCTGAAAAGGGTCAGTAATATCATGAAGGATCCCTGCTCATGGACTATTTGTCCTACTTTCATCAGGGAGGAGGCTACGTAGCATCCACGCCAGGACCACCAGACTCAAAAACAATTACTTTCCCCAAGCAGTAAGGCTGATCAACACCTCTACCCACTAACCCACCCCTCTGTGCTTCCCACCACTATATCATTTTCTGTCACTTTATGGGCATGCTATTAATCTACATATATAAGCTATCTCATATATTTATTGTGTTTTTTATTACTGTGTTCTTTATATTTTGTTTATTTTGGTCTGCATTTGATCCAGAGTAACAATTTTTTTGCTCTCCTGTACACATGTATACTGGGAATTACATTAAACAATCTTGAAGAATCAGGACAAATGCTGCCTAAGTAAACCTAGTGCAGGTACTTATATTTTCGGTAGCAAAATCTGGAAATTAATTGAGATGAGAGTAGAGAAACATTTGGAATAGTAATCAGTGAAATAGCTCCTTTAGGTATCTTTTGAAAGTAATGAGCAAGGCAGGGATGGGGTTGGGTCTAGAGAAGAGAGTTTGATCATCTGGCTAAAACAAAACTGAAATTTGTAAAAACCAAAGGTGGATTAAAGAGAAAGTAAATGTGAAATAGAAGAGCAGACGTGTGCATGAAACATTGGGCAAAATGAGGTTGCAGAGATAAGAAACAGCAATGCCTAGGAAGGAATGACAGATGAGAGGAGGACATAGATCACATTGGATGGAAGACTTACGAAGGAGAATCTGAAAAATGGGAATGTGATTGCAGAGGCCTGAAAGACAGATAATTTTTTTCAGGATGAATGGTGATAATAATTGTCTGAAGATTCGCTGACTACACTAATGGGTGAAGTAGTAAACGTACTAAGAAACTGAGCCATTGTAAGATGTTTTGACAGCCCCTGGATGTCTGGACTGAAATTGCTTGTTGATGAGCTATTGCTCAGTGCAGAAATGGGTGAAGAGATGAAAATTTGTGTAAAAGATGCTGGAGAACCTCATGCAGCTAGACAAGGATTTTCAAGAGAAACGCAGAATACAAAAGCAAGGGTTGTAGGTGGCTTTCGTCTCTTCTTTCAGTGTTCAGTCAAAGCTGTTCGAGGCCTGTCAGTGTTAAGTCCCACAAAGAAGCATAATCCAAATTTTTAGAAGTTTATAAGTGAATGCTATGAACAAAATGGTATAAATATAAGCTGTACAAATAGTATAACAAAAAATAATACAAGAGATCGAGACCTGACGCAGGCTGGAAGACCGTTTCGCTGAACGCCTACGCTCTGTCCGCCAGAGAAAGCAGGATCTCCCAGTGGCCGCACATTTTAATTCCACGTCCCATTCCCATTCTGATATGTCTATCCACGACCTCCTCTACTGTCAAGATGAAGCCACACTCAGGTTGGAGGAACAACACCTTATATTCCGTCTGGGTAGCCTCCAACCTGATGACATGAACATTGACTTCTCTAACTTCCGTTAATGCCCCACCTCCCCTTCGTACCCCATCCCTTATTTATTTATAATTTTTTTTTTCCTTTCCCCCTTTTTTTTTCTCCCTCTGTCCCTCTCACTATAATTCCTTGCCCATCCTCAGGGTCCGCCCCCTTCTTTCTCCCTAAGCCTCCTGCCCCATGATTCTCTCCCTTCTCCAGCCTCGTACCCCTTTTGCCAATCAACTTTCCAGCTCTTAGCTCCATCCCTCCCCCTCCTGTCTTCTCCTATCATTTTGGATCTCTCCCTCCCCCTCCCACTTTCAAATCTCTTACTAACTCTTCTTTCAGTTAGTCCTGACGAAGGGTCTCGGCCCGAAACATCGACTGTACCTCTTCCTATAGATGCTGCCTGGCCTGCTGCGTTCACCAGCATTTTTTGTGTGTGTTGCTTAAATTTCCAGCATCTGCAGATTTCCTCGTGTTTGCACAAGAAGTCACAAGTTTGATTTAACACACCACAAAATACCATATAATACCATGATTATTACAGGACTTCAGCCTAACCATAACATTAGCTAGTGTGTATTTCCATCTGACCTTGACTCTGAATGCACTACTGTGATTGCTCAGGTAGGATTTAACTCATTATTTAAGAAAGCTGTATATACAGTGGCATGCAAAGGTTTGGGCACCCCTGGTCAAAATTTCTGTTACTGTTAAGTGAGTAGAAGATGAACTGATCTCCAAAAGTCATAAAATTAAAGATGAAACATTCTTTTCAACATTTTAAGCAAGATTAGTGTATTATTTTTGTTTTGTACAATTTTAGAGTGGGAAAAAAAGGAAAGGAGCACCATGCAAAAGTTTGGGCACCCCAAGAGATTTGAGCTCTCAGATAACTTTTACCAAGGTCTCAGACCTTAATTAGCTTGTTAGGGCTATGGCTTGTTCACAAATCATTGCTAGGTAGGGCCAGGTGATGCAAATTTCAAAGCTTTATAAATACCGTGACTCCTCAAACCTTGTCCCAACAATCAGCAGCCATGGGCTCCTCTAAGCAGCTGCCTAGCACTCTGAAAATTCAAATAAATGGTGCCCACAAAACAGGAGAAGGAAGAAGATAGCAAAGTGTTTTCAGGTAGCCATTTCCCCAGTTTGTAATGTAATTAAGAAATGGGAGTTAACAGGAATGGTGGAAGACCAAGAAAACTTTCTGAGAGAACTGTTCATAGGATTGCTAGAAAGGCAAATCAAAACCCCCATTTGACTGCAAAAGACCTTCAGGAAGATTTTAGCAGACTCTGGAGTGGTGGTGTACTGTTCTACTGTGCAGCCACACCTGCACAAATATGACCTTCATGGAAGAGTCATGAGAGGAAAACCTTTCCTGCATCTTCACCACAAAATTCAGCATCAGAAGTTTGCAAAGGAACATCTAAACAAGCCTGATGCATTTTGGAAACAAGTCCTGTGGACTGATGAAGTTAAGATAGAGCTTTTTGGCCGCAATGAGCAAAGGTATATTTGGAGAAAAAAGGGTGAAAAGAACACCTCTCCAACTGTTAAGCATGGGGGAGCAGATCGATCATGTTTTGGGCTTGTGTTGCAGCCAGTGGCACGGGGAACATTTCACTGGTAGAGGGAAGAATGAATTCAATTAAATACCGGCAAATTCTGGAACCAAACATCACACCATCTGTAAAAAAGCTGAAGCTGAAAAGAGGATGGCTTCTACGACACGATAATGATCCTAAACACACCTCAAAATTCTCAATGGACTACCTCAAGAGACGCAAGCTGAAGGCTTTGCCATGGCCTTCACAGTCCCCTGACCTAAACATCATCGAAAATCTGTGGATAAACCCCAAGGGAGCAGTTCATGCAAGACAGCTGAAGAATCTCACAGAACTAGAAACCTTTTGCAAGGAAGAATGGGAGAAAATCCCCCAAACAAGAATTGAAAGACTCTTAGCTGGCTGCAGAAAGTGTTTACAAGCTGTGATACTTGCCAAAGAGGGTGTTACTAAGTACTGACCGTACAGGGTGCCCAAACTTTTGCTTCGGGCCCTTTTCCTTTTTTGTTATTTTGAAACTGTAAAAGATGGAAATAAAAAAGTAATCTTGAAATAAGAAATGTGTCATTTTTAACTTTATGCCTTTTGGAACTCAGGTCATCTTTTATTCGCTTAGCTATTCACAGTAACAGAAATTTTGACCAGGTGTGCCCAAACTTTTGCATGCCACTGTATGCAAATGTAGTAAACATTGTTTCATGCTAGTTAACCATGTTTGAAAAACTTGCCCAAATTCTTTGAGGAAGTAACAGGGAAAGTTGATAAAGGGAACCTGCAGAAATAGTGTATTTTAGAGTTCCAAAAGGAACTTGGCAACATGTCACGTGTACAAGTTAAGTGTCCAAGGAATTGAAGGAAGTGTTTTAGCATGGTTTGAAAACTCAATGTCACATAGCAAAAAAGAGTTGGAATAGATGGATCATTTTTGGACTGGGGAGATGTAACTAGCGGAGTATCCTGTGGATCTGATCTTCATCCTTAATTGTTTACTACTAAGAACGTAGAACTGTATACCACAGGCATGGTCACTTTGTACCAGTTTAATCTGCATATCTGCCTATATGTGGTCTAGATCCTTCCATTTCCTAATTATGAAGTCTTCTTGTGTCTGTGAATATCTCAAACAGTTTTACTTCCTCTGGCAGTGCACTTCAGGCAACTACCACTTTTTTTTTAAAGTTGCCTAGTATATCTCCTTTAAACTTTTCCCCCCTTTCCTTAAAGCTTTACTTTCTAGTATTTGCCAATTCCACCATGGGTAAATGACTCTGACCGTCTGCCCTATTTATATCTATCAGTTTGCATCTCACTCTCAAACAGTCCTGAGAAAAATGTCCAGGGATTTTTTAATAATGTATTTAAATTAATGACCCAGAGAAGGGGAAAAAAAATTAAAGTTTTCAAATTTGTTGGTGATACCAGAAATAGGTGAAGGGGAAGTTCTGATGAGGGCATTGTGATTCTGCAGCAAGATATATACAGATAGGGTGAAAACCTGACAAATGGAGTTCAATGTGGAGATGTGTAAGGTCATGCAATTTGGTAAAAGTAATCAGATGTTGGATTATTTAAATAGAGAGAGAATACCAATTGAGTAAAGTTCCAAGTGGTAGGTGGATGTCGGTGTTCTAGTGCACGAATCACAAAGTTAGCTGGCAAGTTCAACAACAGGTTGCGACAAACAACATTTTGACCTTTGTTGCAAAGGTGTTGAAGTTTAAGACTAGGGGGATTTTGTTAAGTAGTATGTGGTGTTGGTAGGCCTACACCTGGAATAATGTGCATAGTTTTGGCCCCTTTCCTTAAGATAAAGATATAATAGCATTGGATGCTAAATGGTTTGGCTCTACAGTCTTCAAGTTTAGAAGAATGTGGTGCAACCTTATGAAAATATATAAAATCCCAAGGGGCTTGCCAGGGTAAATGTTTTAATGTTTTCACTTTTAGGAGAGTTTCAAACAAGCAGACATTTAAAACTGTGATATAAAGAAATTTCTCTTGGTAGGTGTTGAATCTCTGGAATTCTTCATCCCAAAGGGTAGTGGAAGCCAGGTCATTAGATATGTTTAAGATGGAGGTATTCCTTGTGATGGTATCACCTGTTCAAACAAGCCCAAATATTTCTATGGATTGATTAAATCCATGTTTCACCTTCATTTTCCCAGAAAACTTGTTTGGCAACATCGCAGGTTATCAACATGTTGAAAAGTTCTGATGAATACTGAGCTGTTAGTTTGAAAAATATTTTGAACTGTTCTACTACAAACACTATGGAGAAAGATTATAAATAAATCATATCTTTGAGTTAGTCTTGTATGTTTCTGCAGACATGAGAAGCAACAGTAAGCCAATTGGCATCTGGAACACCTTTGCTATTCAATATTTGTTGATGATGCAAAGTCAAATTTCCCATCCCCTCCCCATCCCTTTGACTTCCTTGTAGCTTAAATGTTTGTTAATCTCCACTTCCACAACAAAAAGAATCAATTACACTGCATGATCATGGCCTTCACAGATTTTGCAGGCAGTTTATTTTTTTAAAAATTTCTAAGTCCCATGATTCCTCATAGCAAGCTGATTTAGGAAATAAAGCTTTTTTATATTAAGCACACAGCTGTTTATTATTTATTGAGAGATACAGAATGGTAACAGGCCCTTCTGGCCAATAAGCCTGTGCTGCCCAATTGCATCCATGTGACCAATTAATCTGCTAACCCTTACGTCTTTGGAATGTGGGAGGAAACCCACACGGCCATGGGGAGAGCATACAAACTCCTTACAGATGGTGGCAGAATTGAAACCAGGTGGCTGGTGCTGTAATAGCATTAAGCTGACTGATATGCTTAAGTGAGTGTCACCCATTGTTATTCCAGGATAGCAACTTGCACTTTATTTTACCTTGAGTTAAATGTGCTCTTACTGCAAGTTTAGCTATGGCGTGAAGTGTTCAAGGGGATATTGAGTAACAGGAAGTCATGACATAGGGAAGGTATGGCATATGAATATAGGATGTGCCAATAAAAGCCATGTCATCATGGTTCTAGTGAAATAAATATCCCCTTGCGTTGGCCAGCTCCTCAATTGCTCCTTTTCTCCCATCTCATGTATTATAAAACAATCAGGGTTTCCAGTTCCCACCCAGTCCTCTTGGTAGGTTTCCAACTTGAACAGGTCTTCTTGGATTGTTCCACCACTGGACCTAACCCAAGAGTACTGGTTCTAAGAAAAAGAGGACTCATTCTAAGTAAATCCACAATCTATTCCTCATCACTGTTGGAATTCAGACCTCTGGTGCTCTTTTCTGCAAAATCATTCTCGTCAACCACAGTCCAAATTCTCTAATCATTGCCAGAAATGTGAAGGAAAAGAGAAAGTGGAAACATAAATGCATCCTGAGGAAAATGGAAGT
Source organism: Mobula birostris (assembly GCF_030028105.1). Taxonomy (NCBI): domain Eukaryota; kingdom Metazoa; phylum Chordata; class Chondrichthyes; order Myliobatiformes; family Myliobatidae; genus Mobula; species Mobula birostris. The sequence continues at coordinate 46,002,604 of NC_092386.1, forward strand.
GAAAAGGGAGTATCTGTAATCCAAAACAAAATTGACTGGTATCCATGGATTACCTGTATTCAGATACAGGCATGCTGTTCTCCATCCTGGTTACTTTGGGTCCTGACATGACCAGTTATGTGGTCTGGTCTTTTAATATAATTTCATCTTGTTAACAGTAATAATGGCAGGCGCCAATGAATTGCTAAATCCTTGGTATTTATTCTTCCACAATTGTTTCTCCTGGCCACTCAGTACTAATATGAAATATGTCTTAAAGGTAATCTTCAAGCTTTAACCTTGGGGTTTTTGGTCAGAGTATACACAGCACCACCCGCCTCTGACTGGTTCCCTTCTAGCATGGCTGCTTGATTTTGTTCCTCATACATGAATCACGGAAAGTTAGCATTCATATACACCAAGCAATCTAGAAGGAAAATGGAATGTTGGGGTTAATGTAGAAAATGTTCAGTGGATTGATTACATTGGGATGAAGGGTTTGTCTAATCAGGAAAGATTGAGCAGTGTAGATTTATACCTTCTGGGCTTTAGGAGAGTGATTTCAACGAAGCACAGGAGATTCTGATGTTGTTTGAGAGCATAGATCCTGGAAACATAGCACGCATGTGCATCCAGCCATTGTTGTCCCAGGACAAAGGATGGATCACTTACAACCGAAATGGGGAGGAAATACTTCTGAGGATTGCAAATCTTCGGAATTCTCTGCCCAAAGAAGTATGGATATTGAATAATCAAGACTGAGATATTGGACTGAGGGACAATTTAAAGGGATCCATCAGGAAAACTGAAGAGTGTGGCCCAAGATCACATGGGATTTCCCATGTCTCAGTTTTCAGTATGTTATCCTTCAATGTGCTCAACTATCAATTTTTGCCCCTTTAAATATACCATGCATAGAGTGTTTTTTGTGTCGTCTTTGAGAGTGTTAGCTGGTAATTTGCTTGAAGTAGGATTTGATTCTGGGTAAGACAAAATTGCTGTGGAGATCAATCTTGTTATTACTAGTGAATACATTTATTGAGATTCTAGTTTGGATGTCAGGAGCCTACATCTACGCCAGCCTAGATCTGCTCACAGTGAGAAGTCTTTTACTTGTGCTAGAAATACTAAAGTTATCCTAATAATCATACTAACCCTGTACTTTGGATTAATTTTGTGAGTAATACATACAAAATGCTGGAGGAACTCAACAGGTCAGACAGCGTGTCGGGAAAGGAATAAAGAGTTGATGTTTTGTCAATTAATTTTGGTCTGTTCATACTCAAGGTGGCTTGGAATCAAACCAATAGTTGTCTTTACTTTCTGACCTACCTGTGGATGTCTTGAGTTGAAGTTTGATTGGAAAATGTACATTGCTTTTCCCACTTTCAATTTGTAAGACACCAACTGAGCACCTGTAGATTATTTTGCAAGGGTAAGATAAAGATATATCATTGAATATTTCTAAATACTTTAAACCTTGTACATAAACTATATCTTTCAAGTAGAGTAGACTGGAATATATTTATATGTTAGCTTGGTGACTACATATATTTTTATTTCTGGTTCTGCTTGTCTAAATGCATGCAGCTTGTTGCTTAATCTTCAAGCAGTAAATTTAAACCCGTAGCGAAGTTGATGTTTATGGGTGGGTTGCAGCCTTGCTGATTTGGAAAACTCTAAACATCGAAGTACACATCAGTAGTTGTAATATTTTATTACTGAATGAATGAAAGCACTGGACATGGTGCAGAAAATTCCTCATTTCCCTTTGGTGCATTTTGCCTTTTGCGTAGTCCATTCAGTCTGCCACTGCCAGATGTGGATATGCTTCCATTGAAAATAACAGTCCAGCCTTTGTACACAAGGCACCAGTTATTTGCTTCCCCAAGCCATGGAACGTCTTGCAAATCGGATTATTGGCAGATCCACATCTGTACACATTCAGGTAAGCCAAGGCTTACTGTAAACAGAGCAACACAAGAGCACCCCCTGGGCAACTGACTGATTATTTAGAGAAGAGAGTTCCAAGAAGATATTGAGTTAAATTCTTGCTAAAGAAATATTCAGATAAGACGAGCTCTGTGCAGACCCATTCTAACAAGCATTTTTTGATTACTTTTTCAGTGAATGGTTTTATTGAACTCTTGATGTGTTTCTTAATATGCGATGGAAACTTGCAGTGTGGGCCTAAAGCAAAGTGTGTGTGTGTGTGTGTGTAGCAAGCTTTTCCAAGTTTCTAGAGGTGTACGCCCATCCACTTGTTAAAATGCAGCCAGATGTAATTCAATTAAACCAAGGTGTCTGTTCCTTGCAGTTTTTGTTTTGTCCTTTGCTTCAAATTTTTCTGTATATTTGACAGGAAATGGACTTCGATATGTAATGTCAGTTCAGCAAAACAAATGGTTTGATTAGCATGTGAAGAGCCCATGGAGAAAAGCTTGTATATTTTAGGTAAATGTAAAAAAAATATGATTTTCAGTATTTAAAAATTAAATATACCAACATGAACGTAGGATATATGGAAGATATATTTTGCCAGATCATAAACTTAATAAATGTCTGAGGTATGTGATTGTTAGGACGAAAATAGGTGGACTATTATCTTAATCATTCCCCTTTCCCAGTAAAGAACTTAGTAACCTTATAGAATCAGAATTGCAGGCTCACTAATTTGCTTTTATAAAATCAATACAATTTTGATAGTTTAAGGTGAGCAATCCATCTAAAACTAAATTTATCTTTTAAAAATATGGGTTTAAGAATAGTGAGAATTGAGCTATGTAGTTCAACTTCATTTGCATTTATACATGGCACAACTATGAAACTTAGTAATTTTAAATGCAACTAAGTTGTTGAATTGCTACTTAAATTGTAACTGTAATTGAATTGTAATACAGTAAGTAATGATAGAAGTATGGGAATAATTTTATTTCAGCTGGAGTGAAAACTCAAGCGTGGATTGTTCTACCTTCCAGTTTTTAGGTAAATTGCAGTAGAGAAGGGACAGCTCAGCTCAACAAGTTGATGATAAACATCAGTGTAGACATGTAATGTACACATGGATCAGGACCATTCTACTAACTTAACACCCCATTTCCCATCATCTGCCTGTCCATTTTAACTTATTGTTGATCAAGCTTCAGATCTTTTTGGTGGTTTTACTCATAAAATATTGCTTTTAATGTCTTTTGAACCTGAGCCTATAAATCCTTATACCTTTCATAGCACCTAATATTCCATTCTGAGGTTAATTATTTTGTGCCAACTTCCCAGTTTTTATATTCCATCTGCCACTTTTCTGCCATCTTATCAGTGGTGGGTCCTGCTCCTGTGCGGTATTTCTTTTGTAGCTAGTTTTTAAAATTGCATTGCTACCGCCCCGCCCCCCCCCCCCCATTTCATGTCCATTCATTTTTACTGTTAATTGTGATACCTTGTCAAAAGCTTGTGAACTGTTGAGTTAAATGTAGTTTCCTTAGTTACCCTATCATCATTGTGGTCACCTTTTTACCAAACTTGACTGAGACTTAGTAATGTTCTCATCTGGGGGGGTAGTGCGGGGGCGTAGGGCTCACCTGTAAGCTATTATGTACAAATGAAACCATCGGATATGCTAAGGTAAAAGATGACAGTTTTGCTCAAAAAAATCTGTTAACTAATCATGGCTAGCATAAGCTTGAATTGTTAAACTCAAGGATCCAAAGTAACAACTTAGAAGAGAGTTTGGTCTTTGTATGGAGTTGTAGAAATCCAAAATAAAAGGAAAATGTAACTACAGAATAAAGGGAGAAAGTCTGACACTTGGCACCCAGCCCAGAACGAGCAAGTCATTTTGAGAAAGTCTCAGGTTTATCTGCACTCCAACACAAGTAACTAGTTCAGTGGAAGATGATACCAGATAGTTTTTGCCTAGTTACTCCCATGAATACTGTTAGTCAGTATGTAACACTTAGTGTGAACTTTGTTCCAATGCTGATCAGCCCTGGTAAATTAAAGGTCAAAGCATTTGCTATCAGATAATTAGGATGTTGAATAAGCTGGAAACTTGAGAAAATCAATTTGTAAGTTAAAATATGAACAAGTAACCACAGCAAAATGCATTAGGTTCTTCTCTTGTGCCTAGCGTAATTAAAACCATCCTTTTGAGTTACAGCCTAATAGTTATACTGATAAGCAAGGCCATCAGGTTTACCCCCTTCAAAATACATCTCAAACTAAAGTTGAGCTTGGTTTGAATATAGAACTATAAATCTGTTTTAATTTTTCTGGAAAATTGAGTTATTTTTGTTGGAATTATAAGCAATTTTTTTTGTAAAATTGTTTTGGCAATCCCTCAAATTAAAGTAAGCAAAACTTACTTAATCTATAGGAATGAGAGTAAATAACAAAGTGCTGTCTATCTAATTTCCTTGAGCAGCCAGACAGTAAACAATTTTCTGATGTGATTTTAGCAAAAGATTCACTTATACAGTGGTAAACTGCAGCGTCTAATAAATTTAAGATGTTAATCATGGAGTAATTTTTTTGCAGTCATAATGGCTGGGTATAACTGTAAAATGTTTCCCAAGGATTGATCAGGACAAGGTTCTGACACCCATATGAAAACACATTTCACTTTAACTTTGAGGTATCACACGTTCTGGTAATTTCTGCTGAAGCCAACAATTGAAACTGCCCAAAGTAACATTTCTGTGCGGAATTGACATGTAAGCATGGTCTGTCATTGCTGACTAGTGGTGGATTTGTGGTATCTTTCTATTCCTTTCTCAATTTTCCTCTGAGCCTTTTCTGGCCTATCGAGTTTTCATGACAATTGCAGCCAATTTTCAACTTGCTCAGATGCTTATTACTGCAATAATGATTCTATAGAAGTGCACTGGACAAGAACATTTGATACAAGGGCTTTAGGAAAAGTAGATTTTGAAATATTTCCACTAATGGGCAAACCTTAAGTAAGACCCACATTAAGGCATGGGAATAAGAGGGAAAGACATGACAGGAACAGTAAATTGAAAACTTTTAAAAGTTCAAAGTAAGTTTATTGTCAAAGTACTCAATGGGCACTTTATTAGATAAACCTGTTTGTTAATGCAAATATCTAATCAGTCAATCATATAGCTGTAATTCACTGCATTAAAGCATGCAGAGGTAGTCAAGAGGTTCAGTTGTTGTTCGGATCAAAGAATGGGGAAGAAATATGATCTTAAGTGACTTTGATCATAGAATGGTTGTTGGTGTCAGATGGGATAGCTTGAATATCTCAGAAACTGCTGTTGTGAGATTTTTACGCCCAACAGTCTACAGCGTTTTCAGCTAATGGTGAAGAAACAAAAACCATACAGCGAGCGGCAGTTCTGTAGGTGAAAATGTCTTGTTAATGAGAGAAGTCAGAAGAGAATGGCCAGACTCGTTCAAGCTGACAGGAAGATGACAGTCGCTCAAATAGCCACACATTACAACAGTGGTGTGAACAAGAGCAACAACACATCAAACTTTATAGTGTATGGGCTACAGCAGCAGAAGAACACACTTAGTTTCACTCCCGTACCTAATAAACCAGCCACTGAGTGTATGTTGCCATATGCTACCTTGAGATTCATTTCCTTACAGGCACTTACAGGAGAATAAAAGTGTACAACAGAATTTCACAAAAAAAAACAAAGATTGACAAACAACCAATGTGCAAAAGAAGACAAACTGAGCAAATACAAAAACTAATATTGAGAACAAGAGTTGGAAAGGGTCATTGGAAATGACTCTGTAGGTCGTGAAATCAGTTCAGAGTAGTGTTGATTGAACATTTCGTTCACATTTATGCAAAATCACTCATGGAGTACCCTTCAAATATTGAGACTTGGAGATTGTGACTGTGCCTCTTGAGGATTCTGGTATGCACAGCTGGTCTATAGCTGGTAATTACTAAAAAAAAAAATTAGTGGGGCACCTCAGTCTGCCAGTATGATCCTGGCTGATCTGTCCAAAGTCTCAATTCCTCATCTGTGCTAGTTCTACCTACCTTCAATTCCCCAATCTTTCAAAAATATATCTCTTTTAATATCTCCAGCAGTCTAGCCTTCATAACCTTCTCATTGTATAATTTAGTCTCCTCATTCAAGATTCTCCACCATCTGAGGAAGAGATGCTTAACAGTCTCTGAGCTGGCAGCAACTTTTAAGGCTCCGAATACTTAAGCAGATGTAGAAATGAATATCCTTAACAAGGGCTGACATTTGTGAGGAAATAAAAAATGGAGATAAAGCAGGTGGATGTTTCAAAACAGTCAAATAACTATTTTGTGTAATGTTATCTCTGGAACTTTTCAATATAGGGGGATAGAGGGACATTTCATCCACACTTCACAAGACAGAATTGTATTCCAGGTCCAACCATTTCCTCCATCATTTTATAGTGGCTATCATCCCCCTTTCCTGTCCAGATGAAGGGTCTCAACCCAACCCAAAATGTTGACTGTCCGTTTCTCTCCATAGATGTTGCCTGAGCTGCTGAGTTCCTCCTGCTCTTTTGTGGTGCTCCAGTTCTTCCAGCAGAATGTGTGCTGAACCATGAACAGCAGCATTAACATTGCCAGACCCCTGTTTCCAGTGCAGGTCTATCTTTTAATTGCTTTGTGAGTCCAACATCTTAAGTTTTCCATAATATAATCTTTAAAATATCATCTGCTTTCAGGTTCTTCAACGCCTTTTGGACCACTTTAGAAGAAACAAAGACAAAGTTCTGCTTTTCTCCTTCTCCACCAAGGTTTGTAATTATCTTCAAATATGATTTACTTACAAATTGAAAAACAATATTTTTGAGTATGTAGGATTTTTTTTAAAAAATGGTTGGTTTCATGTACAAATGCCCTATTTAGGAGTTAACTTGCATTTTTGGCAGGAAGAAATTTTAAAATACTTGCTTCGTGGGATCTCCCCCTCCCACCGACTTTTTTTTAAAAAAAACCTTTTCATTCCACAATTACGGGGAGAATCAACAACAGGGCTGGTGATTTATGAAAAATAAACCATGGAGTGGGTTCTGAGAGGTACATCTGGCATGGTTTATTTTTTTCACAAACTTCTAACATTTAGAGCCAATATTCTGCCAAATGTGGCATTGCTACTCAAATTCTTAAGGAAGTTTTTTTGAGGTTATTGCTACCTTAGTGATCCACTGAATGCTAAGGTAAATGCAGCTTTGAGGAGAGATGTTGGTGTACTTTTTTTTAATAACTGCTGCTCGAATTATTTTTAATAAGATGTAAAGAATTGACAAAATATTTGTTTCCTATATATTCTACCCTTGGTGCTTGCCCCAAGAAGGCTGCTTGACACACTATCAAATTGCATGATGCTTTTGAAGGATTTTAGATTTAATTGATGGAATACGATTTTTGTGATCAGTGGAAACAAAATAGTGTAAATTGCAATAGGAAATGATATGACATTTGTTTTATTCCCATGCCAACTCTGCTGTTAAATCAAATATTTTCAATATTCCATTTAACAGCAAAGAATAGTTCATTTAACAGCTGCCATCAAATGTTAATTAAATGGAGAGGAGCTAATGACTCTTCAAAGCCAAAAAGTACATAATGATTGACCATGAGCTCCAATCTTCTATTTTCCACTGATGTGAAGGAAGCCAGCTAAGCACCATCATAAATCAAGCATTTTTGTTTTGACCCTTTGGCCACAGCATTTGGAATTTAAGTCTGCTTCTGTACTGCTGTTTACATTTACCATCAAGTTTGGCATGTGGTCGTAGGAGTTCAATTTCTTTGGTTCCACTATTTGGTTTCCAGCCTTTGCTGCTTAGGATTTTGAAGAGCAGACGTATTCTGATGTTTGACTCATCACCTGTCTGGAGAAGAGTGACCTGAAACTGGCTTTATGATACATACAGTAGGTGAGAGCCAGGTCAACAACTGTTCCTGCTGTGATGGTGAAGAGCAGCGTAGACCCTCCAATTGCCAAGTTGTCATATTTTCTAAAAGTAGAACTGCACTACACTCTATCAAGCATGATTGTAGGCATCTCTGAAAACTCAATCATAGCTCCTTTATAACTCACTCTTGCAAACTCTATTACCATTATGTAAGCTTTGAAACTATAGGTGACTTTTGGGTATATTGAATTCCATGAACCGAAATTGAATTTGTTGTGGATAGTATTAGTTGCTGATCTGTTCCCAGAATCCTCCTTGAAAGCTGCTCAAGAATGGCAAGTAAATATATTTTCCTTTTTTAAAAGCTACAAGTAATTTTCTTCATCATTAGCTAAATATAATGTGAAAGATGTGACTAGCTTGGGTTTCTTTTGTGGACCCTTCACTCAATTCGGATTGAGTGGCTATATTGTCAAGTATTGGCAGCTTTACCTTCCGTCAGATATTGATGTTGGACTAAAGGCAGTTTTCACATATGCATTGGATAGAGCAACAGGCATACTCCATTTCTGTGCTCCTGGACTAACCTCAGTTCATATCCCTGGTAGTAATTATACATCTGGTATCCAGATTGAGAGCTAACATGTTCCTTCTGACTCACCATTGGTGTGATCTCAAAGAAATTAATCTTCCAACTGTGGTATGGTTTAAACACAATTTGTCAGTGTGTGTGTGTATGATGAAGCAATCTGCCTTTTCATTTACTAATAAGATGTGGGTATTTCTGCAGTGTTAGCATTTACTGCCCATCTTGCTGGAAGCACTTAGTATGTCAGGTAATAACTACAGACAGAGAAACAGTTTACAAATCAAATATTCTTCTTGAGAAAGAATGGAAAGCAGGATAGTTTTAGTTTGCAGAGAAACTGATGGGGGAGAATAGGAGGAAAGAACTGTTTTTTTGGTCTGTATTAAATGTTGCAATTAATAGGGTTGTGAATCATACTCGGGGGGGTGGGGGGCAAGCAATAATAATGGAGGCAAAATGTGAAAATGTGAGCCAATATCACAGATGGTTGGATAACAGAGCAGTAACAACCTGTGCTGATTGCTACTGAATTTTGTTTTATTTCAAATTTCCAGCATCTATTTCTTTTATTTTCATTCACTGAGGGTTGTTCAGCCACCTTGTGACAGACCATTATGAAGCAATGTTGTTGGATGTCAAGGGGAAGTTATTCAGCACTGTCCTGTTTAGATTGTCATTTCCTAACACTTGAGTGACGTGAATTGGTGCATATTAACAGTGTAGTGCACTGATGGTAGAGCAAGTACACATTCATTCAAAAGACGAGTGCTGATCACTGAAATTACTTTGTCCTCAATAGCTTTGATTTTCAGATTCACAGGCATCCAGTCATGTGGAGAGTATTTCAGTGTTCTCATGACTGGTTCTTATTGGGTGAAAAGGCTTTGGGGAGTCATCAATTGAAGTATTGCAAGATAACATTTTGACCCTCCCTTGCAACCATGATATTTATGTAATTAGCCCAGTTAAGTTGGTGGTCAGGGAAGGGCCACCAAGTTGTCTGCACTGTAGAAAATAATGATGGTGACATTGCTAAATGTCAAAGAGATGTAGTTTGCCATTCTATAATTTAGACAATCATTTACGAACACTTGTGTAGCATGAATGTAACTTGCCACTTACCATTCTGAACCTGGATGCTGTCGTGTTTAACTGGACATGAGCAACAAGTAAATACCTCAGCAATCCAGCTGCCTTTGGATATCCAGTGTTATCAGCTGAGGTAACTGTATTGGAGATATCAGCAAGGAAGCTGAACTGAATCATCCACTTGCACTAATGACAAAAGTATTGAAAACACCAACATGTCATTTGCACTGACATGCTCGGTTCACTTGGTGCTAAGATTAGGCTGTTCATGGAGATTCCTCGACCTGTTAGCCCAGTAGTTCATCACCTTCACTGGTGCACATGTTGGAACTGCAGAACATTGATCTGATTGATTGGTTAAGCAAATGTTCAGTTCCAAGGCACAGTGCCTTCACTTGTTAGTTTATATATAGTGTTGCCAGGTTTCCCCCATCATATTTTTGTATGCCAGGTATTGCATTTGGCGTGCATTTCGATATTCATTGAAACTGGGATAGTTCCCCAGCCTGATACACAATTAATGAGGACCACAGAGTTCAACTCTGTGCTTAAATTCAGTCCTACTGCTGTCCCAGGCCCTTGAGAATGCCTGATTTTCAGCTACTAGATCTATTCTGAATCTATCCCACTCAGTGTGATGAAGACAGGCAAGAGATCTGTCTGTGGTCATTCGCCCAGTGTGGTCATGAATAGATGTACCTGAAACGGATCGAAGAGCGAGGTCAAGTAAGAATTTTCCGCATATTGTTTCTCTTACTGTCTGCTACAAACCCAATGCAAACGGTAGCATCCCTCAGAACCTGGTGGCTTGGTCAGTTGTTGTGGTGCTAAGTTTTTTTTCCGATGAACTTTGATTCAGCCGTTTGCTTCTCTTGTAGTTTTTCATCTGGAGGAGCACTAGAAGGTGGGTGTTATGTGATATCGGCACAGACATTCCTTGCACAAATTTGACCAGATACCATGTGTTCCAAGAACAATGTTGAGAACTTTCTGTGCCAAGCACTCCCAATTGTATGCTACCTCTTGTGGGTCTGTTTTTGGGTAAAGTCTGGGCTATTGGCCAAAAGGTATGAATGTCCACTGAATGCTATAATGATGTGTAATTAGTCTAGGACAATTCTCAATATATGAACATCTCCGGATGTTTGCGAGGATGGCTGTAGGGTTAGCTGGACTGGGTGTACTTTTGTAATGTCTACATAAAATGTGAGAACAGGGGAGTTGCAAATGTGATCTACAAATGTCAGCAAACCTGTGGTAGGTCCATGAAGAAAGAGAAAACAGTCCAAGCAAAGCAAAAGTAATGACTAGGGAAAAGATCTTCTAAAAATTTTAATGGCATGTTTTTTTTTGAATTTTTCTGTTCGCGGGACTTGGATAAGTGAAATGGGTGCCGGGAAAGATGGGAAGAGGAGAATGGTGTTGGTGAGGAGGCTGTAGGGAGAAGAACTCCAAATTGGGACCTGGTTGAACCTGTTACCATGAGGAACCTGGTACAAGATTTTTATTTTGTCCCTACTTATCAGACCAACCAATCAGACTGATATCTGTTTATATCTTCACTACAGTCCAATTAAATATATTTTGATGCCAGCAGAAATTATGTATCTTTTCATGTTGTGATGGCCATTATTATTGGATAATTATTTGATCCTTCTAAAATAAATATTACATTTGTGGCCTAAATTGAGATGATTTACTCTTATTTTGATGTAACCACATATTTGTATTTTTAATCTATTGCTCTGAGTTTCCTGATTTGGAAATGTGTTCTATATAAACTTTCGATTTGTGGTTTATAAAGAACTTTAGAGAATTTTATTTAAGTAATGTTATTAACTTCAATATGAAGAGAAGATATTTGACTTAATTGAAGATGGGGTTAATATTACTTCTATTTTAATCACTCTCCTTAAAAGTAAATATTCAATATTGCTTGTCTAGACTGCAGTGTTTCACCGTAAATTTAATGAACTGTAATATTTTTCTTATGGAATTGGTGGGTCTTCCTTTTAATTCACTATGCCAGATTGAGTATCGGTTTATATATTTTGTATATAAGAAGTTGTAAACATGCTTCAAGTTAAATCAGTTCCATTCTTGGTAATTATGTCACTGCTGTGTTAAATTCATTTAATTTAGCTCACAGCTAATTTGGTTTTGGGGAGTACTGAAAAGTTTAACAGAGCACTTGAAGTCCTTATGTTCATATCTCAAGTACCATCAAGGCCCCAATGAATAATGAAGATCACCAACATTTTAGACAATGAAGAAGCAGCATTAAGTTTCAAGATGAAAACAGAAATGAACAGAAATTATGTCACTGCGAAGGTCAAGATGGAATACGAAAGTAAGCTAGCCAATAATAATGAGAATACTAAAAGTTTCTTCAGATACATAAAGTGTAAAAGAGAGGTGAGAGTGGATATTGGACTGCTGGAAAATTATGCTGGAGAGGTAGTAATGGGGAACAAGGAAATGGTGGACAGACTAAATAAGTATTTTGCATCCGTCTTCACTGTGGAAGACACTAGCAATAAGGTGGAAGTTCCAAATGTCAGGGGTCATGAAGAGTGTCAAGGTACCATTATTAGGGAGAAGATTCATGGGAAACTGAAAGGTCTGAAAATAGTTAAGTCACCTGGATCAGGTGGTGTGCACCCTAGGGTTTTGAAAGAGGTGGCTGAAAAGATTATGGAGGCATTGGTAATGATCTTTCAAGAATCACTAGATCCTGGAATGGTTCCAGAAGACTGGAAAATTGCAAATGTCACTCCACTCTTCAAGAAGGGAGAGAGACAGAAGAAAGGAAATTATAGGCCAGTTAGTCTGACCTTCGTGATTGGGAAGATGTTGGAGTCAATTAATAAGGATGTGGTTTTGGGGAAATTGGAGGCACATGATAAAATATGCAGTAATCAGCATGCTTTCCTCAAGGGAAAGTCTTCCCTAACAAATCTGTTGGAATTCTTTGAAGAAATAACAAGCAGGATAGACAAAGGAGGATCGGTTGATGTTGTGTACTTGGATTTCCAGAAGGCCTTTGACAAGATGCCAAACATGAGGCTGCCTAACAAGTTATGAGCTCATGGTATTACAGGAAAGATTCCAGCATGGATAAAGCAGTGGCTGATTGGCAGGAGGCAAACGGTGGGACTAAAGGGAGCCTTTGATGCACTATCAATTACTCCAAAAGTGTGGAGGTACAGTAAATACTGAAAGGCTTTTATTAACAGTAAAATAGATCTACATCCATGCTATATGTCTGTCCTGGACTGTGGGAGGAGCAGTGACACAATCGCCTTTATTCAGGGGTCTGTGGGAGGAATCACAGGGGCAGTCAGCAGAGGGGCGTGTCCAGGCGTGTCCAGACAGGTTACCCAGTTACAACCTATATACATGGTTTACCACAATCACCCCTCTTTTTAAAAAAAAGAGTGTCCCGCAGGGTGAAGTGACTGACAATGTTTAAAAACAAGTATATTTACAGGTCAAGTCTATCAGGCGGTCGAGTCTGTCGCTGTGATCTACGTAGCTCTGGTGGTGATTACACCGGCGACGGTGGTTGTGCTGGCTCCGGCCTGACTTGAGGTGCCAGCACGTTAGGCATCGGTAATCCCTCGTGCGTGTGTGTCACGCCACGCCCGGTATGGGAGTGTCGTGTGTTGTCTGTGTGGGGCTTGGAGTGCGCGGTGTCTCGTGGGTATACATATTGGTGGGTACAGGGTTAATAGTCACCATGGAGTGTTCAGGGTAGGGGCCCGGTGCTCCTGCGGGCGCCAGGTCGCGAATGGAGACTGTGTCCTCTCGCCCATCAGATAAAACCACGTAGACATACTGGGGGTTCGCATCAAGTAAGTGAACCCTCTGGTCCATTGGGGAGTACTTATTGTTCATCGCATGTTTCTGGAGCAGCACTGGCCCTGGGGACGTCAGCCAAGTTGGTAGGGTGGCCCTAGTGGTCGATTACCTGGGAAAAGAAAAGAGCCGCTCATGAGGAGTGGCATTGGTGGACGTGCATAATGGAGCGGATGGTGTGGAGTGCCTTGGGAAGAACCTCCTGCCAGCGGGAGACCAGCCGTCCCTTTGACCTGAGGGCTAAGAGTGCGGCCTTCCACACCGTGGCATTCTCTTTCTCCACCTGTCCATTCCCCCAGGCGATTATAGCTCATGGTCCTACTAGTTGCAATACCCCTAGCCAGTAGGTATTGGCACCGCTCGTCACTCATAAACAAGGACCCTCTGTCACTGTGGATATAGCATGGGTATCGGAACAGAGTGAAGAGCTTGCGCAGGGCTTTTATGACTGACGTGGTAGTGTTATCGGGGCAGGGGTGGCGAAGGGGAACCGCAAGTACTTAGCGATTACGTTAAGAAAGTACACATTGCGGTCGGTGGAGGGAAGGGGGCCCTTAAAGTCAACACTCAGTCGCTCAAAGGGGCGGGTGGCCTTGATTAGTTGTGCCTTTTCAGGTCAGTAGAAGTGCGATTTGCACTCTGCGCAGACTTGGCAGTCCCTGGTCACCGTCCTGATCACCTCAAGGGAGTAAGGCAGGTTCTGGGCTTTCACGAAGTGGAAAAGCCGGGTGACCCCCAGGTGGCAAAGAGCTGCATGTAGGGCGTATAATCGGTCGATCTGTGCGCTGGCACCCGTTCCCCGGGATAGGGCATCGGAGGGCTCGTTGAGCTTCCCAGGCCTGTACATGATATCATAGTTGTAGGTGGAGAGTTCGATTCTCCACCTCAGAATTTTATCATCTTTGCTTTTGACCCGCTGTTGGTTGCTAAACATGAATGCGACTGAGCGCTGGTCAGTCAGCAGGGTGAACTTTTTGCCGGTGAGATAGTGCCTCCAGTGCTTAATAGCTTCCACTATGGCCTGGGCCGCTTTCTCCACTGCGGAGTGCCAAATTTCAGGGCCTTGAAGGGTACGGGAGAAGAACACCACCGGTCTTCCCGCCTGGTTGAGGGTAGCAGCCAGCGCGAAGTCGGAGGTGTCACTCTCTATTTGGAAGGGAATGGCCTCGTCCACTGCATGCATTGCTGCTTTGGCAACGTCCCCTTTAATGCAGCTGAAGGTGGCGCGCTGAGAGGGGGAATGTGGTGGACTTGACCATGGGGCGGACCTTGTCTGCGTAGTTAGAGACCCATTGGGTGTAATATGAAAAGAAGCCCAGGCACCTTTTGAGGGCTCTGAGGGTGTTGGGAAGAGGGAGTTCCAACAGGGGGCGCATACGGTCGGGGTCAGGGCCAATGACTCCGTTCTCCACGACACGCCCAAGGATAGCAAGTCGGGTGGTTCCGAGCACACACTTGTCCTTGTTATAGGTGAGATTGAAAGCTTTGGCCGCTTGGAGAAATTTCTGAAGCTTGTTGTCGTGATCCTGCCAGTCGTGACCGCAGATGGTGATGTTATCCAGATATGGGAACGTGGCCTTCAGTTGGCGCTGGTCCACCATCCGGACCATTTCCCTCTGGAACACAGATACACCATTTGTGACATTGAAGGGGACGCGCAGGAAGTGATAAAGCCTGCCGTCCACCTCAAAGGCGGTGTAAGGGCGGTCTTCCCGGCGGATGGGGAGCTGATGGTAAGCAGATTTTAGGTCTATGGTCGAGTACATCTTGTACTGTGCTATCTGATTGACCACATCCGCAATGCGAGGTAGAGGGTACGCGTCGAGCTGCGTGAACCTATTGATGGTCTGGCTATAGTCCACGACCATCCTATTTTTCTCCCTGTTCCGAACAACGACCACCCTGGGCCTTCCAAGGACTTGTGCTTGCCTCAATGACCCCGTCCCTGAGCAGCCGCTGCACCTCCGACTTCATGAAGTCTCTGTCCCCCGCGCTGTACCTCCTGCTTTTAGTTGCCACAGGTTTACAGTTGGGTCAGGTTGGCGAACAGCGGTGGGGATGTGGGATCTTGAGGGTGGAGAGGCCGCAAGTGGTGTCCGCAGTGTGGCTGTTGGCATGGTGTTGGGTGGGATGTGCGGGTCAGTGTGTGGGGGTGGTCAGTAGCGGGTTATGTAACGTATTCCTACAAACCTGAGGATTTATGACAGTGATTGGTGGGAGGGGCCCGTCATACTCCATCGTCACGCTTTTCAGGTGGCTCTGGAAGTCGAACCCCAATAGCACAGGGGCACACTGTTGGGGCATGACCAGTAATATAAAGTCTCGATATTCTGTGCCCTGCACCACTAGTGTTGCTACACAACCCCTCCCCCCCCGGGTGTCTGTTGTATGCGACCCGGAAGCCATGGCGACCCTCTGACTTACCGGCCGTATCATGAGTCCGCAATGCTGCGCCGTGCCCAGGTGGATAAAACTCTCCGAGCTGCCCGTGTCAAACAGGCAGCTTGTCCTGCACCCCTCCACCAGGATGTCCATCATTGACCTTGCGAGCTGGTGGGGGGCGCTTTGGTCGAGGGTCACGGAGGCCAGAGTTGAGTCGCTGTCTTGGTCCGGTGCGGTGGGGTGCCTGGTGAGCACCCATGGGTTGTAGGCGGTGCGAGGTGGCGCTGACCAAGATGGCTGCCCCCACGTCTCGCACATGGTGGCGGTGTGCAGACAAGATGGCGACCCCCATGCCTCGTATGCGGCGCCTCTCGATCCTGCTCGCGGTTTGGACTTATGGGCCTTGGCGAAGTGGCCCTTCTTTCCGCAGCTGGAGCAGGTAGCTTCTTGGGCCGGGCAGCGTTTCCAGGGGTGCTTCTCAAGTCCACAGAAGTAGCACTTCGCGGACTCGCGACTAGCAGCAGCCGCCGTGGTCAATTCACTGGTGGGTTGTGGGGCAGCGTCCACGAGGCCGTTGGGAGATCGCGTGCCTGGAGAGCGTCAGTGTTGTGCAGAGCAGCTTCCAGCGTGTCAGCCAGCTCAGTCGCCGAAAGTAAGGTAAGATCGGTGTGTTCCAGCAGCCACTGGTGCACATACACTGACCTGGTCCCCGTGACGAAGGCGTCTCTTACTAGGAGCTCCGCATACTGTCAGCCCCTGGCAATCGCAGGCCTGCATGAGTGTCTGTAGGGCCCAGATGAGCTCAGCGCTTGACTCTCCGGGCCGCTGCTGCCGCATTGCTAAGCGACGTCACGCATAGAAGGTGTTTACCGGCTGCAGGTATTGTCTTCTGAGGGCACTCATCACGCCATCGTAGCTCGGCTGGTCTCTGATCATTGAGTAGACCCGTGGACTGACCCTGGAGAGGAGAACTCTGCGCTTCGCGGCGGACTCGGTCACTTCAATCCCTCCAGGTACGATTCGAAGCCGGCCAGCCAGAGTTCGAAAGCGTTTCCGGCTTCAGGTGTTTGCGGGTCGAGGTCTAACTTGTCGGGTCTCAGGACGTGTTCCGTGCCTTAAAATTACTGTTAATAAAATTGATCCACTATCAATTACTCCAAAAGACTGGAAGTAGAGTAAATACTGAAAGGCTTTTATTAACAGTAAAATGGATCCACGTCCATGCTGTATGTCTGCCCTGGACTGAGGGAGGAGCAGTGACACAATTGCCTTTATTCAGTGGTCTGTGGAAGGAGCCACAGGAGCAGTCAGCAGAGGGGCGTGTCCAGACAGGTTACCCAGTTACAACATATATACATGGTTTACCACAGCCTTTTCAGGTAGGCTGCTAGTGACAAGGTCTGTGTTGGTACTGATTCATTTTACTTTAATAGTCAATGATTTGGATGATGGAATTGATGGCTTTGTTGCAAGTTTGCAGATGATATTAAGATAGGTGGAAGAGCAGGTAGTTTTGAGGAAGTAGAGGGGCTACAGAAGGACTTGGACAGATTAGGAGAACGGGCAAAGTAGTGGCAGGTGGAATGCAGTGTCAGGAAGCGTATGGTCATGCTGTTTGGTAGGAGAAAGGATAGGATAGAATATTTAATAAATGGAGAAAGAATACGAAAGAAAACTGCGGGACAAAGGGACTTGGGAGTCTTGTGCAGGATTCCTTAGAGGTTAATTTGCAGGTTTGAATCTGTGGCGGGGAAGGCAAATGCAGTGCTAGCATTCATTTCAAGAGTACTAGAATATAAAAAATGTAATGTTGAGACTTTATAAAGCGCTGGTGAAGCCTCACTTGGAGTATTGTGAGCAATTGTGGGCCCCTTATTTTAGCAGGGATGTGCTGAAAGCAGAGAGAGTTCACAAAGAAGATTCCAGGATTGAACAACTTGTCATATGAAGAGCATTCGATGGCTCTGGACTCTAGAATTCAAAAGAATGAGGGGTGACCTCATTAAAACCTATCGAAAGATAAAAGGCCTTGGTAACGTGGATGTGGAGAGGATAGTTCTTGTGGTGGGAGAGTCTAAGACTAGAGGACACAGCCTCAGAATAGAGGAACCGTCCTTTTAGAACGGAGATAAGGAGGAATTTCTTTTGCCAAAGAGTGGCAAATCTGTGGAATTTGTTTCCACAGGAAGTTGTGAAGGCCAAGTCTTTATGAATATTTAAGGCAGTGATTGATAGATTCTTGATTGGTCAGAGCGTGAAGGGATATGAGGAGGCGGCAAGAGTTTAGGGCTGAGAAGAAAAGTGGATCAGCCATGATGAAATAGCGGAGCAGGTTGGATGGGCCAAATGGCTTAATTCTACTCGTATATTTTATGGTCGAATATATGCAATACAAATAAAAACACTTTTTCAGATTTGGGAATTCTAGCCAAGTTGAAGGACGTCATTGGATATTTGATGGAAAGAGGTTGTGAATCAAGCTTATTTAGTTGAAGCTTGTGAAATATGCTTATTTAGTTTGTGTCCTTTGTGATTCTCGTGCCTGTTTTCCCCCAAAGAGATAAACCAATCAGGTCTCCAATTGCTTCCTTATCCCTGACCAATCATATGCAGCTTCAGGACGTGCAGATGTGATTCTTAAAAACAGAAATAACCCAGAGAAGCCATTAAATGGATGTAAAAATAAAGTGTTGGAAGTATTCAGGTCAGCCAGTCTGTGAAAAGAAGAACAGAATTAATGTTTTGTGTCAAGGACCCTTCATCAGAATTGAGAAAGTAAGAAAACTAGTTTTAAGTTGCCACGAGGCTGAGGTGAAATGAAATAGAGAAACGGATAGGGTGCAGCCAAGGATGCCAAAGTGATTTTATGTTTATGGAGCTGTGTGATGGGAATTGCATGTTATGTATGAGCTTTAGATTTGTGGCTGACAGAGAACTTCAGAGAATATTATTTAAGTACTGTTCTTAATATCTTGAGTGTGTGTCTTCAGGATCCTGTACCTCCTCCATGATGGTACTTAAGAGAAGAGGGCATGCCCCAGATGGTGAGGGTCCTTAATGATGAATGCTGCCTTAAGGCAGAGCCTTTTGACGATGTCCAGAATGCTGGGGAGGTGTGTGCCTATTGTTGCGTGAATGAAATCACCAGAGAGAGAGTTACTGGTAGATACAAAACAGCTTCTTTATTCGACAAAACAAGGTACAGCAGGCATCATACCACGCCGCTTTCAGTGGAAAGATCTGCTGGCCCAACATGGGGCTCGATATTTATTTGCTAAACACAAAGGGCAATTCCATATTTCCAAGCTACAGGCAATGCTTTCTTTTGAAGCTATATGCGAACTTCACACCACCTGGTTCGTCTTTGGACTGGGATTCACAGCTTTTAGGAAATGCATTGTTCCAAATTAAATCCACAATACATTATCAAGGAACAAGAAGACTGGTAGCCAAAACCATTTGCTAAATGTAAATGACCTAAACCCAAAAATCACTCTAACAGTCCCTCCTCTTGGTCCTCCCGGACAAAAATAAATTTGTACCAAGGAAGGCCAACCTAGGAGGATCTACTCAAATAGGGCAGCAAAAATACCCTGCCTCAAAATTTCCCCCAATTTTGTGTCTTTCGATATCTATCCTAGCATTCCCTAATCGCTAGCTACCAAATGTTAAGCAGAGAGGCTGTTCCAGAAATTTGAACAAGTCTTTAGAAATGCGGCTTCTTTCGTGTGCCTGTTGGCTCTTTCCCTTCAGGCTGATTGCAGCTTAATCACATTCCTTTGGCTTCACCCCTTCATTCTGTGGTCATTGAAACTCTCTTTCCAGGAGTACCCACAGGCCCTCTCATTGATGTAAAGGAAGGCGTTGGGGTGGCCTCTATGTAAATGGCTGCAAGGACCTCTCCCCGGTGGCACCCCTTCCAAACTATCCAGTTGATCATTGGCCCGACTGCTGAAAGGGCCCAGCTCCTCATTCAGACTGAGGGTGACTGCCTTCAGATGTCGTGTGCAGTCTGAAATGCCATCGAAGTTGTGGAACTTGCTGTCTCTGCTTTAACCTAAAAATCCCTCCCCATCTATTTTCCAATATCTTTTCTATTCTATCCTATGAAACTAATCATCTACCTTCAGCAACGAGCCTTCATTACAGAGTACCGTCATCATCACATGGTTTTCTGTCACGCTGTCAGTGTCTTCTGTCACGCTCTCAGTGTCTTCTGCCACGCTCTTGTGGTTTTCTGCCTTTGCGATCCACTGGGTATGTTTTCCTCAGCTTTGGTCAGGTCTGGCATGGCCGGCTGGTGTTCCTCTCTGAGGTTCTCTGTAATTACATGGTTACTGGGTACACTTGATCCCCCACTCTGTCTGTGGGAGCGACAAGAGGGTGAGTCGTATGGTTTACTTGAGTCCAGTGTCTCCACTGGCTGCCTCGCCGAGTCTGCACACAGACACGCGTATTATTGGTTAGAGTACCATCTGAAAAGGTGGGGGGGCTACCTTCTCTTAGAGATTATTATTTTGCAGCACAGTTGAGAGCTATGATATGCTGGTGCAAGCCATCATATGACGCTCAATGGAAAAACATTGAGGAAAGGATACTTTCCATCCCCATACAGGCAAATTTGGCTGATAACAACCTACAAAGTTACATAAATAATATTGACAACCTGTGGGTGAAGTGGACTCTTAAAATATGGAAAACTATTATAAAAGAATATAAAATGGAGAAAAGCATTGCAATTCTTAAATAGCATGCAAGTGACTTGGATTTTACGCCGAATAAACTGGATGCTGGATTTAAGGTAAACACAAAATAATCTGCAGATGCTGGGATCAAAGCAACACTTACAGTACGCTGGAGGAATTCAGCAGGTCGGGCAGCATCAGTGGAAACGATGAGTCGACGTTTTGGGCCGGAACCCTTCGTCAGGACTGAAGAATGAAGGAGGGGGAAGGATTTGAAGAATGTTTGTAGGTTCGGTTGAAAGACCAGTAATTTGAAAGACAAAGGGGTGGGGGAGGAGAAGCATCGACATCATAGGCAGGAAAATACCAGTCAGGGCCCCAAACAGTCCTTCCAGGTGTGGCAACACTTCACTTGAGAGTCTTTTGGGGTCATCTATTGCATCCGGTGCACCTGGTGTGGCCTCCTGTACATCGGTGAAACCCGACGCAGATTGGGGGACCGCTTCGTCGAGCACCTCCACTCTGTCCGCCACAACAGACAGGATCTCCTGGTAGCCACCCACTTCAACTCTGCTTCCCATTCCCATTCAGATATGTCCATACATGGCCTCCTCTACTGCCATGATAAGGCTAAACTCAGGTTGGAGGAGCAACACCTCATATACCGTCTAGGTAGTCTCCAGCCCCTTGGTATGAACATAGAATTCTCCAACTTCCGGTAAGTCCCTCCCGCTCCCTTCCTCTATCCCTATTGCACTCTGCCCCCTCCCCCAGCTGCCTATAACCTCCCTCATGGTTCCGCCTCCTTCTACTACCCATTGTTTTCCTGCCTATGACGTCAATGCTTCCCCTCCCCCACCCCTTTGTCTTTCAAGTTACTGGTCTTTCAACCGAACCTACAAGCATCCTTCAAATCCTTCCCCCTCCTTCATTCTTCAGTCCTGACAAAGGGTTCCGGCCGGAAACGTCGACTCATCGTTTCCACTGATGCTGCCCGACCTGCTGAGTCCCTCCAGAGTACTGTAAGTGTTGCTGGATTTAAGGACTGGACAGCTAAAGGAATAACAGCCATTTGCAATATAATGAAAGAAGGAACACTGTTCAGTTTTGAAATGCTCAAAGAGAAACACGTGTTAGAAAAACAAGACTTTTACCGGTATTTACAGATACGACAGTATGCTAATAAGATGGTTAAAAATGTAACCAAGGCAAGTGCATGTCTGATAGAGCTGTTTAGAAAAGCATATAATTCAGACAATGGTAGTAAGATCATTTCAAGCGTTTATAAGGGTTTGTCAAATCTTAAAACACATTCAACTTCATACATTAAAACAAAATGGGAGAAGGAAGGAGGGATAGTAATATCTGAGGAAGACTGGACAATAATATGGAGGTATCAATGGAAGTGTACCAGTTCACAGAAATGGAGGGAGTTTGGGTAGAAAAACTTGGTAAGATATTTTATTACACCCTCTCAGAAATCCCATTATGATAACAACACCCCTGTTTGCTGGAGAAATTGCAGAAATCAAAATGCAAACCATTATCATATTTTCTGGGAATGCCCCATTATCAAAGACTATTGGAGTGGAATACATAATGCCCTACAAGACATCTTTAAATGTGAAATACCCTTAGAGAGTAAGACATATACTTTGGGTATATACCTCAAGGATGGTTGAAAAGAAATAAACATTTAATGAATGTACTGCTGGTAGCTGGTAAAAAGACTCTTACCAGGAAATGGTTATCACAGCTCAACTCTTAAATGTATGGATGGAAATTGCAATGTACATTTACAAAATGAAGACGATAACAGCATCTGTTAATCATAAGTTGGAACACTTTTATTCATGCTGGAAAAAACGGTTTAACTACATAACACCTCTTAGGCCTGATTTTATTCTCACAAGGCAATGAATATGTTGTAAAAATAAGATCACTCCCTACTATGTACAGGTGCCCCCTGCTTTTCAAACATTCGCTTTACGAAACCTCACTGTTATGAAGAAAGGCAACACACGAAAAAAGCAGCGTGTGATAAAAGACAGCGCGCCTCGAGCAGCCGCTGTCTCCCAGATTCGGAACAGCATTCTAGCCGGCATTGTTTAAACATGTGCCTGTGAGCAGCCGTTAGCAAGATGAGTTCTAAGGTATCGGAAAAGCCTAAAAGAGCTCGTAAGGGTGTTACACTTAGCATAAATCGTAGTGAACAAAGTAAGGACAAAGTGGGTTTGGCTTGTGGAAGCTGAGGAACATGATGTTGAAGAGGTTTTGGCACCCCATGACCAAGAACTGATAGATGAAGAGCTGATGCAATTGGAAGAGCAAAGGATAACAATCGAAACCGAATTCAGTAGCGAAAGTGAAGTCGTCCAGGAACTGAACGTGAAGCAACTGCGTGAGATTTACGCTGCAATGATAAAGTACGACTTTAATGTTGAAAGGATACATCGGTTTAGGGCATACAGTATTTGCAAGATGGTTTGATTGCTTACAAAGAACTGTATGATAGAAAAATGCGCAAGGCTAAGCAGTCAAGCAAGCCTTCCACATCAGCCACAGCAGACGACGAACCTCAACCTCCAACATCGAGGCGGGCAGTCATAGGAGAAGATGAGCTGCCTGCCTTGATGGAAACAGACGACACCCCAGTGTCCCACCACCCCAAACCCAGGCCGTGGACAGATACCGATTCGTGGAGAATGCAGCGGTAGCCGGGAGGCGCACAGCACATCTTTTAAGAAAGAAGCCAAAATAAACAAGCTAATTAATTAGGTGCTGCCCAGCACGTAATTGTCGGCCCAGATCAGAGGCGATTGCTTGTTTATTTCGGCTTTTTTCTTAAAGATGTGCTGGGTGCGTCCCGGCAGCCGCTGTCCCCCTGCATGCTTCGTGGATCTGTATCAGTTCGTTGCTCGGAGGGCGGGGCCACTGCACCACCCAAACTCCGACGACACAACCTAACACACCATCATCAGTGTGTTCGACGCTGTCCCAATTCTGGTAAGTGATACTACACTGTACATACATTATTTCTACTTTATATAGGCTGTGTATTTTTATGTAGTGTGGGCACGTGGCCAAGTGGTTAAGGCATTGGACTAGCGACCTGAAGGTTGTGAATTCGAGCCCCAGCCGAGGCAATGTGTTGTGTCCTTGAGCAAGGCAGTTAATCACACAGTGCTCTGCGACGACACTGGTGCCGAGCTGTATGGGTCCTAATGCCCTTCCCTTGGGCAACATTGGTGTCGTGGAGAGGGGAGACTTGCAGCATGGGCAACTGCTGGTCTTCCATACAACCTTGCCCAGGCCTGCGCTCTGGAGAGTGAAGACTTTCCAGGCGCAGATCCAAAGTCTCGCAAGACTAACGGATGCCTTTAATTTATTTTTATGTGTTATTTGGTATGATTTGGCAGCTTCATAGCTTAAAGGTTACTGGAGAGAGTGTTTTTGCCAACAGCGCTTGCGTGAGATTTTCTGCCGAGAGCACTTGCGTGAGATTTTCGCTACGGAGAACAGTGCCGGCAATGATTGTGGAAAAGTATTTCTAATTTATATAGGCTGTGTATTTATCATATCATTCCTGCTTTTACTATATGTTACTGTTATTTTAGGTTTTATGTGTTATTTGGCATGATTTGGTAGGTTATTTTTGGCTCACAAAATTTTCCCATAGAAACAAATGGTAATTGCTTCTTTGCTTTACGACATTCCAGCTTACGAACCGTTTCATAGGAACGCTCTACCTTCGGATGGCGGGGGAACCTGTACATAGTTTTTTTTTCTTTTGATTGTTCTTTCTTTCCTCTCCTTTCTATAAGTGTATACCTCAGATAAATATTATGTGGAGATTTGTGACAAATTTAATTATATGATATATATGTACAGTATCTGAAATACATTTTATAGAAATGTTTGTTTGATGATGAAATTCAATAAAAAATAAATTACAAAAAAAAAGAGTACCATCTGTGGTCCTATCCACCTGGGGGCAAACCCTGGCCTTTCCGGCAGCACCCTCACATGACTTGGTCACCGAGCTGTGGAAGGACTATCTCCCTTCCCTCTGGCTGTCTGTGATCAGCGATGTGCTGCTGTTGTTTTAGTCGGTCCTTCAACACTTCAAGCTGATTACAAAGGTCTTTCACGTATTGTGTTATTCTATCCCTGTAAGCCCCAGGCTTCCCACAACCCGTAATTACCCCATGATATAATTTCAGTAATATCTGCCTAATACGTGGTGGGGCCACCGTGACTCCTTCCTGTGTGCCCAGCTCCCATCTGGTCCCTCCTTTGCTCCCTTTCTCCGACACCTCTCCTTCTCTTCTGCCTCCACCTCTTCATGTAATTTTACTAAACTGGCTTCTGTCATTTCTTCCTGCGCACTTGCAATTTCAATTGCCTCTTATTCCCCTGCTGCCTTATTCACAGTAATGTCTGCCCTCGGAGGTACTGGAAAAGCTTTCTGTTCTGGAGACAGGCTATTCAGGATTGTTGCAGGGCTCGCCACTATGGGATGCGATCTCGGCATGGTCTTAAGGGCGGTATAGCCTGTTGTTAATGGATATGATCCACTGGGCTTTACTGGCCATATAGGCGAGTTAGTACTGGCCGCAGTCTCTCCGAGTATCCCCTGGTGTTTTTGTTCCTTCACTATACCCTGGACAGCTGTCAGTGTGTCAGTTTTTATAGGGTACTGCTTATGGGGTTCATACAGACCCTCCTCTATTTTAACTGGGTTTATCTTTACTCGACCACGATCTTGCTTGTGTCTAGCCCACACTGCTGGGAACTGCTGACAAAGTAACCCATAGGCACCATCCTGTCTCCAGTCTCTGGTGATCGGGGCAGCTGCGACTATGCTAGCTGGGTTGTGTATTCTGTTGGTTGTACGCGTTTGCTGCCCCTGACCTGTCCATATTACTTCTCCCTTTCCCGAATCTATAACAGCTCCTGCTTCCCTTAGGATGTCTATTCCAAGGATAGTGGCCTTGATGTTTGGACATACCCAGAAATACACTGGAAGCCGCACTCCCCCGATTTTGAGTATTTACAACTGGCTTCTTTCTGTTTTTACCATTTTCCCTCCTGGGCCCCTAATATAAATGGCCTGTCCGGTTGTTGGCAAGGGTAGGTCTGTTATTGTTACCGATGCCCCTATGTCCACTAACATAATGCATTGCCATCCCCCTAACATTGCTGTTGTATGCATCCGCGGGTCACCACCACTGGCAGTGGGGCCCGCCACCACGTCTTTTTACTTGCTCTTTGATCTGATCGACAGTCAGATTGGTCAGACTGGGCAGACTGGGCACCAATGGGGTGAGAGATTGTGTGTCTGCTGTGACGTTCACTTGTTTTTCTTTCCTCTTTTTTGGACACTGCCCCCAACCATGTCCCAATAGGCCGCACCTGTAGCATATCAACTCCTTTACCTTCCCATGTCTATTCTAGCAATTCCTCGCTTCATGCCCTGGCTACCGGCAAGCAAAACAAACTCTCTGGGACATCACAGCAGCTGCATCCACTATAGCCACTTTATGATTTCTCTTGCACTTTCTTTGGTCCATCTCACTGGCCCATGAAACTATCGCAGAGTAGGTTGACCCCACCGTTAAGCCTAAATCTAAAACTTCCTGGTGGGCTGAGCTCAGGCCTTCCTTCAGCATTTTCAAGAAGACTTGGTCATCCCACCCTGGATTATCCAGCCCTGAATGCTCCTCATACACTCGATATTTGCGTTCTGCATGATCCATGGCCGTCTCATCAGTTTTTTGAATCACTGCCATTATCGTTCCCCAGTCACTCTCACCTCCCCCCAATCGCTGCCTCACTTCCCCTTTAAAAAGGCAATATCTTTCTTCATTGCTGGCATTCCCGATAGTTGCCCAGGTACCATCCCGCACCCCCTGCCCACATATTCCTCGGGTACTTTGCTTTTACCAACACATGTATATCTTCAGGGTGCGTCTGGTGAATTTCAACCATTTCCCCAAGCTTATGCCAGAATTCTGAATTCCCACATGTACTTTAAGTGAGGGTAATTCTGACAAAATGTTCTGTTTCTTCCCAGGCGTGAAGGGCTTATGAATGGTCGTAATCATTGTCAAGGGCTGGCTTGGAACTTCAGAGTTCTCAAACTGACGTTGCTTGATCTCAGCAGGTGCCACCCTGACAGATATATCTGGGTGCCACCCTGACAGATATATCTGGGTAAAACCTCTCCCTGAAATATCTCCACACTAATTCCCATACTACGCAAAATATAAAAGATGGGTACCAGTTAAACAGCATATACTTAAAACCGCAGAGTATGTACTCCGAATCTGCCACTTTTGAGCACCTGAACTCATGATGCCTGCTGTATTCCTTTGTAAAACATGATGCCTGCTGTATTCCTTTGCAAAACGTACACTGAAATACAGCTCACCAAACAAGTATATACACGCCCCCCCCCCCCACACTCTGGCGTCCCGCACCGTCAGTAACCACCCTTTGCAACTGGTGGCTCTGTCTCACCAAGTTAACATGTGAAGTTTCCTCACTTACATAGACAGACATGCACGCGCACACACTACTTTTATATCTACCAGTTCAGTTCTCCATGTTCATGATACCTCGTGTTCCCATGTACCACCGACCCGAACAGATCCAAGTGTGAGTGCTATTTTAGAAAATACTCACCCATTTAGACTGCTAAGATTGCTGGTCACAGGATGGGTCACGAAGGTATCCCACTCCTGACACCAAATGTTGTTGCGTGAATGAAATCACCGGAAAGAGAGTTACTTGTAGATACAAAGCAGCTTCTTTATTCAACAAAACAAAGTACAGCAGGCATCATACAGAGACGCTTTCGGTGGAAAGGTCTGCTGGCCCAATGTGGGGCTCGATATTTATTTGCTAAACACAAAGGACTATTCCATATTTACAAAGTATGGACAATACTTTCTATTGAAGCTACATGCAAACTTTACACCTTCTGGTTCGTCTGTGGACTGGGATTCACAGCTTTTAGGAAATGCATTGTTCCAAACTAAATCCACAATACGTTATCGAAGAACAGAAGACTGGTAGCCAAAGCCATTTGCTAAATGAAAATGACCTAAACCCAAAAATCACAGTAACACCAATGATGAAACTGGCTGAGTCTACAACCCTCTATTGACTCTGCACATTGGAACATCCACACTTGATGGTGATGCAACCAGTCAGAATGCTTTCCATTGTACATCTGTAGAAATTTGTTACAGTCTTTAGTGGCTCACCAAATCTCTTCAAGCTTCTAGTCAAGTATAGCTGCTGACATGCCTATGTCTTATGGTCTCCCAGGAACTTGAAACTGCTCACCCTTTCACTGCTGACCCCTCAATGAAAACTGGCAAATGTTCTCCCAACTTTCCGTTTCTGATGTCCACAATCAATTCCTTGGTCCAGCTGATGCTGAAGACTGCTGTTGTTGTGACACCTCTAAACTAGCTGATCTACCTCACTCCTGTAAGCCTCCATTGGCCATCTGAGATTCTGTCAACAATAGTGGTGTGTCAGCAGCAAATTTATAGATTGTACTTAAACTGTGCCTAGCCACACAGTCATGAGGTGCTCCCGTGTTGATTGTCAGAGGAAATCAATGGTAGATGGAAAGCTCTGTGTGCTGGCAGATCCTCGATGGGCTAATGGCCTCCTTCCATGTCTCAGGGAAATGTGGCATTTACTTGATACCAATTAAAAAAAAAGTGGGAATCTTTTTTTAAAAAAATAGCAAAATGGCCAGGATTTGAGTCACCTATATCCTTTGGGAGAATCAGTGAGATGAGAACAAATTCTGTCTTAAAGGCAAAACAATAGGATTGTGGATGTTCTGTTTCAAATGTTGCTTTCGAGGAAATTCAAAGATTCTTCATATTATGCTAGTTTTGTTGAACTCTTTTAAAATGGATCTAATAGTGAAAAATAGCCATTGCCAGTTTTAGTGAAGAGTTAGTAGAAGTTCTTATTTGACATATATGGACGACATTTATTATGAAATATATTTGTTCCACTGTGTCAATGGTAAAAATGGTTAGTGCGATGCTATTAAGGCTCAGATTGTTCTGGAGTTCAGTTCTGGTGCAATTCTGTAAGGAGTCTGTATATGTCCTCCCCATGGAATGTGTGACTTTTCCCCGGGTATTCCGGTTTCCTCCCACAGTACAAAGATATACCAGGTAGGGTAATTGGTTATTGTAAATTGTCTCATGATTAGGCTAAGGTGAATTAGGGTTGTAGGGTTGCTGCTGGGGTGGCGTGTCTCAAAGGGCTGGAAGGGCAACTTCATGCGTATCGCTCAATAAATAAGATTTTAATGTATCCTTACCTAATATACAAATTTCCTATCACAGATCTTCCATTTCGGACATTCCTTCCCTCCTCCTTTTCTGCACCTTAAAATTTGATTTATCTCTCTCTCTCTGGATTATTTCTCCAGTTCTGATTAAGTTTGATTTATCTGAAAAATATGAACCTTTCATACTGCCTAGCCACTGCCTGATCTGTTGAGTATTTCCAGCAAATCTGTTCTTACTCCACTTATCCATTCATTCCTGAAATCCATCAATTGTAAACAATATTTTATCAAATTTGTTTTTCCTGCTAGAAATTTTAGAATATATCTTTTGCAAAAATAACTATTTTCAATGACAGAACAGATTATTTATAAAAAGTGTCAGTAAATGATGAGATGTGCTCTCACAGGACTTGTGTTTGTGAGGGGGAGCATGTGGGAGTGAAACCGTCCTTATTTAATTGAAAATTATCCAGAATAACTGGCTGTTTGCTTTTTTTTAATGTTTATTTTAACCATGTGGTCAGCCATTCATTTGTTTGTTATTTTTAAGTAAAAATGATTCGAACTGTTAGACTTCTCAAAAGCAATGTTACATTTTGAAGAAATATGTTTCCTGGATATTTATTTTATCAATTTCAAACATTACATTAAGACTCAAGCTTCCACTGTCTATATTTTTATGGTGTTTTATATGGAGCAAAGAAACAATTTTTTGGTCTACAAGATCACATCCTGCCTTATTTATAAGTTTAATTACTTCAACCTACAACTTAGAAATAGATCATTGCTAGTCACGGTCCATCTACCATAGCAATAATCTCATTTCATCCTGTGTTATGTTGTTTTTGTTTTTATTTCTGTTTACTCATCAAATTGCCTTTTAAAACGTCAGTGCTTCTTCCACTCCCTCTGTTTGGTACTTTCACTGCATTCTATAAAAGAATCTTCTCTTAAATTCTGTATTTGATTTGCTTGTAGTTAATTTCTATTCCCTTCACAAGGATGTTGTTAGGACTAAGAAAGCTTGAGTTATAAGGAGAGACTGGATAGGCTCGGCTGTTTCCCTGGAGTGCAAGGGGATGAGGGGTGATGTTCTAGAGGTTTGTACAGTAATGAGGTTCTTAAATAAGGTCAAGATCATTTTCTTCCGGTTGGAAAGTTTAAAACTGTAGACCATTAGTTTATGGTGAAAGGCGAAAGATTTAAAAGGCAACTAACGGGCAACTTTTTCTCAGAGAGTGTGGTGGATAATGGAAGCAAGCTGCCAGATGAAGTGATAGACAAATACAACATTCAGACAGGTAAATGGATAGGAAGGTTTCGAGAGATGGGGACCAAATGCAGGCAAATGGGACTAGCTCAGGAAGATATCTTGGTCAGCATGGGCAAGTTGATTCGAGGGGCTTTTTTTCATGCTGTATAACTCTCACTCTACTTTGCTCCCATATTCTATATTCAATAATAAATTGAGGCATTTTTCTCACTTTACCTTAACAAATCCATTCCAATTCATTAACTTCTAGCCTTTGCATGTGCAATTACAACTTTATAAACCTCCATATAAATTAGCCTTCAAATTATCCCGAATTGAAACGAAAGAAACTCTCCATTGAATTATTTTGAGATCATTCTGTACACCCCTATGACTCTTCGGCAGTACCTCAGAATCAAGGGGACTTGCTTCCACTCCTGTTTTGTAGGTTATGAGAGACGTAATGAAGACAATGCCAGAACTGCAGATTCTTCCACAGATAGGACAGGAGGTGTCCAATAAAGTGGACTTGTGGGTGGTGAGGTGATACCTTCCTACTACTGTTTATGTGGAGCATCTGTGTGCTCCTGATGATTTGACTCAAGATTCTCAATGCTACCCTAAATGCTCCTTTTCCATTTAAAACAGCCATGGTCCAGAAATTCTCAGGAATCATTGGGAATGTTCCTCTTGTAGAAAGAAGCTTTGAGTATTTTTCTCTGTCCACTAGGCAGCCTCCTCTCATGACAGAGTTTGGAATTGTTTTAGTGTAGCATGAGAATGATGTTATCTGCCTATTGCAACCAGCTGACTGTAAACTAGGGCCTCAGTGCTGGAAATATTGCCCTGGAAATTGAATGGCATTGGTTTACTTATTTCCAGAGAGTTGGATGATTTTGCAGAGATAGTGGTATTTTTCCAGTGTCTTGAGATGCTTGCTGCAGGTAGTCTAGGTCTTAGAAAAATGTGGATTAAGTATAAAGAAAAACTCCTGGCTTTCAGTTACTTGATTGTAGACAGCTTTAGTGCTGATATTATATTGGAGAAATTCTTGTCTGTAGTACTTCTTACCCAAGAAAACAAAAAACACTCATTTTGGCTCTTGCCAGTGCTCATATCGTAGTCATAGAATTATACAGAAAGGAAACAAGCTGTTTGTCTTGACTCACCCATGCCAATCAAGTGCTACTTTCCTATCCATGTAACTATTCAACTTATTTAAATGCTATGATTGTTCTTGCTTCAGCCATCTCTTCTTGCCTATTCCATAACCACCATCTGAGGGAAAAAATTGCTCCATTAACCTTTTAATTATTTCCTTTTTCACCTTAAATGTCAGATGTTTTGTTTTAGACTCTCCCTGAGAAAGAGACAGTGACTGTCTACTTATGCTCCTCATAATCTTGCATACCTCTATAAGATCATCCTCAGCTTCCTGAATTCCAGAGTGAATATTCTCAGCCTGTCCAATCTCTTCTTTTAACTAAGGCCCTCCATTCCAAAAATTTCCTCTGAACTCCTTGTGCTTCCACATCCTTTCTGCAATGTTGTGACCAGAACAATACACTCCATTTTGGGGGAGCTGTAACCTTGCACCCAAAAATACTCAAAGATAGAAGTGTATAAGATGATGAGAGGCACTCATGTGTGGATAGTCAGAGGCTTTTTCCCAGGGTTGAAATGGCTGCCACAAGAGGGCACAGGTTTAAGGTGCTTCGGAGTAGGTACAGAGGAGATGTCAGGGCTAAGTTTCTTACGCAGAGAGTGGTGAGTGCGTGGTATGGGCTGCCGGCAACGATGGTGGAGGCGGCTACGATGGGTCTTTTAAGAGACTTTTGGATAGGTACGTGGAGCTTAGAAAAATAGGGGGCTATGAGTAACCCTAGTAATTTCTAAGGTAGGGACGTGTTCTGCAAAGGCTGAGAAAAGTCCATCTTCCACCGCCCCCACCCTCACCACATTCTACAGAGGATGTATCAAGAGCATCCTGAGCAGCTGCATCCCTGCCTGGTTCGGGAATTGCACCGTCTCAGATCGCAAGACCCTGCAGCGGATAGTGTGGTCAGCTGAGAAGATCTTTGGGGTCTTTCTTCCTGCTATTACAGACATTTACACCACACGCTGCGCCCGCAAAGCTAACAGTATTGTGAAGGACCCCACACACCCCTCACACAAACTCTTCTCCCTCCTGCCATCTGGCAAAAGGTACCAAAGCATTCGGGCTCTCACGACCAGACTGTGCAATAGTTTCTTCCCCCAAGCCATCAGAGTCCTCAATACTCAGAGTCTAGGCTGACATCTACATCATTTATTATTATACAGGTTTCCCCCACCATCCGAAGGTAGAGCGTTCCTATGAAACGGTTCGTAAGCCGGAATGTCGTAAAGTGAAGAAGCAATTAACGTTTATTTATATGGGATAATTTTGTGAGCGTTCGCAGACCCAAACAATAACCTACCAAATCATGCCAAATAACACATAAAACCTAAAATAACAGTAACATACAGTCAAAGCAGGAATGATGTGATAAATACACAGCCTATATAAAGTAGAAATACCTTTCCACAATCATTGCCTGCACTATTCTCCGTAGCGAAAATCTCATGCAAGCGCCGTCGGCAAGAACATGGCGCAAGCGCTCTCGGCAGAAAATCTCACGCAAGCGCTGTTGGCAAAATCACTCTCTCCAGTAACCTTTAAGCTATGAAGCTGCCAAATCATACCTAATAACACGTAAAAATACACAGCCTGTATAAAAGTAGAAATAATGTATGTACAGTGTAGTATCAGGGGAATCGGGAAGACAGCTTGACGAGCACACTGTTTATGGTGTGTTAGACTGAGTCGTCGGAGATGGGGTGGTGCAGTGGCCCCCACCCTCCGGGCAGCGACCCGATACCGATCCGCGAAGCATGCAGCGGTAGCCAGGAAGCACACAGCACATTTTTAAGAAAAAAGCTGAAATAAACATGCTAATTAATTACGTGCCAGGCAGCACCTAATTAATTAGCATGTTTATTTCGGCTTTTTTCTTACGATGTGTTGTGTGCCTCCCGGCTACCGCTGCATTCTCCGCGAATCAGTATCTGTCCGCGGCCTGGGGATTGGGGTGGTGGGACACTGAGGTGTCATCTAGTCGTTGTCTGTTTCCATTAGGGCAGGCAGCTCATCTTCTCCTATGACTGCCCGCCTTGATGTCGAAGGTCAAGGTTCGTCATCTGCTGTGGCTGATGTGGAAGACTTGCTTGACTACTGAGCCTCGCACATTTTTCTATCATACAGTTCTTTGTCAGCACTCAAACCACCCTGCAAATATTCCCTAAACCTACGTACCGTTTCAAAATTAAAGTCCTACTTTATCATTGCAGCGAAAATCTTACGCAGTTGCTTCACATTCAGTTCACTACTGCATTCGGTTTCGATTGTTATCCTTTCCTCTTCCAATTGCATCAGCTCTTCATCTATCAGTTCTTGGTCATGGGATACCAAAACCTCTTCAACATCATCTTCGTCAGCTTCCACAAGCCAAACTCACGTTGTCCTTACTTCGTTCAGCACGATAAAAATGCTTAATTATGTCTAGTTTTACACTAAGTGTAACACCCTTACGAGCTCTTTTAGGCTTTTCTGATACCTTAGAATTTATCTTGCAAATGGCTGCTCAAGGGCATGTGTTTAAGCAATGTCGGCTAGAATGCCGTTCCGAATCCGGGGGAGAGTGGCTGCTCGGGGCGCGCGCTGATTTTTTATCGTGCGCTGATTTTTTCGTAACGGTGAAAACACCTGTTAGCGAAAACAGGGAACTAATGTAGGTCTTTTGTAACAGTGAGGTTTCATAAAGCAAACGTTCGAAAAGCAGGGGACACCTGTATCGTAATTTGTCCTCTACTGTGCCTATTGTCTTGTTTGTTAATTATTGTAAATTATTAATAAAAGCAGCTGCACTGTTTTGTGCACTTTGTGTAGTCCTGTGCAGGTCTGTTGTCTAGTGCAGTTTTTATGTTGCTTTACGTAGTCTAGTGTGGCCTTGTGCTGTCTCACATAGTCTAGTGTAGTTTTGTATTGTTTCATGTAGCACCAGGGTCCTGGAGGAACATTGTTTCATTTTTACTGTGTACTGTACCAGCAGCTTATGGTTGAAATTACAATAAACTTGACTTGTTCAGCACAACTTTGTGGGCTGAAGGGCCTGTATTGTGCTGTAGGTTTTCTGTGTTTCTAAAGGTCCTGAACATCATCACTGCTATGATCCCATCCTGCCAGTGTAGATTACCTGAAATGTGTTAATTTACACTATTCTACATTACATTCCAATTGCTACTATATATTTAAACAATAACAATTGTTGCTTTCTACAACTCTACCAAACTTCATGTTTTCAGCAAACTTACTGTCAGACCACAGACGTTCTCATCCAAGTTATATGACAAACAGTAAAGGCCCCAGTGCTGATCCCTGCACGTCACTGGTAACTCACTTCCAGTCAGACCATATTGTGTGGTTTGCATTTGAAAAAATTTACAAAGCGTGGTAGAGTTGTTAAAGTTACCCCGTTTTTCAGGTATTTAGCAGCATTCCCTTCAAGAGAAAATATTAACATTAAATGATAAATGTGCAGAGATTGGTCAGACTTAGTGGATTGAATGACCTCCTCCTCTGATGTAATTTTAGTTTTTGAATTTTGCAATTCCAGTTTTAGATCAGTTATTTGCTCACAGAAAAGCAGCATTTTCAAAAGTGCTTGCACATTTTATCAATATTTTCATGCATGATATAAACAGATAAGTGACTACTATTTCCATTTTTCTCATGACCTATGTAAGCAACAAGTGAACAATTTTCAGAAATAATGGAGCTTGCTTTATGCTTGTCTTCTGTGTTTGTACACCATTCAGCTTTTGGATGTGCTGGAGAGACACTGTATGGCTACTGGGTTGGATTATCGACGCCTTGATGGGAAAACCAAGACGGAGGAGAGGGTCAAGATAGTGAAGGAATTCAACAGCTTGCAAGATATCAACATTTGCTTAGTGTCCACAATGTAAGATATATTAAATTTGAAATTGTGCGCTTGTCTGTTAATTGTTTATTCAAAGTGGTATCTGTAAATGATAAGTACTTCTTAAATTTTGGTGCTGTTTAGTTAAGTTTATTTTTGTTACTTCCAGGGCTGGCGGTTTGGGACTGAATTTTGTTGGTGCAAATGTTGTTATAATGTTTGACCCAACATGGAATCCAGCTAATGACCTTCAAGCTATTGACAGGTATATGCTCAGAATGCTTCTTCATTCCTCTTTTCGTGCTTCCTATATTTTCCTTTGGACATGAATTTCCCAAGCTTTCGAAAACATAAGTTCTGTCTGCAACGAACAAATTGTAAATGTGACAACAAAAGCAACAATCTAGTAATTTCTCCATTTCTGTGAATAACCTCACCACCACCACCCCCAGCTCAAACCATCATCAACCCCAGCGTTCCTTAATGAGAATTGGGGAAGACTATTTACTTGTAAGTAGCAGTGATAGCAGGGAGAATGATGGACAGTGCAAAAGGAATATCAGTGATACATCAAGAACAAGCCAAGTAGATCAATGGGAGCAATTAGTTGGTGATTATGCTTAATTTGTGTTATTGTGTAATTGTGTTATTTGTTGCTAAGAACAAGGCTGTGGGACACACCCAGTAGGATGTATTAATGGAGAGAAGAAAAACTGAGTGCTTGAATGAGTTGGAGCCAAATGATCAGTTCCAATACAAACAGAGAGCAAATTATCTAAAACTGATGACTTTTATGTTGAAATTTATCAAGGTCTTGAAGCTGAAAGAGTCTGGAAACATAGAAACATAGAAAATAGGTGCAGGAGTAGGCCATTCGGCCCTTCGAGCCTGCAGCGCCATTCAGTATGATCATGGCTGATCATCCAACTCAGAACCCTGTACCTGCCTTCTAGCCATACCCCCTGATCCCTTTAACCACAAGGGCCATATCTAACTCCCTCTTAAATATAGCCAATGAACTGGCCCCAACTGTTTCCTGTGGCAGAGAATTCCACAGATTCGCCACTCTGTGTAAAGAAGTTTTTCCTCATCTCGGTCCTAAAAGGCTTCCCCTTTATCCTCAAACTGTGACCCCTCGTTCTGGACTTCCCCAACATCGGGAACAATCTTCCTGCATCTAGCCTGTCCAATCCCTTTCGGATTTTATATGTTTCAATAAGATCCCCCCTCTAGGCTGCTAATTGGTAGCTGCTGCTATCTTCTTGCAGATAAACTCAAGGCCATTCATCACCCACATGATGGGGACCAGTTTAGTCAGAGGATGCATGCATCCTCTGGACTTAATTCTTTTTTTTAACTTTACTGCTAGTCAATCTGCTATGCATTTACTCCATCTTCTGAATTTAGTTATAATAGAGTTGTCAACACAGAAATGGGAATTATGGTCCACCGTGCCCTTATTGTCCACATGCTTACTTACCTATTCTCATTTATCTGTATTTAGTCCATAACAGTCTGTGTCTTGGCAATTTATGCTTGTCTTGATGCTTCTCATTCTGTGAGATGACTTGTCTCCACCATCACCTCAAGCAGAACATTGTGGATTTCAACCACTCTACAAAACTCCTCTGTGTATTCTGATTTCTGAACCCTTTTCCTCTCTTTAGGCTGTTTTCTGAGGGCCCTGTTTCAGCTTCTTCGTAATACTGATTGCTTGTTTAAAGTCCAATTGATTCAACTGTTTAAAAAAGATGTGCAGCTCGATTAGAGTCATATACAGGTCCTCCCCAGGTTATGAGTGCCCAACTTATGGACACCCTGTACATACAAAAGAGTATTTGGCTGCCTGGTAGGATAAATAGGGATGGATTTGCTGGCTGTTGCAGGGCTGCAATGCCAGATGGGAATTGGGCATTTCTGCATGACTTCTCTTTCTGCCGCTCCCCCACCTACCCCAAGGTGAGCTGAGCCAAGCAGAGCTGGGAGCTCTGAACAGGCTCACTCACGCACTGAGACAGTGAGGCTGGCTGGCAACTGCTCTTCCCCTGTCCGCACACTTCCCCATCACAGCTGTTCTGTGATCCTCTCCCACACACTGATTTTGTTCATTTGAAACAGATGACAGTTCAGAATTCAAACAGTCCTCAGGAAGAGAACCTGTCATAACCTGAGGACGTGATACTTAAAATCAGTTCTGCAAACTTTTATTGGAGAAGACAATGTATCATACATACAATAATTCAATATGATTCCTAACATAAAGATGTGTATTGACACCAGAAAAATGAAAAGGGGCTCCAAGGAGAACTTGGGAGGGTCCAAGTAAACTTTAATATAATTATTACTTTTTTAAATTTATGGACTTCTTAACTTTAACGTATTACTCTGCTGTCTCAGCTCAAAACATTAACTGTTTATTCCTTTCCATGGATGCTGCCTGACCTGCTGAGTTCCTCCAAGCATTTTATTTGGGTGTTGCCCTGGATTTCCAGCATCAGCAGAATCTCTTGTGTTTGTACTGTGCTGTCATGTACTCCTGACAGATTACCAACGAATTCAGCACTTAC
Organism: Mobula birostris; assembly: GCF_030028105.1. Classification (NCBI taxonomy): domain Eukaryota; kingdom Metazoa; phylum Chordata; class Chondrichthyes; order Myliobatiformes; family Myliobatidae; genus Mobula; species Mobula birostris. The sequence goes on from NC_092386.1 coordinate 46,040,221, forward strand.
TCGGTCAAATACTGTTCCCCTATCTCATTACAGAGCTTATCGCATTGGTCAATGCAGAGATGTTCAAGTCTTTCGTCTAATTTCATTGGGCACAGTTGAGGAAATCATGTACTTGCGCCAACTTTATAAACAGGTGAGCAAATAATGGTGCTCTGCATTTCATGTAAAATAAACAGACACCCCTTCATTATTGTCCAGTGGTTCTAGCTAGGAATGGGTGGGCATGCGTTAATACAAACATGTGCAGAGTAATGATGTTGACCTCATCATCCCACTAGCTGACTGTCATCACTTGCATTGCCAATAACAAAAAATTATGAGGGTAAGCTGACTGCTAGTGCCACTAGACTGTATCCGGGCTAGAGTCTTGGTATTCAGGAAGAAAGTCAGGAAGATTTTGTAGAGGTGGTATGAAGGAAAACAAAATCTGTTTATATGTTTGCCATGTATGAGAAAGCTGACGTTGTGAGCAGCTCCTTTCTCTGATCCATCAAAATCCATCTTGTGTTGAAACTGCATTTTTGTTACATTGCCAGATATCTCTGCAAGAAACCAACATAAGCAGAAAGTGTAAATAATTAGATTCAAAACACGCTGAGATTTTTTGATTCTGAATTAATGAAAGCATTAGTGTCTAGGAATTTGGTCGCCTAAGACATTCTTGTTTCTAACAATATGCAATTAAAAATCGATTTATGAACCACAATAATAACTGCTTCTGGATCATTGTGACTCGTTCCAGAAATTTGCGTGGGTACTTCCAGGTGAGAATCAGCATTGCGATCTAATGCAGCGTCCTTGTCAGTTGTGCATAGGATAGTTGTGTTCCCTATGAAATATTGCTTCTGACCATATCAGGAAGAGACAGTGGAAAAACACACCCTAGCAACTTAATACTGTATTGGGTTTCCTGTAGGCAGTACACCCCGCTTTGTCTCCACCCCACCACCTGATCACTTCTCCCCACCTCCAGTCTCTTCTTATTTGATACTGTGACTCCATCCTTCCTATTAATCCCCCAATGTCACACTTTGATTGTTTCAAGTATGTATTCCCATGATCTCTTCATCAGATTACAAATTAGTTTACAATTGTCTGCCCTTTGACTCACACAACCACCTATGTCCCCATCCACATAAATATTAGTCACCAATTAATGTTCAAAGCATTGTCAGTATATCTTGCCTACTTTAGTGCACTGGAATGTAAACCTATTAAGTATTCAAAGCATTCTGCCAGGCCAGTGGTTAACCACAATGATAACAGCTACTTGAGTAAGTTTGCCAAATTAGATATGCCTAGGAGTTGATGATTGTCTCGTATTAAAGCTGTGTGTCAGCTTTCTGAAAATTACAAAACATTGAAGCTTTATTGAATCTGCTGCTTGTGAAATATTTATTCTCTCAATTATTAGCAACTGCACTGTGCTGCTGTTGGAAGTGAAAATGCAAGGCGCTATTTTAATGCAGTTCAAGGATCAAAGGAGCACCTCGGGGAAATATTTGGAGTCCGGAATCTTTTCAGCCTTCGAATAGGGGGGTTGTGCTTGACTCGGGACATCATTCAGGTGAGACTGCAGCCTCAAGTCTGTTGAAAAAGGTTAGAAGCAATTTTTAATGGGAAATATAGTTTTTGAAGGTTTCTCTTTCCAGTCACTTTAATCTCACCCTTGATCTCCCTCACACATCCATGTCCCGCTCTCTTTCTCTCTCCTTCTCCTTCCTTCTTCCTTCTTCTCCTTTCACTTGCCCACCCCTCCTCTCCTTCCCTCTTGTCCCTCCTTCGTTCTCATGAAATGCAGAGCAGGAGGACAATCCCACCAAGTCACATTGCACGTAGACAGATAGGACGGAGTGGGATGAGAACTTAAAGTGGCAAACAACATGATATTCTTCAACCCATGGTCACCCTGGTTTTATCCTGTCAAAGAGAGCCTCCCTGCAGCTTAACAAATTTTGTTTGTCTTCTTTGTAATTATGACCTGAAATGTTGGCCCTTGTTTCTCTTCCCACAGATGAGGCCTGACCTGCTGAGTATTTTCAGTGTTTCCTGTTTTTGCCTTGTTCATCTTTGGTTGCTATTTTTAAACATGCATTTGGGCACCACCAGCACATTACCCTGCTTCCAGAATTTAATTATGTCAGTGGAATGGAAGTCTGAAAACAGAATCCAATAAGTAAACTTAACAGCATTATGCATTTATGGTGCCAGTGACTAAAGATAAATTTGCCTGGTCATTCATCATGTGTCTGTTTCTTGATCTTGTGTATGGATTAAGTGCTTTATATTACTTGCTACACCACAGCAATGGTTAATGGGCTGTGAAGCACTTTACACTGTGCAAAGTATTATTTAAATATATGCTCTTTCATATTCCTGTTTTAAATACCGCACAATTTTTGTACTGATTTAGATCCGTCTTCGTTGATAAAATGGGGGCAGCAACTACTCATAATCAACACCAACAAATCACTTCCTGAAGTTACCTACAGGATTGTCACAGTTCATTACATGCAGGAAAATAAAATGTTTAGAGGGCAATTGTAAGCTCAATCAAGTGGAATAGGTTTACTTTTTTTTTTGTGGCTTCTGGTTTAGACTTTTTTATAGAGCTTTTCAGAAAATCTCAGGACACACTTGTTCATTACGTAGATCGCTTCTGTTTTTAATGTAACTAAACCATGAGATTACTTTTATGTTTCTTTACAGAGGGAGGGCCAAGTAGAAGCAGGAGTGATGACAGCCATTACACAGTTGAGAGAAGAACCTCCAGTGGAAAGACAGGAAGCAGTGAGTTTTTTTGTCATTACATGCAGGCATGCAATACTTCACCTGAAAACTGCAGAACATAATGATACCCCTTCCCCCCACCCCGTGACTCCTCACCCTTCTGATACTTCCAGTGCCATTCCTGGGTTAATAGTTCACTTTCCCACAGGTTAATGCTGTTCAAGTTCCGGGTGGCTGGCTCATCTGGAAATTAAGATAGACTTTGATTACATAACCCTTCACAATTTTCACAAGATGATTGCTATTTCATCACATACATGCTGGTGTATAATCTGGGGACATCTAGATATCTCACGTCTGTTTTTAGTGGATCAGATGACTCCAAATTTTATGCTTGTGTGAATAACTAAAACATCATGGGAAATGTTGAAGTGTTGTTTCAATAGTCTTTTGTGCACTCCAACTGGAAAGAAACTGTTTTTGAGAGCATGATGTAGGAATGTGAAAAGCTCGTTTGAGTAGTCATCTCCACATTTATTACCTGCTCAGTCTATCCTTCCATTGGACAGAAATTCCTTTTTGTACAAGTGGTTGAGGTCCTGACATTGACTTTATTTATTCTTTAGACCATTCATAAGTTCTTTCCGGATTAAAATTTAACTATGCTGATGTTTGAAGTCAACGCCCAGTTAATGTCCTGCTGAAACATCAGCAATAAAAGGTATAAATTATCCCACAATTCCAAACAAAAACACATTAATAGAAGTATACCTATTACACCTTTGGAATTATGTTTTGAGTAACCCTGTTTTGAATAACCCTCAGGATGAATTGATGCTGATGAGGTAATGCTCCTTCTCACTATATAATAATCTGTACTATGTACGTAGTCAGTGTGAATGTTATCTATCACAATGATGAAATCCTATGTCTGATGGCTCAGTTGCTGACACACTCCCTCCTAAATTGAAAAGTCTTAAGTTCCTGAAAAAGTATAAACACCTAGTCTGACATTCAATGGAATGCTAAAGTTTAGCTGGACAGTCAGAGATGCAACATCTTTCACAATACTTGGCCATCCCAAAGTAAGTTAGATTTGATGAAATGGTTTAGAAGTGTGACAATAAAGTGAGATCCATCCTCTTGGGTGGATGGATGTTATTAATGTTGCAGAACTATTTCAAAAGCACTCAGAATTAATAATTTTTTCCTGACCTATATTTATCCATTAGGCAAATCACTGAAACAGTTTACCTGGCCTTAATCTCTTTTCCAATTGTGAGAATTCAACATTCAAACTAAGTGCCACATTTCTAACAAGTACTTACATTTCCAAACCATCTCACAACTCTACCTTACTTTGGGATGCCCCAGTGTCATGAATGACACTGCATCGCTAGAAGCCTACTTTTCCTTTTCTTTTACTGCTAATTTTTGAAAGACTATCTTGGGTACACCTAGTAGTGTTTTGACAACATTCAGTCACGTAATTAGAACAGATAGGGAATGTAAGATAAATTGATGAGAGATAGAAATGTGGAGGAGGAAGAGGCGTGGGAGGCTCTGGTGAATTGCACAGTATTGCTTCATCATCTTGGCTGTCATTCAGTTGTACATTTGTAATGATGCTGCAAGAATTACACAAGATATGCAGTCTTCCGTCCAAATATCACCGGACAACAAATTTTTTCAGAAGTGTTGCTTCCTCAGAATTTTTTTTGTTTATGGTAGACTGCGTGAAGATGAACACAAATATAATTTCAGACTGCTTGTATCATGTAGGAATTTGGAGAAACAACAAATTAACTTTTATTGAATATAATGTGTTTAATTGCATAATGGTGCTGATGCTTTGCAATAGTTCAACTAAGTTAAAAATATTTTGTTAATGATTTTCATTTGTACTCAGTGTCTGAGGCTTCTCGCTTAAGTGTCCAACAATAATTCGCCAGCATTGATGGATTCCAGTTGCCCTGGTATCTTTTCTCCATTACCGCAATGTCCTGGTGAAACCTTTCACCATGCTCGTCACTAACAGCACCAAGATTTGTTGGGAAGAAGTCTAAATGGGAATACAGAAAATGAATCTTTAGTGACATGTTGCATTTCATGGTCTTATATGCTTGAAGCATACTTTTAACCAGCTGCATGTAGTTTGATGCTGTGTAGAGGCCGAGAAAAATTTCAACAACTTCCTTGAATGCCTTCCATGTGATTTTCTCCAGTCCCACTAGAAATTCTTCAAATTGCCTGTCATTGATGACCTGTTTGATTTGTGGACCAACTAAAATGCTTTCCTTAATCGTGGCATCAGTTATTCTGGGAAGCATCTGTCTCAAATATCAAAATCCTTCATAGAAATTTTTGTGCCTGGTGACAGCAAATTCCATCCTTACAGTCCTGAACCCAATAATTATTGCTAAAACCTGTCCTGCCATGCAGCAGCCGGGCCAACTAAGCACGCCCAAGCATGTCTGGACAAGATAGGAAACTTTCCAGCTTACATTGTAGGCAGCATTTTAATTGACTTGAATTATGAATTGAAATAATAAACATGTTTATTAAAAAATAGTGTGTGATAGAGAAATTTCATGGTGATTTTCATGATCAGTAGCCCAAAATTCATAAGATACACCTAAAGGTATTCAGGAAGCAAAATCTTTGTTGTCCAGTGTAATCTGTGTGAACTTTATACTCAGTGGCTATGTTATTATTTACACCTGTACACCTCATTAGTGCAAATATCTAATCAGCCAATCATGTGGTAACAACTCAATGCATAAAAGCATGCAGACATGGTCAAGAGGTTCCATTGTTGTTCAGGCCAAACATCAGAATTGAGAAGAAATGTGATCTAAGTGACTTTGACCATGGAATGATTGTTGGTGCCAGATAGGGTGGTTTGAGTATCTTGGAAGCTACTGATCTCATAGAATTTTCACGCATAACAGTCTGTAGACTTTACAGACAATAGCGCGAGAAACAAAAAAAAATTCAGTAAGCAACAGATCTTTAGGTATAGATGCCTTGTTAACAAGAGAGGTCAGAGACTGGCCAGACTAGTTCAAGCTGACAGGAAGGCAGCAGCTCAAATAACCAACCATTACAACAGTGATATGCAGAAGAGCATCTCTGAATGCACAACATGTCGAACCTCAAAGCTTGTAGATATGAAAGCCCTGAAGGAAAGGACAATCATGCCTAAATCAGAGAATCCAACTTACAAAGTTTGTTTTTAAGTTTACTCCATCCATGCATTTCTGAGGTACATTTCCACCAATATTGGCCCGTTAACTCTGTTTCTCTTTCCAGAGATACTGTCTGACCTGGGTTTTTCTCCCAATTTTCTGTTGCATTTGTATGTATTGTTTGGCACATTTGTAAATGTTTGCTATTTTCTTCAATGGTTAGATCACCGACGCAGGAAATACAATGGAAGGAGCGAACCTGAACTTGTTAATGCAGCCTAATAAAGAAAACAGGGCAGCCTTGAGAAAGTCAGAACTATTTTTTGACTTCAGCAGTGACAGTGAAACAGAACCTTCAATGAAGAAAACTAAAATGGATCCAGTAGAAATCAACCACCATCGAGATACTGGTGGACAGCTCACATTAGTTCAATGTGGATTTGCCAGATTTTTTGACAGAAAAGGAAGCAGTAGTGAGGAATCCAGTGAAAGTGACTGTCATTCTAATACTGAAATATTGCAGAAGCAGAGCACAGGAACTGGCATGAGCTTGGGTGCTGCTGTGGCACAGGGAAAAGACGTGCCTGGTTACCAGGCACGAGATAGCTGTACAGTGAAAGGAGATGGTAGGCATCCTAAGCAGGCGAAGCATAACTGCAGCACTTCCACTGAATCTGAAAGAAAGGCTGAGCCACCAGTTGACATGGGAGCCAATAACAGCAGGGATGAGAATAATGTGGTCAGTACCTCACGAGTGTTCAGACAAAGGAAAAAAATGCTTATCAAGAGGAAATCTCAGCTTAGCTTCCTTTCTACAGATTCAGAGGATTCAAGCAATGAAAATAATTCCAGTAAGAAAAAGGCTTTATCATCTAAAATTTCAGATTGCCTTGGTGCAAAACCATGCATTGTTGATGGTTCTCCCAACATAACACAGGGGAAAACCTTGAGCCGTGTGGCCAAACTGAAAACTCAGTTGAACGAGAAAGACAGCATCAGCGATGAATCAGATGATATCGAAATAACTACAGAGTCACCAGATGTAATGTCCAATCCATCTGATGACAGTGCTGAAGCAGGCAGGCGAAACATAAAAAGTAATTCTGGAGCCATTGTTAAAAAAGTGACAGCACAATACAACATTGAGGAATTTTCATCCTCTGAAGATGACATCACCACCAAGAGGAGCCGATTAAATGCAAATGATGAGATCAGTAGAAATAACAGGGGAAAAAAGCGTAAGAAAGGTCAGCTTGGAACTCACAACAGGCGCAGTGAAAATGCCAAAGATCTAACTGTACCCAAGCACCGGAAATGGAGACAAAGCCAGAGGGAGCAGTTGGCATCAGTGAGCAAATTGTTAGGTAACTACAGATTTTTCATTTAAAGGGTAAAGTGGTCATGATGTGTTGTCTGTCTATTGCAAAGGTTTGGTGTCTGTAAGGGATAAAAGTGCATTGCAGATGAATTGTACACTGCTGTTTCACAAGAGCAATGTTAGGATGACACTGAAAGTACTTCGTACTAGCAGTAAGCTTGAAGGGAATTAACTGTGAAGCAGATGAATACTTCCAACTCAGAAGTTAGAAAAATAATATTTTTGTGGGTTAGGCTTTGCCTGATTTTGTGTTGTAAATGAAGCCTAACAATGTCATGTCTAACTAGCACAGGCTAAATTTGTGAGGCTGCCTTCTTAAGAGTTCCAAATTAAAAGGCTAAAGAAACTGTGGCACATGTGTTTGCTGGCATGCAAATGTCAACTCTGGCCAATTCAGGATTCTTTTACAACCTCTAGGCAATCAATCAAATCTTAAGTATTATTTCACATTTGATTTTTATAAAGGAAAGCAGTGTGGAGCGAAGAGCAGCAGGAACACTTCCAATCAAATACGTTTCACAATCATGGTGATAAATGTAGAAAAGGACTCCAACAGCTCACCTGAATAGAGTTGCCGATTCTGTTTGGACATATTCCAGGGCAATATATCACATGACCACTGACTGCCTCAAATCATCCTGTCGAGTCACATAGCTATTTTTCTTGGGTTGCTTGCAGAATTGTTTATAGGTGAATCTTCAACTCTGGAGACATCCAGACTATGAGGATTGCTAACTCTGGCTCCAAATATGCAGATAAGATTCAATCAAGGCCTGATCGTTCACTGTTCTTGGACTTCCACTCCAGGAAAATGCTGCCTTTGAAGACCAAAACTGTCCCTATAATTACAAGGGTGCTTCAGTTATGTGAGCGCACCATGAAAAGCTTAAAATTGTGCATATAAAAGAAATATTGAGCGTCTTCAATTACAGCTGGTATGGGAGATTAATCCAGACAGCTCTACATCAAAATAGGGTTACCCTGGTGAAACAGGCCAGGCAGCATCTATGGGAAAGAGTGCAGTCAACATTTCAGGCTGAGGCCTTTTGTACTCTTTTCCATTGATGTTGCCTGGCCTGCTGAGTTCCTTCAGCATTCTGTGTGTGTTGCTTGGATTTCCAGCTTTTGCAGATTTTCTCTTGTTCACCCTGGTGAAGATTTTTAAATAATGCTATCCAATGAGAGAAATTTTGTACAATCCTTATCCTTTCAAAATAAGCAGAGCATATTGATGAATAAGCCAAAAATGTAAGCATTCCACTTTCATCAAAGAGTGTAGGTTTTAGGTTCAGACTTGTCCAGATAATCAAGAGAGACCTTGCTGTAAGAAGTTCTTCCACTCAAACATGCTTTCATAAAGGTAGAGTATCTTGGTGCACTTTAAACCTTTTAAAACTCTCATCATTGATGATTTGAATTTCTCCCAATTGGTTGAAAGCAAGAGAAGGGGCAAGCCAGAAGAGTTAGTTCTTTGTGAAACAAGGTAAAGGACATAAGTTGCTGAAGGGCACCTGATCAAAACTGTTTAAAGCAGCTCCAGTTCTTGATAACTGATGTTTAATATTTCAATGAATAGGTGATGTAGAAGAAGTGGCTTTCATTCATTCAAACCAGCATGTGGTTGGGTCCAGCAAGGCTGAGAACCAAATGACCCATACTGCAATTCGTGATGTGTTTGAACTAAAGCAGTATTCCCAGGTTCCTGCAAACATCACCTGCCATACAGTTCAGGTAAGTTGTGCACTGAAAGGAATCATCTTGACATCTCCTGTAATAGGTTTTGAAAATGTGTATAAAATGCCAGAATCTTGTCCAAAAAATAAAACTGACGTCTTCAAAAGAAATGTACTTTAATAGGTTGAAAGTGTGTGTTATATACATATTTCTGAAATGTGACCCATACAAATGATTAGTGCTTCAATGTTTTGGTCTAACAGTTATTGGTCTAGATTATTTCAGTCTGGCCATGATCTTTAAAACTACCACCTTCAGTTCTTACATCATCTTGGACAAATCTTTTTCAGTCAATCAACATGTTAATCACTAATTTATGATATTGTATTAATGAAGTTATATAACTCAGAATTATAATCTGAAGGATATAAAAGTAAAATCTGATCTGACCATGGCCAATCCAAAGCCTCAGGAATTAAACAGTTTTGATACCCAAACCCAATACACTTATTTGCTTCCTGTCAGGTTTGGGTCAGATAACCAGGCTCGAGCAAGCTGGAACTTGGGGTGATATACTAAGAATAATGCTAATGCCCACTTTGTATGTAGTGCATTCAAAGTTCAAAGTAAATTTATTATCAACCTACGTATACATAGGTCACCATGTGCAACCCTGACATTCATTTTCGTGTGGGCATTCACATTAAATACAAGAAACACAATAGAATCAAAGTCTGCACCCAACGGGATGGACAAACAGCCAATGTGCAAAAAATAACAAACTGAGCAAATACAAAAATAAATAAATAAATAAATAAGCAATGAATATGAGATGAAGAGTCCTTGAAAGTAAATCTCTTAACGTTGTGGGAACAATTCAGTGAAGGGATGAGTGAAGTCATTCCCTCTCGTTTGAGAGCCTGATGACTGAGGGGTGATTACTGTTCCTGAACCTGATGGTGTGGGTCCTGAGGCTCCTGTACCTTATTCCTGATGACAGCAGCGAGAGGAGAACATGGCCTGGATGGTGTGGGTCCTCGATGATACTGCTTTCCTGTAGCAGCGTTCCATGTGGATATGCTCAATGTTTGGGTGGCTTCACTCATGATGAATTGGGCCATATTCTCTACTTTTTGTAGGCTTTTCTGTTCAAGGGTGTCTGGTGTTTGTGCACCAGGCTGTGATGTAACCAATCAATACACACTCCACCAGACATCTATAGAAGTCAGTCAGAGTGTTAGATGCCATTCTGAGTCTTCACAAACTTCTAAGAAAGCAGATGCTTTCTTTCTAATGCCGCTTATGTGCTGGATCCTGGGCAGATCCTCTGAAGTGATAACATCCGGGAATTTAAAGTTGTTGACCCTCTCCACCACTGGTTCTCCCATGAAGACTGGCTTAATGACCTCCGATTTCCTCCTCCTCAAGTCAAATATCAGCTCCATGGTTTTGCTGACATTGAGTGAGAGGTGGTTATAACGCCACTCTGCCAGATTTTCAGTCTCCCTCCGATATGCTGAATCATCACAACTTTGATTCAACCCACGGAAGTGATGTCATCTGCAAATTTAAATATGACATTGAAGCTGTGCTTAGCCCCTCAGTCTTAAGTATAAAGCAAGTAGAACAGGGGCCTTAGCGCACAGCCTTGTGGTGCACTAGTGCTGATGCATATTGTGGAGGAGCTACTGTTGTCAATTCAAATTGACTGGAGTCTGTAAGTGAGGAAATCAAGGATCCAGTTCCACAAGGAGGTATTAAGACCATGGTCTTTAAACTTATTGATTAGTTTTGAGAGGATGATAAGATTGAATGCTAAGCTGTAGTCAATGTATGCATCTTCGCTGCCCAGATTTCAATGAAGAGCCAATGAAATGGCATCACCTGCTGACCTGTTGTGACGGTAGGCAAATTGGAGTGAATCCAAATTGCTTTCAGACAGGAATTAATATGTTTCATCACCAGCTTCTCAAAGCACTTCATCACAGTGGACATAAGTGCTACTGCATGATAGTCACTGAGGCAGATTGCTACATTCTTCTTGGACACCAGTATAATTGAAGCCTGCTTGAAACAGGTGAGTACCTCAAACTGCCAGTGAGAGAGGTTAAAGATATTGGTAAACACTCCAGCCAGATGATCAGCACAGGTCTTAAGCATACAGCTAGATACCCTGTCTGGGCCGATGCTTTCTGTGGGTTCGCCCTCCTGAAAGGTACTCTCACGTCAGCCTTAGAGATTGAAATCACAGAATCATCGGGACTGTGGGAGTTCATGAAAGTTCCTCCATGTTTCAGTGGTCAAAGTGAGCGAAAAAAGCATTGAACTCATCTGGGAGCGTAGCCTTGTGTCACCTTTGTCACTGGTTATCACTTTGTAGGAGGTGATAGCATTCCAGCCTGCCATAGCTGTTGAGCATCCTTCAGTGATGTGGTTCAGATTTGGTCTGGAATTGCCGCTTCACATGTGAGAAGATAGTGGGAGATCATACCTAGTTCTCTTGTATTTTACTTAGTCACCAGACTTGAATGGCACTGACTTGTCCCTCAGCAGCTTGCAGATCTTGTGGTTCATCCAGGGCTTCTGGTTGGGGAAGGTTCTGAATGATTCTGGGCGGAATATACTCGTCTATAACTGTTTTCATAAATTCCGTGGCAACTGTGTAGTCAAAAGGGAGGATGGAGTTACCTGGGGCATAGCAACCTCCATCCCTCTAGTTAGCAGGCTGCAATGTTATCACCATTTTGTGATCAGTTTAGGACCCAATCATTATCTCTGGATTTGAGAGCTCAGATCAAGTGGATTTGCTGCTGGGTCAGGCTCCACCTTTTGTGTCTGGATTCATAGATCAGTTGCAGTTGCACTATCAATCTCATCTTAAAGGAATTATCAGTCAGCTCACTCCCTGCAGATTTTAGTGTGCTGACATGTGTTCCATGTTGGTACGCTGAACAATGTAGATTTTTAAAATTTCCTGAACTTGAAAACTTTTGTTTTTGGTTATTGCCTCAAACCCAACATATTTTTTTTCGGTTTCCATTGGGCTTGGGTCAGGTAACTGAGATGTAACAAAGCATGAAGTGTAATAAAACTGTAAGATATAGGAACAGAATTAGGCCATTTGGCTCTGTGAGTCTGCTCTGCCATTCCATCATGGCTGATTTATTATCCTGTCAACCCCATTCCCCTGCCTTCTCCCCATAACCTTTGATGCCCTTACTAATCAAGAACGTAGCAACCTCCTCTTTAAATATACCTAATACCTTGGCCTCCGCAGCCAACCGTAGGATAATGGAAAGCTATTTCACCCTTCGAATCTGCACCAACAATTTTGGAGTAATGGTCTTATTGTGCCCCATTCTTTCTTCACACCTCTGTAATTTCAGCTCAGACTTATTTGTTACGTTTTCTTTTGTAGGTCATGGTTTACTATTGAATCTACACTAGCTACCGTAGCAAGTGGTACATTCCTAATCCTAATCAACTGTTGCAAAAAGAACTTCATGTTGCCCTCATATTATGTTAATGCCGTGCCTTCTGGCTGGCAGCCCTGTAGATGTCAAGTCAGATCTTTTTTGTTTACTTCCTGAGCCCTTCGTATTTTTGCATATCATTATTATGTTTCTTCCTTGAGGGAACAATTCCAGCTTTTCTATTCTATTTACATAATTGTCATCCATCCAATGAAATAAATCCCTGTGGATGGAGCATTAGATTGGTCAAAGGTGTTCGTTAATCTAGTGTTCCTCAACCTGCACATTTTAAAAGTTTATGTTTAAGGTTATAGATTCAGAAGTTGCTGGTGCTAGCAAGCCTCCCACACTCACCACTTAGTAAGTTTAGACTTGCCTGCTCTGGCCTTGGCAGTGTTGACTTGCTGACCAAAGCTGTCCTGGTTCAAAGTGGCAAGGCCATGTGTAGCAGCAGGCCCTTGTGCATCATGTGCTGACCAGTTAAGTCCTGCCTTCAAGCAGCTGAAAAAGTCTGTACTGCAACGCCCCCCCCCCCCCAAACAGTTGTCAGATCCTTGAAGATTTTAAAGGCTTTTTAAAAGAATTGAGAAGTGATAAAACAATTAAATTTAATAATTATTTAAAAGATAAAACTACACATTTAAATTGTGTTTAATTACTCAGTTATTTTAAGTATGTAAAGTCCAATCTGATTTTTAGCACATTAAGGAAAACTAGTTAGAAAGCATTTTATTTCAGATTTTACACTGGAGTATTGTACTTAAGAATTATAAACAATATGGGGTGATATTTTTATTTGGATCAGCTACTTTATTTGGAGTGAACAATATACTGGATGTCATGGAAATCTTTATGACTACGACCTTGAAAGTGTTGAACCTCTTTTGTTGTCGATGCTTCATGAAGCTAGTCATACACTTGGTTCTCCTCAAAAATGCTTTCAGCAGCACCAAACAAATGAGGGTCAGAAGTTAACACACCTGTCATTTGTGTATCCTTCTCCACAGACAGACGGGAAGGGTCAACAAGCAGCTGGTACCAGCACCTTGATTAGGGATGCACCCACAGGAATCTATAGGTGAGTGAACTTGAAGACTGAAGTCAGAGGTCACAAAGGCCCAGCTTCCTCTCTTTAAAGCAGCTGAACTTACTATCTCTTTGCTTGGTCATATGATACTTTAACCTAAAGATGACACCATAGGTGCCTTTTTTGTACTTGCAAGAGTCCAAGAAGAAACTGAACACTGGTAATGTGATGTTCTTAGCACAGACATTCTTGATTGGCATGCTGACTTAATGTATTTCCAAAATGATGCGACAGCAGCAGAATGCATATACAGGAAATACTTAGCCTTTTCTTCCACTGACCATTTTGTTTCTATTCAGGTTCTTAAAGCATTTCATAGTTGTAAAGATGTCAGAGTGCAGGACTTGTCAAAGGCAATCACAGCTGCAGAGCCAGGCTAGGAATGCAGACTGAGCTTCATTTTGAGTACTTCGCTGTACCATTGTGTTCCCTGTCATTTCTGATTACGTTGTCGTTTCACATCCTCTGTGAATCTGGTCTTTGTAAGGATACTTGTACAGGATTTCAGACCCCCCTTTTCACCTTCGCAGTCTAGATCACCGATTCAAGAAGCCTTGTTTTGACAGGCATTGCCATCATACAATAATTGTGCAATGATGAATTGAAGGCAAGGCATGAATTGATTATGTGATAAATGACAATTGAGCCTTTATTTGTAATCATGTTTGAGCCTAAAGGCCACATATGTGTTATGGTGAAATTTTTCTTTGTGTTCAGCTGTTCATTGGATGTTGTGCTGAATAATGCACACAGCCCACACAGGTTCTGAAAGCTGGGTTGCAGATACAGGCAGTCCCTGCTCAAGATCTGGTGGTACAGCTGTACAAGCATTCCCGGTGAACACATTTCTCTGACCACCATCAAAGAAGGAGCTTGCAAATAGGAATTAGCAATGGATCTGAAAATAATGCCAACATATTAAACTGGAAGTAGTGACAGGAAAAATACTGTTTTTTTTTGCTGTAATTATGTTGCCAGAGTAAGGAAATACATTAGGAAAGTATTGAATATCTTGCACTGAAGGAAATTTTACACTCTGTGCATATTGCCAAACTGAGCAAAAAGTACTGGGTCACATGTCTGAGTGATAACAAGAAGGTCGAAGGAAGTGTAAGATCAGGAGAGTTGGAGGTGTTCGTAATGCTTCCATGTTTTTTTAATTATTGTGTGTTAATTGGCAATAAGGCTTTCTACTTCATCCTGGTTAGATAAACATAACTGTGCCCAGAAACATATTCTGTCTCACAATCCTTAAGATTTTATATTTAAAACCCAAGGGTCACCCATTCAATCAAACTGAGATTATTAACCAAAATTAAGTTTGAAAGGCTTTGTATCTATTAATGCCAAACTTTGCCATCCAGTATGTTCTCATTGTACATATGTTGTAACCTAAATAAATATTTAGAGGCCATGTAGAAGTGGAAGTTAAAATGAGCAAGTTGGCTGCCATTTGGAGACTCTGAAGGAAGTGTAGAAACATGTATTTATCCAGTAGATGAAATGATAGAGCTAATGTAGGCATTGAATAATATACAAATCTCAATAATGCATACAGTGCAACTTCCCTTCCCCATCCCATCCCACTCTCTCCCTCTGTCCTGACATTCCACCCCCAAACATGCCTCCCAACAAAAATACACAGTATATCAGGTTAGTAAGGCATTAAATTAACTTTCAGCCAACATGTTAAATTTGTAGTAGTAAGAGGAAGCATATTGTCAGCAAGTGCTTCCAGAAGTCTGCCAAGAATCAATGGATTTCTTCGTTTGCATATTCTAACTCAAAGTAGTTGATCATTTTCTAGTTGGTACTAGTCAGATACTCAGGAATGCTTGATCAGCGCTCAACTAGAAAAATGACTCATCTTCAAATCAACATGCTCAAATGGAAAGATTTATGGTGTTGATTAAGTCATTGTCTGGCATCAGCTTAGTACTTCAGAGCATTAACTAATTTGTTGGAGACTGAGGGAAAGAGGGCAAAAATAGATGCAGTGATTTGGACAGTTTCTCACCGTTTAACAAAATAAAAACTCATCTCATTCTATTGCTTTTCTTTCGGGCTGAATTGTTTAGTTAAGTTAATTTTTTTAAAAAAGGCTCCTATCTCTGTTGCAGAAAGCAGCTCTCTGGCTTGGCCCCTGTGGAAAATTTACCTGAGCATGCTTTGATCAACACCTCACAACAGGAGCCAAAAATGCTGAGGGACTCCAGCCTGACTCAGTGTCCAAGGTCGAACAGTATCCAGCCAGTCAGGCCCCCGGAAGCTGAACTTGAGGATAATGTTACAGTGCAAAGGTCAAAAGGCTATGCATCCTCAGGCCATTCTGACAGAAAGACAAATAAAACAATTAATCTTATCTGTGGAGCATCAGCTGGCAGAATAAGAAGTTTAAGGAAAAAAAACCTGAAGGAAATGGCTCAGTATTTTGAAATGCAAGATGAAGTTAATTCACAAAAGCATGATTATATGTCAGGACAGCCTCATAAAAAACATAATGTGATGGTTGACAAATCTGCCAGTGATTTTGCTGAAGGCATTGGCGACAGAATCTATATGGGATGTTCAAGTCCTTCAACTACAGCAAGCAGACTGGATGGGAGTGGGACTAGCTCCAAAGGGGCTGTGAAACCTCAGCAACAACATGAAGAAAGAGGACCACCAGCAGCCAAGCCAAAGTGCACACCAGATAACAACCACGAAATAACGCAACTCAAAACTGACTCCATCACAGAGCTGCTTGGTGACACCTCCATACTGGATCCATTGTTCAACAGAAAGAAAAACCTTACAGCAAAGCCAAAGAAAGTTTCTGGGGATGTGCCAAAAGGAAAGAGCAAACCTAAAGATTTCTGGGATTTTCTGAATAAAAGTAGTGAAGAGTATGCTAGTACATTAACAGATTTTTCAGTGATAGAAAGGTTATGTGAAAGTGCACCTCTGAAGACAAAGGGAAAGGAAAAAGAATGGGATGGTTCTCTTTGGAAAAAGAATGAAAAGTTTTTGTGGAAGAAAACGTGATCTAGAGAATGGCTTCAGTGGCTCAACATCTGGCACATCGCTGGCAGGTTGCCAGTTATAGAAACAACTTTCAGACTTTCAATGGGGAAACAAAGCAAAAACCTACAAATGAATAATGTTTTAATTTATCTAAATGCAGTAACTGTAAAGAAAAAAAGCAGTAATGAATTTCTGCTTGCTTTTTTACAAAGTTGATGTATATACATTTCATAGATTGGCAAAAGAATGGCGAGGTAACAATATACTGTTGGAAGTTAGCCATTTGTTGCATTATAGTTGATACTTTAACATTATTCTGAAAAGCAGACTTGTTATTTAACATTTTCAGTACAGTGGATTCTGGTTAATTGGGTCATCGGTTAATCAGGGCAGTCGCTTATTTGGGACAACTTATTGAAGAACAAAAACTAATCGAGAAACTAGCCAGGACTCCCTTTCTTTATTTGGATCACTGCCGCTTAATTGGGATAGGAGATTGTTGCCGAACAGTTTCTAACTAGTGTCAGTTGTGTGCGCTGATGTGACCTTTAGACACTACACTGTGCTTAGAGTGAACAGTTTTTAAATAGCATCAGTTGTGTGTGCTTGTGCTTTTGTCTTGATAGTTGGTGAGACATAAGACAATTCAGAACTGTTTTGCATATTGTGGTTTCAAGCATTCAGACTTGGAAATGTGAAATTTGAAGGTATCAGCAGTCATCTTGAATGTTACCTTTGGTCCCCACCAGACACTCAGCTCTGACCAGTGGCTACAAGTAACTGTTTGCATGCAACAACAGTCAAACCCCGGTATTCTGCTTTGAAAGATGAGGGTGGCCAGCAAGTGTTATACCCCGGTGAGTTAGGGACATGCCTATCCTACTCCGGTAGTCTGGGTGGTCTGCAGTGAGATCCAACAGCCAGGAAAGCAGTCCTGCAATGCTGCGTGAGGAGCGAAGGGCGTGACAAGGCACAGAAGAAGCCACGGTCATCCACTGCAATCACTGTTATGATATCTCCTTGTACCACTGGACGCAGACTTCTGAGGTCGAGAGAGTGAAACTGCCACAGTGCAGTGGCTTTCCATTTTTAAAAAACTCTTCGACACAGGTTACCTGTCATTGTTAGATATGACATACACCCACCAGTAGTATTGGTAGTGTTCTAACCCTTGTTCTGTATTTCACTTAACTATATAATTTGTTACTCAGTTATATGGTAGTTTGCCTTTTTTAATATCTTTGTAACTATATCCACAAAAATTCAGCTAATGGGGCAGCTGCTTAATAGGGCCAAAATGTGCTGGTCCCGATGCGTTCCAACTAACTAGAATCCACAGTATAGGGACGCACAGTCTATTTTATACAGGGACTATCTTAATAGTTGAATGTTACTTAGTCCTTAGATTCTGAGATTTGGTAGGGAAATGCAGATGGTTATTCAGCCCATCAAGTCTGTCCTTCATCAGTCAGGATGTGGATTACAGGAGATGAGACCTCATGTTGCAACAGTGCAAGTTGTTGGTGAGACCACACTTACTGCATTGTGTGCAGTTCAAGTTGCCCAGCTATAGGGAAATGTCATTCTGTACAGGGTACAGGAGAGATTCACGAGGATGTTATTGGGACTGGGAGGATTGAGTTATAAGGAGATGCTGGATAGGCTGGGGCTTTTTTCCTCGAGTCTGGGAGGTTGAGGGGTGACCTTGTAGAGAATCATGAGGGATGGTCATAGTCTTTTTCTCAGGGAACAGGAATTTTAAAACAGAGCATCGAGGAAATCTGCTGGAAATTCAAGCTACACATGCAAAATGCTGGTGGAATGCAGCAGGCCAGGCAGCATCTATAGGAAGAGGTACAGTCGACGTTTCGGGCTGAGACGCTTCATCAGGACTAACTGAAAGAAGAGATAGTAAGAGATTTGAAAGTGAGAGGGGGAGATCCGAAATAATAGGAGAAGACAGGAGGGGGAGGGATGGAGCTAAGAGCTGGGGATGTGGTAAGAAGGGGAAGGGGGGCATTAACGGAAGTTAGAAAAGTCAAGGTTCATGCCATCAGGTTGGAGGCTACCCAGACAGAATATAAGATGGTGTTCCTCCAACCTGAATATGGTTTCATCTCCACTGGGATCTCCCAGTGGCCACACATTTTAATTCCTCGTCCCATTCCCATTCTGATATGTCTATCCATGGCCTCCTCTACTGTCAAGATAAAGCCACATTCAGGTTGGAGGAACAACACCTTATATTCCGTCTGGGTAGCCTCCAACCTGATGGCATGAACACTGACTTCTCTAACTTCCGTTAACGTCCCTCCTCCCCTTCTTACCCCATTCCTTATTTATTTTTAATTTTTTCCCCTTTCTTTCTCTCTCCCTCTGTCCCTCTCACTATAACTCCTTGCCTGCTTTCCATCTTCCTCTGGTACTCCTCTCCCCCCTCCCCCTTTCTTTCTCCCTAGGCCTCCCGTCCCATGATCCTCTCCCTTCTCCAGCCTTGTATCCCTTTTGCCAATCAACTTTCCAGCTCTTAGCTCCATCCCTCCCCCTCCTGTCTTCTATCATTTCAGATCTCCCCCTCCCCCTTTCAAATCTCTTACTATCTCTTCTTTCAGTTAGTCCTGACGAAGGGTCTGGGCCCGAAACGTCAACTGTACCTCTTCCTAGAGATGCTGCCTGACCTGCTGCATTCCACCAGCATTTTGTGTGTGTTGTTTTCAAATAGGGGACAGATTTAAGGTGAGAGGGGAAAAAAATTAAAAGAGACATAGGGGCAACTATTCATGTAAGTTGCCAGAAGAAGTTGTAGACTTGGGAACAATTACAATGTTTAAAGGACAGTTAGACATGTACATAGCTAGAAAAGATTTGAAGCAGGGTTTCCCACCATTAAGTGAGGAGTCAGTGGACCTCCGGTTGGGAACCCCAGCTTCAGAGGGATGTTGGCCAAATCACACTAGCCTGCATAGACATCTTGGTCAGCACGGATGAGTTGGCTGAAGGGCATATTTCTGTGCTATACTGTATAACTATGACTCGTACTGTTCCTTTAGAATGTCAAAAAAGACTGTGGCCTCTGCCTGTGCATTAGCTGCCACCTGTCTGTGCCAGTAGTCCATGTGTAGTGATGTTATCACCAAGTCCTACAGAGAGGTAAAGATGGCTGCCAGAACAAAGTTCATGGTCTCCTGGGTCCGCAAAGCCCCTTGCGAGATTTTAGAGATGGTGTCCTTCATGCAGTTTATCACCTTCTGCATTGGGAGACACAAGCCAGTAAACTCACTAACTGTCTGGCCATGCATTTGCACCTGCCTTGTCATTGGAAACATCTGAGTGCTCTGCAACAGAACAGATGCATGGATTAACACCAACCCTTAAATGTTTCCTACACCTGTTGCTAGGCTAATGCATACTGATGTCTAGTGTATCTCCTCACAACACTGTCTGTTTGAAACAGTCTTTTCATTCTTCACAGAACCAGCAGCTGGGATTTTGCTATGGGCTGCCAGGCACAAAGATGCATAATGGTCTATACCCTCAACGTTGTCATTTTCCCATCCCCACTGCCTCCACCCCACCTACCCAATCCATGTTCACCTCTTCCCACTCTCTCTGATCTTCTCTCATGGTTTGTTTGCTCCTCAAGCTCAGAGTGATTAGATTCTGAGAAGAGTGAAACAGGGGAAGCTCTCCTGATTGGTTACCATGACAAAGCAGAAAATAGTTACTCTTGAAGAGTACACCTAAAACGTTTTTGTTGTGATGCCACAGGACAGATAATGTTTGGGGAAGGAGATGAAGAAGGTATATTCTGTCAATCATATCAAAGAAGGTATTCATCACAATGAGTGGTGCATTTATATAGAAATATGAATAAATATGTATTTATGATGTAATATGTTTGACATAGCACACATTTTTAACATGAAGACCAAACATGTTCTGAAGATTGTTATGTCTCCTTTGGATTAGTTATTTTACTATTCACCAAATCTACAGCAGCGACCTGCAGACCTCCCAATGCACTACAAGATGAAGCCTTATGACAGGCTTACTTTATGGATTCATAGCTTGCTCCTTAACTTTCAAGGTACTGTCAAATAAATTGCACCTAACATTTATAATGACAATTAACTAGGATTGCCAATAGACATAACTAGAGTGATCATCTTTACTAGGCAAGAATTGGATGAAAACTAAAGTCAAATGGGCAAGTATGGTTTCTTTTCATGAAGATAGTTCATTCACAATACCATGTGAAAATTCTAAGGTGGCAGAGTGAGTGCAGTCTGAGTCATGGGTAATGCACATACCGGTGACCGAAAACAGATGGACCTCTGAAGCAAAAATATCCAAACATGGAGAGGAACCATTTTACTGTTGAAGATTCAAACTGTTGATCAAAGATGTATAAAGTAGGGGTGCAGAATAGATACTTGCATCATACACTGGGGTGCTCTGTACAGTAACACGATGAGGACTCTGTTACCCTAATCAGAGGCAACTGTCTACTACCACTTTTTAGTTTTTCCTGCAAAGTCGATGTTGAATCCAATTAACTACCTCATTCTGAATGCCAATCAACTGAACCTTAACTAATCTCCCATGTGGGGCTTTGTACGGGCCTTGCTAATGTCCATATAGACAATGACCATTCCCTTTCCTTCATTAACTTTGCTGGTAATTTCCCTGAAAAACTCTTTGAGTTATGTTGGACATGGCGTGTCACGCACAAAACCATGTTGACTGACCCTAATCAGGCCCTGTCCATCTAAATACTTGTAAATCTAGTCTACTAGAATAAAGGAAAGGTACATTGCATCCGGTTAGCAGAAGATTTCCTTCCACGCCTCTCTGACGTAGGGAACGGCATACGAGGCAAGTTACAGCAGTGGTTTGCCATTGCCTTCTGCTAGAGGAGTTTCCAAAGAGATCACCAGCTCGTAACCCAGCACGGATGGAAAGCGTGCAGGGGTGCTGGCTGGATTCGAACTCAGGACCTTTCATCCCGAAGTCCGGCATTGATGCCACAAGCCGGGTCATCTATTAGAATACCTTCCAATAATTCACCCTCTAATGACTTCAAGTTTACCAGCCTATAATGTCCTGGTTTATTTCCTTAGAACTTTTCCTGAAACAACAGGACAACATTAGCTATCCTCCAGTCCTCTGGCACATCATGCATGGTTAATGATGTTTTAAATACCTCTAAGGCCCTGTAATTTCTGGCAGTAGTCTTCCACAATACCTGAGGGGACAACTTGTTAGGCCCTGGGAACTTAGCCACCCTAATTTGCCTCAAGGTAGCAAGCACTTCGTCTTCTGTAATCTGTATATGATCCATGGCTCACTACTGTTTGGCCATAGTTCTATAGACTCTGTATCCATTTCCCAAGTAAGATGCAAACAAAAATCTAGTTAAGATCTCCCCCATCTCATTCAACTCTGTGCATAGCTATCCAGCGTGACCTTTCCCTCTAGCCCAGGTAACATCCTTGTAAATCTCTTCTGCACTTTCTCCAACTTGACAATGTCTTTCATATAACATGTTGACAAAACTGCAAAGTGCAGCCTCACCAAGGACTCGTATAACTGCAACATAATGTCCCTATTCTTAGGCCAGCATACTAAATGCTTTCTTCATCACCCTTTCTACTTGCGCAGTCACTTTCAGAGAACTGTGCACTTGTATTCCCTGATCCATCTGTTCCACATTTGTCAATGCCTTGCCATTCATTGTATAGGTCCTACACTGGTTTGACTATCCAAAAGGCATCACCTCAGACTTAAGATAAGTTAAGATCTATTTCCCATTCCACAGCCTATCTCCCTACCTGATCAAGATTGTAACCTGCTTCACTATCAACAAGACCCCCTAATTTAGTATCATCAACAAACTTGTTAATTGTGCAATGTACATTCATATCCAAATAATATACATAAATAATGGGAGGTCCCTTCACTGATCCCAGGAGCACCCCTCTGGTCACATGCCTCCTGTATGAGAATCAACAATTGACCTTCAACCATCACTGTCTTCTTTCTATCATCAAGCCAATTCTAAATCCACCTCCCTATCTCCCTGAATCCCATACAACCAGATCAGCCTGCTATGTGGGACTTTGTCAAAAGCCTAACTAATGTCCATATAGACACCATGTACTCCCCTACCTTCACCTATCCCATTAGTTACCTCTTTGAAAAGCTACAGAAGATTCATCAGGCATGACTTCCCACACACCAAACCATGCTAACTGTTCATAATCAGGCCTTGACCTCAAGAGATGGCATATCTGTCCCTCAGAAATCCCTCCAGTAGCTTCCCTACAACTGAAGTCAGACTCATCAACCTGTAGTTCCCTGTCCTGACCTTGTTACACTAGAACAATGAAATAATAGTAACCTCCCTCCAGTGTACTCAACCTTTGCCAGTGACTAACAACAGAGCAAATATCACTACAAGGGTCTCCATGATTTCTTCCCTGACCTCCCATAAGGTCTGGTGGGGGTGAACTTGGTTAGACCTGGGAATTTGTCCATCTTAATGTTCTTCAAAGCTGCAAATACCTCCTTCCTTGTATGCAAATAAACCTTGTTATTTATTGCCCTCATTTCTTTGGCATCCATGATATTCTCCTTCGTGAGCACTAAGGAAAAGTAGGTATTCAAAATCTAGGTCATTTCCTGCAACTCCATAGATAAGCAGCCCTGATGCTCTTTAAGAGGACCTAGTCTCTTCCGAGTCACTCATTTAATTGTTAATACAGCCAAAGAATGTCTTGTCTTTAATCCTGTCTGTCAAATCCATCTCTTACCCTCCTGTTTTCTCCCTTAAGCTTGCTCTTGAACTTTTTATATCCTTCGAGGGATTCTTTCATACCCAGTTACCTAAATGTGATATATGCTTCCTTCTTTTTCCCTACTAGTGCCTTGATATCTCTTGTCAGTAAGGGTTCACTAAACTTGGTATGTCCACCCTTCACCCTAATGATCTGGTTTAAACCCGCCTTGGTGGCAAAAACGTTTCCCTACCAGATATCAGTCCCTCTCCAATTCAAGTGCAACCTGTCACTCTTGTACAAGTTACCTCTATCCCAGAAGAGATCCCATTATCCAAGAATCTGATTCCCTGTTTTTCATCTATATTAACAATTTGGATGGGAACATACAAGGCAGAGTTAGTAATTTTGCAGATGTCACTAAAACAGTGAAGAAGGTAATCAGGAATACAATGGAATCTTGATCAGCTGGAAAGTGGGCCAAGAAATGGCAAGTAGAGTTTCATTCGGATAAGTGTGAAGTGTTGTATTCTGGGAAGTCAAACCACAGTAGGACTTTTACAGTTAACGGTAGGGCCTCGGGCTGTCTTGCAGAACTAAGAAACCTAGGTGGTGGAAGCGATTTTCTCACTGTTACGATCAGGTAGGAGATACAGAAGCCTGAAGGCACACACTCAGCGATTCAGGAACAGCTTCCCCTCTGCCATCCAATTCCTAAATGGACGTTGAACCTGTGAACACAACCTCACTTTTTGAAATATATTATTACTATTTTTGCACGATTTTTAATCGATTCAATATATGTATACTGTAATTGATTGATTTATTATTTTTTTCCTTCTATATTATGTATTGCATTGAGCTGCTGCTAAGTTAACAAGTTTCATGACACATGCTGATGATAATAAACCTGATTCTGACATTGGAGCAGAATTAGGCCATTTAACCCATCAACCTTAGTTACATTTTCCTTTAGGTAGGTGACCAAAACTGCTCCGCTATTTCATCATGGCTGATCCAATTTCCCTCTCAGCCCCAATCTCCTGCCTTCTCTCTGTAACCCTTCATGACCGGAACAATCAAGAACCGATCAACCTCTGCCTTATATAATACCAAATGACTTGGCCTCCGCATTCACCTATGGCAACGAATTCCACGGATTCACCACTCTCTAGCTAAAGAAATTCCTCCTCTTCTCTGTTCTAAAGGGACATCCCTCTATTCTGTAGCTGTGTCCTCTGGTCCTAAACTTTGCCACATAGGAAACATCTTCTCCACGTCCACTCTATCAATGCCTTTCAAGATTTGAGAGGTTTCAATGAGATACCCCCCTCATCCTTCTGAATTCCATTGAGTACAGGCCCAAACACATTAAACATTCCAAATATGATAAGCCTTTTGATCCCAGAATAATTTTCATAAATCTCCTTTGAACCCACTTCAATGTCAGCACATCCTTTCTTAATAAGGGCTCCAAAATTGCTCACAATACTCCAAGTGAGGCCTCACCAGTCCCTTAAAAAGCCTCAACATTACATCCTTGCTTTTATATTCTAGACCTCTTGGAATGAATGCTAATATCACATTTGCCTTCCTCACCACTGACTCAACCCACAAATTAATCTTTCGGAGTTTATGCACAAGGACTTCCCAAGTCCCTTTGCACCTCAGAATTATTAAATTTTCTCTCAGTTTAGTTTGGATAGGTACATGGATGGGAAGGGTATGGAGGGCTATGGTCTGAGTGCAAATTGATGGGACTAAGCAGTTTAGATAGTTTGGCACAGACTAGATGGGCTGAAGGGCCTGTTTCTGTGCTACATTTTCTATAACTCTATGAGGTCTAGTGATTGTCCTGTGAAATAATGGGGGCTAATAAAAATCCCAAGTTACGAAACATTTATAACCACAAACCCACATCAGGAAATAACATCAAATTTTAAATGACATAATCTGAGCACTCACAACTACTTATGCTGAGCTAGCAGCAAAATCTTCAATTGAAGCTGCATTGGCTGGTTCAAAAATAGAACCCAAATGTTCTTCTCATTTATTACATAATAAGAACGTTGAGTAATAAAATATGTGACTGGCATTTACCATATATAGCACCTTTAACATGGAGGTCTTTCAAAGAAACTAAATACAGGAGAAAGGAAAATGAACAATGAAATATACTTCACCTTGAGAAATATCATGATGCATCAACAGTTTTTTTAAGAATCTAGGATGTGAAGTTTTTAGGACAATAATTTCATTAAAAGTCAATTCACAAGAGCAAAGAACAACTTAGCCACTGTTCCATAAGGGCTGAAACAAAATGCTGTACAGGATCCTGATCATACCATCTGGAATCTCCTATTCAAGTTTAAGTACTGAGACTCAGGATTTCAGTACAGATTTTCAAAAGTGGCACCTAGGTTGAATTATGAGAGCAGATGTATTTTGAAGACTGAGAAAAAGAGTCATACAGTATAGACAGTGGGCCTTCAGCACTAGTTGTCCAGGCTGACTAAGATGCCATTCTAAGCTTGTCCTACTTGGCTGCTTTTGAGCCACATCTCTCGAAACATCCCATATCCATTCTCCTGTCAAAATATATTTTGAAAATTTTCCCTCCTCTTCCTCTTGCAGCCATTCCACATACATCTTTCTTTCTTTCTTTTTCAATCTTTTTATTAGTTTCAACAGCAAACACATCACAAAAAGTACATAATAATTGGGATTATGTTAATTGATAATAATTATTAAAGTTTACAGTCAGGTAGCACATAGAAACATCCCAGAATCACACAGATTAACAACAAATATAAAAAGAGTAAACATAAAATATAAAATATCATAAAAAAAGAAAAATAAAAAAAATCTCCTAAAAAAATCTACCCAAACTAAAGAAAACTATGGCAAAAAAGAAAAGAAAAGGCTATTATGATATCTCAGATAGAACCAATAGTGTCGCCACTTCCGCTCCCCTCCCTATATATTGAAATCACAAAATAGATTGGCAAGGGACAAATTACATCATGTGGAAGTATTGAATAAATGGCCTCCAAGTCTCATCAAATTTAATAGATGGGTCAAAAATAACACTTCTAATTTTTTCTAGATTTAAACAAGATATAGTTTGAGAAAACCAATGAAGTGTTGTAGGAGGATTAATGTACAGGGAGGAGGTCAAACACCTAGAGAGCTGGTGCAGGGATGACAACTTGATGCTTAATGTCACCAAAACCAAGGAGGTGATCGTCGATTTCAGACGGTCTCAGTCTGAGCACACACCCCTCAGCATCAGTGCCTCCAGAGTGGAGAGAGTGGAAAACATCAAGTTCCTTGGGGTGCAGATCTTGGACAATCTCACCTGGTCCAGGAATACCACTGGGATTGTGAAACGGGCCCAGCAGAGATTGCACTTTCTGAGGAAGCTTAAACAAGCATCACTCCCCACTAACATCTTAACTACATTCTACAGAGGCGTGGTTGAGAGTGTGCTGACCTTTTGCATCACAACCTGGTACTCCAGCTGCAGTGCTGTCGACAAAAAAGCCTTGCAGAGGGTGGTTAGGGGAGCAGAGAAGATTATTGGGGTCTCCCTACCTTCTGTCCAAGACCTCTTTCAGAGTCGATGCCTCCAGAAGACACGGTACATCATTTTTGTTTCTTTCTGTTGCACCACTTGCACAGGCAGCTATTGGTTTTTAAAACTTCCCAATCCTCTAATTTCCCATATTTTTTGCTATATTATATGCCTTCTCTTTTGCTATTATGTTGTATTTGACTTCCCTTGTCAGCCACGGTTGTGTCATCCTCCCTTTAGAACACTACTTCAACTTTGGCATATATCTATCCAGGGTTTTCCAAATCGCTCCCAGAAAATCCAGTCATTACTGATCTGCCATCATCCCTGCTAGTGTCCCCTTCCAAACAAGTTTGGCCAGCTCCTCTCTCATGTCTCTGTAATTCCATTTACCTCTGCTCACTAAAGATGAGATAGGCTAAGGTGACTGTGACAGTGTGTACTCAAGCCAGAGGAGTGAGGCCTCTCTAGTGAAACTTTTCCAGAAAGGTCCTCCTAAACATAGTGTCCATTTACACAATAGAGGCATGGAGACAGATAGTCATAGTCACACTTTATTGAGCCCGAGGGAAATTGGTTTTCGTTACAGTTGCACCGTAAATAATTAAATAGTAATATGTAAATTATGCCAGGAAATAAGTCCAGGACCAGCCTATTGGCTCGGGGTGTCTGACCCTCCAAGGGAGGAGTTGTAAAGTTTGATGGCCACAGGCAGGAATGCCTTCCTATGACGCTCTATGTTGCACCTCGGTGGAATGAGTCTCTGGCTGAATGTACTCCTGTGCCCACCCAGTACATTACGTAGTGGATGGGAGACATTGTCCAAGATGGCATGCAACTTGGACAGCATCCTCTTTTCAGACACCACTGTCAGAGAGTCCAGTTCCATCCCCACAACATCACGGGCCTTACGAATGAGTTTGTTGATTCTGTTGGTGTCTGCTACCCTCAGCCTGCTGCCCCAGCACACAACAGCAAACATGATAGCACTGGCCACCACAGACTCGTAGAACATCCTCAGCATCGTCAGACAGATGTTAAAGGACCTCGGTCTCCTCAGGAAATAGAGATGGCTCTGACCCTTCTTGTAGACAGCCTCAGTGTTCTTTGACCAGTCCAGTTAATTGTCAATTCATATCCCCAGGTATTTGTAATCCTCCACCATGTCCACATTGACCCCCTGGGTGGAAACAGGGGTCATCGGTGCCTTAGCTCTCCTCAGGTCTACCACCAGCTCCTTAGCCTTTTTCACATTAAGCTGCAGATTATTCTGCTCACACCATGTGACAACGTTTCCTACTGTAGCCCTGTACTCAACCTCATCTCCCTTGCTGATGCATCCAACTATGGCAGAGTCATCCGAAAACTTCTGAAGATGACAAGACTCTGTGCAGTAGTTGAAGTCCGAGGTGTAAATGGTGAAGAGAAAGGGAGACAAGACAGTCCCCTGTGGAGCCCTACTGCTCCACAGGGAACACTGAAGAGATAAGATGAAATAAGAATAACAAAAGGAAGTGAAACATACCCAATAATTAAGTCACAATTATCTTTCCTAACTTCAAAATATCATAGCCTATCCGCTTGAAGTTTTGATTAACTCTTAACACTTCTATTGTCCTGACTAACTTCAAAATATCATCAGCTGTCCACTTGGAGTTTCAATTGACTTTGAACACCTCTATTGTGAATGGTGATTGATCTTGCAAGTAAGGAATTCAAACATGCACAATTTACAAAACGGTCAATATTTATAACTGGTAAGCAAATTCTGTAGAAAAACAGCAGTCTTCTGCCCTGGTTTCTGAACAGTGTGGGTGACAGGGGCCCATGCTGTCCTCCTTGGGCACAAGTGAAATAAGAAGAATGCTTGAGTTGTAAAAGTGTGTGTGTTCTCGGCCCAGTTATTTTAGCTATTTAAGTTATTTTTTTATTTTGTTATCACCAGCGACACTTGGTCTCTAGACTTAACTCCCCACTGAATCCTTTCTTTCTCTTTTCCTTGACTAGAAATTGTTTCTTAAAACTATCTTCCCTTTATGTTGTATTTAAGGAAGAAGCTTTTGTAAGGCTATGCAAAAAAAGGCTACTGGCCTCGAATCTACAGTATTTTGAGGTTACTTTCATTTCAAATCATATGCACTTCTTTTGTAGAGGATATTAGGAGGTTCTGCAAGTCCATCACTAATCGTTTTCAATTATTGTTGACATACTTCCTATCTTAAACCTTTTGCATATTATTTTGAATAACTGTAAGGTAGACCAATACTAAACTAGGCATGACAACCCTCCTCAGAATACTGAAATGTTACATTTATCCAGTTATGTTATATGGCTCAGAATGTTGGACAATATCTAGTAACATGAGGAAACGAACTGAAGCAGCAGAGATGTGGTTTTTGAGAACGATGCAAAGAAGATCATGGATGAAATGAATATCTAACGAGGATGTCATGAACAGGGCAAATACAAAAAGGGAAATAATGTATGAGATCCTGAAGAGGCAACGTAACTTCATTGGACGTGTGATCAGGAAAAAGGAGCTAGAATGCACGGTAATTATGGGAAAGATTGAAGGGAAGAAAGGAAGAGGAAGGCAAAGACAAATGATGATGGAGACAGCAGCCAGAGAACTGGAAAAGAATACCAATGAATTGATCCACTTGACCCAAAACAGGAGTGTGTGGGCCATGGCAGTCAAAGTTCAACCTGGGCATGGCACCTGATGATGATGAAGATAATAAGGTAGAGCGACAGGCAGTTACAGAAATTGCAAATAGTCACAACATTTGTAGACATTATCATAACTTAGAAATATCTGCTCAAGTGATTGTTAAGACTTTTAATTTCTGCAAATCAAACATAGAATTTCTTGTTGAGTAGATACATCTGTAATGCTTGGTAGTATTTTTTGTTCTTGTTAAATATATTAAAGGGCAGCTGCAGCGTATTATGTTTCTCTTGCACAGGCATCAGGGACCCTTCAGTAACAGTGTTATAGAGAACTAACTGTTGGCCTGCATTCCTGCTGACCACTTGAATTAATGTAGCTAACCCCTACAAGATGTCCAAGAGTCTGCAGATATTAGTCCAATATTCTGCACACTGCAGAACTGAGTGGGAGACGTCAGGACAGGCAAATGATGCCAGGAAATCTATCAAAAAAGCAGGAATCACACCTCAAATTGGTTAACTCAACTTCATTGTTTTATTTAAACATTACGTTTGTACCTAAAGAACATCAAAAGGTAGTGGATGAGAATTTAGTTAGAAAAGATATTTTTTGTCTAGAGGAAAAGAGTTAACCAGAACTGAAGTGGAAAAGGACCAATTAATGCCTGAAATCCATCTCATCCGATACTGGCTCAGACATTTGGGCATTAGGTCATCAACATTCATTAATGAGGAGTCTCGACTATTTTAGGATTTCCTACTGAAATCTGACTCCTCGACAGGCATTTTGATGTTTTGTGGGCTCCTGGTCAGGGATGCTCTTCAGCCCACAAGCAGTAAAAGGCAATTTTAAAGAAAAGGCCTATAACTAACTTATACCTTTTTGTTTTTTTATGTGCATCAGTATTTTAAGATGAACGATTGATTGCTGAAGATAAAAGTAGCTGAATATTTAGTTTCACGATCCATTATTGTTTCTCTGACAGTGCAATTCTTGATAAATAACGGGTCAATCTAGATTATGCACTCCACTTGTGGAATGAAGTTTGAGATTGCTATGCCCTGACTCACTGATGAGAGTACAAACGCATCAAGTGGACCTGATATATTCCCTGTCCAGTCTGGCAGGAGCTTGCGGCAGAATGACTGAAACCAAGTATTTCATTAGGATCCTACCCTTTCCCTGCACCAGCTCCTTCTCTTCCATTCAACCATTAATGACATCCTGCATAATGGGCCTTTAGTTGACTCAACTTTCATTCGAACCCATCAGGCTGCAGTAACTAGTTTGTCTCATGTCCTGCAAAATTAGCTGGTATCAAACTGAGGTCGAGATGTAATGATACAGTAGTTCTGATCCTTCCTCAGCTTCTCTGCACACGTCTCGATCGATAAGTAAGGCATGAACCTTGCAAATAAATCTAGAAATAATTTTCTCAGTTATTTTTAAATTGTTGTTCCTTTTACTGGTAAACAAAGACTCTGCAGTAGGAGCTTTTATTAATTTGGGAGAAAATAGAAAGAATATTATCCTAACTGGTGTATCTGGTGTGGTCAATTGTACTGTGGGTTTTGAACCAAATATGTTTTGTTCTCATGCAATGCCTATTAAGTGTTGTTTTGGGTATATGCCAAATGGGCTTCTGACAAATCCCATAGGAGTCCAGGTTAGCTGGTAGCTCTACAGTTATCTCACACCATTTCTTACATTTGACACAACCATTAGAAATGTTGAAATCCACTTATTATCTAATAATAGCTAATAGCTGAATATACTTATCCATCTAACGGGGTACTTAAAATAAAGTCACCTTGATTTGCATCATTTGTGATGACAGTAGGTGAGTGATTGGTGGGTTTGTGTTAATCACTGATGATTTACTTACCCCCAGCCCCTCCAACCTGACTCTTGACTTCCTTCATGCATATGACAGAAGGAATTACTAAATGTTAGGAATTCTGGCTGATACAGTTTTGGGCTAAATAAGTAAGTTGAGTTTACCATGTAGAGCATTGTGTGAGGCAATCGATGCAGATATTGGAAGGGACAGTTTGATCATATATTACTGAGCTGGGCCACACATACAAGGTCATGAAACTTTTGGCAGTGTTACAGCCAGAACTTTGGGGTTTTGGTCCAGGATTTGTCCTCAATAGTAACCTCCTCTGTTGGTTGACCTCTTTGGTGCAGGCTTTCTTGAGTTCCCATGGGTGAAGAAATGCAGAAATCTTTGTCTCCACTTTGTCAATCAAGGCATTGGGACCCATTGTCTGGAACTTGGATGGCTGCTCCCGCTTCTGTACAGCTATGATTTTCTGCAAGATTTTAGGCTAGTTGGCTTCATGACAGCCTTAGACCAGCCCTCAAAAAAGAGCCAAATGTCTCTTAGCAGCAGAGCATATCGGGTAGTGAGACCAGTACGTAGACACGAGATCAGATGTAGAATGAGGTGCACAGGGGATGAACGCTCAATGAACATGATCTGTGCCTGAAAGGATATTCTAAACAAGACTTGTTGCATGTTAACTTTACCTCATAGACAAACAAAAATATTTAGAGGAAAAAATTGGGCTTGTGTTCAGTGTAAACTGTGAAGAATTAAATAATTCTCTTGTCTGTTGACAGGCTTCAGCATGAATCCCTAAAATACTGAAGCAATCTACTTTGTTATATTAACATGTTTTAGCATGACTTGTGCTTCTCTTATTGAGCTGAAAACATAAAAGAGCGAATGTGATTTCTGTGCACTGGTCTATATAACCTTTCTCGAACAAACAAAAGTACTCTTTGTGGAGGGTCTGGATCTCACTGAAAGTTCCAACAATGGGCAATAAGGTAGGCAGCTGATTTTAGCTTTCTGATAAGAATTGTTCAGACTCTCAGTGCCAGGAAAAACAGGGGCTTACAAATCTGGTTCGTGGTTATTTGTGCTGGAAGTAACACAAACTGACATTACTGCTTCTCTTCATCAAAATAGGAAAACACCATTGTTAATTAAATGAGTTCCCCAAGTTTTAAAAGACATAAGTTATGATAGAGTAAATTATGGTGAGTTTTTAAAAGTAGGGGAAAATATATAGAGTGTCTTTAATTTAGCTTGGGGTTGAAGTTTTAGTGCATTTGATGCTTCCACGGATGTTGACAATCGGCTGGTGAATTCTGTTTTGTGATGACTTCCTGTTGATGTTGCACAGAAGCATTAATTCCTCTAAGCATTTAGTATTGCTGAATTTGCACATTCATCACCTGAAACCTCAAAAGGAAAATCAAATTACCACTGCCTTATAACGTGATCTAGTTTTGTTGAGAGATGGCAAAAGATTCATGAAAGAATCCTTCCTTTAGGGTGTTATCTCCAACAAGTTACTGAAGTTCATTAATGTTTTGTTTTCTCATGTACTTCCTTACATACAATTAAAAATGACATTTTGTTTATTTTCAGTTTTTTAAGTTTATGTGCTTGAATATAAACACGAGATTCCACCACTAAGCACAACTTTCTCCCCCCACCTCACCCCTCTCCCTTTCCACAGGGATCACTCACTACAGAACTCCCTTGTCCACTTGTCCCTCCTACTAATGACAATGGTGTAATGGTTAGTGCAACTGCTTTACAGTCACCGACAGTAACTGATCAGGGTTTGATTCCTACCACTATCTGAAAGGACCGTGCATGTTCTCCCCATGACCACAAGGGTTCCCCTCAGGTGCTCCAGTTTGTTCCCATGTTCCAAGAAAGGCGTAAATTAGGGTTAGTAAGTTGTGAGCATGCTATGTTGGCTCTAGAGTCATGGTGACACTTGCAGGCTGCCTCCAGCACATATCAAATGACGACTCAAATAGCACATTTCACTGTATGTTTCAACGTTTGATCTACATGTGACAAATAAAGCTAATCATCTTTAATATTTATCCCTGCAAGTGGTACAAGTACTACACCTGCCCTTACACCATAAGACCATAAGACAAAGGTGAAGAATTAGGCCTTTCATCCCATCGAGTCTGCTCTACCATTCCATCGTGGCTGATCCTGGATCCCACTCAACCCCATACACCTGTCTTCTTGGCATATCCTTTGATGTCCTGACTGATCAGGAAATAATCAACTTCCACTTCAAATATAGCCACGGAACTGTCCTCCACTATAGTCTGTGGCAGAGCATTCCACAGATTCACTACTCTCTGACTTAAAAAAATTCCTCCTTACCTAGTTCTAAAAGGTCACCCCTCAGCTTTGAGGCTGTGGCTTCCAGTTCTGGATACACCCACCATGGGAAATATCATCTCCACGTCCACCCTATCTGGTCCTTTCAGCATTCGGTAGTTTTCAATGAGATCTCCATGTATTCTTCTAAATTCCAGTGAGTACAGTCCAAAAGCTACCAAATGCTCCTCACATGTTAACCTCTTCATTCCTGGAATCATCCTCGTGAATCTCCTCCGGACTCTCTCCAATGACAACACATCCTTTCTGGGATATGTTGCCTAAAACTGTTGACATTACTCCAAGTGTGGCCTGACCAGTGTCTTGTAAAGGCTCAGCATTATCTCCTTGCTTTTATATTCTGTTCCCCTTGAAATAAGTGCCAACATTGCATTTCCCTTCTTTACCACAGACTAAACCTGGAAATTAACCTTCTTGGTGTCTTGCGCAAAGACTCCTAAGTCCCTGTGCACCTCTGATGTTTAAATCTTCTCCCCATTTAGATAGTGGTCTGCACTATTGTTCCTTTTATCAAATGCATTATTATACATTTCCCAACACTGTATTCCATCTACCACTTTATTGTCCGTTCCTCCAATTTGTCTAAGTCCTGCTGCAATCGCATTGCTTCCTCAGCATTATCTACCCCTCCACCTATCTTCATATCATCCGCAATCTTTGCCACAAAGCTATCAATTCCATTACGTAAATCATTGACAAACAATGTGAAAAACAGCGGTCCCAGTACTGACCTCCAAGGAACACGACTAGTCACTGGCAGCCAACCAGAAAAGGCCCCTTTTATTCCCACTCACTGCTTCCTGCCTCTCAGCCATTCCTCTATTTATGCCAGTATCTTTCTTGTAACGCCATAGGACTTTATCTTGTTAAGCAGCCTTACGTGGGGCACCTTATCAAATGCCTTCTGAAAATCCAAGTAAATGACATTCACTTCCTCTCCTTTGCCCACGTCCTCTTTCACCACCATTCAGGACCCCAAACAGTCCTTCCAGGTGAAGTGACACTTCTCCTACAAGTATGTCGATATTTACTGTATATGATACTCCTGGTGTGGCCCCCTTTACATTAGTAACACCCGACATAGATTGGGGACTCACTTCATTGAACACCTTCGCTCCAACTGCCACAAAAGGCAGGATTTGCCAGTGGCCGAACATTTCATTTCATTTCAACTTTTCATTCCCATTCCAACATGTCAGTCCGTGGCCTCTGTTGTGTTTTGCAACTCCAGAAACTAATTGAAAGAAACATAGAGGAGCTGGGATATGCCTTGTCTGCTTTTTTCTTTTTTGAAGCACTCACATATGATGTGGTGTTGTGATAACGTATGCTGTTCAGGTAGTCCTTGCAGATAACCATAATGAATTGTGTAAACAAAGAAAGAATGCTAATCGAACAATGTATTTACAACATTACTCAAATATTACTGAAATAAATACACAACAGCCTCCTGTATCGCCATAATAAGGCTATACTCAACTTGAAGGAGCAACACGTCATATTCAATTTGGGTAGTCTCCAACTTTATAGCATGAATATCAATTTCTCTAACTTCTGGTAATTTCTCCCACTCTCCTCTCTCTTTTTCCATTCCCCATTCTGGCTTCTCTCTTACTCTGCCTTTTCTTCTCACCTGCTCACCATCTCTCTTTAGTGCCCTTCCTTTTTCCCTTTCTCCCATGGTCCACTGTGCTCTCCTATCAGATTCATTGTTCTTCAGCCCTTTGCCTCTTCCAGCTAACACCGCCCAGCTTCTCACTTCAACCCCCTCCCCCACCTAATGACCTTTCCCTCACCTGGTTTCACCTAACACCTGCCAACTTGCACTTGCTCCCCTCCCCCCACCTTCTTTCTCCCCTTCCTTTCCACTCCTGATGAAGGGTCTCGACCATAACTTCGACGGTTTATTCCTATCCATAAATCCATCGTCAAGGATCCCCACCATCCTGGCCATGCCTTCTGCTTGCTATCGTCTTCAGGTAAGGAGGTACAAGAGCCTTGGGTCCCACACCACCAAGTTCAGAAACAGTTATCACCCCTCAACCATCAGGCTCATGAACCAAAGGGGATGACTTTACTTACCCCAACACTGAACTGATTCCACACACTATGGACTCATTTTCAAGGACTCTGCAACTTGTGTTCTTGATATTTATTGTTTATTTATTTATTTATTATTGTTTTGTTTCTTTGTATTTAGACAATAAGATATAGGAACAGAATTAAGTCACTCAGCCCATCAAGTCTGTTCCACTATTCCAACATGGCTGATTTATTTTCCTGCTCAACCTCATTCTCCTGCCTTGCCCCCATGCCCCTTTGACACTGTGACTAACCAAGAACCTATCAACCTACACCTTAAATATACTCAATACCTTGGCCTCCACAGCCATCCGTGGTAATGAATTCCACAGATTCATCATCCTCTGAATAAAGAAATTCCTCCTCATTTTTGTTCTAAATGGACATTCCTGTATTCTGAGGCTATGCCCTCTGGTCTTAGACTCACCCACTATAAGAAACATCCTCTCCATATACACTCTATCTCGGCCTTTCAATATTCAATTTTAAAATGCTATTCCCTTTTCTCAGTTTCTTCGCCTCTACCGATTCTGTTCCCAGGGTGCAGCTTTCCATTTCAGGATATCAGAGATGTCCTCCTTCTTTAAAAAAAATGGGGTTTCTCTCCCTATCTATTGATGCTGCCCTCACCCGTATCTCCTCCATTTTCCATACATTAGCACTCACCCCATCTTTCTGCCACCGTAATAGTGAGAGAGTCCCTCTTGTCCTTACCTACTACTCCATCAGCCTCTGCATCCAACACATTCTCTTCTGCAACTTCCACCATATCCAAAGAAGTCCTGCCACTAAACATATCTTTACCTCCTCCCTCTCTGTTTTTCCCAGGATTGCTCTCTCTGCGATTCCCTTGTCCAATCATCCCTTCCCACTAATCTCTCTCCAGGCCTTTACCCTTGCAAACAGCTTAAGTGCTACACCTGCCCTACACCACATTCCTCACCTCCATTCAGGGCACCAAACAGTCTTTCCAGGTGAGGCAACACTTCACCTGTGAATCTGCTGGGGCTGTCTACTATATCCGGAGCTCCCGATGTGGCCTCCACTATGTTGGTGAGATGTGTTGTAAATTAGGGGACTGCTTCGTCGAGCACCTCCAAACCATCTGCCACAAGCAGGATTTCCCTGTGGCCAAACGTTTTAATTCTGATTCCCGTTCCTGTTCCGATGTGTCGATCCATGAATTCCTCTTGTGCCAAGATGAGGCCACCCTCAGGGAGGAGGAGCAACACCTTATACTCTATCTGGGTATCCTCCAACCTGATGGTATGAATATCGTTTTCTTCTTCCAGTGAACAAAATGTCCTCTCCCTTCCTCTATTCCCACTCTGAACTTGTACGTTTTCTCACCTGCCTATTACTTCCCCTCGGGTCACCTCCTCCTTCCCTTTCTCCTATTGTCTACTCTCCTCTCCTATCAGGTTCCTTTTTCTCCAGCCCTTGACCCTTCTCACCCACCTGGCTTCACCTATCACCTTCTAGCCAGCCTCTTTCCCTCCCCCACCATTTAATTCAGGCATCTCCCCCTTCCCTCTCAGTCCTGAAGTAGAGTCTTGGCCTGAAACATCGACTGTTTCACCTTTTTCCACCAATGCTGCATGAACTGCTCAGTTCCTCCTACATTTTGTGTGTGTTCTGAATTACCTCCAGAGACTCCAGCCATTGCTGTTCTGCCGTCATCCCTGATAGTGTCCTCTTCAATCAACTTTAGCCAGATCCTCCCTCTTGTCTCTGTAATTCCCTTTACTCCACTGTAATAATGATACATCTGACTTTAGCTTCTCCCTCTCAAATTACTGGGTGAATTCTATTTAATTATGAGCACTGTCCCCTCAGGTCCTAAAATCCCTAATCAAATCCAGTTCATTACACAACACCCAATCCAGAAATGTACTTCCTACAGTGGACTGGACCACAAGCTGCTCTAAAAATCCATCTTGTAAGCATTCTATACATTCCCTCTCTTGGGTTCCAACTCCAACCTGATTTTCCCAACATACCTGTATATTGAAATCCCCCATGACAATTGTGACATTGCCCTTTTTTCTTGACTTTTTTATCTACCATTGTAGTTTGTATCCCACATCCTGGCTACTGTTCAGGGGCCTGTATATTACCCCCATCAGGGTATTTTTACCCTTACAGTTTCTTAACTCTACCCACATGTGTTCTATATCTTACAATCCTATGTCACCTCTTTCTAAGGGTTTGATTTATTTTTTACCGACAGAACCCCCCAGCCACCCCCTCTGCCTATCTGCCTGTTCTTTTAATACAATGTGTATCCTTGGATGTTAAGCTCACAACCATGATCTTCTTTCAGTCACAACTCCGTGAGGCCCACAACGTCATATCTGCCAGTTTCAAACTGCGCTACAAGATGATCTACCTTATTCTGTATACTGTGTGCATTCAAATACAGCACCTTCAGTCCTGTATTCGTCACCCTTTTTGATTTTGTTCCGTATTACACGTCAGCTCATCCTACTGACTGAGTTTTTGCCCTATCATCTGCCTGTCCTTTCTTCCTACACCCTGCATCAACTTGTCTACCAACAGTCTCATCCCCAGACCGATCGCTCCAGTTCCCATCCCCCTGCCCAATTAGTTTAAACCCCCTCCAACAGCTCCAGTAAACCTGCCCGCAAGTATTTTGGTCCCCCTTGGGTTCAGGTGTAACCTGTCCTTTTGTGCGCGGATTATACCTTCCCCAGAGGCGATCCCAGTGATCCAGAAATCTGAAACCCTGAAACTATGCCCTCCTGCACCATTTTCTCAGCCACTCATTCATCTGTACTATTGTCCCTTTCCTGCCCTGACAAGCACGTGGTTCTGTGTATAATCCGGAGGTCACTACCTTGGAGGTCCTGCTGTTCAGCCTCCTTCCATAACTCCTTAACTCACCACTCTTTAGGACCTCTTCCATCATCTTACCTCTGCCATTGGTGCCAATATGCACCATGACCTCCGACTGCTCACTCATCCTCTTAAGAATCTTCTGCAGCTGCTCTGAGATCTCCTGGACCCTTGCACATGGTACGCAATACATGCAGACACCTCTTTCACATCCACAAAATCTCCTGTCCATCCTCCTGACTATTGAGTCTTCTATCACTATTGCTTTCCTGACTTCACTCTTCGCTGCTGAACTCAGAGCCTGTGCCAGTGCCACTGGCCTGGTTGCTCCTACTGAGCCCTGAAAGGTCATTTCTCCTCCTCCCCAGCGGTATCCAAAGGGGTACACTTGTTGCTGAGGGGAAGGGCCACAGGAGAACCCTGCACCGACTGCTTACTCCCCTTGCTTCTCCTGGTGGTCACCCATCTACTATCTGAAGCCCACACTCTGTGTGTGACCAGCTCAGAGAAAGTTTCATCTCAGTTTTCAGCCTCCTAGGTGTTCCTGAATACATCCATCTCCAGCTGCAGTTCCTTGACCTGGTCAGTCAGAAGCTGAAGTTCAGTGCACTTCCTGTAGATACAGTTATCAGGGAGACTGTCAGGTACCCTGAAATCCCACATCTCTTCCACTTCCTTAACTACCATCGTGCCTACATATATTATACTTCTAACTTCTCAGCTGCACTTGCTGAGCCCAAGTCCGGCCACTCTCACACTGTCCACTCCAACAACTGTTGGTTCAACAGTGGCCACTCTGCTTACAGTTTGCTCCTTTTTATTGGCCCCTGCCAAGTGCCTAAGAGATTGTTATGATTGTAGCTCACTGAAAAGTTCTGAATGGCCCTGAGCTTTTTTTTTCATCTTCACTGGCTCACCAGTGAATGACCTCTCATGATGATTGCACCCTGCCGGAAAGTCTGAACTTACTCTGAATGCCCGTAAGAAAATAAATCTGAGTAGTATATGGTGACATATGCAGTATGTACTTTGATCATATATTTGCTTTGAACTCTGAACTTTTGAACTTTGTTTTGCTCTGGATTTCCAGTATTTGAAGAATCTCTTGTGTTACAGATTCTGCATCTCCTCCTTTTCCTGCACATCTGCCCTCACCCCATCCGCCTGTCAGCGTAGCAGCGTTAGGATTCATCTTGTCCCTACCTCCCACCTAACAAGCCTCCATATCCAACACATCATCCTCCATAACTTCTACCATTTCCAACAGCTTCTGAACACCAAGCACATTTTTCCCTCCCCATCCCCACTTTCTTCAGGGATCATTCTCTATGTGACACCCTTATCCACTCGCACTTGCATGCCCACCCCCACTGATCTCCCTCCTGGCATACCCCTGCAAGCATGGCAAGTGCTACACTGGCCCCTGCACCTCCTCCCTCACCACCACTCAGAGCCCTAAACAGCCCTTCCAGGTGAAGCGACATTTCACCCGCGAGCGTGACGGCAACATGTATTGTATTCTGTGCTCCCAGTGTAGCCCCCTCTGCATCGGTGAGACCCAATGCAAACTGGGAGACTGTACCTTTGCTCTGGCCGTCACAATAGGCTGAATCTCCTAGTGGCCACCCATTTTAAATTGGCTTCCCATCTCAATTCTGACACATCTGTCCATGGTCTCCTCCACTGCCACAATGAACATAGAATTGTACTGTCCTGTGAAAAAGGTGTTGACTGTCCATTCTATCTATGCTTCTTAACTTATACACCACTTTCAAATCACCTCTCATCTTTCTCCGCTCCAAAAAGAAAAGCCCTAGCTTGCTCATTCTTTTCTCATAAGACATGATCTCTAATCCAGGCAGCTTCGTCTCTAAATCTTCCACATCCTTCCTCTAATGAGGTGACCAGACTGAACAGAATACTCTAGGTGTGGTCTAACCAGAGTTTTACAGACTTGCAACATTACCTTGTGGCTATTCTGTGACTAATGAATGCTAACACACTGTGCACCTTCTAAACCATCCATAGACATAAACCCAAGACCCCTTTGTTCCTCCATACAGCTATGAATCCTGTCATTAATCTTGTACTTGCCTTCATATTCAACCTCCAGAGTGTCTCACTGCACAATTTTCCAGACAGAACTCCATCTGCCATATGTCAGCCCAGCATTGCATCCTATGAATGTCCCTTTGTAACCCAAGACAACGTCTACACTATCCACAACACCACTAATCTTCTTGTCATCTGCCAATTACTAACACACCCTTTCACTTCTTCACCTAAGTCATTTATAACATATCATAAAGAGCAGGGGTCCTGGAACAGATCCCTATGGAACACGACTGGTCACATACTTCTTGGCGGAATGCACTCCATCTACTACCACCCTCTGCCTTCTGTGGGCAAGCCAATTCTGAATCCATGCAGCTAAGTTTCCCGGTATCCCATGCCTTATAATTTTCTGAATGAGCCTATCATGAGAAACCTTGTTGAATGCCTTACTAAAATCCATATTCACCACATCCACTGCTCTACCTTCATCAATTTGTTTGTCGCTTTCTCAAAGAATTCAATCAAGCTCATGAGGCACAACCGGCCCCCACAAAGCCACTCTATCCCCAGTTAGACTATGCTTCTCCAAATGCTTATAAATGTGCCTGAGGCCCAACTCAGGCTGGAGGAGCAACACCTCATTAGTCCCCAACCTGATGGCATGAAAATCAATTTCTCTAACTTCCAGTAGTTTCTTCCCCCCCACCTCATTTTCTATTCCTTATTCTAGTTATCATCTCATCCTTTCTCTCATACTTACCTGCCCATCACCTCCCACTGGTTCCCCTCCTTCTCTTTCTTCTATGGTCCTCTCACCTCCTATTAGATTCCTTCTTCAGTTCCTTACCTCTTCAACTATGCCCTCCTAGCTTTTTAATTCATTCCACTTCCCCACTTTCCCCACTTTCCCCCTCACCTGGTTTCACCTGCCAGCTTGTACTGCCTCCCCTCCCTCACCTTTTTCCGGCTTCTGCCCCCTGCCTTTCCAGTCTTGATGAAAAGCCTCGTCCCGAAATGTCAACTGATTATGCCCCTCCATAGATGCTGCTTGACTTGCTGTGTTTCTTCAGCATTTTGGGTGTGTTGTTCGTTACTCTGCTTGAGGTTGCTCACCTTGCAAAAGGATCATTTTCTTCAAAGACTTCTCCAGTGTTTTTTTTGGTCTGGTTGCAATAGGGTGGGCATGCCTTGTAAACTTGTTTGCAGTGAGAAGCTTTGTGTCAATGACCACCAATTTCCTATTTGAACATATTCCAAAATATAATGATTGTAATTTTTTATGATGATTAGGGAGTTAGATATGGCCCTTGTGGCTAAAGGGATCAGGGGGTATGGGGGGAAGGCTGGTGCAGGGTTCTGAGTTGGATGATCAGCCATGATCATACTGAATGGCGGTGCAGGTTCGAAGGGCCGAATGGCCTACTCCTGCACCTATTTTCTATGTTTCTATATTTCTATGTTAATAGATACTGTACGGACTTTACTTCTCTGTGAACTCCAACCCTCATCCCACTTGTATCTCCCCAATTCTACAAGATAAGTTTTCACCATAAAGTCTTAATCAGGAGGCTCATCCCCTGCTCGCCTCATGCTCTGGTGACCTGTAACTTACTGACTGAACTGGAGTTGTTCATGATGCAGTGTTCTGGACTTCAGCCTGAACAAAATAGTTGCCAGAGTAAACTGCTTATCAAAAAAATGATTTAAAGTTCTTCTTTTAAGGACAGATTTTTTTTTTAAAATGTTGTTTCACAGTTTTTCCAACCATCAAAATTGTGGCAATCATAAAACTTTCAAGTGCCTTGCCCATGTCACCTGATGGATTTTTCACGAACAGATCTTTTCATTCTCTGGAACTTCCCTCATTAATCAGTTAAACGGATAGTTCTGTAAATAATTTCCGTAAACACTATAATGAACCTGACCCTACCCTATCAAGATATTCTATTTGTCCTAACATGCTTCCTTCAACTTCTCTGTAATTGAAAAAGTAACTTGTTTCCTACTTTCTCAGTGCAAATGAAAGGTTCTCGATCTAAAATATTAACTCTATTTCTCTTTTCTCCACCATACAAAATCTAAATTGCAAACAGAAAATGCTAGAAACGTAAGGCAGGGAAGGATGATGTACCATTACACAAGCTGGTTCCAGAAGCTATAGTGTAGAATTGGATAGATGACTGCCCACATAGAGGTAAAGCTTACCCTCACATTCAGAAGAGCAAATTCAAAAGCCTACATTTCAGTTCATACATGCCACTTCTGATTTCTGAAGCTGAAAGTATCCCAGCCCCTGGTCAATTGAGGAGTCATCCATACTAAAGGGGCAGGAAGAAAATATTTACAAACATGACAAATTCTAGGGAAATGAATTAGCCCTTCTTTTTTAGTTAAAGAATTAATACCCATAAAAATGCATTTAAAATGATTTTTTTAATACTTTGCTTCCTTGTTAGTACAATAAATCATTCTAAAATATTTTTGGCATAGTAAGTAATTGAAAGATGAAGGAATAGAATCTGACTGGATCTCATGAAGTGCCTTGCTAATGCATTTGTAAGGTTCCTTCAAAATAGCTTTGTAAAGTAATTGCTTTTGATCATGTGCCTCATATTTACCATAGACTCTGCTCTAATAGTGGTGGGAATAGTTGTTCAGTGTAAAGGAATGGAATTACCAACTGGAGAGGATGTTGCAGAGTATCCAACAAGGAGAGTAACTTGCATTCCATCCCTCTTTCATTATTTTCTCCAATTAATCACCAAGAATTTCCCCATGGTATCTTAGTACTTTGATCATAAAATTTCATGCATAGTAATTAAGGTTACCTAATTTTTTGACATCCCGATATTACTTATAATTTCAGAGAATAGTTGAAACTGATGCTGTGAATTTCATAGTCAAACAGTGAAAGGGATCAAAAGCGCAATGAATAGATGGGAAAGAGTCTGTATTTAGAGTCATGGTGTCGCACCGTGCAGAACCGGGTCCTTCCTCCTGCCCAATGCTAATCCCACTTGCCAGCATTAGGTTAGTATCTTTCAGTGCCTTGCCTATTCAATTACCTGTAAAATGCAGTTATTTAATCTAAGTCCCCTTTCACGTCTGGTAGAAAATTCCTGATATCAACCAATCTCTAGACCTGAACATGGACTGTTTTAGATTTGTGGATAACGGTG
The DNA here is from genome assembly GCF_030028105.1 of Mobula birostris. Taxonomy (NCBI): domain Eukaryota; kingdom Metazoa; phylum Chordata; class Chondrichthyes; order Myliobatiformes; family Myliobatidae; genus Mobula; species Mobula birostris. The sequence goes on from NC_092386.1 coordinate 46,084,172, forward strand.
GGATTGACCTTTTCTGCCATAGCGTCATGGCTGATGAGATAGGGCAGGGGAGGAGGAAGAGAAGTTGTAAAGAGGCTGTAGTTAATGTAGCTCCCGTGACAATACAGAGAACTTGCTTTGTGTGCCAGCAGCTCAGGCAGGTCGCAAGAAACTGCTGGAATAGACATGGGAGGGTAAAGTGGATGATTTGTTACAGCTGTGGCTTCTCAGGCAATGCCCTGCAAAATAAGGGAAGTGTGAAAATCACTCACTAAAGCAGGCAGAATCCACAGCAGCACCTTCTCTTTTCAATTTGACGACATACCAGATTATAGAGCTGGAGAGGTCAGACAAATCGCTGATGGCCGCCTCTGTTGGCAGTGGTGGTCATCCATGGATGTACACAGGAAGTTTATTAGGAGGCCAGCAATGCAATATGTCAGTGGACATGGGGTCATCAGTAGTGATAACTGATCTACCTTTGCCCATGACTGGAGAGGCAATTTACATTACCAGTGCAGGAGGTGAAACAATGAGGATGGAGAGAAGTCAGCCCCAGGTACGTGAGATTGAGGGAGTGCAGCTTCCTGTAGATTTCTGGGTGAGCCCGAACAATGAAGGTACTATCCTGGGGATAGACACAATGAGTAAGGCAGGTGGTATCATAGACTCAGGAAAAGGAGAAATAACATGGACAAGACAGGGAGAGCGAACATGTGTAACCCGCAAAGCAGCTAACATGGCCCACAGAGAGACAGCAGCCCCAAGCAGGGAGGGGAGACAGGGTGATTGATGTGTTTGAATCATGTCAGGAGGTCCCAAGGGGAGGGGCTGAGAGCTATCAGTGCGAGCAGGGCACAGGAGAACAGGAAGCAACAGAAATTACAAGTGTACAGGAAGAAACTACAGCTACCAATTTAGGAAGATTACATAGAGACGTGAAGGACCACTGTAACCAAGGTAACACATTGAGGGATTGAGCAAAGTAGCAGCAACGTAATGCGGATCAGAGAGAGCCAGAGGGAGAGAGGATAGTTCCTCCACGGGTGACCAGGTCATGGTAAGGGGTAAAGGAGCTGCTTGAAAGGACAGGTTTCACTCCCAGGTGGATAGAACCACAGGTGGTTCTCCAGACAAATAACACCTGCATTGGGATACAGACCCGGCGAGGCAGACAGTGGAAACACTGGACTCAGGTTAAACCGTGTGACCCACCTCCTTGTCGCCCCCACAGACTGAGCGGGAGATCAAGTGCACCCAGCAGGGAACTCAGGTGAAGAACACCAGCCGGCTGCGTGAGACTTTACCACTTACCACACCCGATGGAGGCAGACAGACAGCAAACAGGAAGGGAGAGGACACCGAGAGACTGTGACAGCAAGCCGTCAATAGCATGTTAATGTGTAACGGTAGCGGTACTCTGTCATGAAGGATGGTTGCTGAAGGTAGATGATTAGTTGTACAGAGTAGAATTTTTAAAAATTGGGAAAATAAATGGGAAGAGATCCAAGTTACAGTAGGGATATCTGGTTCCATAACTTTGATAGCATGGCAAACTGAGAAAGATTGCACACGGCACCTGAAGATAGGCACCCCAGCCTGAATGGAGAGTGAGTACGAATGAGCTGGGCACTTTCAGTGGATGTGCCAGAGATCAACTGGACAGTTCGGAAGCGGGTACCGTAGGAGTGAGGTCTTTGCAGTCATTCAAATAGAGACTACCCCAGCCCCTCCTGTACATCGATGAGAGGCCTGTGTGCTGGTACATTTACCTTGCTGGTGCCCCTGATCAGAGAGTAACCACTGACAGCTACTGGAGAGGTTTAGCTATCAGAAAAGGTATTGATCGTGCGGATAGCCAGTGACTTTTTCCCAGGGCTGAAATGGCTGGCACGAGGGGACATAGTTTTAAAGTGCTTCAAAGTAGATACAAAGGGGATGTCAGTTTTTCACACACAGAGTGGTGGGTGCATGGAATGCACTGCCAGCGAAGGTGGTAGAGGTGGATACAATAGAGTCTTTTAAGAGACTCATAGATAGGCACATGGAGCTTAGAAATATAGAGGGCTATGTGGAAGGAAATTCTTAGCAGTTTCTATAGCAGGTTACATGGTGAGCACAACATTGTGGGCTGAATAGCCTGTAATATGCTGTAGATTTCTGTGTTTCTATGTTTCTAAAATGAAGATAAAGAATGTGATGAAACTGCAATCTGCCAGGAGGGAGGAAGGCAACGGACATATGAATGGCAAAGCTGCATTTCAAAGTCTGTTGGTCAAAATTCTGGAACATTCTCTGCATAGATCCTTGGAGGTAGCCGTGAGTGTAGGTGTAGATGCACACAAGGGGTTCTGAAGTACATTTTTGTTGCCCTATTTGATTAGATTCTCCTTAAGTTTTAACTTTTTCAGGAGGACCAAGAGGAGAAACTATTAAGAAATGTTCTGGACTTAGGGTAAATAGCAAAATATTAACATCAGTGACCAATCTTTAGACCTGAATGTGGGCTGTAGATTAAATTTAAAATGCAGCCCTGGACAATAGGTTCCTAGGGCTGTGAACAGCAGTTAATTGAAAAACTAGACAAATGTCGACTAACATTCAATTTAGGTGTCTGGAGTATGGGTGCAAAGAAGGAGGTGTGAAAGTTGTATGTAATTCAAAGGAAGTATTGTAGATGTATTGTAAATATAGAATTTCCTTTGATCTTTAGCATATAAAACATCATGTAATATTGATTCAAACAGACCTCTTCCTCCGAAATGGTCTCAATATGATGCCTGGGGCTTGTTTTTATTGAATAAACTACTTCCGGATCCACCAGCTTGAGTCTCTCACCAGTGACTTTGTTCACATTACAAATGCCTAACCAGGCCTACTCTTCCCTTGGCTGCCCTTTCGATCCTTGTATACACTTCCAGAATTCTTCTTAACCTTACCTGCCAAAGTTATTTCATGACCACTCTTTGCCCTCCTAATTAATTTGTTAACTTCTCCACTACACTCTCTGTATTCGTCAGGAGGCTTACTGAACCCCAATGGCAAACACTTCCTTTCTTTTTCTCTGAAAAAAATCTTCAATATGCTTTGTTATCCAAGGTTCCCTAATCATTCTATCTTTGCCTTTCATCCTTTCTAGAACATTCTGTCCTGAACTCTTCATTGTTCTCTTTTTAAAGGACTCCCACTTGTCTGATGTTGTTTCACCTGCAAGCATCTGCTTTTAATCTAATTTTTCTAGGACCTGTTATGTCATGGAAATTAGCTTTTTTCTAATTAGGGCCATAACACAAGGACCAACCTTGTCCATAACTATTTGAATTATGGTCACTGTTCCCAAAGTGTTCCCCTATATCTTCCACCATCTGCCCAGTTTCATTCCCTAAGATAAGTCTAGTAGGGCTATCTATATTTCACTCATGAAGCTGTCTTGGATGCACTTAACAAATTCCAATATATATCTCCGTTTCTTGCAATAAGTCAATACTGGGAAAATTAAAATCATCACTATCATCATCCTACTGCTTTTACCTTTCCATGATTTGCTTACATAGTGTTCCTCTAATTCCTGCTGACTATTGGGAGGCCTATGATATAATCCCAGCAAAGTGATCACTCTTTTATTGCTAAATTATGTCCAAGTAACCTCATTGGATAATCCCTCCAAAATGTCCTAAGTACCAGCGTGGTGTTCTAATAAACCTCACGCCTCCCCAGATTCTGCATCCCTCTTTTTCTTATAGAAAGAAAGTACTTCAAAATATAACTATATTTTAAGCCAAAAAGTGACTCCCTTTAATTGTGTAAAACTTGACAGATTTTCACCTATGCTTAATCTTCCAGCAGCTTGGGTGGCCTAAATCGTTGGCTCAGCAACCAGAAGAGTAAGGAAGCAGACAAATCTTCACGGTAATTTAAATTAGTACAAATAATATGACTTTAGCATTTAAATGAAGCCCCAGTCATCCTGAAAGCCTGTTTTGCTTATGTCTGTTAAAGAGAAGCCAAATTCTTTCTTTACCCTGCACTTTCTTTATTTAGTTTGTCTTGTAACTCATTCAGAGCTAGTCTATGTGCTCCATAGTAAGTGGTAGAAAAGCTCAAGAATGAGCACAATCTTTTCCAAGCCTCTAATTTCAAGCTTAGCTGCTATTTGGAAGCTACAACAATGAAAGGGGTGGGAAAACAATGAAAAAGCAAAAAAAAAAATTGCCAGCACTGGAAGCCAGGGAGGAAAAAAACACTAAAGTGCTGGAAGTACTCAGCATCTCTGTGAATGTCTTGGGCTTTACCACCACACCACACAATGCTAAATTGACTGATCCCCTATCAAAATGGCTTCAGCCTTCAGCCTTCAGCTCACTGAGATAGAATGGAGGCACAACTCCTGGTAACCCTACTTTAAAAGGTACATGAGTGGACACTGAAAGAAAAAGGACCAGCCTTAGCCTTAATGGAATGAGAAAGAAATGCTTTGAAGAACTTGATTTTAGTCATTTTTCCTCAAAGGTTATAGATTCTGCCTATGAAGGATTCGATTTGTGATACAACATTGAGGCCTTATTGCAAAGTAGGCGTAGATCTAGTCTGTGATGAGTTTTGTATCTCATTTTGGGCAAATAACAAAACAACACCTGACAGGTTAGGGTTAGGAAAATGCAGTGCTCGGGTTTTATTTGGTGCACAGAGTGAACACGGCTTGTAAGAAGCATAACTTCCACATTAGCCTTCATCTGAAAGACCGACTGCAGTCTGCCCTTCTGCAGCTTTTCCAATTCTCTATCAGCTGCCACCAAATCAAAAAGAAAGGTTGCTTCTGCTCATGCTTCGGAAAATGAAAGAAACAAATTGTTGTACTTAAAAAAAGTTTTAGCCTGTCATTCATTCCCACTTTCATTTTAAGAAAATAACATCAATCAAGCAAAAAACACACTCTGTGTATGTGTATGTGTGTGTGTGGTCTTCATTCTTTTTATGGAATACACCCACCTGAGCACCATCCAAACTAGATCTGTGCTTGGATTAAGGGGAACAGAAGTTGTTATGCAAACAGACACAGGCAGTTGCATAATGTTTAATGGATTTTAAGTGCTCTGTAGTCATCCTTTATGCTCTATTATTTGCTAACCAAATAAGCTAATCCCGTTCAACCAGCCAGACCTCCAAGAGCAAAGGACGTCTTGAAAAGAAAATAGCAGTACCAGGAAACAAACTGCACACAGTAAAATATGCATTGCTATTGAGTTGTGGGAGTCTGGAAATGCTTTAAGCATTCTTTCATTGCAGCAGTGCAAGGCAGTCATGTTCTTGGCTCTCTACTGGCCTCTAGAGGAAACACGGTAGAAATGTTGGTCACAGCGAGGTACAACCTGATGGCCTGGGTTCAGCTGGGAAATTCCGGCAGTTCCACCTGTCACTGCTGGCATTTCCCTGCATACGTGCAATCGTTCGGCACATTCACATAAACGTGTGCAGATGAATAAGGGCCCGGACCTGCTGCCAGCTCTTCATGGAGTACAGCAACAAGACGTGAAGGCATGGTGATTACCCACTTCATGGTACACAATCCACCCAAGCAGCTTGTGGGATGCACCCACCTGCTTCTGGGATCAGTGACTCCACTCTTCAATTGGGGTGAATAGTTGTGAGGGGCCAAGATAAATTTTAGTAGGGCTCATGTTTTTGTTAGTACCAACAGATTAAATGGGGGCTGTATTGTAAGTAAGTGAATGTCAGTTTTGGCTTTAATATCTGCTTTTACTCAAAAACACCCATCAGAAAATAACAGGTATTGTAACTTAATAGTTATGTTGCAAGACTATCAAAAGACAAGTTTGAATGGCAGCTATTTTGATAAACAGGCAGATATTTAATTTGTTTGGTGTTCTTAGGTTTGTCACAAGGTTTATGATAATCTGAATTATTATACACAGCACAATGGTAAATATGTTGATCTTTTTATTTCTCTTTCCAACAAAATTGCATGGAAGCTTTAGTCCAATCAAGTATACAGTGCTGCTTATGCTCTACAAAAGCATCTCGGACACTCCAAAGTCTAACCCAGATGATTATCCTTCTATTCCACTTGATGCTAACACATTTTAGCTTCTCCGTTAGCCCATTACCTACTTTGTTAAGCAGTAATTAATTGAACTGTCTTTGCCTTTTCTGTGTATAAAGTAAAATAAATGATCTGCCAGAAAATGGAAAGTATCAAAAATGCACCTGCAAAAGCAAGTCACTACATTAAAGAATGCCCTGTTAGCCTATAGGGATCATTTTAGATTTAGCTCAAACTTGTCAAACTATTGCTGACAGCAAAATATTGACTTTTCTTTCTGGTTGTTCAATAATAGAAGCTATTGCATTAAAATTACAACACTGTGCTTGGATTAGGTATTATGTTCTTCAGATTTGACATCCCAATATCTAAGGAAATAATTCAGGTCATGAATGAGTGCAAAAAAAAAATAGTTGTCTCTCCAGGATGTTATGTTCAGCTGTCATTTGAGCTTAAAAATAATAGATTTATTTAGAAGTTGGGTAATGCACAGAGCAGTAAGAATACTAAGGCATCTTTGCATTGAATCTGTCCAAAAGATATATTCCATTTATTCCAAAAATGTTCCAAAATTCTATATCTGGAGCATACTTCTTGCACAGTTGTACGTTCAAGCATAGCATTGATTAAAACAGTCTTCGAAGACTTTGCAAATCATGTCATTCTATGTTACAACCAAGTGTTGTGACTGAACTGTTTGGGTCTTAAGACATTAAGAGAATTTTCCTCCTAGTAAGTAAAAGCCTTGCTTTCAATGAAGTTCAGGAATCCCAATTTCCATTCAATTCTTTGAGAAGCAGTTACTTTGCTTTACTCTAAAATGAGTGTACAATGCCTTTTGTCTTACAGATCAAAAGACATTTAGATTCCCCTCTCTCTTGCGAAGTTTGTAGTTGTGAAAGGCAATTACATTTTAACTAATTATTTCAAAAGGCTGTTATAGCATTTTAGCTACAGATGAAAACTTAAAGATCATTACTGAAACTGGGATAACTGTTGGCACTTGACTGATGAGGGAATTTTGAAAAGGTTTCAGAACATAAGAGGGAAGGTTCCAGTAGGAACTACTATTGGAATATTAAGAGATGGTAATAAAATAACATTCATTTTAGAAGTCAATGTTGCAGTACTCCTCAATGTTTGTGGAAAATTACCTACTTGAAAAGAGAATTTTGTAGGAAATAACCTTGGGGAATAAAACAGCAAATGCGGGTATCGTTTTTTCTATACTCCTGCATGTGTTAATATACCAAAAGAATTAGAAAATTCTTGATCAATATACGCACTGAGACCCCATGCTCATGGTTACTCGAGTCTCCTGGAGCAGAACAGGAGAATAGGGATTCAGGTAATTAGCAGTGTCTGTTTACAGCACTGAATGCTTTATTGTCCTTGTCATTACAAAAAGGAAATCAGCCATAATAAATGGCAAAGACTTTCGCTAAAAAACATACAGCAGGAAATAACAGGTATTATAACTCAGTGGTTTTGTTATTGAACTATAAATCCAGTGTCTGTGCTGCTTTGGAGAAAGTGAGTTCAAATGGCTGTTTGGGAATTTGAATTCATTTTTAAAAGCTTCAGCGAGAAGGCCAGTCTCACCCAGGCTGGTTTATACCACACCGCGGTCCCATAGCACCGGTAGCTGTCATCTGAAGTGGCTTTACAGATCAAAAGACATTTAGATTCCCATCTCTCTTGTGAAGTTTGAAATTGTGGAAGGCAACTACATTTTAACTATTATTTCAAAAATCTATTGTACTAAATGCAAGCATCTTGTTAATTGAGGAAGGAAGCATTTTAAGCTACAGATGGAAAGATAAAGCTCTATTACCGAAACTAGGGTAATAAATATTTAAATACATGAATTAGTATGAGGAATATGCTATTTGGGGCACAATAATTAATATGGGTTTTGTTAATGACACTGACATATCAAGAATGAAGAAGAATGTCCTTTTGTGACACTTGGAGCCTCTTTCCAAAATTCAAAAATTCAAAGTAAGTTTATTATCAAGATGCATACATGTCACTTTATACAACCCTGAGATTCATTTTCTTGCGGGCATACTCAATAAGTCCAATAATGATAATAGAATCAATAAAAGATCACACCAACAGGGTGACAACCAGTGTGCAAAAGACAACAAACTGCAAATACAAAACAAAAGAAAATGAAGAAACAATAATAATAATAAATAAATAAATAAGCAATAAGTATCAAGAACATGAGATGAACAGTCCTTAAAAGTGAGTCCACAGTTTGTGGGAACAGTTCTGTGATGGGGCGGGTGAAGTTATCCTCTCAGCTTCGGGAACCTGATGGTTGAGGGGTAATAACTGTTCCTGAAACTGGTGGTGTGAGTTGTGAAGCTCCTGTATCTTCTGCAGCAGCAAGAAGAGAGTATTACCTGGATGGTGGGGGTCCTTGATGATGGATGCTGCTTTTCTGCGACAATTCTCCATGTACATTTGCTTAATGGTGGGGAGGGCTTTGCCCATGAGGGTCTGGGCCGTATCCAATACTTTTTGTAGGATTTTCCATTCAAGAGTATTGGTGTTTCCATGCCAGGCTGTGATGCAGCCAGTCAATACTCTCTTTACCACTTATCTACAGAAGTTTGTCAAAGTTTTAGATGTCATGCCAAATTTTCACAAACTTCTAAGGAAGTGGAGGTGCTGCTGTGCTTGCTTCATAATTACACTTATGTTCTGGGTCCCCTCTGAATGATAACACTGAGGAATTTAAAGTTGCTGACCCTCTCCACCTCTGTTCTCCTAATGAGGAATGACTCATGGACCTCCAGTTTCCCCCTCCTGCAGTCAATAATCAGCTCCTTGGTCTTGCTGACATTGAGTGAGAGGTGGTAGTTGTGGCACCACTCAGCCAGATTTTCAATTTCCACCCTATGTGCTTCGGCCTACAACAGTGGTGTCGTCAGCAAACTTAAATATGGCATTGGAGCTGTGCTTAGCCTCACAGTCATAAGTGTAAAGTGAGTAGAGCACAGGGCTAAGCACACAGGCTTGAGATGCATCTGTGCTGATGGAGATTGTGGAGGAGATGTTGTTGCCAATTTGAATTGACAGGTCTGAAAGTGAGGAAATCGAGGATCCAACTGCACAAGAAAGTATTGAGGCCAAAGACTTGAAGCTTATTGATTAGTTTTAGCAGATAATAATAATGAATGCTGAGCTGTAGTTAATACAGAATATCTTGATGTATACATCTTGACTGTCCATATGTTCCAGGGTTAAGTGAAGAGCTAATGAAATAGCATCTGCTGTGAACCTATTGCACTGGTAGGCAAACTGGAGTCAATCCACTATCCAATTACCACGATCTTCATTTTTTAAACAGTTCTTTGGGATTGAGAATGATTGCTTCTGTTCCAGTGACTTGGATTCTGAGATAGCTCATAAGGTCAGTGTGGATCTGTAGACTTCCTAAGTGGGAAAAAATGAGGCTGATGGGGAGGGCTGGTGTCTAGTTTTGAGTGGGTGACCTGATGCATGGCCTCGAGGTTATCAGTCCTGAATTCTTTATACTTTATACGTTATACTTTATTGTCGCCAAACAATTGATACTAGAACATACAATCATCACAGCGATATTTGATTCTGCGCTTTGTGCTCCCTGGAGTACAAATCAATAGTAAGTATTAAAAATTTAAATTATAAATCATAATTAGAAAATAGACAAGGGAAAGTAAGGTAATGCAAAAAAACCGAGGGGCAGGTCCAGATATTTGGAGGGTACGGCCCAGATCCGGGTCACGATCCGTTCAGCAGTCTTATCACAGTTGGAAAGAAGCTGTTCCCAAATCTGGCCTTACGAGTCTTCAAGCTCCTGAGCCTTCTCCCGGAGGGAAGAGAGACGAAAAGTGTGTTGGCTGGGTGGGTCGTGTCCTTCATTATCCTGGCAGCACTGCTCTGACAGCGTGCGGTGTAAAGTGAATCCAAGGACGGAAGATTGGTTTGTGTAAACACAAAATAATCTGCAGATTCTGGGGTCAAAGCAACACTCAAAACACGCTGGAGGAACTCAGCAGATCGGGAGGCATCCGTGGAAAAGATCGGTCGACATTTCGGGCTGGAACCCTTCGTCAGGACTGTAGAGGGAAGGGGCACAGGCCCTATAAAGAAGGTGGGGGGAGGGTGGGAAGGAGAAGGTTCCAGGTGAAAGATAAAGGGGTAAGACCTATTCCTTCTTCACCTTTCCTGCCTATCACCTCCCTGCTTCCCCTCCCCCACCCCTTTATCTTTCCCCTTACTGGTTTTTCACCTGGAACCTACCAGCCTTCTCCTTCCCACCCTCCCCCCACCTCCTTTATAGGGCCTCTGCCCCTTCCCTCTTCAGTCCTGACGAAGGGTTCCGGCCCGAAACGTCGACCGATCTTTTCCACAGATGCTGCCCGACCTGCTGAGTTCCTCCAGCATGTTGTGAGATTGGTTTGTGTGATGTGCTGGGCTGTGTTCACGATCTTCTGCAGCTTCTTCCAGTCTTGGACAGGACAACTTCCATACCAGGTTGTGATGCACCCTAGAAGAATGCTTTCTACGGTGCATCTATAAAAATTAGTGACGGTTTTAGGGGACAGGCCAAATTTCTTTAGCTTCCTCAGGAAGTAAAGACGCTGGTGGGCCTTCTTGGCAGTGGACTCTGCTTGGTTGGACCAAGTCAGGTCATTTGTGATATTGACCCCGAGGAACTTAAAGCTTTTGGCCTGTTCCACTTGCGTACCACTGATGTAAATGGGGTTGTGTGGTCCGCTACTCCTTCTGAAGTCAATAACCAATTCCTTCATCTTGCTGACATTGAGGGATAGGTTATTGTCTTCGCACCATGCCACCAGGTTCTTAATTTCCTCTCTGTACTCAAACTCATCATTACCCCAGATACGGCCTACAATTGTTGTGTCATCAGCAAACTTATATATTGAGTTTGATGGAAACTTGGCTACACAATCATGGGTGTACAGTGAGTACAGCAGGGGGCTGTGTACACAGCCTTGTGGGGCACCGGTGCTCAGAGTGATTGTAGAGGAGAGCTTGTCCCCTATTTTTACAGCCTGGGTCCTGTCTGTGAGGAAGTTGAAGATCCAGCTGTAGATCTGAGTGCTAAGGCCCAGGTTCCGGAGCTTAGGAATCAGTTCATTTGGAATGATGGTAATAAAGGCAGAGCTGTAGTCAATGAAAAGGAGCCTTGCGTATGCGTCTTTATTCTCCAGGTGTTCTAAGGAGGAATGTAGTGCCAGAGAGATGGCATCTGCCATTGACCTGTTGCTCCGGTAGGTGAATTGCAAAGCGTCGAGGTTGACTGGTAGGCTGTGGTTGATGTGTGCCATAACCAATCGCTCGAAGCACTTCATAGCAATTGACATCAGAGCCACAGGTCGATAGTCATTCAGGCATGCCACCTTGCTCTTCTTCGGCACTGGGATTATTGTTGCCTTCTTAAAACTCGAGGGGATCTTAGACTGAAGCAAGGAGCAGTTGAAGATGTCAGCAAACACTCCAGCTCGCTCACTTGCACAGGCCCAGAGAACACATCCCAGGACGCCAGCTGGGCCCGTTGCCTTCCTTGGATTTATCTTCAGGAAGGTCCTTCTAACATCCTCCTCCATGATGATGAATCTCGATGCTACCAGGTCCGGTTCATCCAGAGGGAGCGGGACGCTCCTTTTCTGTTCAAATCTTGCGTATTCGAATCTTCGAATTCTCCTCCTCTACTTTGAATAATCGTGAGCCATATGTTCATAGGAGACGTTAGGGATAGTACAATCCTTCAAGGAAGCTTTGAACACATTCTTGAATCATTTCTTTTGTCTTCCTGGTGATCTCCTCACAAGCTCTGAAGAGATTATTTGTATTTAACAGGTCTTGCTGAAGGGTCTTGGCCTGAAGCATCGACTGTACTCTTTTCCATCGATGCTGCCTGGCCTGCTGAGTTCCTCCAGCATTTTGTGTGTGTTGTTGTATACACAGTCTCTCCATCTCAGCCACTGAAGCTTGTAACTCCTCCAGAGTTGTCATAGGTCTCTTGGGGGTCTCTCTCACTAGTTCCCCTTCTTGTATGGTCACTCAGTTTTTGAGGACAGTCTGCTCTAGGCAGATTTACAGCCGTGCCATATTCTTTCCATTTCTTGATTATTGATTTGACTATACTCCAAGGAATATTCAGTGACTTGGAAATTTTGTTGCATCCATCTCCTGACTTGTGCTTTTCAATAACCTTTTTTGTGGAGTTGCTTGGAGTGTTCTTTTGTCGTCTTGGTGTAGTTTTTGCCAGGATACTGACTCACTAGCAGTTGGACCTTCCAGATACAGGTGTATTTTTACTATAATCAATTGAAACACCTTGACTGCACACCGAGATCTCCATTTAACTAATTATGTGACTTCTAGAATCAATTGGCTGCACCAGTGATGATTTGGTGTGTCATATTAAAGGAGAGAGAATGCTTATGCAATCAATTATTTTGTGTTTTATATTTGTAATTATTTTGGATCACTTTGTAAGATCATGTTTTCACTTTGACATGAAAGATTTCTTTTCTTTTGATCATTGCAAAAAAAAAGCCAAATTAAATCCAAATTAAAGCAATAAAACATGAAAACTTCCGGGGCTGGGGGGTGGGGAATACATTTATAGGCAATGTATGTACTCTGATACTGAAATTTACTTTGAACTTTGAACACCTTCACTAGACGATGAGGAATCAGTGATGAAACAACATTGATTTATAAATGATCAGCGAATAAATATTCCAAGTTTGGAGAAAATTATGTGAACAGAGTTTGGAAAGGTCTGCCTTGAGGGATTGCGAAGAGAGCAATCGTAGCTTCATTAGTGGGACATTTGAAACACAGGAAGGTGCAATCTCAAAGACCAGGGAGTAGCCTTGAAAATAAAAGATGCATATATTTCTTTCATTTATTCCTACTGGTATTCTTCCTCATAGTTCCCTGAAACTGGAGTCACAAGTAGGCGGCAGGTGAAGAAGACTTTTTTGGATATTGGTCTTCAAAGTCAGGGCATGAGCCGTTGGGAGGCCACAGTGTGGTTGTGCAGGATTTTGCTGAGTCTGCCCTTGGGGGATATTATCTTCTATGGGTGTTATTTAACTGGAAAGAATGCAGAAAAGAATTACTAGGATACTGCCAGGACATGAGGGACTGAGATAAAGGGAAGAAGCTGGACAGGCTTTGACTTTTGTTCTTAAGAACATAGAACACTGAGAAGAAATCTTTTAAAGGACTATAAAATCATAAGGAGCCTAGATTGAGTGAATACACTCAGTCTCTCTTCCAGAGCTGGGTATCAAGAACTAGAGGGCATAGGTTAAGGTGAGCGGAGAAAAACTTAACAGGTACTTAAGGAGCAACGTTTTTATACAAAGGAAGGTATCTGTGTGGAATCAGCTGTGAAAGGAAATGGTTGAGATGGGTACAGTAGCAACTTTTAAAAGGCAGTTGGACAGGTACATTGGTTGAAAATGTTGAGAAAGAAGGTTGTAGGACAAATGTTGGAAAATGGTTTAAGCTTGGATGGGCATCTCGGTCAGCATGGATCAGTGGGGTGAAGGGTCTGATTCCTGCTGTATGGTTCTCTGACTCTATCTTCCAATATGTGGCAACCGCTACAGTCCCCTTCTCCTAAGGGCAATTTATAGTAGTTACTGCAGCTAACAGCCAGCACTTCTCTGCGATGTGGGAGCTAAATCTGAGCTTGTGGAGGAAGCACACAGTCACAGGGAGAGTATGAAAACTGCACACCACACAGCTGGAGGGCAGAATCATTTGTGAGTCACCAGAGCTGGGAGGCAGCTGCACTACCTGTGACATCCTGCAAAAAAAATGTGTTTTATTATTTAAACTTATGGCATGAGTGGTTGGAGGTCATGTGATGGGATCTCTTAGAATATGCCCAACAAAGAAGGAGACTCCTACGCCTGTCAACCATCAAACCACAACCCCTGTATTAGGGAACTGATCCAATTTTTTGTAATGTAGCATAACTCCTCATTGGTTGTCCTAATACCTTCAAGAGCAAGAACAATGTGCAGCAAAATGTTCCATGTCACATCAGAACAATATTTTCCAACAAAATTCATCAAAACTGGTTTTGACTTTTAGCAGATTTAGATGCCAAAGCAATTGGACTGACTTCCGTCACAGGCAAAATAGCAAATGATTTATGCAGTGAAGTCTCCCAGGTCACATAGGCTGTGAACTCTGTCACGGAGAGAAAGGAATGATCACTGGAACTAATATATCACCAAGATAAAAAGTGGATGTGCTGTAACATACAAAAACCTCTTGAAAACTCTTAAAACCAGCATCGTTCATAGTATTTGTGCAAATTGTCAACTATGTCCCAGTGCAAGATTACTGATTTTTTTTTTAAAAAAAGAGTCCATGAAAGTATTATGTAATCTACAAATCAGTGACAGGATAGGCAGAACAGCAGCAGACTTATTCTTTTTATATACTTCAAGGGACATAGACTTAGCAGGCTGAGACACCATTAAATTGCCCATCCCTAATTACCTTTGAGAAGGTGGTGGTAAGCTGCTTTCTTAACCCACTACAGTCCTTGAGCAGTGAGGGAAGGAGTTCCAGCGTTTAGAGCTGTTGCTGCCCTAGTCCTTCTCCCTGTTAGAGATTATGAGTTTGGAAGATGCAGTTTGGAGACTCTTGAATTGTTGCACCACATCCGATAGATGATATAAACTGCTGATACTGTATGTGGATGGTGGTGTGAGTGAATAGTTGTGGATGGGGTGGCTATCAAGTTACATAGCTGCTATGTCGGGTTTCTTGAGTAACACACAAAATGATGGGAGCTCAGCAAGTCAGGCAGCATCTATGGAGAGGAATAAATTAGCAACATTACAGGCTGAAACCTTTTTCAGGACTGGAAAGAAATGAGGAAGAAGACAGATCCTTGAGTGTTGGGTTTCACATATTTGCTTACATAATTCTTTGAACCTACAAAAGCATCATACTTTGGCAACCCACTTTCTAGCACACGCGAACCGGCTCACAAAACAGCACGTGCCGGCAGAGGGCCGGCCCCAAAAAGGGCACCAGGCCATCTTCACCAGCAGCGGGAAAATGTCGCGTGGAAAGGGTCTGGGAATATGCATTCCCCACAGCAGTCCCGCCCCAGGGAGGGCGGGAACTGGAAGGCTTTAAAGCAGGCCGCGAAGTTTGAATAAATCTCTTTATCGCAACTCCAACTCACCAACTCCGTGTGGTTATTCTAGCGCTGTGTGTAGCACACCGCTACAATACAACTGTTAGTATCAGTAGCAAACTATATATTCGATTCTGTCTGGTGATTCAGATGAATAACATATTATGGTACTTCTACTTTGGAAAGGACCACTCGACAATTTCATGCCCAAAAGGACGACTTTATCCAGAACGGCCAAACCGATATACATATACGGAGGCTTTCACTAACTCGTACGGCATGACGGAGAAACTATATACAATGCATACCGGAAGTAAAACCACCCCCCCCCCCCCATTATCCTAATTTAGTATTAACTTACTTTTAATAACGCTCACATTACAACACATACTGTAGGACATTTGAGATGTCCTGGAACGGAAAGCTTCATCCTGGGAGCAGATGCGGCGGAGACAGAGGAACTGAGAATAGGGAATGGCATTTTTGCATGTGGTGGGGTGGGAAGAGGTATAGTCGAGGTAGCTATGAGAGTCAGTGGGCTTGTAGAAGATGTTGGTGGACAGTCTGTCTCCAGAGACGGAAACTGAGAGATCGAGAAAGGGGAGAGAAGTGTCTGAGATAGACCGAGTGAATTTAAGGGCTGGGTGGAAGTCTGAAGTAAAGTTAATGAAATTGACGAGCTCAGCATGGGTGCAGGAAGCAGCACCAATCTAGTCGTCAATGTCACTCTCTCTTAAAGGCATCTCAAATGTCCTCTTTCTTTAAGGATCGTGTTTTCTCTTCTGCCGTCATCAATGATGCCCTCACCCGCATCTCCTCCATTTCCCGCACTTCGGCCCTCACCCCATCCTCCCACCACAACAGGGACAGAGTTCCCCTTGTCCTCACCTACCAACCCACCAGCCTCCGGATCCAGCACATTATCCTCCGCAACTTCCGCCACGTTCAACAGGACCCCACCACTAAACACATCTTTCCCTCTCCACCCCTCTCCGTTTTCCGCAGGGATCGGTTCCTCCGCGACTCCCTGGTCCACACATCCCTCCCCATGGATCTCCCACTCGGCACTTATCCCTGTAAGCGTAAGTGTTACACCTGTCCCTACACCTCCTCTCTTGCCACCATTCAGGGCCCCAAACAGTCCTTCCAGGTGAGGCAACACTTCATTTGTGAGTCTTTTGGGGTCATCTATTGCATCCAGCGCTCCTGGTGCGGCCTCCTCTACATCAGTGAAACCCGACGCAGATTGGGGGACCGCTTCGTTGAGCACCTCCGCTCCATCCGCCACAACAGACAGGATCTCCCGGTTGCTACCTACTTCAACTCTGCTTCACATTCCCATTCAGATATGTCCACACATGGCCTCTTCTACTGCCATGATGAGGCTAAACTCAGGTTGGAGGAGCAACACCTCATATACCGTCTAAATAATCTCCAGCCCCTTGGTATGAACATTGAATTCTCCAACTTCTGGTAATTCCCTCCCCCTCCCTTCCCCTATCCCGGTTTCACTCTACTACCTCCCTCATGGTTCCGCCTCCTTCTACTACCCATTGTGCTTTCCCCTATTCTTCCTTCACCTTTCCTGCCTATCCCTCCCTGCTTCCCCTCCCCCATATCTTTCCCCTTACTGGTTTTTCATTTGGAACCTACTTGCCTTCTCCTTCCCACCCTCCCCCCACCTTCTTTATAGGGCCTCTGCACCTTCCCTCTACAGTCCTGACGAAGGGTTCTGGCCCGAAACGTTGACACAGATGCTGCCCGACTTGCAGAGTTCCTCCAGCGTGTTGTGAGTGTTGCTTTGACCCAGCATCTGCAGAGTATTTTGTGTTTATAACTAGCCAAAGAGTTGTTTGTAATTTCTTTGACAGAATACTAACGAATCTGCTATGGTTTACCAGTATTTTCCACAGATTATTTATTTTTAAATATGTAAATTTATAGAACATTGCTGTGGACTATCTCAGTTCCAACTAATCTCACTCATTTCCAGGCTAACTGAAATGTTATTCCCATCTGTCCTTTCACATGGACAGTCTGTAGATGTTGAGTTGGAATGCACACTGCAACATTACATTCAGCCACATGGAAAATAGCAAGAGCAGTTGAATCCTTGTTTAAATTCCATCAATTTTAGCACGTAAATGTTAAGCTATATACACATTTCAGACATGCCTTGCCAAAAACCAAACACTTATCAATATGAGGTAATTCACATCAAAAAGAAAGCAAGAAGGCATTTTCACAGTGATAAGTCCTGCCTCAGAGCAGCCCAAAGTTCTTCAGAGCAAATCTAGCAAACTGGCAGAGCATATCCTCCTATAATAGCAACTTTCCACTTCCATCAGTATCTTTTGGAGAAGTTGCTGATTCAGTACTAAAGTAATCCAAAATTGCAGCTGCTATGGCAACTGGAGTTTAAAAAGTAGACATAAATATAAGTATCAGTGATTCAGGAATATGTGCCTGGTGCCGTCCTCATTTGGATTTGCATAATTAAATACACTCTTGAATTGTCATGTACAAACTTCACAAATGTCTCACCTTGCTTGACATAAATAATTATTCCCAGAAAAGCTTATTTCTTAAAATATAAAGAACTCCAGTGATTCTGGTGGTCAATATCAGGCATGTCCTGCTTTCTGCTGTAGAATAGAAAATGCAGTTTTTACTTAATTTGTATCAGGTATATTTTATTGAGCTGGAGCAGTTGTGAGATTGTATGTGACAATTCATGAGCGCTTTTAGTTATACAACTCTAAGTGAGGACAACACTGGGCACCACATTCCTGAATGACTCTTATTTATGTAATTGTAGTGATTATGTCATCCAAATGTGATCCATGAGCTCATGTTGCTCTCTCCCTATAAGAAAGAGAAAGTTGTCATCAAGAAGTCATTGTTCTCTTAAGCAAAACTGTGCCTTTATTCGTGTGTATTTTTGTTTGAAAGTAGTTTGTTTCGTTGACTTAAGCTAATTAAGAAAAAATAACGAATTTAAATTGTGCTGTTGAAACACATTGGCTGCCATGCTGTGGGTGGAGTTATGCTGTAGACTACAAGCCCTCATGTAAACTGTGTATGAAGAGGCTGTATGTATCAGCTTTGCCCACACAGTGTGAAGTCACTACAGCGTTATATGGACCTCACTTGGGTTTGGCACTTGTCCAGCCTGTAAATTAATCCATTTGAGTTGTGTTTCAAAACCACTAAAGATAAGACACTAAAACACTGTTTAACTGTTTTACAGAGTACCAGTGTTTACAGATATCAATGTTGTCAGATAGTTTTGATACTTTAATGTTTATTCCCAATATATAAATTTATATACGCTTTTTTTCCACTCTGGCAGAATTTATACTGCGCAGTTTTAGAACTCATGTTGATAGAGACAGCTTCCTAGGGTGAATGATGCACTTTAAGGTTTACAGGTATTTGATAATCTTAATTTTTTGTCACAATTTGCAGCAAAGTTCATTTCACATCAATTCCTGGGGGGAAAAAATGATGAAAGTGCAATCTTGCATTATTTCTGTGTGGACTCCTACAACGTTAATAGCAAATTCCTTTATTCATAACACTATAGTGTTCTTTAACAGGAATTAAAATCTGTTCAATTGTCTGCTTTAAACTAAAATGCACCAAGAGATCATCGTACATTCACCAGTTTGAATTTAGTTTGCTTGGGTTAATAGAATCATCTATGGGATTATACTGTAACTTCCTATGGATTTTGACTTGATGAGAATTCTGCTGCCACCCTGATGAATACAGAATGTTTCCATCAGAAATTATGCCCTTATCGGATCTCTGCCTCATAAAGGAAAGAAACTTGCTGTCCAGGTAGCCCACTAAAAAGGTGTGTAAAATAATCTTTTAAATGTTATATTTCTCTTGACCATGAGTTCAATTATTGAACCCATATTGCAAGGGCAAGTACTTGGCCCCTGAATTTACTATTGAAGTATGGATGACTTTAATAAAACTTGCTCTTGTTAATGTGTAACTCATACAGAGACTGTAAACCCAACAATTGTGACCCTTTGTCAAATGCATTCCAATTATGTCAATTCCTCTTCACGCTCCATGAATTTCGTAGTTGTTGCATTTACGTATTAGTTGCCCTTTAAACTCACAGAAAAAATTCAGGCAGGAACGGAACAATATTGGTCCTCCTTTTAATAAGTTATATTCATACAATATAGCTATGAAAGGTAGATAACTAAAACTCCAGGATCTCATTCCATTGGTAAACTCTTTAGCAACTTCCTTCCTTTACATCTCGCTCTTTACCTTGTAGTTATTTATCTGTCTGTACCTTGGCACTAAATCACCTTCCTTCTTGCATCTATTGAATATGCCTGCAAAAGAAATGAATCTCAGGATTGTATATGTTGACATATATGTGTACTTTGAAAATAAATTTAATTTGAATTTTGGTTTAAAGAAATATATGAAATAGACGCAGGTGCAGTTCGTTCACTATAATCGGGGGTGAATTTCTATAGCAACACTTCTCTATTATTTCCCTTAACCATTTCCCTTATCTCAGAAAACCAATCAATCATGATTTAAAATATATTCAACAACTAAGTATCCTCTGCCCCCTGGAAATATTAAAGAGATAGATTTCTGGTTCCATTCCTCAAAATGTTCTTGTCAACAGTACATGGCAAAATAATTGAGGAGGATAAGAGTCTATAAGACCTTAAATATCTTAATTCAGCAAATTTTAGAGCAAAGTTTGAAGGACTGAATTTCAATTGGCTCAAGAGATGCTTTTAAAACGAAGACAGAAAATAGTGTGAGGAGCAGAGGCAAAAAGAGCAAGGATCTCCCACCCGGGACGAGATTATATGGAATACTGAAGAAAGAAAGCTTCTGAAAATCAAAAAGCTGAACTGGAAACAAGAAGTATCGGGAAACAAGCAGCAAGTTAGTCAGCATCTGAAAGTGTAAAACATTTTTCCTTTGTTATCTAGAGAGCCAAATTTTTCAATATAATGGCATTCTGCCAAGGATAAATTCAACAAAACTCCAAAAAGTAGTTAGCCACAACATCCCAGAGGCAATAAGCCTAAAAATAATAGTCATTTTCCACTCAAGTTGGCAAGCTGAGTGAGCGCAGAGTGAATTAATACTCATGGATATTAAAGTTATGATCCAGGAAATATGGGCACTGGAAGGTGATTTTATACTATACTGCCGTTGAAACCCATTCTAATCATATTACAGTAATGGTGATAGGCTTAGTAGTAGGAATTTCTACTAAACGTCATGGTTGAAAAGAAAGCATCAACCAATGTACTTCAAGAAAATTTCAGAAAAAATGTTTCATCTAATGAGCATTTCATTGCATGTAATGAGACATTTTGAAACTCACCCAATATTGTTGTACTAACTATGCATTTCACAAATAACACAAAATCTCACAAACAAGAAGAACTTTTTCAAGGAGGTATTATTGCCATATCAGCAGGAACACTTCCTATTCTTCACATCGGAATAAGGCTGTCTTCTTCCATGCTGTGGAAAATGTGCCTATATATCTTAAAAGCAACAGCCACATGCTTTAACATTGCAGCTGGAAGATGGCAAAACTACTCCAGCATTTCACATGGTCCAGTCAACCAAAAATGCTGCTGCTGGAGTACAGAATAAATATGGGAAATGAAAACATAAACCTTCATTAAATCATCAATTTTAAATGTGTGTTGGGGGATGGTTGTGGTTGAAAATGGTGAGGAGTATTAAAAGGGAAACGAGGAGCTTTAAAGAGGGAATTCCAGAAATTACATGAATAATTGCAACTGTAATAATTGGATGCTGCCTAAAGTCACAATTAGTATTTTGTGGTTAGATTGAACTACTATTAAAGTACTTGCTAGTCAGCATTAGAAAACTATTAAACTTGAGAATTGAATGGAATTCTATGCCTCTTTATGTTTAATGGTATTACATTTTTGTTGTTAAGCCTTTTCACTTCTAAACACCAGAGGAATTCCATGATCCAATGCACCCAGCAGGGAAATATACACACAGGGTGTGCTCACCAGACATTAAGGCTACATCTCTGTAGCCCTGAATCCAGTCCATGCTCCCTTCAAAAGTACCTCTCCTGCTGGGAGCATGATATCATGAAATTGACTCTAACATGTGATGTTAAGTTTTCCAACAGTGGTGAGGTGTTCCTCCAGCTCAAATCATTAATCACTCATTAATGGCTCAGACATATAATGACAGCTGAAGCTTTGGAGCCCGTTCCTAGAAGCTGAGAATTTGTGAATAACAATTAAATGTTTAGTCTACTTTCTCAAATTTGAAAACTAATAATAGCCAATTTGCAAGTGTGTTCTCCTTGGAACAAATAGCTTTTTTTCGATATGACAACTGAAACTCTTCACTCAAAATCTTATTCTGCTTGTTAACTTTGTAGCATTGCTGGGTGGCTGGTGTCTGCTGCATCTGTTTTATTTCAAATCATAGGTGCTTACAATAGAAGGAGGCTATTAGACCTGTCATGACAGTGTTGGACTAATCCAAAAGCAACCTCGTTCCATTGCCACCTTCTCAAGCTTCAAATATTTAATTCATTTTACTTAGTGGTTGCAGTGGTCTTCCACTCAAACTCTTGTAGCAACCCTCTCTATAATTTAACAACTTGCTGTGTAAAGAACTTAACCTCATTCCTGTCTCTGAGTGAACATGTTATATCAATGCACCCATCTCAGTGACTCCTAATCTGCAGAAAATAAGTTAAACTACAGAAAATTAATATTTTCTAAATTTTCTTTTCTACAAAGGAAATAGGTCCAATAACTCAAATCTCTTCTATTTATACAATTTCACATTATTGGTATCATCCTGAGGAATATTAGCTGTAGATCTTAAAATTAGCTTTAAGGCCTTAATACTAGTTCTGCAATGCTGTGCTCAATCTGTACACAGTACTTTAGTTGTAGTTTAGCTGTAGGCAAACACTTACATTCTTCAATCATATCATTATTTTCTTTTCATTAACTTACAGGATATGCAATTCATGAGGCACCAAACTTGAACCCCAGCGATAAACTCAACTCGCTTAATGGTCTTCAACTGCCTTACAACCTCCACGTCTTGTGGTTATCAACTATCCTCTTGCTTATGATGTACGATGCTACCCCAACTACCTCCATCTCCGTCACCCCTTCTACTTCTTGATATCCAAAACCCATCACTGTAAGATTTCCAATTTGATCCCACCCATTCTACTACATCAAGGACTGAAGGGCAAGAAAACAAACCTCTTGAGATAATTTAAAAGGACATCATATGGTTGATTTTATTAAGGCACTTGTGACACTCAATTCCAGATTTCCTAGACCGAATTCCTTCCCTATTCCCTTTATAATCCCAAATAAATATTGAGGTAATATCACTCTGGGAAGACAACTCAGCTACGTTTTTTCTCTCTCAAAAATAAAATCCACCATTGGCCCTGTACCTAAAAAGACCATAAAATATAGGAGCAGAAGTAGGCTGTTCGGCCCATCGAGTCATGGGCTGATCCAATTCTTCCAGTCATCCCCACTCCCCTGCCTTCTCCCCATACCCTTTGATGCCCTGGCTAATCAAGAACCTATCTGTCTCTGCCTTAAATACATCCAGTGACTTGGCCTCCACAGCCACTCGTGGCAACAAATTCCACAGATTTACCACCCTCTGACTAAAGTAATTTCTCCAGACCAAGGTAACATATCTGAACAACTGGTGTCGTGTCACACTTACCTCAATAATACGCAAATGCTTTGAGAGGCTGATCAAGGACTACATGTCCAGCATGCTACCACCCACACTGGACCCCCTACAATTCGCCTATTGACGCAACAGATGACACAATAGCCACAGCTCTACACACCATCATTACACACCTGGAGAGGAGGGATGCTTATGTGAGAATGCTGTTCCTGGTCTACAGTTCAGCATTCAACACCATAATTCCCTCTAGACTTGACAAGAAGATCAGAGGCCTCGGCCTTCGCCCTGCCTTGTGCTGCTGGATATTGGACTTCCTGTTACATCACCAGCAGTTGGTAAGAATGGGCTCCCTCACCTCCAACCCTCTGACCCTCAACACAGGAGCCCTCCGGGCAGTGTCCTAAGGTCCCTGCTTTACCCTTTGTTTACCCATGACTGCGTCACCACCCTCAGATCCAATTTGCTAATTAAATTTGATGACAAGACTACATTGATTGGCCTAATCTCAAATAATAATGAGGCAGCCTGCAGAGAAGAAGTCATCACACTGACACAGTGGTGTCAAAGAAACATCCTCTCCCTCAATGTTGCAAAAACAAAGGAGCTGGTTGTGGACTTCAGGAGGAACAGAGGTAGGCTCACCCCTATTGACATCAATGGATCTGCGGTTGAGAGGATGAACAGCTTCAAGTTCCTTGGTGTACACATTACCGAGAATCTCACTTGGTCTGTACATACTGGCTGTGTGGTGAAAAAAGCACAACAGTGCCTTTTTCACCTCAGACAATTGAAGAAGTTCGGCATGGGTCCCCAAATCCTGAGGACTTTCTAGGGGGGAACAATTGAGAGCATCCTGACTGTCTGTATCACTGCCTGGTATGGGAGCTGTACTTCACTCAATTGCAGGACTCTGCAGAGAGTGGTGTGGACAGCCCAGCACATCTGTAGATGTGAACTTCCCACTATTCAGGACATTTACAGTGACAGGTGCATAAAAAGGGCCGAAGGATCTTTGGGGACCCGAGTCTCCCCAAACACAAACTGTTCCAGCTGCTACCATCCAGAAAATGGGACCACAGCATTAAAGCCAGGGCCAACAGGCTCTAGGACAGCTTTTTCCACCAGGACATCAGACTGATTAATTTGAAGCTATATTGATTGTTCTGTTGTATGTCTTACTGTACATACTATTTATTACAAATTACCATAATTTGCACATTGAGATGGAGACGTAACGTAAAGATTTTTACTCCTCACATATGTGAAAGATGTAAGAAATGAAGTCAATTCAAACTTGGGTTTATGGCCATTTACCAACCTGTTTCCACCTTTCTGGTTCCTTAAGGTTGTTATGGCTGGGGATGGTGACGGGTACAATCTCTCACAACGTACTAAATGCTCCCAATGGCCTGTGCCTCAAATAGCCTTTACAAATGTCCAGCTCCTGGCCTTCACATGTGGCTTAGCTACTAAGCCCAGTGGAACCATTTCTCTTGACAGGAGATGGGGCAAAGGTGAGTTACTGTTGCCTTAAAACCAGTCACTTCAGGCAGATGGGGCTCATCAGCCGTGGTTGGCAGCTCGTCTAGGAGAAGGAAAACTCTGATCTCAAAACTCCACTGCCTTGCGGGTATACCCACTCATGGGGAAGGCTTCAGGAGTAAACTCTGAGGAAAAAAATCCAGAGCTGGAGTCTCTAAGGCAGTCCTACATTAAGTTCAATGCTGACTGGCAACCCCTGCGAAGCTGCTGGTTGGTCTCTGCTGTTCCTTTGGGTTCATCAGTTGCACGGAGAGGGTGAGCTTGCTACATGGGCAACAGCTTGCTCTCCATATTGTACTGCCCTGGCTTGTGTATCTAGACAGCAAGGATGCAATATCCATGGTTAACTCTGACCGAGGTAGGCCTCAACTTAACTCCACCTTGCTGCCCTCATTATTTATCAGACCTCATTCTCATCTTTATTATCCTCTCTCTGCCCTTGTTCAGAACATCCATACAGATGGTTTTGCTTATTGGATTCATCACGCCCAACCTAGTTACATCTAACTATTCAATTTATATCCACTTGATAATAACCTTAAAGCACTGACTACGCAGAAGTAAACCTCATATGGATTGTCGTATAATCTCAGAGAGAAGAAGAATCCTCAATCACAGTTTCTGAATTTGGACTGGATATTACAGACTCTACAGATGGAACTCCTGACTCTTGACAAGTTTGATTCTTTTGTGTAATTCTATAAGTTTATTGGTATCTACAGCCATAGGGATTTTAACCCCCATGCAGCTTCCTCCAATGGCTGTCATCACATTTGTTCCTAACTCGGCCATGGTCCCTAGCCCAGCTGTGAGAGGAGGAGGGTTGGGCATGGGGCTAGCAACCCCTTCCCATAAAAAATCTAGTGCTACAGAAATGCCAACAGAAGCTCCAAAGATCTCCTCTCTGGAAGAGGGAGGATACTCCAAGCAGTTGGGCTACACCTAGGGACAACTTTGAAGAGTGACCCAGGACAGAGGATTCTGGTGAAGCTGTTCTCCATGGACTAAGCCCCAGTAGAGGTTGATGGGTTTAAGAAGAAGACCACTTTTGTTCCCATTAAATCATGAACTAAATTTTAGGTCTAGAATTACACCCAGGCTAAGTTGGAAATTCTGAACAGTTCAGCCCTTATATGTTGTGAAGAACATATCAATGTTTCAGGTCAATTCTCTCTCTCCTAGGTTCTCACATGAAGATCATTTAATCATTAATTGAATAATTGAAATAGAGTTTCACTATTAAGAGAACAGCACCCCAATATTTGTCAGGGTTTGCCAAAGAGAAACATTTAGTGGAGGGTAAACATCCGTAACTATTGAATCGTGTAGCCCTCTGCAACATGTTTTAAATCAATCAACAAAGAAGGTTAATTAAAATTTAAAAGAAAGTATAGGAGATTATGTTTTATTGTGCAAAGTAAAATTGCTCATTAGAGGATTTTACTGGACATATGACTCCTTCTTAAAAAGGCAAAGAAGGCACCTGCTAATGAAGTGATGGCTTTCCCTTGTCCTTGCGTCTGGTTTTGTACAATGAGTTTTTTCAAATTCCAGGCCTTAGTTATCTCTCATTTTCCTTAATCCCCCTACTCAACTGGAATTAGCATTTGATCAAAACTACATAAAAAATAAAACCCTTCCCCCTCTTCCTGAAGAGAGAGATTTGGGGACACTCATCTCCCCTTTCCCACAGCTTGCCGAACAGGCCTGACCACTTCTGTTTCTAGCCACTGTTCTTTAACTACTGCCAATTAACATTGGCTTTAGCCTTTCAAGAGACTGAAAGAAAGTCGAGAGCCTAAGGACTCTTTGAACAACTGGAAGGAATTTCTTTTTCTGTGGCAAGCCAAGGTAAAAATGCAAGAGCTGGAAACCTAATTAATCTGCACTCAGCTCTGGCACATATTACTGAGAACTTTCAGTAAGCATTGACTTCAAATGCTAGTGCTTGGGTTCAGAATGGAAATCCGGAACCCACATAAATAAATAAATAATGGGATCTTAATCCTTTCTTAGGTCATTTGATATCATGACGTACATTAATGATGCGTGTCTTTGCACAGTCCAGTCATTTTTGTCATATCACAGTGGAGAGCGACTACCAGTATGAAGCATTCAATTAAACTCTGCTTAGTCCTTTAATTAAATGAAAACAAACATTTGATATGCCTTATACAACAAGAGGCCAGAGGCATATAAAGTAGAACATTTATGCCACTGGCAGTCTCTTTGATCTTCACAGAAGTAGTCTGCGGCTTTTACAATGCCTCGAGCTTAAAGCAGAGTGACCTGTAGGTGGAAGAGGGATTGGAAGTCAGGTCAAGAACAACCTTAGATTTGTAATAACTGACTTTCTTCTCAGTTTCAAAGGAAAGATTTCATGTTCCTGTGGCCTGAGGTGCACTGCAGCTGAATTTCATGGAGAATATCACTCCAAGCCTTTAATTGCTTTGATATGCAACATTCAGACAAAAGAGTCAATTATTTCCCCTGCGAATTCTGGTGAACTAGAGAAGTGTTGTGTTTCAAAACAACATACACAAAAATATACCCCTCACGGAGTGAGTCAGTATCTTTTTTTCTTCAGCAGTCCCTGAGGGCTGAAGGCAACTAGCATCCACCCCAGCTCTGGGGAGGGTACGAGATTTATGTAGAATATGCTGGCTGTCCCACAGGAAGAACAAGTAAGCGTTGACAGGGCAGCTGGCTGGATTGGTGGATATCCTTCACTATTATCTTGCTTTGCACATGCTCTCAGCAGGGAAACTCCAAATTCTCATGACTTCAAGCTACTTTGAGCAAGGAATTCCCTTATGATGGTGACAATATTATTGTATTTTTTTCATATCTGTTCTGAGGATGATATTGAAGTGTTTTCTCCATCCTCGTGAAAATCACCGAGACAGAGTTTGGAGAAGAGTGCTTGCATAAGTGCCCAATGAGTGGACAACATGTCCCACCAATTAAATTGTTTGAGTGTCGTCAGAGTAACCATGTTGGGCTGGGAGAAGACACTGACTTTGCCTGGATAGAGTTACTGTGGAGAGGTTGTTTTCAGTAATGGGAGAGTCTAGGACCAGAGGGCCTCAGAATAAATGGACGTCCCTTTAGAACAGAGATGAAGAGGAATTTCTTTAGCCAGAAGGTGGTGAATCTGAGGAGTTCATTGCCAGAGACAGCTGTGGAGGGCAGGCTATTGAGTATATATAAAGTGGAGATTGATAGGTTCTTGATTAGTGACGGTGTCAAAGGTAACTGGGAGAAGGCAATCCTGCTCCACGTTTCATGGTTTTATATTTGTTCATCTTCCCTGCCAATGCATTTGGGGGTTTTTGTGGAGGTGATGTTAATACTACCTTTCCAGTGCCCACTAGAGTTCCTTCATGCATCTGTTGGTTACAAGAGCACAGGGATCCCTGCTGCTCAGTTGATCATGAACTTGGTGCTGACTTTGAGGGTTTGGGTTGCCAACAACTTGCTGCACCTTGAACATAGCAGTGGATTTTGGCGACTTCTGAAGTGACTCGTATTGGCTAGGGTCCTGTCATGCAAACAGTTTGGCAAAGGATGCTTGGTGTAAGACCTCTCACACAATTTTATGAAGGAAGCAATGACAGTTTGGAGCTCAGCATCAGGGCATACAATCATTTCCATCTGCAGACTGTAAATCAAAGTCTGACCTTGTTTCCAGAGTGGAGACAACAAAGTTGGAACTGTTTCTGCCTCATTCCTCAGATTAATTCCATTTCATTGTTGATCTTGAAGTACTACAAGGAGGACGATTGAAAAACGTTGTGGCTAAGTGCAAGTTAGAGGAACAACAACTCATATTCCTCCTTTGTAGTCTCCAAACTGGGCATGGACATTGAGTTCTCCATCTTCCAGTAACCACAACCCCTCTTTTCGCTTTTCTTTTTACCCTCTTCTACTGATCCACCAGGCCTCCATCACCCTATCTCATGCCTCGCCTCCATCCTCTCCATCAGCCCATCACCCACACACCGCTCCTTTCTGGGTCTCCTTCCCACCTCTCTCTCTTTATTCCTTGATCCACCTTCTTCTCCTGTCAGATTATCTTCAGCCCTTTTTCACTTCTATCTATCACCTCCCAGCTTCTGTTATCATTTCTGCTTTCCCCTCCTCCTTCATCTGCCTATTATGTCCGTCACCTGGATCCACCAATCACCTGCCAGCTCTTGCTCCACCTCCTCTCAACACCTTTCTCACCTCCACTCTTTCAGATCAGATGAAGGGTCTTGACCTGAAACATCAACTGTCCATTTTCCTCCATTGATGCTGCCTGACATGCTGTTTACATGTTGCATTTGAAAAAGATAGTTGGGAAGGCACAGCCTGGTTTTACGTATACTGAAATTGTTTAGACTTATATAGGCATCTGTTAGTCTTGTGAGACCATGGATTTGCGCCTTGGAAGGTTTCCAGGGCGCAGGCCTGGGCAAGGTTATATGGAAGACCGTCAGATGCCCATGCTGCAAGTCTCCCCTCTCCACGCCACCGATGTTGTCCAAGGGAAAGGCACTAGGGCCGATACAGCTTGGCACCGGTGTCGTCGCAGAACAACCTGTGGTTAAGTGCCTTGCTCAAGGACATAACACACTGCCTCAGCCAAGGCTCAAACTAGCGACCTTCAGATCACTAGATGAACGCCTTAACCACTTGGCCACGCGCAACAACACGTTTAGACTAGGATTGCTCTATCATGGACCCAATCATAAGGATAATGGTTTTTAAGTTATCATGGAGCAGCTCTTGAATGTTGATGAATTTTCAGGGACAGCCAAGGATCATCCACAATCCATCTCTGTTGATAGAGTTATAGACTTTTGTAAGGTAAAGGAAGAAACCATACAGTTCCCTACTTCTTTTCTCAGATTTGTCACACATTGAAGATGATACCCATTATATATCTTGATAGATGGAATCCACTTTACAAGAGGAAGGTATTGAGAACGATTTCGGTGATGGTGAACTAATTTCCTAAGGCAGTACTGAGCTGAATGATCTGGACGGGGAAGCCTCGTGTAGGATATCCCCGCTCAAAGTTGCTAAATCACAGATAAGAACTGGGAGGGTGAACATTACTATTACTTTCTTTATGAGGGCCAAGGAGAGGAACAGTAACATCTACCACTGAAAATCAGACCGGCACACAGCATCTATCTCCTACATGAAAAGTCGTCCTCAATGCAAGGAAATGAAGGACATCTATTGTCTGTGGAACTGTATCTCTGTGTTAAGCTGCACTTTCTGGAGAGAAGAAAGGGAGGAAATGGGTGGAAAGGGAAGAGCAGGAGAAACTTATAACATGGTTCGGAAAAAAATGAAGAGGAAGGGAAAATTGTAGGAAAAAGATGGAAAACACGAAAAGGTTTATTTCTTCTTAAAGAGCATTAAATCAATCAGCAGCCTGTCAAAGAAAATACAATTCTCACGATGGACACCAGCTTGTATGTGAGCTCATTTATGAATTATAAAAGTTTCCCCTTTTAATAATATCTTTAAAGGTAGTACTTATATCAAATTACCAGACTCATAGCAATCCATCTCAGGGACAGAAATGGAACAAGACACAAGTCAGCTAAGTGCATGCAGAATGTAAATGCTATTAATACAATAATTTCTTATTGTTTGTAACACACAAACATGACCATTTATTTGATATCTTGTTAACATCATCTTTATTGTTATGACAGGTTCTAATTTCAATAGACATTAAGTAAAAGCTTTTTTAACAGTGGATTATGAATTGCCTTGCTCCCCAGTGAGCTGTGGAATTTTGCTTTCACAGAATATCAAAGACTGTTGAAAGAAGCCACACCTCACATATTTTGGCATTAATATTGCTTCCAAAAGGAGTGTTATGTCGTCCTGCATTTTAGTTTCCATATCACTTCAAACATTGCTTCAATAGCATTACTCAAAAAAGCTGTAATCGTAATATGGAAATATCATTATAATATTGTTTATATTTTCCATAAGTGCAAATCTATCATATGCTCCATATCCTCTAGACATTGGCAAAGCAGTTTTTAAAAATTAACTCTTTATTTGTCTTGCTGCTTTATAGGTCCTACACACAGACGCGCGCCCCTACATACACTCGCTCAATGGATATACGCACATACGTCGACATGTGCACCGATTTCTATGTAATCACGCACAAGCGTCTAGGCAGACTACTCACTTACACATGTTGGTGAAAATGTAGACAGGAGTGTACACATAAACGCATATGATCTTCACCACTTATTCTACCATCTCCTTGTATTCTAGATGCATTCGCTTTTGCAGGGTTATAGTTCCAACAGGGCAGTATCTCATCCAACTGTTCATTCTCAAATTGCAGGGCTATGCTGATTCAGAGCTAACATACCATTAAGAGACCTGTTGACTCCATCTTCTCTGGATTTCACAGTCTGTTTTGGCTATTGGCTGGCTTCACCTGGATTGACAGAACTTAAATGAACAACACAAAAGTTTTAAGAGCTCTCGTTATTTCTAAGTATGGCTCACACTCTCTGCTAATCGTATATACCTGATTCAGTTTCACAGGAAAGGCAACAATTATGCTTTGTACCATTTGCTGGTCATATTGATCTGGTTAGTTTCCTGATAAATTAAATGAGTCAAAGTTTTAAAATTATGCCTTTTGGTACCTGCACTTCCAAAATGACCAATTTAGTTCACAGAGCCTCCCACATTGTTAATTAGTTGCACTGATGAAGCACCACAGCCAAGCTCAGGGCCACTGCAATAGTAAGAGGCAATATTAATGGCCCAGTATTGGTGCAATACTGTAAAATTTCTGAACTAGAGCTACCTTGCTATGAGGTAGGATCCAGCCTAAACTGAAAAATAACTAGGACTGAAAATGACTTAAAAGCAAGTGGAGAAACGGTTGAATGTTCTCCATTTGTCGACAGATGTCGATATCCCCATTGGGTTCTTTGAGCACAGAGCAGCACTTAAAAAGAGTGTTAGCTGGGAAATTATTTGTTTAAATGGAACAAGGTTCAGCACAGAGGCCACATAATTCAGGTGAATTGGAGTATCAGATCAGGCAATCAGCCCCTCTGTATTTTCACTAATGCCCTGTTTCATTCCCAGTCCCTTTATGTGGCAATCAATTAGCTTTTACAATTTTGAAACAGCAAAATAGGTTAATTTTCAAAGAGCTTGGTTTTGTGTTTTTGGCCTACTAAAGCAAAAGATATTTATATGTTTGCATTTCACTCAGCTGGTCTTAGACAAAACAAAATACAATGAATGTTAGATTTAAATCAAATTTTCCTCGGTCCAAGCTTCAAACAGCCAACCCTTTTCAAACCATCATCCTGCATCAGGCTTGGGCCTAGATCTCACGGGTGGTGAAATATGAGCTAACTTACTTTGTTCCTGTTCCATGTTCTTGTGTGTAGAGACTTGGCTGTATTTTTATATTACAATAAAATGCCACATTGTGAATGTACACCAACATGTTTATCAAATATGGGACATAAATCAGTAAAGAATTAAAGCATGAAATCCTAATAATATTCTGGTTGAATGTCTTCTCCATTACTGTATTAATACTCTGATTGAAGCAGTAATTGTCCCATTCCATTCCAAAACATATTTTAGACTCTTACACTAACTGCAGAGTGTGAAAGTGATTATGTATCTGTAGAATATTAAACAATGAAAAAAAGTATGCGCTACAAAGGCTAAAGTGTTCTTGTGCCAAACCCTGTATAATTTATTCAGCAACATAGTATAGAGAGTAATAAATACTGTAGATGGAGAGAAAATTAGAAGTTATGAATAAAATTTTCAGGCTTCATTGCCCAGGTCATTACATCATAAGGCACTCACAGTTGTGTTGCTGTCTTGAATTTACTCTGTTAGCTATCCATTATTATGAACATAGTTTACATGTGCTTTCAGCAGAAATGTCTAAACAGCTGCCAGGGAGACTGCACTAGTCAAGGTTACAGTGAATGAAGGCTAGAAACTGGAGCCTTTCGTCTGGGTGTGATAAAAAAGCTAAACACCTGGAAATAAAGCTTATCTCAGCCGCACTCTACTGCTCGCCTCCTGAGGTCTGCTTTATCTTTCCACAAGAACATTAATGCAGGACTGAAAAAGAAATCACAAAATGGCTAATCCAAATAAAGCAACAAATCGCAAATTGACATTGATCCCTGGCCAGCATTAAAAACAACAGACTGTTCTAAAACTTATAAATTGTACTTTTTGGAACAGCCACTGTACTTAAGTTCAGTCATTTTACACACAACGTTCCTCAGATTTTGCCAGCAACTGTATTAACTCGAAATGTTGAGTTTGATTATTTTGGCTGTATGCTTTTTAACTGAATAGTCATTCAGAGTGTGGCCCTTCAACAGCAACACTCTGGTGTGTGGGGAACTGGAAATAAATTGCAGTCTCAGTGGACGTTCGGCCTTCCTTAGGGCTTGGATATTTTTTTGTCAGTTTTGGAAGATAAATTAGAATGAGCATTAATGCCAGGGAAAACTAATGAGGAGAAAAGTAACCTCTTTTATTTGCACAAATGTTAACCAATAAGCAGAGTTAGAGAGGATCGTGAGAATAGACAAATATTCTTTCTTCACTGATACCAGTGGATTACTTGATAGTGATGGCTTAAGGCCATAAACAGATTGAGGCCCGGCTCACTACTGTGAGCAATGAACACTTTGCAGCCCTACACCAGCAGAACATCAGGGACCCACCTGATGAGCAGATAGGTCCAGTGTGATAGGGGTGCTGGTCATGGAATTAGAAGTGACCTGCTGACAAAATAATTATAGAAATAACATGGAGAAATGCTTCTGCTCTCCTTGCCCCACAAAGGTAACTTGAATCTTATCTTTTTGACCTTCATCGGCTACATCACCAGATAAATCTGGGTTGCAGTCAGGGCATACAATCTGATATGTTGATCTGCAAATGGGTTCCCACCGTGTTATGGCTGTGCAAGTCCCCATTTCTCCTTCTTCTTCTTGGGCCTTTTGATCCCAGTGGAGAACAGGCCTTCAGTGACTTCCCCTCACTATCCTCCTCGGTTCTGAGACAGTTTCTCGAGGGTGCTTACCCTCTTTACCTGACCAAAATGAATCACCTTACACTTGCCAGGGCTAAATTCCGTGTGCGTGGCACTCACTGCGCAAGGCAGAACCATCGCTGCCGGTAACCACCAGGAGCTCAAGAAATGCAGCTACAATCCACACAAGGTCATCAAGGCAGTGAAACGACAATACAGGGACAAGATCCAGACACAACTCTCCACCAACAACACACGCAGCTTATGGCAAGGTCTGAAAACCATCGCAGACTTCAAAGCTAAGCTCAGTGGTGCCAACATTGCTGCCTCACTCCCAGATGAGCTAAATCTTCTTTAAGCTCATTTTGATGTCACCAACACTGAGCCCCCAAGGAGAGCCGCCAAAACGACCTGCACCTTGGTCATCCCTGAGGCTGAAGTACGCAGGTGTTTCCGACGAGTGGACAGCTGCAAGGCTGCGGGACTGGATGGCATCCCAGGATGGGTACTCAGACTGTGCATGGCACATCTGGCTGGTGTGTTTGCAAACATTTTTAATCTCTCCCTCTCCCAGTGCTTCAAAGCATCCACCATTGTCCCTGTACCTAAAAAGATCAAGGTATCATGTCTGAACGACTGGCGTCCTGTCGCACTCACCTCAATAATAAGCAAATGCTTTGAGAGGCTGGTCAAGGACTCCATCTTCAGCTTGCTACCACCCAAACTGGATCCCCTACAATTCGCCTACTGACACAATCGATTGACAGGTGATGCAGTAGCCATAGCTCTACATACTGTCCTTACACACCTGAAGAAGAAGGATACTTATGTGAGAATGCTGTTCTTGATCTACAGTTCAGCATTCAACACCATAATTTCCTCCAGGCTCGACAAGAAGCTTGGAGATCTCGGCCTTCACCCTGCCTTGTGCAGCTGGATCCTGGGCTTCCTATCAAATTGCTAGCAGGTCGTAAGAGTGGGCTCCCTCAACTCTGCCCCTCTGACGCTCAACGCAGGAGCCCCTCAGGGCTGTGTCCTAAGCCCCCTCCTTTACTCTCTCTATACTCATGACTGTGCCGCCACCCACAGCTCCAATGTGCTAATTAAATTTACAGATGATAATACACTGATTGGCCTCATCTCAAATTATAATGAGGTAGCCTACAGAGAAGAAGTCGTCACCCTGACACAGTGGTGTCAAGAAAACAACCTCTCCCTCAATGTCACAAAATCAAAGGAGCTGGTTGTGGACTACAGGAGGAATGGAGATAAGCTCACCCCAATTTACAATGGATCTGGGGTTGAGAGGGTGAACAACTTTAAGTTCCTCGGTATACACATCACCGAGGATCTCACATGGTCTGTACACACCAGCTGTGTAGTAAAAAAAAGCACCTCTTTCACCTCAGACAGTTGAAGAAGTTTGGTACGAGTCCCCAAATCCTCAGAGCTTTCTATAGGGGCACAATTGACAGCATCCTGACTGGCTCTATCACTGCCTGGTATGGGAACTGTACTTCCCTCAATCGCAGGACTCTGCAGAGAGTGGCGCGGACAGCCCAGTGCATCTGTTGATGTGAACTTCCCTCTATTCAGGACATTTACAGAGACAGGTGCATAAAAAGAGCCAGAAGGATCATTGGGGACCCGACTCACCCCAACCACAAACTGTTCCAGCTGCTACCATCCGGGAAACGATACCACAGCATAAAAGCCAGGACCAACAGGCTCCGGGACAGCTTCTTCCACCAGGCCATCAGACTGATTAATTCATGCTGATACGATTGTATTTCTATGTTATATTGACTGTCCTGTTGTACACACTATTTATTATAAGTTACTATAACTTGCACATTGCACATTCAGACAGAGATGTAACGTAAATATTTTTACTCCTCATGTATGTGAAGGATGAAAGAAATAAAGTCAATTCATTTCAATTCAGTTCAATTCCATCTGCTATATTCGGTTGCCCACTTATCCAAAGGATCAAAATCCTGTTGTATCTTAAATGACCAGCTTCAATGTCCACTACACACCGCTTTTGGTGTTATTCGCAAACTTACCAAACATACCATTTACGTTCTCATCCAGATCATTAATATATATGACCCAGCACTGATCCCTGAGGCACAGCAAGAGTCACAGGCATCCAATCTGTAAAACAATCCTCCACTACCACTCTCCGACTCCTTCCACAAATCCATGTTGTATGCAGTTGGCTAGCTCACCCTGACCCCATGGAATTAAATCTTCTGGACCAGTGTACCATGCAAGACTTTGTGAAAGGCTTGCTTAGAGTCTATGGAGTCAATGCCTTCCGCTCTGCCCTCATTAATTCTCTTAGTCACCCCCTAAAAACTCAACTAAATTGATTGGAATTAATTGCTTATAAATTCATCGTTAATGTGATTAATCTCATTATAATGCTTTATGCTGGTGAAGTTGTTTTGCTACTTTGACATCACACTGATAAAGTAATGAATTTATTGGGCTTTGTATTACTCACTTACTGTCCATTACACTGCTGTCATTTAGGGTAACAATGAAGGTCTTCCATCTCTGGTGGTGTTTAGGGCTTCATCTTCTTGGTAGGGTTTGTTGACTTCACGTAATTACTGTATTTAATATTAATATTTCATATTTGCTCAGAAAGCTCAGTGAATGAATTTGACGATTATTTGAGCAATGGCAGTCAGCAGCAAATGTTACCCGCATGAAAAGTAATGATAACTAAAAGCCTCTTTTTATCATGCTCCTCTTTAGACAAATATTTTTCCTGTTGAAATTTTTATCTTTCTTTTCACATCATATCATTACTGCCATTTCCTCCCGTATCATCACTATATAAAATATCTATTGAAGTGTACCAAAGTTCTCATGGCATGTGCAGCATTTACAATTGCACATTGGGCAATATATTTCTTATTTATTTCCCTCACAAAATCCCACTACCAGCTGGATTGCAATAAAACTTACGACCGTGATTTACCATTTTCTTCCTACGAATGCAGTGGGTAGTAGACAATTCTGCAGTTACTTGGCTTCAAAGCATTATATTATTTTCCTCTGCTCTTAACTTACAGTCGTGATTGGAATCATAACTCTGTAATTTCTCCACGGGGAACTAGCTCTGCAGAAAGAATCCTTAGAAATTTCAATGGGCTTAGATTTGAATATTTCACTTTTCAGGCTTTTAAAGTAAAGTGAAGCTTAGTGGGTGGTCAGTAGGTAACTAAATCTATTCAGTTTAAAATGGTGGAACTTGCATCTCTTATTAGAAAACAACTTGAATGCTCTCCAGTGGTTAAAGATTCAAACATGGGTTTGAGGATAGAACTTGACTTGATTTAATTAATGCTCTTGTGAATCTACTAATCAATGTGTAACTTGCATACTAAATTGCTATTTCAATAAAAGTCATCAGTGAAAGCCTGCCAAGCCATAAAAGGACATAAATATAAAAGGAGAAACAGTGGCTTGGGGGTGGGGGTGTGGAAAGAAGGTCTTGGTGTAGGATTATTACTGAAGTTTTGTTAAAAGGCAGACGTGCTCAGTAAAGGAAGGGCTATAGAAAGTGCTGCAATGGCCAAGGACTTTATGCCTGGGTGTTCCAGCTTTATCGGACATTTTTGTTGGTGTAAGGCTCCTCTTTGCAAAAAAAAAGATTACACTAGCAAACCACTAATAGAATGATAAGAGATGATGTAAAATGTTGTCTATTTGGACTTTAGCAAGGCGTTCGACAAGGTCCCACGTGGTAGGTTGGTCTGGAGGGTTAGGTCACATGGAATCTAGGGAAAGCTAGTCAAGGTGATTCAAAATTGGGTTGGTGGTGAGAAAAAGATAGTGATGGTTGAAGATTATTTCTTGGAATGGAAGCTGATGACTATTCAGGTCCCACAGTGGTCAGTGTTGTAATCCTTCTTATTCATTAGTTATATAAATGATTTGGATGCAAGTGCAGAAGGTTCTATTCCTTGGAATGTAGAAGTATGAGGGGTAACATTATAGAAATGTTTAAAATTATGAGAGGAATAGATATGGTGGGCAGTAACAGTCAAAAAAGGGAGGGCAAAACCTGCGGGCACAGGTTTAGGATAAGGGACGAAAGATTTAAAAGGGAACAGAAGGACAATTTCTTCATTAGGAGGTTGATGAGTTTGTGAAACGAGCTTCCAGAAGAAGTGGTTGAAACAGTGTTATTTAGGATGTCACTTTTATAGGTATACAGAGAGCCAGGGCTTGGCAGTACTGTATATTGGCCGAACACAGGAAATTGGGTTTATTTCATTTAGCCGTATGATCAGCATGGTCTTGTTGAGCAAATGGGCCTATATCCATTCTGTATTGCTCTGCGACTCTAAGGTGAGACTGGCTATTATACTGGAGTTTCTTAGTAAACACTCCGATTATAACATGTGGTTTAAGTGACACTGGGTGAGATAAGGCACGTGAAGGTAAAATGGCAGAAACATACAGCACGGAAATAGCCTTTCATCACACCTTGTCCACACTTACTGTGATGCATATCTACACTGATCCCATTTGCCGACATTAAGGTCTCTTTCTATTCAAGTACCTGTCCAAGTACCTTTCACACATTTTGTAATTTTATCTGCCTCTAGCACCTTCCCTGGCAGCCTGTTCCAGATATTCACTACCCTCTATTTGAAAATTTGAAGGAGATCCTCCAACTTCCTTTAGATTTCCCCAGTCTCAAACCTGTGCCTCCCTTTCCAGACTCCTAATGCCTGTCATGAAGTCTGAGGATCCCAGATTTACCACAGGAGGGAAGCAGAACCTTCAGCCCAACCAGTCTCTGAGTATCTACACCATTAATGCCCTTAATAAATTTATAAACCTCTGTGGTTTCCTCTCAGCCTCCTATATTCAACTGGGAATAAACCAGCCTATCCAGTCTCTCCCTATAATTGTATTCCTTTATTTCCAGGCAACATCCTGGTGAATCTCTTTATTAATCTCTCTTTTGCTATCACATCTTTCCTGTAGTGAGGTGACCAAAAGAGTGCAAAATACTCCAACTGTTTTGGGCAACTATAACACATGATGATCCACCTCATCAAAACCTTGGTCTATGAAGGCAAGCATACCACATGCCTTCTTCAAGACCTTCTCCACCTGTGTTGTCACTTTCATGGGTTTGCACCCCAGCATCCCTCTTTATATCAATACGCCTGCCTTTCTTTCTGTATAATTGACCAGATTTGACTTCCCAAGGTGACATGTTTTTGAGTAATCAGAGAAAGCAGCCGTCTCCAGCTCTGAATCTGTACAAGAGCAGATACCAAGTTGCACCAAGGTCTTGAAGGACATCTATGGACAGTACACAGTAACATTCACATGCCCCATGACAGAAACAGTCAGCTGCAACAGGACACAAGTTCTCACCCTTTTACAGGCATGTGACTATGACGACCACCTGGGGTGTTGTGGGCTGCCATCCTCTCATGAGCAGCGCCGTCTGAGCAACAACAACTACCAAACAGGCTGCTTGCTTTGCTGCACTGTCATTCAACCAGCATCTAGAAATTGCACTCCGTTCATCTGCCACTGCTCAGTGCTGTGCCCTTTGGCCCTGACAGGACTGTTGATGGATTCAGATCCTTTTAATGCTTTCCAGATGTCT
Organism: Mobula birostris; assembly: GCF_030028105.1. Taxonomy (NCBI): domain Eukaryota; kingdom Metazoa; phylum Chordata; class Chondrichthyes; order Myliobatiformes; family Myliobatidae; genus Mobula; species Mobula birostris. Next base: position 46,123,407 of record NC_092386.1, read on the forward strand.
TCTAAGTGTTTTTTTGTCCTTTCCATTGCTTCCCAGTATTAATTGGCCCCATCTTTACAAATTTGCCTTTCTGACCAATGATGCTTCTCGGGCTTATCTGATTATGAGCCCAAACTAATAAGTAACTATGCAAATAGCTGAATCTGTGATTGTGAATAATTTCAGTAAATCGTACTTCAGGTACAGGCAAGTACAGAAGTTATACTACTGGATCTCATTTTTATTCACCTCTAAGTGAAAACTGGTCTCATCAGGTTTAAGAAAATGGGAAAAATAAATCAATAAGAAACCAAGAGGTTGTGCACAGTATCAGATCCTTTACATGCAAAAATACAACTATATAAATTAGCAACCAATCACTCTGCCTCTTTCTGTCTTAAATGGTGGCTCTTCCTTTTAAAAAGTGACTCTTGGTTCTAGATTCTCCCAGAAGAGGAAATATGCTCTCTATATCCACCTTGTCAGTTTTTTTTAATGTTTCATTCAAGGCCCTTCTTTCCTCTAATCTCCCATGATGCAAGTCTGCTTTTATTCTGCCCATTCAAAGTATCAACGTTTTCAGGACCGTTTACTGTGCACGTTACCCACAGAGGTGAAGCATTTCACTGAAGTATAGCATTGTTATAAACAATAGCATTCTTCTTTCTCTCTTAGCTATGCATTCTGCCTGCATATTAAGCTTTTGCTGGGACATCCAGACCCCCCTGCATCTCAGAACTCTGCAATATCTCACCTTTATGCTTCTTTTTTATTTTGTTTTCCTGCCAAAAATTGAAATTTCGTGTTTTGCCATATTATAGTCCATTTGCTAGATGTTTGCCAATTCACTTAACCCATCTATATGACTTCTTCACAACTTACTTTCCCTGCCTTGGTGTCATTAGCAGATTTAGCAACCATATCTTCAATGGCCTTCGTTCATATCGTTTATATAAATTGTAAAATGTTGAAGGCCAAAACTCATAAACCAGAGAAATCCCAATTATGCCTACGCTCTTTCTATTAGTCAGTCAACCTTCATTCCATACCAATACGTTGTTTCCTACAGAATGAGCTTTTGTTTTCTCCAGTATGTTTGATGCTGCACCTTGTCAAATGCTTTCTGGAAATTTTTGAGTACTTATGCTGGTTCCCACACTACCAGTTATTTCTTCAAAGAACTGCAAAAAAAATGGATTATTTTGTTTTTTTCAGAGTTCACCTATGACATCTACAGTACACTAATAGCTTCTAACTTTCTCCCTAAAGTTAAACTTGCTGGTCTGTACTTTTCTGGTTTCTATCCACTGCACCTCTTTTGAATAAATTTGCATTTTTCCAGTTTGATGGAACCTTTCCTGGTTCCAGGGAAATGTAGATAATTCAATGTGATGCATGAACTAACTCACTAGACACAGTTTGAATCGATTAAATCTTGAAGATATCCAGAGAAAAGGCAGATGCATCATCAACAGTCTAAGAATATGGGAGAAAATTCCCAAGCTCTTTAAATCCTCCATTGGTCCAATGGAATTTCATGGGTCAAGGATGCTTTCATTTAAATAGTCCTATGCCAGTAGGTTAAGTCAATAATTTACAGTCAATAGGTTTGCTCAAATGTATTGCTATGTAACACATTTAACGCACTTATTTACATAATATTTGGGGTTCTAGGTCATAAATCAGCCTCTGCTCCTGGGTAATCATCCATTTGTCCTCTTGCAGTGGCTAAACACTTCATATCATTGAGGCCTTCTCAAGGACACAAGGGCAAAAAATGCCGGCTTAGCTAGCAACACCCACATCCTGTAAATGCATAAATAAAAAAAGAAGAAATTCTCGGCTTTATGCCATTTGCCATCCTTATCATTCTATAGTGCAGTGTGATTTTCGCCTCCAACGAAGCCATACAGCAGAGCTATCCTAGCTGGAATTGAAACAGATTTTCAGTTCATTATTTCCAAGATCGTCATGTATCGTAAATGGATGATGAGTAATTCTTCACTCACATGTGCCTTGTGATGATTAAGTGCCTTGTAGAGGGGTGGGTATATCTTTGAAAAACATTTGTTGTAATTTAAAGTTACGGTGACCAGCAACCAACTTGGGTAGCCTCCAACCTGATGGCTTGAACATCGATTTCTCAAACTTCCAGTAATGTCCCCTTCCCTCACCTCCACTTCACCATTTCCCACCTCTTTTCCCTCTCTCCTTGCCCACCCATCACCTCCATCTGGTGCTCCTCCCCTGCCCCCCCTTTATTCTTTCTTCTATGGCCTTCTGTCTCTTTCACCAATCACTTCCCAGTTCTATACTTCATCCCTCCCCCTCCAGGTTTTACCTTGTGTTTCTCTCTCCCCTCCCCTCACCTGTTAAATCTACTCCTCTGCTTTTTTCTCCAGTCCTGCTGAAGGGTCTTGGCCCAAAACGTCGACTGTTTACTCTTTTCCTATGTGCTGCCTGGCTTGCTGAGTTCCTCCAGTATTTTGTGTGTGTTGCTTGGATTTCCAGCACCTACAGATTTTCCCTTGTTTGTGTTAGTTTTTCCAGCAGGATCGAGATGATCAGCCATCAAGGAATTACTGACAGCTTTTATACTGATATTTTCAAAAACTCACATTTGCTTTTTTATGACATTGTTAAATGTTATTCTGTCCTGAATATTTCTTTATGATTATATCATCATAATGCTTTACATTCCTGATAGGATTTGTTGCCCAGAGCACCTCTGGCATTTGACTTGTTTTCTTTCAGAATGGTTGATTGTAAATCTAGTTTGGATTGCTGGTTGCAAATATGATTTGCTTTTCTGCAATTTCTCAGAATAAGCAAGGTTCCTTTAAAAATCACAAGCAAGACAGAGGGAGAGGATTCTTACTGGACCAATACATAGTCTACAACTGTAGATACTGCAGTGACCAAGGCGGAATATAATCACAAATTTATAAAATATCCTCACTGTCATCATGGAGGTGGTAAGAACTATACCTGCTCCTACATCTCCTCCCATACCACCGTTCAGGGCCCCAAACAGTCCTTCCAGCTGAGGTGACAGATGACCTGCGAGTCTATCGAGGTCATATATTATACCAAGTGTTCCCAGTGTGGGTCCTCAACATCGATGAGACCCCATGCAGATTGGGAGACTGCTTTGTCAAGCACCTTTGCTCTGTCCGCCGCAGAAGGCAGGATCTCCCACAGGCGACCCATTTCAACTCAATTTCCTATTCCCCTACTGACATGTCTGTCCATGGCCTCCTCTTCTGCCATGATGAGCCCAACCTTGGGTTAGAGGAACAACGCCTCATATTCCAACTGGGTAGCCTCCATCCTCATGGCATGAAAATCAATTTCTCCAACTCCCGGCAATTTCTCCCCCCTCCCTCACTCCTCTCTTTTTTCCCTTCCCAATTCTGATTACCCTCATGCCCCTTCTTTTCTCCTCACCTGCCCATCACCTCCTTCCCTTACTTCCATGTTAGGTTGCTTCTCCTTTAGCCCTTTACCTCTTCCACCTATCCCCTCACTGTTTCTTACTTAATCACCCCGTCCACATTCCCTCCACATACCCACCTCCTCCCTTGCCTGGTGTCACCTATCACCTGCCAGATTTTACTCCTTCCCTTCCCCCCCCCACCTTCTTTTTCTGGCTCCTGCTCCTTCCTTTCCAGTCCTGAAGAAGGGTCTCAGCCAGAAACGTTAACTGGTTATGAACCTCCACAGAGGCTGCCTGACTTGAGTTCTGTTGTTTTTGTGTAACTATCACTGTCAATTAATTGGCTCATATGTGTATTCATTAATTAGCCATGTAATTGTAGATTAATTTCGCTGTCCAGATCAATGCTCTATCTGAAATGTTTCAGATAAATCTCCATTCCTTCTGCGTTTATTTGTGCTGCTGTATATGTGCAGACCATCTTTTCAGGAAAAAAAAGCCTCAACGGTGTCTATTTTCTTTTGGTATTTTTTCATATTTTTAAGAATGAGCTTTGGATAATTGATTACAAAATCAGTATCTGGTGTTCTGCAGTATGAGTAAAATAGACTTACGGAAAATCTTCCCGACATCAGAGGTGGATGAAACTAGAGGACATCATTTAGGGTGAGGGGAAGAGATTTAGAGAGGATCTGTAGGGGACCTTTTCCATCCAGAGTGTGAAGAACAGCTGGAATACATTGTCTGAGAGAAAGGTGGAGGCACAGCTGCTGACAGCATTTAAGAAGTGTCTAAATGAGCACATGAATTGCCTAGAGATTGAGGGTTATGGCCAAGTTCTGGAAGATTGGAATAATACAAATGGATGCTTCTTTGTCAGTGTGCATAAGGTATGCTGACTGGCTTGTTCCATGCTTTATGGCTTCAGACTGCTTCAGCTGGTGAGCAAGTTCTCTCATCTGGGTGAATGAGAGCCATGGTATCATAGCTGTACAATGAAAGAACAACTGCATTCTCCTCTAACTTTAATAGCAGAAGGTTTCACCATCTTTGCCGATTGCTTTTAACTGAGCTGCAAATGTTTTGGAAGTGATCCGACACATAGGGTGGATTGTGTACTTGGATTAGCAGGGCAGTTTTGACTAATGAATTTGAAATAGCAAGGGACATGGAGGCGAACGTTAAGAATTTAAATTTGACTGCTTTTGGGAGGAATGTAAACCCCTCATATACACATATTGTAAATGTGCCTAATAATTAGTGCATACAGGGTTGTGGGGAGGCAGAAGGGCCATGAGACAGGCAGCTCATGGCCCTTCTGCCTCCCCACAACCCTGTATGCACTCCTAACCGCTGGCAGCAAAATGATGCAAGCATTCACCCAAAATCACACACAAACAGTAAATCTGAATGCATCAACTGGATTTTCATGAGCTACTTGTAATCAAAATGCAGAGTGGTTTCATGTAATATATGTAAACATAAACGCCCAAAAACTCAGTTAAGTATAGGGGAACTGTTCCTAAATCACATGCTTTGCTTATTCTCAGCTGTATGTGCTGTCTGCTCAGTGTAAGAGTGTATGAGAATGCCGTTCTTTTTCTGAAATTCAGTTCTAATGATTTGAATCCAGGTAACTCTCAAAAGTACAGTATAATGTGAGCAATTCTAAACTGCGTAGGTTATGCTTGTAAATGAGAACCAATTTCTACATCACATGATGCACACAATTTAGTGGTTGCCCATGACCATCTTATTTGAACAAAATCTCTGTGACTCCAGCAATACTGGCTTTTAATCTGATATATGAATGTTGTACATTTCCAAATGCTCAAAGTGGGATGTGTGTACTTTTGAGGATGCATATCACGTCTATATTTTTTAGCTTCATTGGCAAAACTGCAGAAAACGCTTGTCTGACTGGTCCTTTCCTGCTTTAGATTGTATATAAAGACTTCTCTTTACTGTTGTCTGCCATAAGGCAAGCCCTGATGTAAGCTTCACATAGAAGTTTCCTGAGTCAGTCACAAGGAAAAAGCCCTGAAGAAGTCTTCCATTACTCTTCTCAAAATGTTTCATCTGTGTCGTATTTTCTGCCATTCACACTGCAGTCAACTTTCATGTGACTAACAATGGGCTTGCCTTTGCATGGATACACAGTACATAAGAATATAGAGTTGTGTATTTAATATTTCAGTAATACTTGATTAATATTATAAATATATTGCTTGATTAAGTATTATTTGTTGTTTACATAATGTATTGCAGGTTATATGTAAAACTATGTGAATGGTATACTTCATTATGTCACCACGTCATAAGTGCATGCTTCATTTAAAGTAAAAATGAAATTAAAACACACATCTCTGGGTTTTGTGTTTTGCTTTCAATTAGATTTATATTTTGGAGTTGCAAAATTTAACAGTGACAATGAGGAAGTTTTAAACAAAACTGAAATAACTACGAACCAATTGAAGTGCTGAGAGACGTTCAAGTTTTAAAAAATTGCTGTACATGGAAATCCAGAGTAACACACAAAAATCTATCTGATCTCAGCAGGCCAGGCAAATGAATGGAAAAGAATAAACAACTGATGTTTCAGCCTGAGATCCTTCATTAGGAAGAAGGAAGTAGGGGGAGGACAATCTAGAAGCTGATGGGTGTAGCTAGGTAGGTGGAGGATGGATTGTGATCTTAGAAGAAGGGAGGTGATTAGCAGAAAAGGCAAAGGGCTGGGGAAGAAGGAATTTGATGGGAGAGAAGAGTGGATCTTAGGAGAAAGTGAAGGAGGAGGGACACTGGGGGGAGGTGATAGGATGGTGAGGAGAAGAGGTAAGAGGTCAGAGTGGAGAAATGAAGAAGAATCAGAATTACTGACGTATATCATGAAATTTGTTATCTTTGCTGCATCAGCACAATGCAATACGTTATAATAGAGAGAAAATGTAAATTACACTATATATTGAAATAGGGGAAGATGCTGTTCCTGAGTCGTTGAGTGTGTATCTTCAGGCTGTACCTCCTGCTAAATGGTAGCATTGGGGGTCTTTAATGATGGATACCACCTTTTGTGAGGCATTTCTCCTTGAAGATGTCCTGGATACTACGGAGGCTGGTGCCCATGATGAAGCTGATTAAATTTAGAACTCTACAGTTTATTTCAATCCTGTGCAGAATTCTAATGTTTTCTGTCATTCATTCTTTGGAGTTTTTTCTTCTGTTTCATGGATGTCTGCAAAGAGTAAAGATTTCAGGTTGTATACCATATACATTCTCTGATATTAAACTGAACCATTGAACCATTGACTGCCCCAACCAAACTAGCTGAAATGAGCTTTGTTGATATCATGAAAGTAATGCAGGACCATTTAAAACCAAGACCATTGTTGATTGTAGAAAGCTTTAAGGTGAAAAGTTCAAAGTAAATTTATTATTACAGTACACATTTGTCACCATATACAACCCTGAGATTCATTTTCTTGCATGCATACTTAATAAATCTATATTAACATAATAACCATAATAGAATCATTTAAAGACCACATCATCTTTGGCATTCAAACAGTATGCAAATGACAACAAACTAAGCAAATTCATAAAGAAAGAAATAATAATAATAATAATAATAAGCAATAAATATCAAGAAGATGGGCTGAAGAGTCCTTGAAAATGTGTCCAGAGGTTGTGGGAACATTTCAATGATGGGGCAAGTGAAGCTGAGTGAGATTATCCCCTTTGGTTCAAGACCGTGATAATTGAAGGCTAATATCTGTTCCGGAACCTGGTGTTGTGAGTCCTGAGGCTCCTGTACCTCCTTTCTGGTGGCAGTAGTGAGAAGAGATCATGACTTCATAGCGGAAGTCCCTGATGATGGATGCTGCTTTCCTGTGACAATGCTTCATGCAGATGTGCTCATTGGTGGGAAGGCCTTTACCCATGATAGACTGAGCTGTATCCATTATGTTTTGTAGGATTTTCCATTTAAGGGCATTCGTGTCTCCATACCAGACAGTGATGCAGCCAGGCAATATACTCTCTACCACACATCTATAGAAGTTTGCCAAAGTTTTAGATGTCACACTGAATCTTCACAAACTCATAAGGAAGTAAAGGTGTCACCATGCTTTAGTTTCATAACCGGAATCAAAAGGAAGGGGAGTCCAATTCATTGTATGTGGCTGAATTGAAGAGTTTATCCAAGCATTGTCAGTTCAATGGTGGGCTTAAATGAGAGATCATTTAGTTTGTGGAATCTTACAAGAAAGCATTCAAAAACGGCTTCTGACTGAAGCACAACTTACATTTAAAAGAGCAGTTTATCAATGGAAACAGCAGACAGAGACACAATTGAGTTGCAGTCAGGAATGAAAGTGAGCGTGAACAAAATTGCAGCGTCTAGACAGAAGCCAACCTGGCCGAACAAATTGTGTTACCGTTGTGGCAGAGACTCACATACACCAGGCTTAAAGGTAAAACTTACAGAAAATGCAACTGAATAGGACATATACAAAGAGCATGTTGGACAGAGAAAAACAAATGGACTGCACAGGAAAGAGAGAAAGATAAAAAATCACATTGCAGTTTCAAAAAGAGCACTAATCTGCATACTGTTGATGAAAAAATCTGACAATGATAAGATTGTCACAGGACTAGGTAGCCTTGAGATTTACAATGAGAAAATGGGTAGGAGACAAGTAATATGGTTTGCCCCAGAAGTTAGCAACAAACTAATTAAAATGAAATTGGATACTGGCTCAGCTGTTTCAATCATTCCACAAAATGAGTTTGAATAGCATTGCAAAGATACTGAGTTGAACCTGCAGATATCCAACTAAGAACTCATACAGGAAAAAAGATAACTCTTGTGGGAATGACATTTGTATCAGTGAAAAACAACAACTAACTAGCTACATTGGGTCTGTGTGTGGTAAAAACAGGAGGACCGGCATGTTGGGCTGTAATTGACTGAGACAACTACAACTTTATTAGAGATACACCCACCATTTGCATGTTACATCCCCTGCAATAGAGTCAACAAAGCAAATTAAGAAAGGCATTGGATGATGCCACTGCAGTATTCAAGGATAACATTGGAAAACTCAAACATTTCAAGGGTAAAGTAGTGTTAAGTGAAAATGTCACTCCCAAGTTTTACAAAGCCCATCCGGTTCTTTACCAGATAAAATAGCCAGTGAGCCAGATCACATAGATGCTGAAGGAATTCTTTCCAAGGTTGAGTGGAACACATGGGCAATGTCAGTGGTCCCAGTAGCTAAGAATTGATTGATACTAAAGATCAATGCCTGAAATTCAAAGACCAAAGTTGGCAAGTCCAGAAGTTGAGGCACAATTGCCAAAGCCCTGGGACAGCATATCTGGAAGTTGGAGACACGATGTCTGCAAGTCCACAAGTCCACTGAAGGCTGGGGTCTGATGGCAGCCTTTCCTGTCTGTAGTGTGAATAGGTGAGTGAAAAGGATTTGTTTCGCTTTTGTTTGTTTTGTTGCTGTTGTTGCCTGTGTTATTCTGCTGAACATTGTAGGCAGTTGAGTTAGTACCGGAATGCATGGCAATACTTGTGGGCTGTCCCCAACACATTGCTAGGTTGTAAACACGAGGAATTCTGCAGATGCTGGAATTCTTCTTCCGCTGTCTCCGTCTCCGAGATGAGGGGGAGTTAGAGGTCAGGCTGGACTCCTGGTCAGAGCGCTCTGCAGCTAAAGGCAGTGATCCCCATAGACAGTGGGGCTGAATGAAGACCAGTTAACCCCATAGTCAGTGACCGAGCTGAAGCCCCATAGGCAAGGACTGGTGACCCCCCCCCCCCCCCCCCCCCCCCCAGTTCAGTAAGTTCCTCAGCTTGGAGCGTCCTGGGATCGGTGTTCTGTGCTGAGACGAGGTATAAGGGCAGGTAAACCCCTCCCACCCCCCACCACCCTCCACCAGGTCAGTGCATCCTGGGGTTGAAGGTGCATGCGAGTCTAGAGTTTGAGCATTAGAGTTCAGCATCTCATGATTGGCAAGTCCTGGGCCGGAAATGTATAGCCCAGGTATACTCACTGCATCAATGCTTACTTGGAAATAACCTTCCAAGACAAAGTGGGCCATTTTTGAGTTATGAAATGTTATATACTTTCAAAACAAAACGTTAGTATTTATTTTTAACCAAATCTTAAAAAATATTTTTATTTTAGAAATGATACATCAGGATATCTAAAACCCACTAGAAACCTCCTCAGAGTAGTTAAAACATCCATGTTTATACAATTAATTAAAACTACACATGAAAGTACATTTTTCTCATCTCTGGAATATCTGGAAGGTGAAAATGCATACATCAGGATGCTCTTCATTGACCATAGCTCGGCATGCAATGCTATCTTCCCCTCAAAATTAATCAATAAGCTTGAAGACCTTGGTCTTGATACCTCCTTGTGCAACTGGATCCTTGATTTCCTCCCTTGCAGACTCCCATTAGTTTGGATTGGCACCAACATTGCCTCCATAATCTCCATCAGTACAGGTGCACCACAAAGCTGTGTGCTTAGCCCCCTGCTCTACTTGCTTTATACTTATGACTAAGTATAAGTGCTAAGTATGCCTCCAACGTGATAATTAAATTTGCTGACAACACCACTGCTGTTGGCCAAATCAAAGGTGGTGAAGACTTGGCATATAGAGGGAGATGGAAACTTTGGTTGAGTGGTGCCACAATAACAAGCTCTCACTCAACATCAGCAAACCTAAAAAAGATGATTATTGACTACAGGGGCAAGGGAGTAGAGGTCCATGAGCCAGTCCTCATTAAGAGATTGGAGGTGGAGAGGGTCATTAACTTTAAATTACTTGGTGTTATCATCAACTTTAAATTACTTGGCATTATCATCACCTTTAAATTACTTGGCGTTATCATCAGAAGATCTGGCCTGGGAGTGAAGTTTGCACAGATTTAGCATGTCACCTAAAACCTCTATAAATTCACAGTGGAGAGTATCCTGACTGGTTGCATCACAGCCTGGTATGGAAACAACAATGCCGAAGAATGGCGCAGTCTACAAAAAGTGATGGATACAGCACTGTCCATCTCAGGAAAAGCCCTTCCTACCATTGAGCACATCTCCAAAAGGCACTGCCACAAGAAAACAGCATCGATCATGAAGAACCATGCCTCCCCCTCCCCCTCCCCCCACCGCCCACCCCGGTCATCCAGGCCATGCTCTCTTCCTGCTGCTGTCTCACTCCACCACGTTCTGGAATAGTTATCACCCTTCAACCATTAGGCTTCTGAATCAGTGTAGAAAACTTCACTCACCTCAATTCTGAACTGATTCCACAACCTATGGACTCACTTTCAAAGTTTCTTCAACTCATGTTCTCAGTATTATATATTTACTTTTTTTTCTAATTCTTCTTATTCCTTGTCCAGATTGCCTTCCTTCGTGCAATGGTTGTTTGTCACCTTGTTTGAGTCTATTGTATTTCTTCGTTCTAGTGTGAATGCCTGCAAGAAAATGAATCTCTGGGTAGTATATGCGTAGTTTGATAATAAACTTACTTTGAACTTTGAAATTTTGAACTCCTTCATAATGTTTCCCACCACTGAAGTGAATGGAGCCGCTTAATCTGCTGCAGGTGACGACTATAGAAAGCAAAAAAAATACTTTTAAAGGTAAATTAGTAATCAGCAAATCAGATAGAAACATAGAAAATAGGTGCAGGAGTAGGCCATTCAGCCCTTCGAGCCTGTACTGCCATTCAGTATGATCATGGCTGATCATCCAAATCAGAACCCTGTACCTGCCTTCTCTCCATACCCCCTGATCCCTTTAGCCACAAGGGCCATATCTAACTCCCTCTTAAATATAGCCAATGAACTGGCCTCAACTGTTTCCTGTGGCAGAGAATTCCACAGATTCACCACTCTCTGTGTGAAGAAGTTTTTCCTAATCTTGGTCTTAAAAGGCTTCCCCTTTATCCTCAAACTGTGACCCCTTGTTCTGGACTTCCCCAACATCGGGAACAATCTTCCTGCATCTAGCCTGTCCAATCCCTTTAGGATTTTACACATTTCAATAAGATCCCCCCTCAATCTTCTAAATTCCAACGAGTATAAGCCTAGTTGATCCAGTCTTTCATCATATGAAAGTCCTGCCATCCCAGGACTCAATCCGGTGAACCTTCTTTGTACTCCCTCTATGGCAAGGATGTCTTTCCTCAGATTAGGGGACCAAAACTGCACACAATGCTCCAGGTGTGGTCTCACCAAGGCCTTGTACAACTGCAGTACTCGAATCCCTGCTCCTGTACTCGAATCCTCTTGCTATGAATGCCAGCATACCATTCGCCTTTTTCACTGCCTGCTGTACCTGCATGCCCACTTTCAATGACTGGTGTATAATGACACCCAGGTCTCATTGCACCTCCCCTTTTCCTAATCAGCCACCATTCAGATAATAACCTGTTTTCCTGTTTTTGCCAGCAAAGTGGATAACCTCATATTTATCCACATTAAATTGCATCTGCCATGAATTTTCCCACCCACCTAACCTATCCAAGTCACCCTGCATCCTCTTAGCATCCTTCTCACGGCTATCACTGCCTCGTGTCATCCACAAACTTGGAGATGCTGCATTTAATTCCCTTATCTAAGTCATTAATATATATTGTAAACATCTGGGGTCCCAGCACTGAGCCTTGCGGTATCCCAGTAGTCACTGTCTGCCATTCTGAAAAGGTCCCGTTTATTCCCACTCTTTGCTTCCTGTCTGCCAACCAATTCTCTATCCACATCAATACCTTATCCCCAATACCGTGTGCTTTAAGTTTGCACACTAATCTCCTGTGTGGGACCTTGTCAAAAGCCTTTTGAAAATCCAAATATACCACATCCACTAGTTCTCCCCTATCCACTCTACTAGTTACATCCTCAAAAAATTCTATGAGATTCGTCAGACATGATTTTCCTTTCACAAATCCATGCTGACTTTGTCCGATGATTTCATCGCTTTCCAAATGTGCTGTTATCACATCTTTGATAACTGACTCTAGCATTTTCCCCACCACCAATGTTAGGCTAACTGGTCTATAATTCCCTGGTTTCTCTCTCCCTCCTTCTTTAAAAAGTGTGGTTACATTAGCCACCCTCCAATCCAGATGTTGGCAAATATGATTCATTTTCTATAATGTACATAATACTTACTGACAAATTATTAGATTTAGATTCAGATTCATTTACTTAATCACATGTAAATTGAAACATACAGAGAAATACGTCCTTTGCATTAACAACCAATACAACCTAGCAATGTAAAACACATCAAGGTTGCTGGTGAACGCAGCAGGCCAGGCAGCATCTCTTGGAAGAGGTACAGTTGACATTTCGGGCCGAGACCCTTCGTCAGGACTATCTGTGGTGAAAATAAAGCGGTGGGGGCCAGGGAACTTAAAATCATCGAAAAGTTTCAGAGCGTGAGAAGTGTCACGAACATAGGTAGGAAGAGATTGAACAAGGGGGGATAAAACCATGTCGAGATATGCAGAAATGAGTTTGGTGGGGCAGGAGCAAGCTGAGACAATAGGTCTGCCAGGACAGGCAGGTTTGCGGATCTTGGGTAGGAGGTAGAAAGGGGAAGTGCGAGGCGTGGGAACTATAAGGTTGGTAGCAGTGGATGGGAGATCCCCTGAGCGGATAAAGTCAGTGATGGTGTGGGAGACAATGGCCTGGTGCTCCTTAATGGGGTCGCGATCAAGGGGTAAATACGAGGAGGTATCCGCGAGTTGTCACTGTGCCTCGGCAAGGTAGAGGTCAGTACGCCAGACTACAATGGCAGCCCCCTTATCGGCGGGTTTAATAGTAAGGTTAGGATTAGTGCGGAGGGAGTGGAGAGCAGAGCGTTCCGAAGGAGTGAGGTTGAAATGGGAACAAGATGCGGTGAAGTCGAGACGGTTGATGTCCCGTTGGCAGTTAGCAATAAAGAGATCCAGAGCAGGCAGAAGACCAGAGCGGGGTGTCCATGAAGAAGAGGAGGGTTGAAGACGGGAGAAGGGGTCATCGGTGGGGGTGGAAGAGTGCTTGCCAATATTGTGTAAGATAAAGCTTAACATATAATATAACATCTTAATATACAGCAACTTCAGGGAGAGGTGTTGCTGTGACATTCCTTTTAATCAAGAAGCTTGCCTGGACTAACTTTCAAGGCCAACCTGGGAAGCAGTCAAATTGGCTGTGTTGTGGGAAAGTGAAATCTGTAGAGAAGTCAAATACAGTCACCAAAAGTAATACATTATGAACTGCACCACAGGGGTTAACTGAAAAGGGGAGATTTTCAGAAATGAAAACCTGAAACAGACTACCCTGTGTAACAACTGAACATAACGGCTCAAAACTGCTGGATATCATTGCCCCCAGAGACTCAGGCCTTTAGGTTTTGTAGAATTAAATAGTTTGCAAATAGGTTAAGGTGATAGTCGTGTTACTATAGTAACATGCATTGATCCATAACATAATTTTGAATCCCACCATGGCACCTGAGGTACTTAAGTTCACATGATTAAATAGGTTTCTATTTAGAAAGGTGTGATCATGACTAGTAACCATGATACAACTGGATTGCTATATAAAAAATCTGTCAGGAACTCTGTCTACCAACTTTACCCAGTCTGGCCGCTGGTAACTCCACACCAGCAGATACAGGCAATCAGTGAAGGATATCAAAAGCTGACCTTGCCAATAATCTCCACATGTCAGAAACAGATTCAAAACTGCTGCTTCAGCAGACTTAAATAGTGAAAACAAGTTTGTTAGATGTATAATAATGTTTAAATAGTTGTCAATGCACAGCAACTGAACATCACATCTTTTCCCAAGCAGGGATACCTATAAAGCAGACTGAATGCTGATACACATCACTCTCTCAAGAAAAAGTCTGATTTGTTTTTGACTGCAGCAGAGGGCATCTTCTTGATAGATGTTTTGTAGTACTAATCAGGAATCTGGAAGGGCCTTAGCCTCTGAAAGATGTTTGAGAAATTTTGCAGATTTCATTCCCCTTAGTAAAACTAGACTTTCAGCTTTGATTTTTGACTCCCTCTGGAGACTGCATAGTTCTGGGTGGGTGGTGAGTGTCTGCACCATGATTTTTGGTAAATCATTCATACTCCACAGCGTTGGATGTGACTCAGTGACGAAAGGTGGTGGATCAATTCCTCCCTCCAGAGGCCTGAGCAAAAAATTCCTGGCTGAAAAAAATGCTTTTCTAGGCTAAGGCAAAATGCAATAATCCGATCTTTATCACACTGCTCTTTGTGGGAACTTTCTCTGAACAAATTGATCTTTCTGTTGCTCCTTCATAAATGTAACTAGAGTTCAAGAGAACTTAATTTGCTGGAAAGTGCTTCAGCGTCTCCTGACATTCTGAGGGGCACTATATAAATGCAGTGACCTCTAACTAGTCTAGCGATGCCGTCCGTTGACCAGTACTCTGGTTCCTCCGCATGCCGCTAAGGTGGCTGTACCTTTGACCCTTTTGGATTCATCTGCCACAGACACCATCAGACACCCTGCTGCCGGCGTCCTCGTTGGGTGCAGCCTTTGCCTGAAGAGTCATAACCTACAAAGTAGCGAAGGCATGCTTACCTCCTTGACGTAGCTAGCCACGATCCTACTATTGATCTAGTCTAGTAGTATAACGAAGGAACATCACCTTCACGGCTAGGTTAGACCTGCCAGAGAATGAGTCTCCGCCGTACTTTGCCGATGTCCAGCCAGTGTCACTCCTACGCCACGGTGAGGTGCCAAGGTAGGATTTTGTGGGAAGCCCCATATGAATAACACTGACATGAATGTCAACACCTGGGAGAAAGGTGCTTTGGACAGAAGAAGTTGGCGCTGCATTGTCAAGAAGTCAATCCCAGCTATCAAGGAGAAAAGGCAGAAGAAATATGAAGCAGGTCATGAGCGCAGACATTCGGTGCTAGACCAGTCAAATCACAAATGCAGCCGATGTGGGAGACAGTGCCGATCCAATGGTGGTCTTGTGGCCCATATACGTGCCTGCAGAGACTAAACTCTCAGCACAGTCAACATCGAAATCGATGGACAGCTGAAAAAGAAGAAGAAGAAGAAGAAGATACAAATGCAAACCCTTCTTTGGTTATTTAATTCATTTTGAAATAGAAGCATTGATAATTTCCAACCGATTTCTAACTTTATCTGTTTTGCTCTGTCCGGTCTGTTGCATGGTCAGTCCGATCTTAACTGTCTTCTACGTTTCTGCGTGTCAAGGGTGGAGATGGAACAAGAGAAATACAAGTACAGAAGCAGAGTAAAATTTTTAAAAAGTATATTTGTATTTAACCAAGAACCTTTGTAATGGAAATTACATTATTCTCCAAGAGGAAATGGCAATAATTGGTCTACTTTTAATATTAGTTCTGTAGTTGGTGTCCCCAGAGGCAGCTGCAGCCATTGAGTTTATAGCAGAGTTTATTACCACATTCTCTTAATGCATCAATTGCTATAATGGGTCTCTGCAGAGCCCGGGGTAAAGTTACTCCATAGCGGTTGCCTCTAAGCTTGAAATAACCAGAAACGAGATTGCAATCTTTCAGAAGGATTGTTATATAGAAGCAAGTCATGGTTGTGCAGATGTAAAAGAAAGCAAAGAAAGTTAGTGATAATAAATCCCAAAGAGCTCAGGTATGCTTAAGGTATCTTGTTTCTTCATCAGATCTCCTGCAGAAAGCAGCAGCTGAACATTTGCTCTCTTCTTTTTTTTCAGAGTCCAAACTTCTTTCACTTACTCGAATCCTATGGTCAGATACTCACTTCATTTAAGACGATGAAATGGTGACACATTCCTTCTGTCAGTGCTGTTTCATTCCAGACCAAGGAAGGTTTGGCACAGTAGCCTCTCACTGACACGCTCTTTCTCCTTTCGCAGGGGCAAGAAGGTGGCTTGTAGTAGTTTAGGCGAAATCAGCACGTAATTGGTTAGTGGGAATATCTTCTTCAAGGTCCAGAACTAGATGAGAACTTCATTGGCTATATTTAAGAGGGAGTTAGATATGGCCCTTGTGGCTAAATGGATCATGGGTAATGGAGAGAAGGCAGGTACAGGGTTCTGAGTTGGATGATCAGCCATGATCATACTGAATGGGGATGCAAGCTCGAAGGGCCGAATGGCCTACTCCTGCACCTGTTTTCTATGTTTCTATGAGGATGGAGCTCAGCAGAGTAAGATCGCCATATCGCAGGATTCCATAACTATAGAGTAGGAGGTGAAGGTTCAGGAAGTTTCATTTCATCATGGTGTTTAGAATTGAAATGCCTTGCTTGAGGCGTGGGTGGAGGCAGGTTACAACACTTATGATGAGCTCTTGAATCACCTGGGCCTGGAAAACCATGAAGCAATGCTGGTAATGAATGGGATGAGTACCTGATAGTTGAGATGGACCTCTGGGTCAAAGGTTCATTTCTAAGCAGTATGATTCCATGATTCCATCACAAGACTAAGATGTATCTTTCTAGTGATGAAACTTGGTTGAAAATCTTAAATGTTTCAAGTACAGATGCCTTGAGTTATCAAAGTTAGATAATCCCACTGTTCACTCTGTCCCCACTCCATTGTCATCATGTTCTGGGCATCTTACTGAGAGGTTCCCCAAACCAATTAATGGTTCTGTGAGAAAGCCAACTTTTGGCTAAGGGTTAGAAGGGAGAGGGAACCAGAGCCAGGTGACTCTGCCAAACAAAAAGGGAAGAAAAAATACTGTTCTTGTTATGATTTTTTGGTGGGATGGGGAGCTACTGGGGCTCTTGCCAGTACCTTACTGGAAAATTTTAGTGTACATTTTTTTCAGTACTGTACTAACAATGATAATAAGAAAGATGTGGGCAAGGTACTTGGAATTTTCCAGTAATCTGCCCAGTTGAATAAAAGCCCAGGGAATTCTGTACCGAACGAACAGATGAGTTTTTCTTCCACTAAAGCTAATGGGGTTAAAATGAGGTAAAACTCCGTAAGAGAATGTGCTTCTTATCCTAAGATTTCTCGCTTAACACTGAGCCTAGAAAAAGACAGAAAATGTGTCCCTTGATGTCTGCAGTAGTTATGAAAATTTCTGGATCATACAAAACCACCATTATTCAATCCTTTGCTGGATCAGTAGTAACACTTACCTTTGGCTAGAGAGCCTTTCCACAACATATTATATGTTTTCTAATTAAATAAAGGTTGATGATAAACTTGACTGCCTTTTACAAGAAATAATTTCTGGCATTGTGAGCAGTCTCACAGCTGTTATTCTTCAGTCAAATATAACTCAATATCAAACCAGGGTCTCTGTTATACTTTAACAGGTAATACGATACTACCAGGTTTAAATTATGCTGAAGGGAAAAAAAACAAATAAAAAGCAAATGGCCAAAAGTGAAAGATGCTAATTGATATTTATGTTAACACCATACTAGTCAATAGATAGTGAATTTTTGTCAGCTGTTGTGAATCATGTAACACTTCATAAATGGTTTCAACAATAGAAATAAAACTGAAAACAGTGGTTAAGGTTATGTCCTTTAAACACTCTTGCCACAAGCCATACTTTAGAATGGAAGACAAAAATGTCTTCGTAACTTCATAGAGTGGTAGCTACAATGCCAAATAAATTGTTTATTTTTTGGTCTGGCCAAATTGAAGACGAACAAAAGGTGCCTTCCATTTCAAAACATTTCTTTAGCTCAGTTTCCAGTCTGTCTCCATCTGCTTTAATGCCTTGCATTTATATCTATTGATAAAATATATCTCTTTTACTTATCCCAAGGAAGCATATCTGATGTGGGAAGACATCACTTGACAGTGAGAATCATGGTATAACATCCTTGATTACCAGCCCTCCTTTTCCACTGGAAAATGTAAGTGTCAAGGTCAGGTAAAGGCAAAGTAAAGATTGGCTGGAATCCCAATCTCTGTCAAAGAGCTTACTGAACAACTCTCCAGGCTCACACCAAAGATCTTCCTGTTGGCTTGAAAGGTAGCTCTGTTTTTTGAGGGGGAGGGGGTAGAGTGTAACTCAGTCGATGTTTTTGATCGTTACGCGGCGGTTTGCTCCTGAGAAGAACTCGTGTTTACTCTTCGGGATCTGACTCAACTGTAACACCTCACTAACTGAACAGACTTTTAATTCACATTGTCAATGGTGCATACCTGAGAGAGGTGTCAGATTATGACCAGCCCCACAGAAGTTCACTCCAACAAGAACCAAAAACAAACGCAATGGGCAAGCAAAATAAGAAAGCAGAATGGATCATTGCTGAACCAAGTGGTTAAAAACAGAATTATCTTTTCACTTCATCACTATCTCCCCCCCCCGCCCAATTTTCCATTCCTTTGATAAAAATAATGGTAAAATTATTTATTTAGTTTGTGAAGGTAGAAATACAGCATTAATCCAATTACTAATATTTAGCAGAGGTAAAAAGCCTACAAGTTTGTGCTCGATGACCGTTTGCTATAATTCTTCAAATGTCTAGAAATAAGACAGAATATAGCATTAATGGTAAGACTCTTGGCAGTGTGGAAGATCAGAGGGATCTTGGGGTCCGAGTCCATAGGACACTGAAGGCTGCTACGCAGGTTGGCTCGGTTAAGAAGGCAGACGGTGCATTGGCCTTCATCAATCGTGGGATTGAGTTTATGAGCCAAGAGGTAATTTGCAGCTATATAGGACCCTGATCAGACCCCACTTGGAGTACTGTGTTCAATTCTGGTCACCTCACTACAGGAAGGATGTGGAAACCGTAGAAAGGGTGCAGAGGAGATTTACAAGGATGTTGCCTGGATTGGGGAGCATGCCTTATGAGAAAAGATTGAGTGAACTCGGCTTTTTCTCCTTGGAGCGACGGAGGATGAGAGGTGACCTGATAGAGGTGTATAAAATAATGAGAGGCATTGATCATGTGGATAGTCAGAGGCTTTTCCCCAGGGCTGAAAAGGCTAGCACGAGGGGGCATAGTTTTAAGCTGCTTGGAAGTAGGTACAGAGGAGATGTCAGGGATAAGTTTTTTACACAGAGAGTGGTGAGTGCGTGGAATGGGCTGCCGGCAGTGATGGTGGAGGTGTAAACAATAGGGTCTTTTAAGAGACTCCTGGATGGCTACATGGAGCTTAGGAAAATAGAGGGCTATGGGAAAAGCTTAGGTAGTTCTAAGGTAGAGACAAGTTCGGCACAGCTTTGTGGGCCGAAGGGCCTGTATTGTGCTGTATGTTTTCTATGTTTCTAAGACATTTTATTTTATTATCGCCCAGCCAACAGTTTATCAATGTTGGATTGGAAATTATCAGTATGAAATGGCATAGGTAATATGGTGGATAAGGCTGTAACGTGGACAAATTGTGAATCTGTAATGCCACATGTTTGAAATGAAGAGTTTTATCTTTCGTTATTAGGTTGACCCAAAGCTGCTGTCAATTGTACATAAACCGGGAGCATAAATCTGAACTCACAAAGTTTACGACAAAAAAGAAGGCAGAATCTAAGCTTTTGCAAAGAGGATTTGATAAAATTGAACAAAAATAATATTGCAGAGTCTAATTTTCAGTTCAAATCCTGGATATTTTGAATAGCTAGAATTTAATATATAAAAAAGAAAGTTAAAAAATGGAAAAGCTGCGTATATTGTTTTATAGCAACATATTCAGTATAAAACAAAAAGATTTAAATATTAAAAATTGTTTAATTTTGAGCTGGAGGTGAGTATACTTATCGATATCATCAAAATTTAAGGGGAAAGGAAAATGTTCAAAATCTGAGCTAATGAGGAGTCAGTTAAATGTTAACATTTTTCATCTTTCCACTGACCTGCTGTTTCTCATAATATTTGTCAGGAAGCTCTCAGAATTTTGCAGAATGTGCAATGGTATCTGCATCAGGAAGCTGAGAGGGTATTTATAATTGAGAATCTGACATATCTTACAAACTGATTTCAACAGAACCACTTGGATTTATTTTTAAGAGTAAATACATCATTTCCATTTGAAAGATAAGCAGAGTAGAAATGTCAGTCCTAGTGAAAGACACTCTGCAGGCCTAAATCACACTAAGCATGTAAATTGGTTTCATTCAAAAATTTATTCTTCTTTTAAACAAAATGTTGTCTAAATAGAATAAGGTTCTTATTAATCATTGGTAAAAGCAAAAGGAGCAACAGCCAATTAGAAGCGCAATTTTTGATTTTGTGTTTTAAATAATAATCTCCAATAATTACTCTTGTCCTGGGGCACCATGAACAATAGAAAAACACAATGTCATTTATCTCTAAATCATGATTATGAATATGAAGGTGACCACATCATAACATAAGATATGAGAACAGCAATACATCAAACCTCCCCTCAGACTTATTCCTTCATTTTATTGACTGATAAGATTATTACCATCTACTAACTTTCCAGGATGTTCCCCATTATATTCCTCTGCTATTATAAAAAAATCTGCTTTTCTCAGTCTTAGATATACTTAATGATTCAATGTCCGTGACTCCCATGAATGGCACTTGAAACAGTTATCGCTTCACAGTTCCAGCAATTCAGGCTTGATCCTGATGTCCCATGTTGTCTGTGTGCAATTTGTGCAATTTCTCTGTGGCCAAGCGGGTTTCAAAGTTCAAAATTCAAAGTAAATTTATTATCAAAGTACATATATGCCACCATATCTGCGCTGATTCATTTTCCTTGAGTGTTCCCGTTTCAAAGAAGTGTGTTAAGTGGATCTAAGTTGCCTAGGTTTGTAGGTCAGTTTTGGAGTTGGTGGAAAGGTGGCTAAAGTAGGACACAAGGAGAAGTAATGGGGAATGGGATTGCTTTGTGACTCAGGGGGCTGAACAACCTCCTATTTTGTAAGGAAATGTAGAAACTTGGGAAACTTTCAGTAACTTTCACAGCTCTCCCCATTTGAGTTTTAAATGGGCTATCTTTGATTCTGAAATTAAGACTCCTAGATTCCCCAATTTGTACAGTTTGGAAGTACCTTAAATGTTTTAACCAAAAAAACAAGTTGCTGTAATTACTCGGTGGGCCAAGCAGCATTTGTGGAGGGATAAAGATAATCAGCATTTCCCTCCACAGAGGCTGCCTGACCCAGTGAGTTCCTGTAGCAGTTTGTTTTGTGCTCCAGTTTCTAGCATCCACCATCTCTTGTGTCCTCAAAAGCTTGATTAATTCTTTTATGAATTATCAAGATGGTAAGAGGTTAATCTGTAGCATAATGTTTAGTGTAATGCTTGAGAGAACCAGCGATTGTGATCGGGGTTCAATTCCTGCCACTGTCTGTAAGGAGTTTGTAGATTGTCCCTGTGACTACATGGGTTTCCTCCCAATTCTAAAGACCTATGGGTTAGCATTAGTAAGTTATGGCCATGCTATGTTCATGGAATCATAGTGAAATTTACGGACTGTCCCCAGAAAATTTGTGTTCGTTGATGCAAATGACGCATTTAGTTGGACTGTATGTTTCGATGTTTCATAGTTCTGTAACAAGTAAAGCTAATCCTTTAATCATTAATCAAGGTTGGCAGGTGTTATGTTTTGTAGAAAAGAAGGACATCACATTCGTTGATTTCAGCAAGAATGCTAAATTTAATATGAATCTACTTTTCTTCCAACATAAGTGAATAAAGGTATAATCCATTTTTAGCACATCCACTGAAATGAATAATGGCATTAATATCTAACATAATACACGAGAGAGATATCAAGAGCCAAGATTTATAAAAAAAAGGTTACACTTACCAAATGCTGATTTCTAGAGGGCAAGCTAATTCCAAACCATAGTGATGACAGTCTGTGTACATCTGCCATAAATTCTGTCACATTGTGTTGGGGAGTGTTGGGGAACAAATCCCACCTTCAAGGAAGATGAAAAGCTCTCTGTTTATAAACTATGCCATGACTCTGTCAAAGGCATTGGAACACTATGTAGATATTCTAAACTAATCAGAACCCAAAAACATATCACTTAAAATTAATTATTGAATAATTAAAAAAATAAAAATATAACTTCAAATATTTCAAAATAATTTGAAACATTCAAACTATTAAAAATATATAAATTTGCTAAGATTTACCCTAATACCTTACCCGCTGCAAGAGTTTGTGGTTAATTCCACAATCTAAGTGCTGGGAACAGCTACAGCTTTACATTCACACACCGTGTTTCTCGATCCTTCAATGAACTGTGACCAGGAAATTTGGAAGTTCCACTGTCGTGCTTGCCTACACAGGAATCCTGAATCCTGCAACACTTATCTGGGGAAATCCCAGCAATTCTACACAAATTAGCAGCACTTCCTCACAATACTTGGGCTATTCATTCATAAATATGTAATTATGGGCGAAGCACAGGACCTTCTCTCTTCCTTTTCCATCTGAAAGATGTCTTCACTTAACTACCTTTTGATTAGAGAAACATAGAAGTTACTTCTTTTAGTGTTCAGTTGTTGTTCCAAATTTTTGACCAGGGTTAAACATTGGTTTAATTTGAAATCTCAGATCCAGTAATTTTGTTGATCATATGTAAAACAATATGAATGTGAGTTGAGTATAGGAGCAAAGAGGTCCTTCTGCAGTTGTACAGGGCCCTGGTGAGACCACACCTGGAGTATTGTGTACAGTTTTGGTCTCCAAATTTGAGGAAGGACATTCTAGCTATTGAGTGAGTGCAGCGTAGGTTCACAAGGTTAATTTCCGGGATGGTGGGACTGTCATATGTTGAAAGATTGGAGCGACTGGGCTTGTATACACTGGAATTTAGAAGGATGAGAGGGGATCTGATTGAAACATATAATATTATTAAGGGATTGGACACGCTGGAGGCAGGAAACATGTTCCTGATGTTGGGGGAGTCCAGAACCAAAGGCTACAGTTTAAGAAAAAGGGGTAGACCATTTAGAACGGAGTTAAGGAAAAACTTTTTCACACAGAGGGTTATGGTTTAGTGGAATGCTCTGCCTCAGAAGGCAGTGGAGGCCAGTTCTCTGGACTCTTTCAAGAAAGAGTTCGATAGAGCTCTTAAAGATATGGGAGTGAAGGGATATGGGGAGAAGGCGGGAAAAGGGTACTGATTGTGGATGATCAGCCATGATCACAGTGAATGGCGGTGCTGGCTCAAAGGGCTGAATGGCCTACTCCTGCACCTGTTGTCTATTGCCTATTGAGTATTAGATAAAAACAGCAAGATGTATGAATCATTCATTATTCACATATTCTGATATTTCTGGTAATGTCTTATCCCCTATTCCATTGCTAAAAAATTAATAGTTGCTTGTTCAGCTGTGATATTGCTGACCCTGGAGCTTATGAACAGCCATCCAAATTAGTCCAAAGTTTTTAAAACCTTCATGTCAAAATCCTTTCTTTGGCAGTGTGTTTGGTCATCAATTCCGTGAGACTGAACTAAAAAAGAAATCATTTCCGAGCTGTTTTGCTTCACTCTGGTAATTTGTTCGGACCCTTTTGGCCTGATTCCCACTCCAAACGTGCATTAAAAAAATAAAAGCTCCACCTCAAGCAAAGTGGAGAAAATTAGTCCATGAACTTTCACTAACTAGGACACTCTTGCCGTTTATCCTTCAGCCCATGCCACGGCATATTACTGATTGTCCCTCTATTACTTCCCATGTCACAGCAGACTCTCCAATGAAGCCAAACCTATTGAATACACCGGCACAGTTCATCGAATCCTATTATCTGCTAATACCCTGATCCATTCGCATCTCCCCCAGACCCACAAATTTTCCACATTTAGAGCAGGGCTTCCCTACCTTTTTTATACCATGGATCAATATCATGAAGCAAGGGGTTCATGAACCCCAGGTATCTCTGGAGTACTACAGCACAGTAAAAGAGCCCTTTGACCCATCTAGTCCATGCTGACCTGGTATTCTGCATAATCCCACCTACCTGCACCCAAACCACATCCCTCCAAACCCATCCCATCCATGTACAGTGCCTATAAAATGTATTCACCCTCCTTGAAAGCTTTTACATTTTATTGTTTCACAATATTGAATCAGAGTGGATTTAATTTGGCTTTATTTGACACTGATCAACAGAAAAAGACTCTTTTGTGTCAAAGTGAAAACAGGTCTCTGCAAAGTGATCTAAATTAATTACAAATATAAAACACAAAATAACTGATTGCGTAAGTATTCACCCCCTTTAATATGACACACCAAATCATCACTGGTTTTAGAAGTCACATAATTAGTTAAATGGAGATCAACATGTGCAGTCAAGGTGTTTCAATTGATTGTAGTAAAATTATACCTGTATCTGGAAGGTACAACTGCTGGTGAGTCAGTATCCTGGCAAAAACTACTCCATGAAGACAAAAGAACACTCCAAGCAACTGCACAAAAAGGTTATTGAAAAGCACAAGTCAGGAGATGGATACAAGAAAATTTCCAAGTCACTGAATATCCCTTGGAGTACTGTTGTCAATCATCAATAAATGGAAAAATATGGCACAGCTGTAAATCTGCCTAGAGCAGGCCGTCCTCAAAAACTGAGTGACCGTACAAGAAGGGGACTAGTGAGGGAGGCCACCAAGAGACTTATGACAACTCTGGTGGAGTTTCAAGCTTCAGTGGCTGAGATGGGAGAAATTGCATGTAACAACTGTTGCCCAGGTGCTTCACCAGTTGCAACTTTATGCAAGAGTGGCAAAGAGAAAGCCACAGTTGAAAAAAACTCACATGAAAACTCAGCTAGTTTGCCAGAAGGCGTGTGGGAGACTCTGAAGTCAGCTGGAAGAAGGTTCTATGGCCTGATGAAATCAAAATTGAGATGTTTGGCCATCAGACTAAACGCTATGTTTGGCATAAGCCAAACATCACACATCATCAAAAACACACTATCCCCACCGTGAAGCATGGTGGTGACTGCATCATACTGTGGGGATGCTTCACTGCAGCAGGGCCAGAAGGGCTTGTGAAGTTAGAGGATAAAATGAATGCAGCAAAATACAGGGAAATCTTGGAAGAAAGCCTGATGCAGTCTGCAAGAAAACTGCGACTACAGAGATTTATTTTCCAGCAAGACAATGACCCCAAGCATAAACCCAAAGCTACACAGGAATGGCTTAAAAACAACAAAGTTAATATCCTGGAGTGGCCAAGTCAGAGCCCAGACCTCAATCCAATTGAGAATTTGTGGCTGGACTTGAAAAAGGCTGTTCACTCACAATTCCCATGCAATCTGACAGAGCTTGAGCAGTTTTGTAAAGAAGAATGGGGAAAATTTGCAGTCCAGATGTGCAAAGCTGGTAGAGACCTATCCACTCAGACTCAAGACTCTAGTAGCTGCCAAAGATGCATCTAATAAATACTGACTTGAAGGGGGTGAATACTTAAGCAATTAATTACTTTGTGCTTACTAATTGTAGGTAATTTAGATCACATTGACACAAAAGTATTTTTCTGTTGATCAGTGTCAAAAAAAGCCAAATTAAATCCATTGTGATTCAATGTTGTAAAACAATAAAACATGAAAACTTCCAAGAAGGGTGAATACTTTTTATAGGCTATCCAAACATCTTTTAAATTTTACTGTTGAACCCGCATCCCACCACTTCTGCTGGCTGCTCGTTCCACACTCAATTCCCTGAAAAACATTTCACCTTTCACACTAAGCCTAGTCTTAGTCAACCTGAGGGGAAAAAGCCTGTATGCATTCACCCTCTCTATCTCCCTCATAGTTGTGCATACTTCTATAAGATCTCCTCTCATTCACCTGTCCTAACCTATTCAAACTTTCCCTGTAACCCAAGTCCTCAAGTCCCAGTGACTTTGAGCTAGTACTGTGATTTATCACCCACACAAATCCTACAACCTGCAACATGCATATCATTCCTGTAAAAATATATCATTCCATGACAACTGTCAAAATTGGTAGAGGACTCTGTGCATAGTTAATTCAGTATACATTTTTCATGAATTGAATAAGTTCTAACCTATTAAGTAACCATGTATTTTAGCACTTCGGTTTGGTTTAACTCAGTTTCCTTTCCAGGGATTATTGTGTCAAATCCTGCCAAATATGGAATGATTTTACAATGCCCATCATTTTATTTATTTGCTTGCAGATCCTCGAGGAATGCGTGCGTTATTCTGAGCTCCATTCTGAGTTTGGTTCTATTTCTCTGTGAAACTTATAGTGTGAGGTGTACAGCACTTTAACAATGGAGTTGAAGATGTGCCAGAATCAGTACAGCTGAGCAAAGCTAGAGCCAAACAAGTTTTTTTTTGTATATAGGCAAAAGCATTCTGAAATGAGAAGTATTATGTTTCCTTTAAGGAAAAACAGTCTTTTTAATGCAAAGCTTCCCTGCCCCTTGAGGGTTTGAATTTTCAAGGAATCTGAAGAACTGATGATAAATGTATCAGCTGCACTTAAGCAGCATTTTTCATAACATAGAACATAGACCACTACAGCACAGTACAGGCCCTTCAGCCCACAATGCTGTGAGAACTTTTTAACCTACTCTAAGATTAATCTAACCTTTCCCTACTACATAGCCCTCCATGTTTTCCATCCATGTGCTTATCTAAGAGTCTCTTAAATGTCATTAATGTACCAGCCTCTGGCACCACTCCTGGTATGGCATTCATGCACTCACCACTCTCTGTGTAAAGAATTTACCACTGATATCCCACCCCCACACGTTCCTTCAATCACCTTAATATTATGCCCCCTGGTATTAGCCATTTCTACCCTGGCAAAAAGTCTTTGGTCATCCACTCAATCTACACTTCTTATCATCTTGTACATCTCTATGAAGTCACCTCTCATCCTCCTTCGCTCCGAACAGAAAAGCCCCAGCTCGCTCGACCTATCCTCATAAGACACAATCTCTAATCCAGCCAGCGTGCAGGTAAATCTCTGCACTCTCTCCAACATTTGTACATCCTTCCCATAATGGGGTTGACCAGAATTGAGCAAAATTTCAAACTATCAGGGTTTTATAGAGCTGTAACATAATCTTGTGGCTCTTGAACTCAGTCACCTGACCAATGAAGGCTAACACACTATACACCTATGAACCACTCTATCAACGGATGCACTTCTCCATGGGTTGTCACCTTGTCGCGGTGGAGAAGCTTGTGTGGTCCTGAGATCCCGGGAGCGATGTCGTCTGGAGCTATGCTCCTGGTAGGGTCACCCATGGCAGTAAGGTCAAGGGTGAGGTCCCTGACAAAGAACAATCCAACCAAGACCTCAACGGTGGAACAGGCGGAGGAAGTTACTTCAAACTCAACGGCTGTGAAGGCGGATGAAGGCTGCAACAAATCCATCAGCTCCAATCGTCGTGGTTACCATGCTATTGGAATCTGTTGGTTGATTTGTGAAGTATCGTGTGCTTCTTGGAGTGCAACATCAAGTACATGTTAAACAAATACACACACAGGCATCTTTGCTCTGTGGGCCACTTGATCAACAGAACGAAGACCATCATCCTCGACCTCCGGATAGCCACCACGACGACGACAACGGGTGCAGTAACTTTGTGGTCATGGACCCCAAGATCTCTCTGTTCCTCCACATTGCCAAGAATGATGCCATGAACCCTGTATTCTGGCTTCAAATTCAAACTTCCAAAGTGAACTACTTCATACTTCTCTGGGTTGAAACCTATCTGACAATCCAAAGCAGTTCACAGCCAAGAGATTACGTTGGGTCTGTGGTCATTTGTGTTGCAAAGGAATTACGTCCAAATGTTTATATGCAGATGGTAATAAGATGACTAATTTGTAATTTTGTTGAGTGGTGGTGGCATCCGTTAGTCTCGCGAGAACATGAAGCTGTGCCTGGAAAGTCTTCACTCTCCAGGGCACAGGCCTGGGCAAGGTTGTATGAAAGACCAGCAGTTGCCCATGCAGCAAGTCTCCCCTCTCCATGACACCGATGTTGTCCAAGGGAAGGGCAAGGGCTGACACAGCTTGGCACCAGTGTCATCGCAGGAGTTGCCAGAACGAGGTTGAAGACAACATTGGACTGCCTTAGGGACTCCAGCTCCAGAATTATCCTCAGGGTTTACTCCCGAAGCCTTTCCCATGAGTGGGTATGGCCGCAAGACAGTGGAGGTTTGAAATCAGAGTTCTTCCTCTCTTAGATGGACTGCCTTCCTAGCAGAGTGGTAAATATTGGATAAGGTACTTCTTTAAAGTTTCATGGGGTCTTTTAGAGGGCAGCAAAGCCTTGAAAACCATTTTATAGCACAGTCTCGTTCAGTCCATGAGGACAAATCAGTTGCAGTCACTCTGTCCCATCTCACCCAGCCTATCCAGGGTCTCCTTCGCTATTCAATGAGTTCCAACTTAAGCTTGAGGAACAGCATCTCATCTTCCATGTGTGCCCAGGAATCATCACTGTATTGAACCGTTTCAGATCATTTGTGTTTTTTTAATTTTATCATAATTAGACTGTTCAACTGCAGGTCCACTTCAGAATCAGAATCAGAATCAGGTTTATTATCACCAGCATGTGACGTGAAGTTTGTTAACTTAGCAGCAGCAGTTCAATGTAATACAGAATATAGAAGAGGAAAAAAATAATAAATGAAATAAAAAACAATAATAATAATGAATAAATAAGTAACAGTATGGGTATATTGAATAGATTTTTAAAATGTGCAAAAAGCAGAAATACTGTATATTAAAAAAAGTGAGGTAGTGTTCACGGGTTCAATGTCCATCTAGGAATCGGATGACAGAGAGGAAGAAGCTGTTCCTGAATCGATGAATGTGTGCCTTTAGGCTTCTGTACCTCCTACCTGATGGTAACAGTGAGAAAAGGGCATGTCCTGAGACACCACTCCCTAAAGATGTCCTGGGTACTTTGTAGGCTGGTACTCAAGATGGAGCTGACTAGACTTACAACCTTCTGCAGCTTCTTTCGGTCCTGTGCAGTAGCCCCTCCATACCAGACAGTGATGCAGCCTGTCAGAATGCTCTCCGCAGTACATCTATAGAAGTTTTTGAGTGTATTTGTTGACATGCTAAATCTCTTCAAACTCCTAATGAAGTATAGTCACTATCTTGCCTTCTTTATAACTACATCAACATGTTGGGACCTGGTTAGATCCTCAGAGATCTTGACACCCAGGAACTTGAAACTGCTCACCCTCTCCACTTCTGATCCCTCTATAAGGATTGGTATGTGTTCCTTCGTCTTACCCTTCCTGATGTCCACAATCAGCTCTTTCATCTTACTGAGATTGAGTGCCATGTTGTTGCTGTGGCACCACTCCACTAGTTGGCACATCTCACTCCTGTACACCCTCTCATCACCATCTGAGATATTAACTCACCACCTTGTAATATTACATCATTTTGTCTCTCTCCACACTCACTGCCTGATCAGTTGAGTAGTTACAAAATTCTCCTTTTGGCTCCAATAATAGCTCTGACCTTCATTTCACAGCTTTGACGTGCCTGCACCTGCTTTCTCTCCCTTCCTGTTCTAATCTATTATCGAGCCAGCTCGCTAAACATAAGAATCGATAGGGGAACTCTGCCCTCACTCTATCAGAGATATCCTTCCCTCCCTCACCTTGCCATCCCTCTCCCACCTCCAACCTTCACAGTAACTTAAAGCCTACTTGTTTGCTCACTTTCCCACACAAAGGGTAGAAGTGGTGAGCATGGGAAAGTACAGGAGAGGCAAGGGAGGAACTAAGTGCTCCTGGCAGATCATATGAGATCTCAAGGCGAAGAAATGAGAGAGGTGAGCTGTTCCAAGGGCCAGCAAACTAAAGCACTTTTCATATAACTTATTCTAAAAGCACATGACAAGTCATTGGCAGAAGCAGTGTGCAGATGTTAATGGATGAGCTTTTTTTTAATACAGTATCAGGCTTCCAATTCCAATGCCAGTTTTCCTTTCAAAGGCATCTTTAATTTTCACTGTAATAAAAACAAGACTTCAGTCAGCCAACACAAAGAACATTTGATTTTAATTTTGAATTAAATTCTGAAATTCCTTTAATTCCCCACAATGCTTGTTGTTGTTTTTGTTCACCATATAGAATATAGCTGTGCAAGCACATACTTGCCATAACACAATATCATTCTTTTTACAAAAGCAAGATCACTTTATCTGTGATGGAAATGTCCCCAATGATGATGAAAGGGTGGCGGTAGATTTTGAGCTGCTTTTACACAATGACCCTGCCGGAATTGCAGAAAGTGGGTAACTGAATACACAGGATAGTGGGTTGACATGCCAGTGGGGACATTGAAGGCACCTGGTGTGATGGTAGCCAGGACAATTGGAAAGGTGCCTCTCAGTACAGCAGAAAGTAAAGAGACTAATGAGGCCCAAAGAGAAAGCTGCTAATTTTTGTAAGTTCTCTAATAAGTTTGCAGAGGAATTTAATATCTTCTGGGATCAATTAACTCTTCCTAGTGCAGTGATGGGGCCTTTGTTAGTCACTGGCCAAAACTCCCACCCCTCTTTTATTGCAATTTTTGAAGAAACTCACACAGAGCAGAAATCTAATAACATTTCAGTTTTCAGTTTACAATCTCATTCAACCTCTGTTGGAGCATCTGATCCAGATTTCCAAACTACTACATACCTGTACTCCCTCAAAATTTAACCCACCGCGACTTCCATAATTGTATGAAATCAAAATTTATTTTAGTCAACTGGAAGAACTCAATGGGTCAGGCAGCATCTACAGAAGCAGAAGGATGGTTGATGTTTCAGGTCAAGATCTTGCATCAAGACTGAGAATGTAGACAGAAGATAGCCAACGAGGGTGTGAAGGGGTTTGGAGTGAAGCAGGGGCTGGCAGATGATAGGTGGAACCTAGTGAGGAGATGATGGATAGATGGAGCCAGGTCAGGTGGGTTTAGGGTTGGGGCGATGGCGGCTGGTCAGTCACAGCTGGAAGTGGATATGGAAACAGGACAAAGGGGAGCAAACACAGTCAGGTATGGGAGGGTGGTTGTGGGGAATGTGGAGTTATGAGACAGCAGCTAGAATATGATAAGTGGAAATAAAGGAAACTACTGTTGTAGGATCTGGTGTAATGAAGATACAACTGGAATCAGATAAGGGTGACAGGGTCAGCAGATGAAACCAGGTAGAAGAGATGAGCAGTGTTGGTTGGGGATAGAGAATGGCTGAGAAGTGGTTGGATGAAGAGAAATGAATACAAGAGATTGAGGATTACCCGAAACTGGGGCTTTCAATATTCATTCTATCTGGTTCTAGATTACCCAGGTGGAATATGAGGTGTTGCTCTTCTACGTTGCACTTGGCTTTGCCATGGCAGTGGGGGGAGGTTGAGGATGGACGATCTGTGTGGAGATGGGAGGGGAAGTTGAAATGGTATTCAACTGGGAGCTCAAGATGACCAACGTGAACAATGTGGACATCCTCTCACTTAGTTCCACCTGCCGGCCACTGCTTCACCCCACCTCTCAACTCTTCAGAGTAGCATCTCCCCTCTACCCCTCTACCCTCTGAGGCAGAATCTTGACTTGAAACATCAAATCCACCTCTCTGGCTCCACAAATCTACCTGACCTGCAGAGCTGGTTCAGATCACAGCATCTGCAGTTTCTTGTGTCCACATTAAATCTATTCATTCATTGTATGCCGACATTATTATGCAGCAAGCTATGCTGCTCAGTACTGTAACCAAGATGACAAAAGACATCTGGTGATAACATGTACAACCTTAAATCTTTGTGTGACATAGGAGAGTGATAAACAGTTGTGGAGGTTATTTCATTCTCAGCTTTTCAGTTAACCTGCAAGGATATTTCTTTAGTCACATACATTTGAAATAAACTGTATATGGATAATTTACTTTATTCGGCTCTGTCTGAGAAGAGGTGATAAATAGTTTCCATAATAGATGTAATGGGACAATCTACATTATTTTCTCAATGATACAAAAATACTGTTCCTCTTCTTCCATATTTGCATATAGTAGCTGCTTATCTGACGAATGAATCCTTCTAACCAATCTGGAATTGATAAGTTCCGGAAAACTCCCAACTAGTCTCCATGGAAACTTCTGTAGAGCTGAAATTTATTTTTCTGATAAAGGTCACCAATGATGCAAGAAAGCCACAGTGGCAGGCCAGGATGGGAAAGCAAGTGACTGTCCAGTTTAGTGGGAGACATTGAATCAACAATCTCTTTCACGTCTTTTCAGAAAGATATCATGTGCGTCAGCACACAGCTCAAAACCTATTGTAGTGTCTGGACTGCAAAGGATAACATTAGAGGACTAACTTCATCTTGTCCTGTGTTTTATGTTCAATTTAAAAACTAAATGCTAATTACCTGCTACACTGTTCTTAGTTGGATGTAATCGATAGTTAAAATCTTTAAATAAGATAAATGGATTCATTCTCAATTGGATTAATGAATTGAAATAACAGACTAATTCTACACTGTTACGCTGCTGCCTGGAAGAGTTCCACTTGCCAAGAGACGCTTTGTCACTTTATTATTTACTGTCAAAGTCATCTTATGTACAGATGGTTCTGTACCTAGTGTATCATTATATACAATCAATTATTTATATAGGCTAATCTTTGTATTAGGCTAATCTATATAATCTTGAAGATCCTGTATTGTGCTGTAGATTTTCCGTGTTTTCTGTTTTCTATACACAGCCACACTCTAACAGTTATTTGTACATTGTATTTATAGGATTTCTTTTATATTTGTATTTATTGTGCTCCTTTTGTTTTTTTAATGTGTTCTTTCTCCTTATTGTGTTGTGTTTATGCAGCATCGGATCTGAATTTAGCAATCATTTTGTTCTCTTTCGACTCGTGCACTGAAGTTGACAACAGGCAATCTTGAATCTTTGCTGTATAATTCCTACTTGTCTTCAGTGTTCTCAGCAAGTGCTGGGTAGAAGTCATATAGGTTTTGTCTGGCAGGTGCAACAGAGATTTACAGAGCGGGGAAGCAATAATCAACTTCACCCAATCACCCCATAACACCATCATCACGATAACTGCAAACCCATTATCACTCCAGAAGAACTATCTTTCATTCATTTATTTTACAAACGTATTTGTATTTACAGATACAGGCCCACCCTGCCCAATTGCTCCACCAACCCGCACATTCTTAGAACGTGGGAGGAAACCGGAGCACCCAGAGGAAACTCACGCGGTCACAGGGAGAAAGTACAAACTCCTTACAGACTACGGCAGAATTGAACCTGGGTCACTGGTGCCATAATAGTGTTGCACGACCACGCAGACCCCAAATTTCACAGGCCCACTTGTCTCCCCCTGCACCCTCTCCTCATCCCTAGCCCCTGATCTTCCCTTCCCTGCATTCAGATCATTCCCCAGCATAACTTCTGCTTAATCTCCGCTCCCTGCCATGATGGCATCTCGGGCTGTTTGTGCATGAACAGTGGATACCGTCTTGGCATTCATGATAATGGGATCATTGAGGATGAGGAGAGAGTTATGGAGCAGCAAGTATGTAGAAAACTTCAACTGAAGAGCTGAAAGAAATCAAATTATATCATTGACTGTTGTTACAGAATCCCTGCCATGGTCCGGGGATTCTGTAACAAACTCTTAGGCCTGACTTTCCTGTACATGGTCGTCACTGTTCACGTGCAAGTTAGCTTGTATGCAGCAATAGTAGAAACATGTACTGCGTAATGATTGACATTACGTCTGTGTGTCCAATGTACTTCATGCCTATATCCCTCACATGTATGGAAGCATAGGTCTAAGTTCAAAACGTGCCATGTACAACACTATGACAGCTTGGGGCATTCGGAAGTCAGAGTTCAATTTCGTAGGGAGTCTCTGTACATCCTCCCTGTGGAATGCGTGGGTTTTCTCCGGGTGCTCTGGTTTCCTCCCACAGTCTGAAGATGTACCGGATCGATTAACTGGTCATTTTAAATGTCCCGTGATTAGGTTAGGGTTAATTGGGGTTGTGGGGTTGCTGGGACAGTGTGGCTGGAACGTTCAGGAGGGCCTACCCCGCGTTGTGTCACTAAGTAAAATAAGTAATAAATATTCAGTGATGCATTTCATACTTCATAAAAATCATGTGGTGATTGGTTGAATTCCTTGGCCTCAGAGTGTCTCGAGCATCCAAACAACTTGACCTTGAAGGCAGTTTCCTTCTCTCACCCCAGACAATGTGAAGGGTGAAAGTGCAGGCACATTCCAAACCATGGGTTCTCACTACCCCAGCCCAGCCGACTGGTCTAAGGAACCAGTTGGACATGGAAGATGGCAGGGAACCCTCCAAAAGTGTGGAGAATGGAGGAACAATCTAACAGAGTTGCATTATTGATCTAAAATTGTTAAGTCTGATCGCACCATATATTTTTATTATCAGTTCCTTTGATAAGGTCTCCTTCCTGCAATAAAATCCTAGCTCTATCCACCTTTAGGAAAGCTATGTACCCTTCCAGACAGCAGCTGAACATTCAGCTTACACTGCACTACTTCGAGGCAATTGTATTGTACCTGTGAGGCTGCAGATGCTCACCCTGTTGAATACAAGTGAAATGCCACCCCACCAACTCTGCCTTACACAGCCATCTGGAGGGATTTGTACCTGGCATTCAGAGCCAAGCTGCAAGGAGAGAATTCTGAGGAACTTTACGTAACGCTCTGGTTGAGATTTTTACTGCTGCGCTGTAGGTGTTTCATTTCGGCAGTTCTGTAAGAGCAGTCTGTTCTGCTTTCAGCTTGTTTGGGTTTGATTTGAGATAAGGGGATTTGTTGCTCGACCGGAATGTGGTGTCAGCCAATCAAGATGGTGAAATTGGGAGAAGGTTCTAGAGAACGCCGGGCGGAGAGTTTGTGTGAGGGACACTGGTGTGGGTGGAGGTCCTTGTTGGCAGGAGCTGGGAGAAGACAGGAGAGAAGATGGCTGAGGATGACAACCCTGTTGCACAAGGTGCTTTGCGCAGATGAATGGCTTCCAGGAGGAAGGACCAATACTCTGTGGGAGAGCCCGTTTGGTCAAGGAGGATTTTGGGCAACACTCGGAAGGTGCAGTGTGTATGTTGAAAACAACGGCTTCTGGAAGAGTTAAGCTCCACTGTGCACATGTGACTGTTGTATAATGGGTCCTTACTATTTTTTTCTTTCTTTCTTTTAATAACTGGTTACTTAGGTTAACATTCTTAAATATACTTCTTTATAATTGTATGCAATGTACGATCTGTTATTTCTTGCTGGCAGGTGATTGCCGGGGGCAGTAAATCACACAGCATTCACCCAAACCGGGGTTTGGGTGGGTGAGACATCCCAGCCTCATGGATTTGGCGGGACCAAAGTCGTATACAGCCTAGATATACTGAGCCTGAGAAAGGTGGGTTTCTCGCTGCGGAGTCCAGTGGCTGTTAGTGAGGGGCTAACAAACTGTATTTCCAGAGGTGCTCAGTAAAAGGGGTTTCACTTTCATAAGAGCCAAGTTAACAACTCAAAATTTAGAAATGATGAAAGTCATTAGTTCAGAGATGGGCAGTATAATTATCTAAAACATGATGAGTTAACACAAACAAAACCTCAAATTATTAAATACATATCTGTTTTTGATTTTAAAAATTTAAGATTCTGGTAATAATTATGATAGAACAGATGAAGGAGCTCAATTGGCAGAACTAATGATATCAATAATGAGTGTCCATAAATCCAATAAAGCCACAAGGAATCTATTCTAACTCAAAGCAATGTGTGCAGCTATTTTTGAATAAATGATCATGTGCATTGTACATAGTTACTCTGGAAGAAACAGTTTTATAATAGAATAAATGAGCAGATGTCATTAAAATGAATGTTACCATGTTCATTTAAATAGTTATCTTGCCATACTTATCGTTGTTTAGTAATTTTGCTCAGATATGGTACAGATTACCAAAAAGCAAATAGTTGCAGATGCTGGAAAATGGAAATAAATATTGGAATTATTTAGCAGCTCAGGTAGCATCTGTGGTCTTTGAAGAACCAGTCTTTGACCTAAAATGTTAACTTTCTTTTGTTTCTCCACAGACGCTGCCTGACAATACCTCCACATTTTGATTCTGCATGCAGATTATACTCTGTGATGCAGATGAACCTATGACTCCCAGAGTTTGATTTTCAGTCCTGCTCTAGCCTAGTTAATGCATTATTCGAAAGAAATAACAAGGATCAGATTAGTGAAAGTGGAGGGGAATATGTTTACAAAGTCGGCTCAATAGAAATGATTGTTAGTTTTGTTCACTTGACCATTTTTTTCCATACAATATTTTACACTTTCATTTCACTCACTCTCTAGCTTGTCTATCTGTTGCAATGAAAGGAAGAGCTCTGTATTGTGTGGGGTTTTCCTCTTTACTTCCAAAGCGGTGAGTGTGTGAATGTAAATTACTGTATACGTTGACATACTAGGACTACAATTCATAGTCGAGTGTACAAATTTGCATTGTTATAATTGACCATTGTGTAGAACAATTCAATTCCAAAAACAAAATCCTGTCGTATAATGTAAGATTTATTTCAGCATTATTACAGCATTAATTTCCTTTTTTCTTTTGTGGAAACATAACATTTAAAAACAAGATCATAAACTTAAAATTGTCTGACCTGTCAAATAAAATCAATAATATTTAACAGACATGCAGTGGGGATGGAGGATTTTAATTGGGTTTTATCTGTCCATCAACATGGTTTAAGGAGGGAGGAGAAGATGGTGGCACGATGAAACTTGCAGCGGCCACTCCAGAGAATTATATCTGTTATCTGTCAAGTAGGGTGCCGTGCACAATCCTGATTTGATGGAGACAGACGTGAGAGTACGGAGGAACATCTGTGAAACTTCTGAAATACCTGCTTCACTGCCGCTGCTACTGTGTGATTCACAATCTCCGGAGGGGAAGGCCCAGAGTCCTCGGCTTTGCTTGCTACTCGGCAGCTGGGGCGGGGTCGAAGCGCTCGGCAGAGATGGTGCTCGGTGCTCGGTGTCAGAGGCTCGAAGTTTTTGGACGGACTCAGAGTGGGCTGCGGTCGGGTGCTTCTAATGCATCGGCAAGTTTGCGGCGCTTTGAGTTCATGGCAGGGAGAGTTGCCCATGGTCTGCTCTTTATCAAATTACGGTATTGCTTTGCACTGTTGTAACTATATGTTATAATTATGTGGTTTTGTCAGTTTTAGTCTTGGTTTGTCCTGTGTTTCTGTGATATCTTTCTGGAGGAACATTGTATCATTTTTTTAATGCATACATTTCTAAATGACAATAAACGAGGACTGAGTGTCCTCATAATCTAATCTAATACTCAACTGGTGTCATCAGTTTGCATCATGGGTGAACTCAACAGCCAGTTGTAGTCATTTGCTTACCACAGTGAATGGAAAGAGGCAGGTCAACATCAGTGCAATGGAGACTATTCTCCAAGACAAGGACTAAATGTAGGAATGAGAGGAAGATGAGGCATGCTTAGGAGAAAGGAGGAGATGTGTAGAGCAGGCTGTCCTTGTGAGTCGCAGGGAGATGATTGTGTTCCTGTCCCACTCAGCACTCAGTGACTTTGGATGGCCCCCTCTTCTCTCTATGACAAGCCGCTGAAATACTATCATACTGCTATTCTGGGAGGATGAATCTTGACATGAATTGAGGATATGCTGGTTAGACCTTACAGACATTTCCAGATTGAAATAAATACCAGATCACAAGCTCAAAGAACTAAGAGATTCTGCCTAATTTATGTAGAACAATATTTACTTACAGACTACAGGCTACTCTTAATGAGCAGCTAAAGTAGCAGAGAACCCCATCAAATAAAGCAGTAGGCCCACGTGATTTTTTTTAAAAGAAACTCCCTATGTTGAACATAACCACATAGAAGAGACGAGAGTATCCATTCACCTGGCCGTAATCCAGTAAATTGGTCAAGGAAGGAGTTCTTGCTGAGAAGAGGCATTCTTGCCTAATTTCATAGATCTTTGTTGCATAAGTAAAAACACTGAAGGCTTAGGAAATGAAGCAGTTTGTCTGACAATGTTGCTGGTTTAAAGCAAGTTACAAACTGGAAGTACAACTATCAGATTGACCTTGTTCTCAAGCCAGAGGACGTCAGCCAGCACTGAAATATAAGGTTAATATGGAGCTGATGTTTTCTTGTAAATTAGTTAATAATGAACCTTAAGGTGCAAATTCGATCGAATGGATATTGCAACTAATCGAAACACTGTTCAGCTTAGCTCATTCAAAGTTACGTCGCTCTGGGTACTGTCATGTCAAAACTGCTGTACATTAATACAGCATAACTGACCTGTGAGCTTATAGTGCTGAAATTGATAAGAGACAGTGATATATTGTGAGTTAATTAGGTGGCCATGGAAATAAATAAAATTTACAGAGCTCTAAATTGCTGACTACGTTTTTTGCAACTCATCTCAAGCTGACTTAATGCAGAAATAATTAATTTAGAAACAACTGACGTTCCTATTGCTGAATATTAAGAGAATAAATTAATTACTCTGATATTTGGGATTTTTAAAACTCATAGCGTAGTTGTGTAGGGATCTGAATGAGTGAAAATGAATAGTTTAGAAAGAGGGCAAGACAATCATTTTGAGCTTCTATTCATGACAGTTTCCCATTGGCTAATCACTTGGATATTTATTGCATTTCAAAC
Organism: Mobula birostris; assembly: GCF_030028105.1. Classification (NCBI taxonomy): domain Eukaryota; kingdom Metazoa; phylum Chordata; class Chondrichthyes; order Myliobatiformes; family Myliobatidae; genus Mobula; species Mobula birostris. The sequence goes on from NC_092386.1 coordinate 46,162,512, forward strand.
AGTTTAAAACTGGTCACAAGAATACCAGTCACCAATCTTTGTATCAAGTATTACCCTACTCATCTGTTAAACAGTTGCAGTTTGTGATAGTAGAGATCTATATATATATATAAATAATACATTGAACAAGTTAATAAGAATTCATCATAACATATATTGTCGAAAGTAATTTCACATCATTACTAGCCTTTGAAACACAATAGAATGCACTTATAGGTTAGTTTTTGTAAATGCACAACTTTCATGAAGCAAATTTCTGCATTTTCTAAGTAGGGGAGATAAATGTCTTAGCCTTTTAAAGTATAGTTCTTGAAACCAAGTAAACAGAGATGACTACACTTTCTATAAAAAGTTGAAAGTAAAAGAGTTTATGAGGAGCTTTTAAGAGATGCCAAACATTTTTCCATTGCTTGTTTATTTCTGTAATTTCCAGAAAATTACAACTTTTTTTAACACATGTTCAATGTAGGAAACGTAGTAGGCTTTGCTAATTGCTCAGGCATCAGCAAGATGGGAAAAGCAGAGGAAATGCAGGGAATGGCAATCCTTCCTATTTTAGTTCATGTCTATAGTGCTGCTGTCAGGAAGGGGTTTCTAATTAGAAAAGTGAGTGCAGATGGTAGTCCGGAGTACTCTGAGAACATTTGCTCAATGATTAGTTGAAGGTTAGACTTAGTGGGTGGGCAGCATTGGCTCTCACTGGGCTTTCAAAGCACGGCCATTCATGGCCAGCCTCAGACAGTAACCAGTTTATTTATTTAAATAACAAACATCCAACCCTGAAACAAGTGCAGCAGCAGAGAATGGGATGAGACAGTGTCTTTATTGCCGCCCACCCACATAGCCTCAGACATGTTTCATAGGTGACTTGCAGCAAGGAAATGCCAATATCCATTCACACGTCAACTAGAAAGAAGTCACAAATGCCTGTTTTACCACAGTCAGTTCCTGTTCACTGAATGTCCACACTGTTTTAATCGCTTTTGATAAATATTTACTTCAAAGGAATTCACACTGAAATATCCGTGTATGTTCTTTAGTAAACTAATCTCTTTTGAATCATTTTTTGCAATATTTCCTCTTTCTCCTGAGTTAACTCACAACATTCATGTTAACCTCTTTGTCAGGTAGACATGGAGCCTTTCATCCAAGTTTTTCCAATATTTTATTTTGACCAAACCACCAAAAACTCAACTGCAGCTATGGGGGAAATACCCCACCTCCTCTCAGAACTATTTCCTGCCAGAACTCAGGACAGGTAAAGCTCTCACTCTCTGGACTGGAACTGTGGATATTACACAAGACTGGATTTGATGACTGGTGTTTAATTACAGTCCAAAGATCTGACTTTCTAAACAATGGTTCATTTTTAATGTTCTTCCACATAAAAGAGGACTTTGAAAGGAAGATTAGTACAGAAACATCAATTTAAATAAATAATCTTCATTCATGACTCTAAGGAACACGGTGCAGTTACTAATAGACCATTTAGTTTTCTCTCTTATTCCCTCTTTTTGCCCATGTTTGTTAATGGCAATTTAGGCTGGAGTATGAACTCATACTATGCTTGCCAGATGCCTACTTCTTGTAAACCTGCAGGGAAAAAAAGCATTTTTCAGGTTTTTTGACAATAGGGAGCTTGCTTGATGACTGAACACAAAGGTGCACATTTCATTGGGTTCAGAACTTGCTAAGTATCCATTTTCTAATCCCACTGCATTTCCCCAAACCTTGGGTCAGTCGTTATAATATTGCTTGGTACTCTGAGCTGTCTCAGAGCCGTTTCCCAGGGTTGAAATGTCCAATATCAGAGGCATGCATTCAAAATGTGATGGGATAAGTTCAAAAGAGATATGGGAGGCAACTATTTTTTATTCAGAGAGTGATAGGTACCTGGAGTGCCTGAGGCAGTGGTAGAGGCAAATATGATAGAGGTGATCAAGAAGCTTTTAGATAGGCAATGAGTGTGCAGAGAAGGGGGGCTGCGAACATTGTGCAGGCAGAAGGGATTAATTTACATAGGCTTTTAATTACTACTTTAATTAGTTCAGCACAATATCATGGGCTGAAGGCACTATTCCTATGTTGTACTGTTCCATGTTCTGTCCTGGGATTGAAAAAAGAGTTTTAAACTCAGGAATCAATTTCTAAAATTTCATAGAAGTATCACGGAACAAGAAGTAATGTTAACACTGATTAGGTTTGGGATAAGTGAGAGCAAGGATAGGGTAGAGTGAGTGTACAATGAATTCTTGGCATTCATTAATATTTATATAGAATGGGTGTAAAGAGGTCAAGATTGACTTGGTAATTAGAAGCAGAGGGAATGGTGGAGAATTGTTTTTGTAATTCGGGTCCTGTGATGTGGGGGGTTGCAATCATTACTAGGAATTACTGCTCATGATATACATTCAGAATTTAGATGTAAATATAGGAGGTACAATCATTAGATTTGTAGATGACCAAAAATGGTGATGTTGTTGGTAGTGAGGAAGATACTCTTAGAACACAGACTAATATTGATACATTAGTACAACGAGCATAGAAATGACAGGTGGAATTTAATCCTGATAGGGTGGTATGGTAATGTAGCATTTAGCATAATAATTTTCAAGTACCAGCAACCCAGGTTCAGTTCCCGCTGTGGTCCGCTGTGGTCTGTATGTTCTCCCCGTGCCTGTGTGAGCTCCTTCAAGTCTCCTCCCATATTCCAAAGACATACAGGTTAGTTGTTTCTGAGCAAGCTATGTTGACAGTAGAAGCGTGGCAATATTTGCAGGCTGCAGTACTTACAGTGAAATACAGTATGCTATTTGTGTCACAACTATCACAGTCCAAGGGTGTGCTGGGGGCAGCTTGCAAATGCTGCCGCACTTCTACTGAAACGTTCAGCTGAATTCTAGATTCAACTAGAATCTAGGCTCTGAGGGAGGAGGTTGACCAAAGTGTGGTTGCTGTATTGAGATGGAGAGTTGGTTGAGAGTGGCAAGCAGGTTGTCAATAGTTTCCTGCTGCTTCTGGACCTCGTACTCATGTCAGCAGATATTTTTCTTTAGGCAAGCAAACCGTGCTGAGTCAATCACAGATTCGCTCATCCTGTCAGGAAATGCAGAGCAATGGAGACAATTTAACAGTGAACAATAACTTCAAGAATAAACTACAAAATAACAAGACACAAGGAACCACAAAACAAGAAAGAACAAATACTAACACAACAAGGCAATAAGGTAATTGAAGGCTAGGAGCAACTGGCTGAGGCTGGCTGGTTTGATGTGTGAACAAGGATTGTGGATGAGAGCTGGGTTTAAATAGGCTGCAGGTGCTGAATCGGAAATCAGCGGCGGGTGATTCCTCTTAGCTGAGTGGGAACTGGGAGGTGCCTGCCTGAGCAGGCCTGAGACTGTCAATGGTGAAGGTAACGAATGAGGTGGCAGGATGATTACTAATCTAGTAGATTACTCTGTCCTAGGTAGTAACCTTCCTGATATTGATTATTGTTGGAGCTGCGGTTATCAAACTAACTCATAAACTGCACTGTAGATTTCAGGGTGTCTTGCTGAAGGATAACCAGTCTCTGACTTGCTCTTGTATCCTTGGAATTTAAGTTTAGTTTCCAGTCCATTTTGACCCTTAGAATACTAATAGTTTGGTCTCAGTGATGAGAAAGCCCATGAGTAACAGGGTTACATTCTTATTTTTATTCTTTGAGATGATTGGGTGCCAGTCATGTTAATTTTGTTACTTACCACTTAACAGCCCATGCCTACGTATTGAATTGGGTGCTTTCTTCTTGAGAAAACAGTGACTTTTTCTTTGCAGAAGAGTAACTGAAAAATATGCGGAGCAACATCTAAAAAACGGCAATACAAGCCAACTTGTGCAGGAGTAACTATGTGATCCTGTCATGTTGCTGTGCACAACCTGATGTCCAATTTTCTCAGCAAGGTGATCGATTGTAGACTGCAGATTGAATATGTGCCTTGTAGGACAGGGGATGCAAGTAAAGCACATATTTGAGGGCTTCTAGTGAGTGAGTATTTACATCCAGAGATAGAAAATATTTCTTAAACTTGGCCCTTTACCCTGGTAAATGGTGTGACTTATAATCTTACCCCGTCACATTCCTGCTGCCCTGCTTCCCATTCCAGTCCTATAGATATGGTACACAGGGCTGAGCCATACTGCCATCTTCTGACAAGCAAAACCCACTGCTATCCTCCAGGGAGGAGGCTCCAAAGTTTCAAACAAGCTCGCCCTCTTCACACCCAACTCGCACAGCATAATTCCTACTTGTCACAATTGTAGAATCAGTTTCAACCTTTTAAAATGCTTATATATTGAAAATTCTGTTAGCCTTCACATAGGCTGACAAGAGTTTCAAAACATTAAAATCACATTCAAGTCTTAAGTTCAACTCCAAACATACCACTTATCTTGATATGATTATATTTAGTAAGATTTGATATATTTGCTATTTTTGCATTCTGCATTAATCTACACTTGATGCTAAACAAAATGACATTCAGTCTTTATGTCAATAAGTTAAACACCGCTGAATGTTGGTCCCATGTTCAATCTAATTCCACTTTGCCAGAACAGCATTACTGACTCCCGAATTCCACCATCCAGTTTACCAATCAATTCAACAAGAGGTATCTTTTCATTCATCTGCTATTGAGCAACCTGCACAAACCAGACCTTCTACAGACAAGTTGATTGAACTTGCTGTACATATGAGTCTACTGCCTGTTCACTACATTGTTATTCACAGTGTTTTCTGGAAGTCTGATGCCTACAGTCCAGTATTGAGGAAAGGGCAAATCCAATCGCACCTGCCTTAAAGTTGCTTGGCCAATCTTTATCCAGTATTAATAACGGGCCAGAGTTATGTACTGTATGAGTAAATCAGTTTGACGTGCTATGGATTGAGATGGAGGAGAATGGCAGGTATGATGTTGTGGGTATCACTGAGTCATGGCTGAAAGAAGATTATAGTTGGGAGCTTAACATCCATGGATGCACACTGTATCAAAAGGATAGGCAGGTAGGTGGGGGGCTCTAATGGCAAAAAATAAAATCAAACCTTTAGCAAGATGTGACATAAGATTGGAAGATGGAGAATCAGGGTAGGTAGAATTAAGGAACTGAAATGGTAAAAAGACCCTGATGGGAGTACAATACAGGCCTCCAAACAGTACGTAGGATGTGGACTACGAATTACAATGGGAAATAGAAAATGCATGTCAAAAGGGCAATGTTACAATAGTCATGGGGGATTTCAATATGCAGGTGGATTGGGGAAATTAGGTTGGTGCTGAATTTGGATCCCTAGAGAAAGAATTTGTAAAATGCCTCAAAGATGGCTTTTTAGAGCAGCTTGTGGTTGAGCCTATTAGAAAAAAGGTGATTCTGGTTGTGTAATGAACTGGATTTGATCAAAGAGCTTAAAGTAAAGGAACCCTTAGGAAAGAGTGATCATAATATGATGGAATTCACCTTGCAATTTGAGAGGGTGAAGCTAAAGTCAGATGTATCAGTATTACAGTGGAGTAAGGGGAATCACAGAGGCATGAGAGAGGAACTGGCCGAAGTCAATTGGAAGGCAACACAAGCAGGGATGACAGCAGAGCAGCAATGACTGGAGTTTCTGGGAAAAATTCGGAAGGTGCAGGATAGATACATCCCAAAGAAGAAGTAGGATTCTAGAGATAGGATGACACAACCATGGTTGACAAGGGAAGTCATAGCCAACATAAAAGAAAAAGAGAGGGCATGTAATATAGCAAGAATTAGTAGGAAGTTAGAGGATTGGGGAGTTTTTAAAAATTAACAGAAAGCAACTTAAAAAGCCATAAAGAAGCGAAAAGGTGAAATATGAAGGTAAGCTAGCCACTAATATCAAAGAAGATATATAACGGTTTTTCAGATATATAAAGAGTAAAAAAGAAGTGAGAGTAGATATTGTACCGCTGCAAAATGATGCTGGAGAGGTAGTAATGGGAAACACGGAAATGCTGGATGTACTGAATAATTATTTTGCATTATTCTTCACTGTGGAAGAAACTAGCAGTACAGGTATACAGGAAGTTCGAGAATGTCAGATGGCAAAAGTGAATGCAGTTCACTTTTGAGATGGTACTTGGGAAGCTGAAAGGTCTAAAGGTGGATAAGTCACTTGGACTAGATGGACCACGCCCAAGGGTTCTGAAAAGGTAGTTGAAGAGATTGTGAAGGCATTAGTAATGATCTTTCAAGAATCACTAGAATCTGGCATGGTTCCGGACTGGAAAATTGCAAGTGCCACTTCACTCTTCAAGAAGGGAAGGAGACAGAATAAAAGAAAATATAGGCCAGTTAGACTAACCTCAGCGGTTGGGAGCTTGTAGGAGTCAATTGTTAAGAATGAAGTTTCGGGGTATTTAGAGGGACATGATAAAATGGGTCAAAGTCAACATGGTTTACCTAAGGGAAAATCTTGCCTGAAAAATCCGTCAGAATTCTTTGGGAAAATAACAAGCAGGATAGACAAAGGAGAGTTGATGGATGCTATATACATGGATTTTCAAAAGACCTTTAATAAGATGCCACACATGAGGCTCCTTAACAAGATAAGAGCCCATGGTATTACAGGAAAGATACTAGCATGGATAGAGCATTGGCTGACTGGTAGGAAGCAAAGAGTGGGATAAAGGGAACCTTTTCTGATTGGCTAGCGGTATTCCACAGCGGCTGGTATCGGGACCATTTCTTTTTACTTTGTATGTAATTATTTAGATGATGGATTGATGGCTGTCTGGCCAAGTTTCCGAAAATACAAAGGTAGCTGGAGGGGCAGGTAGTGTTGAGGAAGCAGGGAGTCTGCAGATGGACTTAGACAGATTAGGAGAATGGGCGAAGAAATGGCAGATGGAATACAGTGTTGGGAAGTGTATGTGCATGCACTTTGTAGAAAGAATAACAGCATAGATTATTTTCTAAATGGGGAGAAAATTCAAAAATCTGAGGTGCAAAGGGACTTGGGAGTCCTTGTGTAGGATTCCCTAAAGGTTAACTTGTAGATTGAGTCAATGGTGAAGAAGGCAAATGCAATGTTAGTATTTATTTCAAGAGGACTAGAATATAAAAACAAGGATGTAATGCTGAGGCTTTATAAGGCATTGGTGAGGCCTCACGGGGTATTTTGAGCAGTTTTGGGCGAACATTGGAGAGAGTTCAAAGGAAGTTTATGAAAGTGATTCCAGGATTGAAAGGCTTATCATATGGGGAACATTTGAAGGCTCTGGGCCTGTACTCATTGGAAGTCAGAAGAATGAGGGGGGATCTCATTGAAACCTATTGAATGTTGAAAGGCCTAGGGAGAGTGGATGTAGAGAGGATGTTTCTTATTGTGGGGGAGTCTAGGACTAGAGGGCACGGCCTCAGAACAGAGGGACAACCATTTAGAATGGAGATGAGGAGGAATTTCTTTTGTCTGTGGATGGTGAATCTGTGGAATTTGTTGCCACAGGTGGCTGTGGAGGCCAGTTCATTGAGTGTATTTAAAGTAGAAGCTGATAGATTTTTGATAAGTCAGGGCTTGAAAGATTGCAAGGAGAAGGCAGAAGAATGAGATTTAGAAGGAAATGATTCAGCCATAATCAAATGGTGGGAAGAGCTGATGGACGGAATGGCCTAATTCTGATCCAATGTCTTACGGTCTTATTGTCTTATTATTGTTGACGATGAGAGAAGAAATAGAGGAAAGTGAGTTGAAACATGAAGGAATGCCATCAATTGCAGTAATTTTAAACACAAAAGGATCCAGCCTGTTGTGCTGAACTGCATGTGGTGTAAGGGTTAGTGTTAGGTTATTGAGATACCTTTCCGTGGGCCTTATTATTGTGCAGTGCAGATTGCAGGCCTTCTTACAGAGGACAGTTCATGCCTCTGGGGTGTGAACAAAGTTACAGTGCCTCCAGGAAAGATGATAGGTGTGGTGAAAGTGAAGCCAGTGACAGGAAGCAGAATGCAAGCCCCAAACTATGAGAAGCAGGTCAGGGATGGTTGTAAGCTCAATTTGGGCAAAATCAAGAAGTCAATGGCAGGCCATTTCACACTGCAGTCTGGTACACTGAGCAGTTTGAGACTGGTTGCCATGCAATAAGATTGCCTGTACTGCAGCTGCAAAACTATACACTTCACATCATTTAAGTCAATAATAATACATTTGATTTTGATTAAGGTCAGTTGTGCTTCTTCTAGTGTGTTACTTAGAACTCAAACACATTCAATGGTTATGAAGTGGGCAAATAAGATCTTGAGAACTGCTGTGGAATCCAGCATCGACCCTTTCTGCACTATGGAACCCTACTGAAGCAGCAGTAGAACTCCCATTGAAATTTGTGGTCATCAGCAGAAAACTTACATTCCTTTTTTTGTCAAAAGTATAGTGGAATAGCTACTGTGGAAACACCTTTTTTAGTAAAATAGCGCTGTTCTGCGAAGTTTCCACCAATACTAAACATTCAGCAGAAAGATAATTCTGATCAACTTCCTCTGGTCTGCCTTCTTGTCTTCACGAGGTGAGGGCGTGTGTTCTTCTGCAACAGTTCTGGAAGAGTTTAGCAGGATGTGAGGTGTCCCTATGGAAACATGGAAGATGCTGTGGGAAATTGACAAGATGTATACTGAAAGATTCATGAACCCATGAACTTAACCTCACTGTTCCCTATTTGCACTATTTATTATTTATTTATTTCTATTGTAAATTATAGTAAATTTTATGTCTTGCACTGCACAACTGCCTCAAGACAACCAATTTCATGATAGTCCATTTCAGTTGGACATATACAAGAATTTCTTCATTCAGAGGGTTGTAAGTCTTTGGCATTCTCTGTCCTCAGGGAGTTGTAGTGACAAAGTCATTGATTATCTTAAGACAGAGAATGGCAGATCTTTCAATTACAAGGGATAGGGCAGAACAGATTACAAGGGATGGGCTGACTGGCTCATGCCTGCCATTGTTTCTGATGTTCTTACAGTACGTGCTTATAATCCACTGTGTCTGCTCAGCTTCTGGCTCAGAAGGCAAATGACTCCAGAGGAACCTTGATCATTAAAAGCAAAACTCATTGGCTGTGGCTGTAGTGAAAACAGAGCCTCCTTTCATATTTCTCATATATATCATATTTCAGTGTGACAGAGAGGTTGCCATTCAGCCAGCTGAGCCTGTACTGTCCCCACAGTGTTCCCATCCCACTACCATATTTGAACCAATCAAGGTTTTCAAACAGAATTGAGTAGTTTGTGGAAAAATAAATTGTATTGGGAAAGGAACAGGAGAATGGGGCTGATAGAGTGGCCCATCTGGGATCCAGTATATGGACAGAATAACCACCTCCTGAGTTGCAGCACTTCTTTAATTCTGTAACTCTGGATGAAACACTTTAAATGATAAACATTGTTTGTTCCTCTTGATCAATGCTGGGTTTCTGCAGCGTTTTATGTCTGTTGCTCAAGATTTTCAACATCTGCGGAATCTATAGTCTGACTTTAAATGAAGGTCCTTTCTCTTTTTTCCAATGTTATCAAAGCATTTAGATTCCAATTGTTTCTGGAAATCATTCCATTTCAGACTTGATAAATAACGGCCGTAAAATACTGAGGACAGAAAGAGGACCAGTGGGATGGCAGAACCTTGAGGGGGATTCGGGTGGTGGCCAGCTAAACCTGCTGGGCTTGGCTTCATTCCTCAGATTATGCAAAACCTTGGGAAACATGGGGCCTCCTCATAGGAAGTGACAGAGCTGGGCAACTTCTTGAAGTTCTTGGTTGAGATATGTTTATAAGGCTGAAAGAATTCTTATGAGTTTCGAGCTCGTGTGATTTACTGGGATTGGAATTTGCTGGGGAAAGGAGTGCCAAAGAGGATTGATTGCCTTTTCTATTATTTTGTGGAGATATACAGAATGGAAAGAGGCCACCAAGTCCACCCAAACCCTCAACCACCCACTTTTACACTAATGTGCTCTAACCCCACATTGATTTCCCTGCATTCTCATCGAATTCTTCTAAATTCTATCACTCACCTGCAGACTAGGGGCAACTTACAGTGGCCAATTCACATACTAACCTTCATGCCATTGGCATGGGAAGTTGGAGATAGGGAATCGTTTCTTCTTGACCTGCAAGGAGACTTGGAAAAGGGACTTTACTGTGGGATCAGCAGTTCCCTCATCCAATTCACCAGGAATCAGGAACAGAAACTTGATATCAGATTTTCAACTCCACAACGGTACCTAATTTGAAAGTCTTTATAATTGTCCCATTCCAGTTGAAGATGAATCCACTAAAGTATAGCAACAAAAAAGAACATGATGTGGTCATTGTCCCCATGTTCCATATACCTAGATCTTTAACACACATTGGCCCCACCCCACAACCCCACAATTCTTGCTACAGATCTTCTCCTGCCTTTTATATGAAGGGTTAATACTATTTCCAAAAAAGTCCTAATACAAGAGTATATCTGGCCCATCCAGCCTGAGGTGGTTCTTGAAAGCTTCAAACAAACGGTGTCTCTCCTTTCCTCTGTAAGTTATCGTCTTTTCAAGTATTTATCTAAAATCAGACTTTTGCACAATTTTGGTGTCCATTAGTGTTGCAATACAGCAGCAGGCATTTCACTTCGGATGAAGGCACTACTTCCCTCTCTCCCTTCTCCAGCAAGGGTAGGATCTTTGTAGGGGACAGATCTTCCATGGAGACTCAAGAGAATTCAGATGCCGGAAACCTGGAGCAGCAGATGAAGGAGCTGGAGGAACACAATGGGTCAGGCAGCATCTGTGGAAGGAAATGAACAGTTGATGTTTCAGGTTGGAACCCTTCATTAGGACTGGAAAGAAAGAGGGGAGATAGCCAATACAGTAATATGAGGGGTAGGGGTGAAGCAAGAGATGGCGGGTGATAGGTGGATCTAGGTGAGGGGAAAGAGCGATAGGTAGCTGGAGGAGGTGGTGAGTGGGAATGAAGTAAGAAGTTTGGAGATGATAGGTGGAAATTACGAATGGCTGAAAAAGATGAAATCTGATAGGACAATGGACTGTGGTCTAAAGGGAAGGAGGTGAGGAGGGAATCTAGAAGGAGAAATGTGCAGGTAGATGGCGGATCGAGAGAATGAGAGAGAAGAAAAGGATGAGATGATGTGCTGAAATCCGGAGGAAAACACACAGAGGGGGATCACAAAGCCGATGAAAGAGGACCGGGTCGGACAACAGAGACTTTTGGAGAAGAGAAGTTTGGTGGGTAACACCGTTCCGACTGACCGGAAGTGCACTGAGAGTGGTAAGCGTAAAAAAGTTAGGTGCTTACTGTTCTGGCTAACAACAGATGGTGCAATCCGGGGTATATCACGATTGAGGAACGTGTTTGCAGACTGGATATTGAACTGTTTACTGTTGTACTTTGGCCACATTCCACCGTGATACAACACTTGGCGGCACGGGAGGTTGTTCCTGCCTGTGGCCATCGAACATGCAGCTCCTCCCATGGAGGGTCAGACACCCTGAGCCAATAGACTGGTCCTGGACTTATTTTCCATCTGGCATAGTTTGCATTTTGTTGTTTGATTGTTGGGGTTTTTTGTATTGCTATATTTACGCTCTATTCTTGGTTGGTGCAGCTGTACCGAAACCAAATTTCCCTCGGGATTAATAAAGTATATCTATTTATCTATCCATCTAGTAGAGCAAGGAGAAAAAGAGCAGGACAGAAGGGAGTGGTATTGGTAATTCGAGAAATCAATGTTCATGCCATCAGGTTGGAGATTACCAAGAAGGAACACAAAACTCCCATAGAATATTAACAAAATATTCACATTAGCCAGACCATGAAAAACCAACTGTAGTCTAGACCACAACCACAGGACAGGTGCAGAGTCAAAGAGCCAAGTGTATGTTGGAAGATCTGCTGATGGGTTTAACATGGAGCTGATCCCAGGTGAGCATTATAGTTTCCTTCTCTTCCAAGTATCCCATAATTGTTCCTCAGGACATAAGTGAATCCCGATTCTTTCTTCACATACTTTTTCAGATGGCTTAAGGTACTTCAGTAAATCCTTGTATGAAGATAGTTTTGATTCTTCTTTCAGACTGTACAGTTATAATTTTGTTTGACATTGTTAAAATTAGGTTATAAGTAAATCTAAGATTTGGATTTTATTTTATATACTTCTTCAGACGAACCAGTCATCTTACAAGGGAGAAAGGTAAATGCTGAATGAGACATAATGGTTGCATCACCTGTGTGGGATCTTAAACAAAACCTCTAATTATATGCATGGAATGCAACCCAAGTAGGTCCTAAAGACGTTTAGTTAAATTCCTCAATACTCCTACCTGTCAAAAAAATCCAATCCAACCTGTTGTCAACACTTCAGTGAAATTGTAATTTTAGTCAGCACTGATGACTTAAAGCCATTTTGGGACTCTCATAAGGGTGAGGACATTGCATTTCTTTTTTTCGAAGCTATTCAGAGGATGCTGTTGAAGTGTTTCCTCTGTCCTCATGGATGTCCTTTGGTGACAGAGTTTGGAGGAGAGTGATTGCTATGGTGCCCAATATGAGGACATGTCCCAACCATGAGAAGCTTTTTGAACATCATCAGACTGACACTGTTGGACTGGGAGAAGACACTGACATTGAAAGATAGAGGGGATAGAGTAATAGGAGAATATAGGACCAGAGGGTGCAACCTCAGAATATAAGGTTGTCCCTGTTTCCAGGCCTTCCAGTTTGAGCTCAGTGAAGATCCCGGGTACCTTCATTCAATTGATGGCTTCTCCTTCCAGAACCTTTGAGAAATGAAGAGGAACGTCTTTACCCTGAGTGTGGTAAATCTGTGGAATTCATTACCACAGAAAACTATCGAGGCCAAGTCATTGGGTATATTTAAGCAGAGATTGACAAGTTCTTGATTAGAGGATCTAATGGACAAATTCTGCTCCTATGTCTTATGGTCATATATAAAATTATGAGAGGCATGGATAGGATGCTCAGTCAGTTTCCCAGGGCAGAAATACCAAATACTAAGGATCGAATGTTTACGATGAGAAGGGGTAAGTTTACAGGAGATATACAGGGCAAATTGTTTTTACACATAGAGTTTAGGTGCCTGGAATGGCCTGGTATAAGGTGGTGGTAGAAACAGGAACCTTAGTAACATTCAAGGGGCACTTAAATTGACACATGAACAGGCAGGAAATAGAAAGATAAGGATAGAAATATATTGTATAAGAAGTATAAAATGGGATTAGCTTATTGGCACCATGATCAGCACAGACATGATGGGCCAAAACT